>NC_084924.1:34171818-34779318 GCF_958298935.1 Phragmites australis | reverse complement strand
GGGGAGGCAATTCGGGATGGGATTATGCGAGGGAACGACGAAAGACATGGGATGCAGGCTGGGAACACCAGATGGTGCAAGGATTTAGGGGTAGATGTGGGTGTAGTATCTAGGTCCCTAAGTAAGTGGTAAGTATTTCGGTGATTAATGACAACCGTATATTTGTGACTAATGCGTATGTTTTGAAGGGAATCAAATTTTTTAGTTCAGAATGATTGAATGAGTTTTCTTGGTCCCTCATGGAATTCTATTGGTCGATCAAAGGATATTTGCGTCAAGATTAAGGATCTTCTAATTCTAAGTGTCACAAGGTGATGAAGTACACTTAGAGTAGACATATGTCTCTTTTTCTCTTTTGACTGTACTATAAAGGAGGCTAAGTGTTGTAGCTTGATCTAGTTGAGTCTAGAGCTAGTTGGATGCACACTTGCGAAAATCTAGCACTAGGTAGCTGAAAGAAGCCCATGGGTGAGAAGTTGAGAAGTTAGAACTCAAAGTCGATTGAATTGGACGAGTTCCAGAAAGTTTGTCTCACCAGATTGTCCGGTGCGAGAAGGATTAAACTCACCGGACTATTTTCTCTCTCTGTGAAGTTTTCAAATAACCTCATCGGATTGCCCGGTGATGGCAGGAATTTTGCACCGGAGCATTTAACATAAGAGTCATTTTTCAGAGAAATTTGAAGTTACATGCACCGGATTGTCCGGTGATCTGAAGGACGCATACACCAGAGTATTTAACAGAAGGACTGTTTTTCTGGAGAAAATCTGAGTTGAACTGACCGGATTGTCCGATGACTTAAAAGAGTTATCACCGGACTATTTAACAGAAGCTTGGTATTTTTGGAGGAAATAGATTATAACTCACCGGATTGTCCAGTGATGCTATGTGGAGGAACACCGGAGGATTTTGCAACGGCTACTGTCAACTGTCAGACCAGCGTGTGGAAAAAGGAAACTCACCATATTATCCGGTGTTAACAGAGGCCTGTGCACCAGACCATACGGTGTTCACAGAAAAAGTGAGTGATTGAGCAACGGCTAGATTTGGACCTCTAGCCTATATATACCCCCTCATTTGGTTTCATTCGACTCTCTTGCAACCCAGAAGCATTCATATACAATATGTATCATCTAGAAGTAAGGGAGAGCACTTGAGGTGATTTGCAAGTTCTTAATTGAAAATTAAGGACTCCATTAGTGCTTCAAGAGTAGCGAGTGTGCATCTAGCTGCTGTGTAGGCTTGATAGAGATCAAGTGAACCAGTTAGCTTGTTACTCTTGGTGGTTGGCAACATCTAGCCAATCGTGGAGATTAGAGGTGTTCTCGGTGAGCTCTTGGAGGTCTTGTGGGAGTCCTAGGAAGCTTGTGTACTTGGTTTGATACCCGTCAATCTGGAGATGGAGAAGTGGCAATCACTAGTGAGCACTTGAGTCTTGGTGACTCAAGGGGGAGTGATATCCTTGTGTGGATGCTCCAACGAGGATTAGTAGAGAGTGCTAACTCTTCGATACCTCGGGAAAAACTCGGTGTCCCATTTTCCTACTCTTGTTACATTCCGCATTTTGCTTCTAGCATTTTTTTCATGCAAGTTTCAATTCTGCACTTTACTTATGTTCTATATGTTTGCATGTTTGTACTTATTATTCTAGCTTGCTAGATCGTCTAGTTGCTTTTATTCATTCTAGATTAAGGCTGCTCTTTGTTTTAGAATTCGGTAGTTACTTTAGTTTTTTATTAGTATCTCCTTTATAGTTATTAGATTCTTTCAGTGAGATTTAGTGGGTGTGAGATTTATTAGAGACTTTTTAAGTAAGAGATATTAGTATATGTGATACTGTTTGACCTCATGATTTTTCTTGTCGATCACATGTACGAATTTTTCGTCCCTGGTAAAATACTCCACCACAACCAGCTGATTCTCTCACCTCAACGAAACGGCCAAACGTATCGTGGTCCTCGTGGTCCCTTTTCACTGGATTCCGGTCCTCGTGGACCCTGTTCGCTGGATAGAATACAAGTGATACCGGGGCATATGCGATGTGGTCGAATGAAACGCTCTGAATTCACAATGGAGCCGATCGAGCGTGGCGCGCAGTCTTTTTCACGTCTGGTCTGGATCAGAAATAAGAACCCGTGAATTGGAGGCGACATTCGACATGTCATGTGGTAGTAATTCGGTGCTCAGAAAATTGCCAGTCCGTGGGATGCACAAGAACTCCATTGCATGCAGCATTCTGTTTTTGAAAAAAGAACGAGAGTGAAATTCAACATGGAATTGGCCCTTCTCTGCCCCGATAAGTTGGCCACGCCGGTAATTTGTCTAACTGTTTTTGTTTGATAACAAAAACTAGAGGTCGAGACTCGAGATCCCGGTGCAGTCTTTTCCTTTTCTTTGTCCGCCCGCACGAATGGAACATCGTTTGCCCCAAGGCGTCGAGAAATTCTTGTGAATACCCTCGATAAGCTTTCCTCCTGACTTCACTTGTGGATGGGAGGCGTTTTTTATTTTATTTTAGCCTTTTTAATTAATATTTTAATAACAGCACGTGAAAAATTAAAATTTCAGTAAGTAGCCTCTTTGATCACGCCAAAGTGAATGGCGTGACCAAAATAGCCATGCTAGCCGTAACCCCGACGTCTCTAGACGTGGGACCGACGTGATAACCTTGAGTCACGTCATAGGGGTTGGCGCAACCGTCATCACGCTAACTCATTTGGCGTGACTCAGCTGCATACAGGGTCGCGTCGGTCCTTCTCTCCCGTACCTCTTCTTCCTCCTCCAGTCACACTGCGACCAGAGCAATGGTCCGCGGCGGCGCCAACGACCCCCCCTATTCCTCCATCAATCGGGCCTGATTCAAAGGGGATTTTGTGGGGACGTATCCTAGGAAGGTAGGTCTTCTATTCCCTCCAAGTCTTTTTGGTTTTTTTGGCTTGCATTCCTAGTTCAAGGGTAGTTAGTGTTTAGGATTTTGTTGATGATGATGTATAAAATTTGTACATTTTAGGTTAGATCGGAGGTCAAATAATGTGATATGGATGTATAGTTATGCATGCGTAACACGTAGAATTTGTTGCATGCAATTATTTGAGCGTAGGAAATTGAATAATGTATGATTAGGCTTAATGTATATGAGCAAAGCATGTTCTTTTATATATATTTGTAATTTTGAATTGTTGTGATGAAATGATGAGGTGTAGGGATTGAAATTTTTACATATGTGAAATATTTTTACATATATATAGAACATATTTTTACATATGTGAAACTTTGCATGCGTTATAGCGATCGATAATTTTACATTTGTGAAACATTTGGATGGTTTGTGTAGATGGATCGAATTGTTCGTGTGTTTTGTGGTGGCACGATTAATGCAAATGGGGAGTTTGATAAGATGAGGGAGCAAGTATTGAAATTTAGGAACCCACCTTACTTTGATGAAATTGTTGCTCAGGTTTGGTCAATTATGAATGTTGATGTAAATGCATATGATGTTACCATACATGAAAGGTTTGATGCCAACTGGGGTGAGAGGGCTCACTATGTTGTCATAAAGTTGGTGTCGAAGAATAATTGGAAGTTGTACAAGGATTGTGTGAATGGTTCTCAAGTTTGTTGCATGGAGGTTGTAGTCGATGTGGGTAAGGGGGAAGCTCAATGCCATCGGTTCAAGATGTGCCGGGTAGTATTAGCCAGAAAATGGAGCCTGTTGAGCATTTAGCCCAGGAAATTGCCACCATTGTCCCAAAGGTGGCCGATGTCTCTAAACTCATCGAAGTTATGGTTCCAGAGGTACCTCATGCCTCTGTTTAGGAGATAGTTGCCAGTGGTTCGAATAACTTTGATTTGGCTGTGGTAAGGAACGACTCCGATGATAGTTTTTTTAGGATGAGAAGGCACAAGCAAATGTTGAGGAAATTTTGATCTTTTCATCGGACAGTGAGACCAAAGATAAAGGTGATGAGGTAGAATAAGTAGAACATGTGTCCGGTGTTGAGCAACGATAGGTGGGTCTTGAGGTGGAAGGAGAAGCGGGCGAGGATGAGGAGGAGGCTTGGTGGAATAGAATTTGCACGGAGTAGGAGATGAGGACACTAAAAGATGTACATGTCGATGTGCCCGAGGTGCCAGGGTACGCAAATATTTCATTGACCAAAAAAGCTCTATGTGATAATGGCTTAATGTCTACGGCGGAGGAACGAGACAGTGAGGAGAAGTTGATAAAGAAGTGGATGCTATTTGATAGTCTTAACGAAGTGAAGTTCTGATTCAAGGACTACACAGTGAAGCACCACAAGTCGTATGATGTGGTTCATTCTTATGCAAAGGAGATGTACACTATCAAATTCCAGAGAGGTTATGGATGGGGTGTATGGGCCCGTGTTATTCCAAGTGATGACCGACGATGGAATATCACAAATGTGAAACAACCGCACACTTGTGGGTCAGTGAGACCCAAGCAAGTACACTCCCAATGCACGGAGAGGTACCTTGGTCGGCACATCGCCTCTATCATTTGGGTAGATCTTGACACGACTGTGGCCTCTCTAATTGAGTCTATAGTTGGGTTTACCAATTGCCAAGTGTTGTATGGTAAGGAATGGAGGGCGAAGCAACATGATATAGCATTACTATGGGGAGATTGGAAGGAAGCATACACGATGGTCCCTAGGATCTTGGATGTAATTTCATATTTCAACCTCGGGACTAAGTGGTTTATTTCATCTGGTGGCATGATGGGAAACGATAGTGATGTCATGAAGCGTGTGTTTTGGTGGTTCCCTCAATGCATGGAGGCCTTCAAGCATTGTAGGCCCATGATTAGTGTCGAAGCCACTTTCTTGACCAAAAAGTATAAGGGTGCACTGATGATTGTTGTTGGCATTGATGCGTAGGATCAGTTGGTCCCCCTAGCATTTGCGTTGACAGAGGGAGAGAGGAACAACAGTTGGTCATGGTTCTTGTACTTGGCTAGCCGTTACGTAATTGGACCAGCACGCCTAATTTGTATGATATCAGATTGACACTAGGGTCTCCTTAAGGCAGCTAGAGAACAAATAGAGGGTTACCCTCCTCTTGTGCACCGGTGATGCATGCGCCATTTTGTGTTGACATAGGGAGAGAGGAACAACAATTGGTCATTGTTCTTGTACTTGGTTCGCCATTACGTAATTGGAGCAGCACACCAAGTCTGTATGATATCAGATTAGCACCAGTGTCTCCTTAATGCAGCTAGAGAACAAATGAAGGGTTACCCTCTTGTGCACCGACGGTGCATGCGCTATTTTGCTGGAAACATTTGGAGAAGACAGAAGAGCAAGGAGGTAATTAAGAAACTGAAGATACTTTACAAAGTTAAAGAGGAGAGACTTTTCAAAAAAAGGCTTGTAAAATTGGAGAAGGTTTGAACGAGCCTGCAACATAGTGGTTGAAGGGCGAAATGGCTAATAAGTGCAAATGGGCACTAGTGTATGATGAGGGTGGTTATAGGTATGAAACAATGACCACAAATAACTTGAAAGTATTCAACAACGTCCTTAAAAGGCATCCGTGCAATGCCTGTGTCTGCCATGGTTGAGTACACCTTCCACAAATGCAACTTCTATTTTATCGATCGATGAGAAAGCACGTAGTGGACTTGATGTTGGTGAGGTGCGGGAAAAAGCTATCGCTAAGCACCTTACGAAGCAGGGGGAAATATCTTCTACCTAAGAGGCACATCTCTTTGATCCAAGGAGTTATGTTTACAACGTTACATCAGCATTTTGGACTAGTGTAAGGGGTGAGAGCTCTAACGACAGGATCTGTAGAGTGGACTTAACTATAACAGAGTGCACATGCATGACCCCTCAATTGTTGCATGTCCCATGCTCTCATGTCATCACAGAATGTCGGATGAGAAGAGTGGGCACATATCATCTGACTACTTGACCCCGGTGTATTATAAGAGAATGGCACTGAAGACTTGGGAGTCAACCTTCCAGACTGTACTTGATCCTTCGCAATGGCTGGAGTACACTGATGATGAATATGTGCCAGATTGTGGTCTACTAAAACAGAAACCAGGGAGGAGGAAGAGAAAATGACTCCGGAATGAAATGGATGATTCCAATAATGGTTATGTGGGTGACATGTACGGAACTGGTAACTTTGATGAGGTGCCTATTTAAATATGTTGCTCCATATGCCACCGGTTTGGCCACAGAATGGAACAACACAAGGAGGGTTCGAAGAACTAGTCAATTCGTAGGAAAAAAGGAAATTTTAGAAGGGGGACAATAAACCACAGTTTGGTAGAGGTGAACTATTAAATATTGTATTTTGTTTCATATCAAATATTTAAATATATTACAGCAATTATGTTGTTTTTGTTCATCATCTAACGACTATGTGATATTTTATATTTCAGGGCGATGGCACACCCCGATTACCCGCTCCTTGAGATGTACTACGACAGGGATCACCGAGCTCACGTCATGGTCGACAACAACGAGGTATGACTTGTCCATAACTACTATGTGTAATTGCTAAGTAGCATGCAAGTGTAAATAACAATTTCAATTTCAATTATTTCCTTCAGGTGCTGAAACCTCTTCGGATACGCACTCACAGTTGTGAGGAACAGTGACATCCTAAGAGGGGGGGTGAATTAGGACACTTAGAAACTATTCGGCTTCAAAAACTTCACAAGATAAACCTATCTTAATTTCTATCTAAATATGCTCTAAGTTTATCTAGTGTGTCTACTCTACCGCTTAAGAGGATTGCAACCTACTCTAGCAAGGTAAATTGCAAGTAAGTAAATACAAAAATTTAAATAAGGTAGAGAGACAAACTCAACATAACGGATTGTTATCCTATGGTATCGATGGCATGAATGCTACCCCTATTCCACACTGGAGCTCCACAAAGGATATGCTCCCGATCAGTACCCGGTCACGACTATTGAGCCACTAAGTCACAAAGATAAGGTCTCAATCCGGATAAGCCACCAAGACAAGATCTCACCACTAGTCTCTTTTCCGATCACTTGTCATTGTGATCACTTCGGAGCTTGAGCCACCAAGGCAAGGGCCTCCGCTTCCCCATACACATGTCTTGCCGCCACTCCACACCAAGTTGGAGGGTCAACAAGCTTGAGCCACCAAGACTCAAGATGACGATGAGTCACAAAGACTCCAAGGCACCAACGTACCACTCGGTGCAAGCTAGGATCACTCATTGATCCATTCTTCAAGCTGCAACACATAGCTACAACTCACTCTAGGCCTATAGCACTAAACAATATCTAATTGTGTGCTTAATCGCCTTGGATGGTCTCTTTAAGCACTTTGGTAGCTTGAATGTTTTCTCAAGTGTATATGAGCTTCCTCTAAACTCTAGCAGTATGCCTCACGTTAAATGACTGAGTGGAGGGATATTTATAGCCTCAAACCCACCAACTAGCTGTTTTCCCAATGGCTCAGAAAAGCTGTTAACATCGGATGATCCGGTGAGAATAATAGTACTAACACTGGATCATCCGATGAGTACAAACTCAGAAACTAGCCATTGGAACTCTACTCAAAGTCTCTGTGGACACTGGACATTCTGATGTGACTTCAAATCCATCACTGGACCTTCCGGTGAATTATCTTGAGCCAGACCGCGTCGCTTCTTCTCTGTGTAAAATTCTCTAGTGCATTCATCTCTGTGATCACTAGACTATCTGGTGAGTTGATCTTCATTTTTCAGCACTTGCAATTGCCTCTGCAAGAAATGCTCCAGTGATATACTCCTGTGTGCACAAACCAAGCACCGGACCTTCTGGTGGGTTGATCTTCAGTCTTTGCACTTACATTCTTCTCTATAGGAAGTGCTCCAGTGCTATCCAGTGCAAATCACCGGACTATCCGGTGAGGTCCTCAGCTTTGTCCCCTTTATCAGAAATGCTCTAGTGAGTTCAACGCATAGAACACTCGACTATACGATGAGGCTATCAGCCTCTATGAACAATGCTCCAGTGAGTGCAAACTCTACTACACCGGACTATCCAATGATGTCAATTCTCCTACGACTTCTCCAATTCAATCAAACTTTGTCCCGGCTGCGGTGGCTTCTTGATGTATTTCATCCATGAGACCTATTAACATATATTGTTGATAAACATGTTAGTCTCAATAACTATGTTGTCATTAATCATGAAAATCACAATCGTGGCCTAATAGGGTCATTTTCGCTACAACAGTCCTCTTAGGTGGGAGAAGAGGTATGCCCCCTATATTTGGCATGCAAGCTTCTTGCCGTTGGCCAGGTTGGTCACGACGGGGTTGCCGATGTTCGATGGTGCAGCACTGACACCACTTGTGGATCATTGGAGGCTGAAGACACACACCTTCCACCTCCCTTGCGGCAAGCTCACGGTCGCGCTATAGGATGTTGCCATGATTCTCGGGCTAGTAGTGGACGGGTATGCTGTGTGCAGAACGATGCAACCTACCGGATGTCATGACATGGTGGAGGCGCTCCTTGGCAGTAGACATCTTGAGCCAGGACAAGACGCGAAGGACAAGAAACCTTCTGGCGTCAGCTCCGCCTGGTTGGCTGCCAACTTCTGGGAGTGCCCTAAGGATGCATCGGAGGGGTATCATTGAGAGGTACGCTCGATCTTGGTTGTGGCACCTTGTTGGCAGGTACTTATTTTCAGCCGGTAGTGGCAACACAGTTTCTTTGATGTTCTTGCCGATACTTGGTGAGGTTTGAGAGAACATCATGCTATATAGTTGGGGATCCACCACGCTTGCATGATTGTACCGGCAGCTATGTGATGCATGCAGGCACAGTGGGGACCATGGCAACCTTGGGGGATGCGCTTATCTGTTGTAGGTGTGGATGTGGGAGGGGTTGCCTGTTGGTAGACCCGACTGATTTTATCCCGAGGTATGTATTTTCATTTTGCTTATATTGTTATTTATGTCATCATTTGCAATTGTCATTTGTTGTATTGTAACAATAGGTTTGGGAGTTCAAGGATGAGGGCTCGATGACGACCGTTGCTTTCCTTTGGAAGAATGTCAAGTCAGTGACTAGCAACGCAAGCAAGCAGTACCTCTTCTACACCAACGAGCTTGACTGCATTATGCAAAGCCACATGAGTGCAAATAGCTGGGCTTTTTTTTCATATACTTGCACATGTCAGTTGACGTAGTTGCAAAATGTTGTTCATTTATAGGTGACTTGGGAGCCATATGACCGGTAAGAGATCCTAGGCATGGGACTTAGCCCTTTATGGACACAGGATATGGTGTATTGGCGTTCTATTCTCTATTTCTTCATTGTTGAGATCCATGTTCTGAACTATGTTATGAGGCAGTTTGGGAGGTTGCAGCGTACACCTCTAGACACGATCTCTATGTCGGTGACCTTGCACAAGTGAGTTCATTTTATTGTCATCCTAATTTCCGACAATGCTTCCATGCATCGTTTCTACAATGTTTCATTTGTTTGTTTGTTTTTTTGTCATCTTGCAGGCTTAATAGGAGGAAGCAGAGGGGTGCTAAAGATTGGTAGGAGGTCCACCATGCCTACTTGATGCAGTAGACCAACCGGGATCAGACTATCATGCAGGGTGAGGCCGCCCACCGCTCGGGTCCCTACCACGACTACTTGAGATGGTTGCACAACAACTCCAGGTTGACAATCAAGCCACCTCGTGTTGTGGTAGACGTAGAAGATTTGTCTGACTTCGATGATGAGGATGACTTGGTAGATGAGTATGATCAGATCACCCACCACGGTCGCCAGCCTAAGCGTGCCCCACTTCACAACTATATGGTACTTGTAGTTCATAATAGGTGCAACATATTGACTCATGCTTTTTACCGCACTTAATGTACTACATCATGTTGGCAGGGTCAGCAGTTCGGCTGCCTTGCAAATGAGGTTAGACAAGCGTTGCTACTCCCATAGGGTTTTGAGGAGGAGGTTGACCACCTTTGTGCCTTTGTGGAGGTAACAATTCACGTATACATCATCATTCTATTCCCCCTCCCCCCTTATTTCTATATTCAAACACGCTGTGATGTTTTCACCAGCTTCAAGGAAAAGGGTTTGTACGAGCTACCGTCGCCTGGCGTACAAGATGAGCTGCATGACAACTCTGGGTGTGCCACTAGCACCAGGTGCTACTTCTTCTCATCCATCTTCTGCCCACGTGATGGCTTCGACTCAACAGACACTGGTGCACTATGGTACCAGGGCCACTAGTCGTAGTGCTAGTATTGCTCGCATGGCGTTGCGCACTATCTCAAAGACTATCTCTACCTCCTTGGGAGTGGATGCATGTGGGAAATAAGGCCCGACATGAGAAACCCTCTGAGAGTGAAGACAACTCAGAGGGTGACAACCCATCCTACGGGGCTGATGAGATCGGAAGCTCACAGCTCGCAGGTGCTCCTCCACCAACATAGCCTTCACAGAAGTCGCGGCGTGCATGTGATAAAACCAACATAGGGAGTACTAATATCCTTGCTTCCAACCGGGGCCGTGAACGGAGAAACAAGAAGCCATACACACCACATGGTTGAGTAGTGAACAATGTCATGTGTGCGGTGCTTGAATAATGTCATGTGTGGACTATCTTGTGTTGACACTTTTGTCGTGTTACTTGTGCTATTGGACAATATCGTGTGTGTGATGCTATTGTGTGGACTATATGTATTAAGTTGGATGTGTTGTTTTTGAACAATATCTTGGTCTCTTAATTGATTGGCTGAGCGATTGAAGGATTTGAATGCCAAGATTAAGGATCTTCTAGTTCTAAGTTAAATTCTAGCATTAGGTAGCTCAGAGAAGCACATGGATGAGTTGAAGTGAAGATAGGACTTAAATAAGTTTGATTTGGACAAGTTCTGAAAATTCTCTATACGTCGGATGGTCCGGCGCTAAAGCGTTGTACATGTCAGAGCTTTTATTTCAACGATCTTGTACACACCGGATGGTCTAGTGTATATAGAGAAAGCTACGCCGAAGTAAAGTCCAGTAGGTATCTCTTCACTAGAAAATAAACTTACACATGCCGGATGGTCCGGCGATACATAGGATGCTTCGCTGGAGTAAAGTTCATAAGGTTTTGGTTTACTAAAAAATGCCTTATACATGTCAGATGGTTTGGCGTGTACATCTTAGGCTTCATCAGACCATCCAGTGTGTATAAATGATAGTTTGGCTAGACGATAAACGATGGATGGTCCGGTGCTTGGAGCCTGTGCATATCGGATCATCCGGTGTTCACGAAACCCCTAGCAGGACTCTCACGCCAAGTCCCTTTGCGTGACTCAATACATCATCACACTGATCCTTCCTTCACCCCCTCGCTCCCAGTTAGCCTCTGTAATTGGGTAGGTTTTGGCGTGGCTGCAGTGTTTGTCACGCCAACCCCATTGGTGTGACTCCATTCGTCATCGCGCTGACCCCCTTGGCGGGACTCAATTCGTCATCACACTGAGCCTTTCCTCCCCCCCCCTTGCTCCTAGTGAGCCCCTGCAATTGGGTGGGCACTGGCGCGTCTGCAGTTACCTGAAAAAAGTTACTCGGCTGCAAAGTTTTGATATAGAATCACTTTTTTACAGCACATTCCTCTTCTTCTGCTTGCCATTGTGTCGCATCTTAATCTATGTACTTTGACTGGGCCTCATATTCTTCTCTTTAACAACACATGTACGCTTTGTTAAATCTTATATGAACACAAAAAAAATGTTTAGTGCTACCCCTAATAGGATGGTGCAGTCTAGTGAATAGGCTTTTCAGTGCTACCCCTAATAAACCATTGTAGTCTAACCAATAGGCTTCTTAATGCCGCCACATCTATCCACTACCGCCGGGACTTCTAGTATATAAACAACACCCAATCGATTCTCTACTCACACATCTCCTGATCTCGAATTGAATCTAGACAATGGCGTATCCTCATCCTCTCGATGGCCCCATTGATCCACCTCCTCCACACCACCATTTAGACGTCTATGGTAGAGATTTCTTCCGAAACCACAATACTCTTTCTTGCTCGTTTTGGCCACCATGTCGATATGGAGATGATGTTGTAGTCTAAGTTTATGAGCATTTCAGTGACGCATGCCATAGATTCTTCCGTTGTCCACATTGTAGAGTACGGACAAATAATACTCACTTTCTGTCTGATGTTCTTAACACCATTTACTTATCTCATAGATCACCTTTTCCAGATGGATGACTATGGTTTCCAACACTGGATTGACCCACAGATATAACCACACATTCAAGAATACATCCGTCACCTGCACATAGTTATCGAGCAACTACAAGAACACAATTGCTCCAAGAGAGAGCCAGCAACATCAGAAGATGCTATATCCCGTCTCGCATGGCAGGTCAGAGGAACAACTATGAGTAATATGGATGCGTTCTAGCGGTCGGTCGAGGATTTGATTTCGTATTTTACTTGTATTGTGTTATCATTCCCTAAATGTGTGAATCCCAATATATACCCTAGAGTAGCCGGGATTTGCCTATCACGTAACGCTTCCCACATAAACCGTAGGAGTAATGCTTTTCACATGTTGGAAAGAATTATACTTGGACAGTGTGTAATGGTTGACATAGTACATTAACATAAGACACTAACCATATACCCATCGAACTGACCCCTAATGCTAATCGTCTGACCCATCATACAACAACTCATCATCATCATCATTGTCCAGGACAAGCAGAGGCAAATTAGCAACAAGAGCCTTCATTTCTCCATTTGCACCGCCTTAGCCATTGCTTCTTGACCCTCCATGGCTCTCCTCTTGTGTTGGGGATACATAGCACGGTAAAAATCACGAGTTGCCTTCTTATGATGTTCCAGATAGCTTGACAACACCATCGGATGACGCTTACTCTACTATGCAATCTCATGATCCACCTTATCTTTATCAAGGCATTTCTCCCATGAACATCTTCGTGTATTCTATTCCCAAAAACAAATTTATATGAACTCCCATTAACAAGGTTCAACCAACATAGGATATCGAAACAGAAAATATAGATAATATGCATAAACCTAACCATGTCCTTGTCAACCACATGCCCGTAGTAGTACCCAACACCAAGTTCATATGGCACTATCCTGTATCGAGCTTTCAAAACACATGTGCAGTTCCTTGGACAATGTGGTTCTATTACCATATTCCCCTTCACTTGATCCTCTTCCTCCTCTATCCATTCACCATCGAGACCGTACAACAAATCCCGAAAGTTACAAGTAGCACCATGGCGCTGCATTCAAATTCATTATACAAGGTACATGACATCTAATTCTACCTAATTCAAATTGAACAAGCAACCATGATAAGTTTTTACCTTTCTCATCCCTTCATTACGTAAGTAAGGAGATCATCCAGAAGGTTCACAACACACGCTTCGCTTCCCACAGTTGCACAATGGAGGATCCGCTGCACGTCTTTTGCTCACTTCCCACTTCTCTTTATTAGTCAGTTTTGGTGGATTTGGTGGAGGAGGAACCCAACGAACAAACTTGTCATATGGTTTCGGATACTGACTAAACCATTTCACCTTCAAAATCCTAGGGTCATACATCTCATGCCCATCAATCCATTGGAAGAAGTAGCACATCTCCCACTCCTACAAATTATTTAAACATCATGTCAGCAAAATTAATGCCATATGCTTCTACCCTAACCTATAACAATTATACACTCACACGATAATCCTTGCATAGGTAGTAAGCGTTGCCAACAGTTTCTTCATGTAGCGATTGAATGACCATGGCAGGTTTACCACAGTCACAAATTGGGACGGAGAGAGCAGGAGGAACGGGGGCATCCTTGAAACTAACATTGGGATACTTCTTGATGTTATGTGACCACTTTTGCTTACGCCACAAATTGGCCGTCATACCATACAACTGCATAAATATCAATCCATTATGAATTTGACATGCCCCAAAAGCTTTTACATTTAACACTACCAAATCCTATGCACTAAACTTGGTTACCATATTGACTGGTCAATTTTGTAACACAACCTAGAAGAGTAAATGGTCTACGCACAAGCATAATAAACATGCTACATTAAGCATTGAACAACAACAAACAACCAATAGCTAATCCAACCAAATTTCAACATTTTCATCACCTAATCTCCAAACCCTAGCTAGCCCAAAACCATCTAAAACTATGGAGAAAATCAAAATTGAATGGATGCAATGGAGTATTTACCTTCAATGAGCAATCCCTGGTGAAATCTCCTTTGATTTGGATCCGAAATCGTGGATTTGGTGAAGGATTCAGAGGATAGGGAAGAGAGGTAAAAGTAAGGCTGTCAGGCTAGAAGGAGGAGGAGGAGAGAGAGGAGGGTGATCGGGGGAGGGGGAGGAAGCGACCCTCTGTATGCAGCTGAGTCGCGCCAAATAGGTTGGCATGACAGCGATCGCGCTAACCCCTATGGCGAGACTCAAGACTGCCACGTTGGCCCACGTGTAAAGGCAACGAGGCTGCCGCCAACATGGCCACTTTGGTCACGCCAATGCATGTCACGTAACCACATTGGTAAGTCACACCATTCACTTTGGCGTAGGGTGGCAACGGGTCTTCCCCCATCAAGTTTGGCCTGGCCACACCCGACCTTAAACCCGAGTTCACAAACCTGACCCAACCCCAAAATATATATTGGGTGCAAAACAGCATCCACCCCGGCCCCAGCGGGGACCCGAGACCCGGCGGAGACCCGAGTACCCCCGGCCCACCTCTCCCTCCCCTGCGTGTGGCACGCCGCATTCCCCCATCTAGCTAGCTCGCTCGCCCCGTAGTCCCATGCCCACACCCATGCCAGCATGCACTGCTCGCTCCCGCGCCCTACCACACTCGAGCCGCCACAAGTTCCGCGCCTGTGCTGCCACATGTCCCGCTGTCACGCGCCCTCCCAAGCCTGTGTTGCCATGCGTCCTGCTCCCTCCTGCCGTCCCGCGGCCTCCGGCCTTCCCACGCCCTCCCGCGCTGCCACGCGTCCTACTCTCTCTCGTTGTCCCGTGTCGACCTGCGCCTGCACCGACATGCACCCTCCCGTTGCCACACCAACACGTGGCGCCCGCACCTGAACCCACCCGAGTCGTCCATCTTATCTTCGAATTTTGGGTGGCACCGGCACCCAAACTTGGTTTGGGTCGGGACCTAACCCGACAGCCCCGCACGGTCGATTTTCCACCCGAACCCGCCCTCATCGGGTCCAAAACCCTCGGGGACCCGACCCGATGGGCGAAATTGCCATCCCTACTTTGGTGTGACTAAAGAGCTAGTTCCTATAATTTCAGTTTTCCACATGTTGTTATTAAAATATGAATTAAAAAAAGGCTAGAATTAAAAAAATCATGGGAGGCCCACCAGTGTCTAGTTCAACTAGTGTGTCATCAATGTTGTATGAGTGAAGGCCACGGTTTGAGTTGCAATACATAGTATCTAACGTAGCACATCCCCTCAGTGCCTCCTTGCGGGGTGACACGCGAGGTGAAAACACCCTGCTGCCAAGCCTCCCTGCCGCCCGAACCTCGTTGGCTGCCTCCGCCGCCTCCATGATGCCCAGTCCCTAGCTTTTCCCTCCCCCTCCCCTACCCTCCCCTCCCTTTTTTAGGTGTTTTCTGTTGTATATTTTGATGTGGTGGCCGTGGATCCTGCCGATGTCGACCGGGATCTGCTTCGGCTGCCCGGATCTGCACAGTTGCGGGCTAGATCCACATGTGGAGGTCATCACTGAGGTGGTTCATGGAGGCCTCAGCTGGGGTAGTGTGTTTTGGCGTTGAGGTTCATGGGCAGCAAGCTACGGTGAGGTCTAGCGTCGTGTCTGCAGTGAGGGATGGGATGAAGAGGGGCACTGGTAGCTCTGCGATCTATGCGGCACGGGTACTATGGCACCGATGAGGCCACGCTCTGCTGGGGTTGTGGCGTGGAGGTGCGTGGTGCCATCTTCTTCGTGGCATTCCACGCGCGTGCGTTACTATGTCAAGGCTGTGCGCGGCTTACGCTGTGGCATGGCAGGAGGTTGTGTGGGACCTACGACCGAGCCGGCACCTATTAGTGCGGATCGGCTTGCTGGTGGCCGTGGTCGGCGCATGGGGCCTGGTGCGCTGCACAGCCTCGTCGGTGTGTTGCCATGGTTGCCACCTGTGAGGCGGCCCTGCTCCCGCATCCTTCGACTTCCCGTGTGTCCGTCTCCTCCCTTCATCCTACTCCCACCATCGTTGAACCCACACGAAACATCGACCGGAGCTCCTCTCATCGCCCTAATGGTTTTATGTGCTCGTGCCTTCGTGCACGATCTGTAGGTGGAGTGGCGGTGCATGTCTTGCTTTGTGTGGGCTTTGCCCGGTCACCTAGCCTCTGGTTAAGCTCTGTCGCGTTGTGATGCACCTGGTTGGCGTCGTTGGTGCTCCGCGCCAGCTAAGCTTCTCCTCCCCCTACCGACACCCCTTGGTTTGGGATGGCACTGGTTTCCTTCCTCTTACGACGGGCCAACTGCGACAACCTAGGGGCTTCTTCAGGGTAAGGGAGGGGGTGAGTTGTTGCGGGGATGGAGCCTTGGCGTCCGATTCAGGCCAGGCGTGGCCTCGACGAGGGTTGCATGGCTCATGTAGGTTTCCGGGGTGGGGAGCCACGAATGAAGCTCTGCCTGGCTTGCTAGTGCCAATGTCTTTGGCGCCCTCGTGCGTCATTTCCTCCCTAGAGGAAACATTATCGCGTCTCCTCTGCCCTAGATAATTCTCCTGGTGAAAACCCTGTTTGGGTGTCCGGATAGGTGACGACGGCATTGATGTCGTTACCTTCCTAAAGGCATCGCTTCGAGAAGCCCCTGCTCTCTTCACTATGTACCACCGGCTTCTTCTGTAGGTTTACCCCTACGTCCTCAATTTACGGTGGTTCTTCATTCTGGATTGGCATTTCACGACAACAATTTGGTCCAGTGCGCGCTCCTCTGAAGCGACGCGCTGCCGACTTATGTGATAGAGAGGTACGGTGTGGGAGCAGGGCTCCACCGATCGAGTTGTGAGGGAGACGGATATTTGGTTGGTTTGCGCGCGAGTTGAGTTATGTTGAACTTGTTTGTTGTCTGATTGTGCTATTTGGTGTGAGCGTTGTTCTGTTCGAGTTGATGTTGTATTATCGTCTCTAAGTTGGCTGGCAAATTTTCTTATTTGTTAAAGTTTTTAACCTGATTTCTCTTATAAAATGGATCGATTCTCTTGTTATTTATATATATGCTCGGTTGAAGCTCTAGCTCGCTGTGATCTTTCAAAAAAAAGTTATAATACATACACATTAGGTCGAATTGTTAGTAGATTTTTTATGATCTTGTTCAGTGTCCTATAGATGCCATAAGGATACCTATATCAACGTCTAAAAAGAACTTAGAGGAGGAAGGAATAAAATGTATTTTGAGATGCACTATAGAAAATCAATTTCTCTACAGTCGGTGTGGTAGACTGGTAGGTAGCCTGGAAGGCTGAAAAAGTTTTGGGCTAAGCCACACCCGTACTACTACTAGCACTGTATGTCCGTGACTTCCATCCTTTCTGTAAAAAAAAATAATCATGTGTGTTTCTGTCTACTTCAGAGTTCAGAGATCAGACCATGATTCAAAAACTTCATGACGTACATGTTTCGGGGCAAAATCTAAAATTATACAATATATATGAGCATATTTACATAAATAGATAATATGTTATCGTATTTACAATTTTAGTATTCGTATTCGACACATTTTTTACCAAAAATAGAATTCCGGTACACCGTACGTCGAAAAACCACGGACCTGGTCATATTCGGTACACTGTGTGCCGAATATGCCACTGTAACCCATATTCGGCACACCGTGTGGCGAATACGGTTGATTCGCCACACAGTGTGCCGAATATGGGTTTTTCGGCGTACAGTGTACCGAAAATCTATTTTCGGTAAATGATACGTTGAATACGGATGCTAAATTTATAAATAGGATAATATATTATCTATTTTGGTAAATATACTTATATATGTTGTCTAATTTTAGATTTTTGCCATATATTTCATTAACCTATACTGCACTACTGCTAATATGTATATCTCTTTCCTGCTTTCAGATTTTCGAGCCTCAGAACATGCTCACGGGGGCAAAATGGTTTGATTGCAAGGGTGAACTACTCATGCATAAGCTTCCAAGTAACACGTCACAATCCAATCCCAAACATATCAAATTAAGATGAGAATTGTAATTTAGAAAGCCCATTCCATAATAGATAACGTTAATTACATTGATAGATTAAAACAATTCATGATGGTATGTAGTCCGTGTATGACCCAGATCCCGAGATCTCCTGTGTCTCCTGTATCAGTCTCTGGATTAAGTAGCTAATATGCACAGTATAATAGTTGTAGTATCACAATCAACTTCGTACATAAGTATTAAGGTTACAGAGTAAAAAAGTTACAACTCATACTGTGTATTACAAATCTGGCTGAGAAGCTAACAAAACACAACAGAAAGCAAAAGCCCAAGTCACAAACAGCTTAGGGTGCAGGCGCGACTTATAAGACTATTCTTCATCCATGCCTTCATCTCCGGCGAAGTTAGCATCGGCTTTCTCATCTGAATGACAGCAATAATGGGTACGGAAGGTACTTAGCAAGCCCTATACTACTTCAAGATATACTCCCGACAAAAGAGCTATGCGGATAGCCGCAGACGAGATCTTGTGTTTGAGATTGGGGATTTTATCTATCTTAAGGTGTCGCCTCTTAAAGGGGTTCGACGCTTTCAAGTCAAAGGGAAGCTAGCACCTCGCTATGTTGATCCATTTCAAATCGTTGCTCGGCGTGGCCAGGTGGCCTATCAGTTGGACTTGCCTCCGTCCCTCTCCGCCGTGTACAACGTCTTCCATGTATCTCAATTGAAGAAATGTCTTCGAGTCCCAACCGAGGTCATTGAAGTTGCAAACCAAGAATTGCAGCCGGATCTCTCCTATTGCGAACATCCGATTCGTATTCTTGAGGAAGCCGAATGGAAGACGTGGCGCAAGTCAATTAAGTTTCTCAAGGTTCAGTGGAGTAATCACTCCGAAGGCGAAGCGACGTGGGAACGTGAGGATCGGCTTCGTGCCGATTATCCCGAGTTTTTCTCCAAATTGTGAGGGTTGCACTAGTTTCTATTCCTCACCGCGTGTAGATGGTACTATGGTAATAAAGACGTCATGAAACACCCTGCGTGATGTTGAGATGCTTCCACCTTGTGTAGATGAAAGTTCTGTCATTTTGCCCACACCACCCGTGGGTTAGTAGGAATCTGGTATTCCTGTTTTTCTGATATATGTACACAATCACCATCAAGTCACCAAGGAGACCACCCTTACCTTTGATCTCTCATGAATATAAATGGAGGTTGTAACTTTGTCATGTCAGTGAACTGAGATGAGAAAAGATGATGACCCCACAGTCACTCACCTGACACCTACCTAGTTATCTTGTGATACCCTTGTTATAAGATTAACTTGTCTAGGTGAATATAGCACTAAGAAACCTGGGACTTTTCTCGAGGTCTAGGAAATGTGCCGTGCAACACAGTTGTATCATCTAGTGATGCCATTATCGTTTCAGTCCTAGAAACCCTTTTTCCCTGCTCTCTTCCCCGCGCTTCACCCGAATCTCGGGACAAGATTCTTTTAAGGGGCGAGTTTTGTAATAGCCCAAATGGCTTAAGCATGTCATTAAGCATCATAAACATCATTGGCATCATGCTTAATTGTTTTGGTGATTTATGAGCATGCATTTTCAGTTAAACATAATTTGTGAAAATCAATGTTAATTGGTGCATTGTTAAGCAACTCACAATATTGCTATACAACATAGTGGTGGAAATAATTTTAGAAATTAGTCCATGCAATATGAAGAATATGAATGAATTTTTCCAATTTTTTAGGGATGGTTTTGAAGGCATAAAAATTACCACAAGTTAGAAAAGGCAGCATCTTTGGAGGATTTTAATTTGAAATTGGCTCAGGCATTATTGGTCAAACTAGATAAAATGGGTTGCATATAGATTGTAGTTTCACACAAAAAGTGGAGGTGATATTTTTCTTTAGTCAGTCACTGTTCATTGGCCCCACCTGTCATCCCTCTCTCTGCCTCTCACCTCCCCTCTCGCCGAGCACCGCTCTGGGCAGCCGCCGATTTTGCTGACTTTGGAGGCCAGCCACGTCGCCAGCAAGTTGAGCACGGCGCCGTGCTCCTTCCCGAGGTGCTAGTGTCGCCCTTATCTCCTTCCCCTTGGCCTCTCGCTGCTCCGTCTCTCACTCAGCCGCGCGCACAGAGCGGAGCAGAGTGCAGCACCACGCCGCTGCCAAATCTGCCACGCCACCGACGAGCTCCCTCGAGCCCGAGCCATGTGAAGCGAGGAGGAAGGCCTCCGAAACACCCCCCAGTTGTTTCCCCTCCGAGACCCCACCCTTCCCAGCCGGATTTCGCGCGCACGCGCCTTCTTCTTCATCTCCGACGGTCGAGTTCCGCACCTCACCGCCGAGCTATCGAGCCACCGCCTCTCCGGCCCAACCGACACCGTGGTGAGCTTCCCCGCGATCTCTTGAACCCTTTGCACGCGCAGTCTTCCCTTTTGCCTATGCCGACGCGCTTCTCCGCGTGAGCCACTCGCCGGCGCATTTCTCCGCGTGAGCCACTCACGGCTGCCACCTCGGCGCATGCTGCCGGCCGGGCCACCGTAGGGCCCGTCGGAAACTGGCCGCGCCATTGAGTCCACGTGCCTACGTAGATGCTGTAGGAGTGCTCGGCTGGGTCAATTACGCCGTCGTTTGGCCACCGACGTGCTTGACTGAGCCGCCGCCGTTGATTGCCGCTGTTTGCCATTGTTTGCCATCGATGGCCACCCTCCGTTTGGCCGCCGGCGTGCTTGACCGAGTTTTGGTTCAACACACAATTCGGCTGAAAGTTGTAAAATACATAGAAAACTGTATATAGTTCCAAAAATCATGAAACTAATTTTGTTAGGTTTATATGATCAGTATCTACATGTTAAAAATACTGGGAGCTATGAAATGTGTATTTAAATTGCATGGGTTAATAAAAATAGGTTTGAGCTTTATTAATCCATATTTAAATATTGGTAACACCAAAATTGATGAAATCAATTTTGTAAATCTTGTTGATTGTTTCCCTAATCATTAAAAATAATCACCCTCATGTTAGTAGTGAACGAAGAACCGGAGCGTGACGCGAGTGTGATCGAGGGTGACACCGAGGCACACCACTTCCGCAAGTTCTGTTCGGGAAGTATCAGGCAAACCTCGGAGCAGCAAGGCAAGCATCTAAGCATATTGCACCCTTTGTTCAAATTAAATGGAGTCTAAAATTGATAAATTATGCTTTATGTATGTTTGCATGTGTTGAGTCCAGTGTCAGGCTGATATGGGTAGAACCTATGTTGATGTATTATCTCTATCTTGACTTATTGATGAATCCTTATCCTTGTAGCCTTGATGATATAGTTGTGTCTAGCTTCAAGGATTATTCGAAATACTTAACAATGCTTAGGTCCTCGGTAGAAGTCGAGCGACGGTGCTACCGTTGTTCGCGAGCTTATGGCTCAATCACTGTTTACAGATACAAAGATGATGTTGAGATGGATGGTTGAGATGTGAGATTGAGGCGAGATGTGAGCGGTGTTAGGGGTATCTTCTGCCCAGGAGGAGTCCTCTGGGTAGTTCGGGAGAGGAACTCGGATGCCATAGACCGCTTGCATCGTTTAAGGCCGTCCGTCAGAACAATTGGCTCTAGCACTTATTGTACTCACCACATGCTGATCTAAAGGTAAGGTAAGCCGATTATCATATGCCGTGCCGTCACTTGCCTTGCGGCTCTATGACGCATAAGAGAAAAAGAAAAGGAGAAGCAAGGTGGCGGGGAGCCGAAGGTGTCCGGGACACGCTCATGGTAACCCCGGTGCCATAGGGGCATTGCAAGTGGGTGGTTCCGGGTATGAGAAAGGTTGACTCGAGTACCCCCTTGTGTGCACTTTCGTGAGTAGCACAAGCCGAATGGTCCTCAAGTCGTGTGGGTAAAGTTGTACCCCCCTACAGGGTGTAAGAACAATTCGAATTGCCGCGCTCTCGGTCATGAGCATGCTATTGTTTTATTTGTATCAGTCGTAGAGTTTATGAATGTGAGATAATGTTATGGTATGATTGTTTTGGTTGGTGGTTTGTTGGTGAGATACTATGGTTGCTATACATACATGTTCAAGTTGTGGTTTACAGGGTAGAAAGGTAGTTGTTTTTGGAGTTAAGTATAGATGCTTACACATATGTGTCTAGGTTGCTTACCACATATGTTTGACTTAACCTTGTAGCCTACTCTTGCTAACAACTCAATGTATAATCCTTGGAGTCGAGCTACGTATATGTGCTCTATATGGATTAAGTCTTGCGAGTACCTTCGTACTTATGCCTATGCTTTCAGGTTCTACTAGTGAGGGTGATGCGTTGTTTGGCTACTTCGTGCCCGCCGATGCAGGTGGTGGGCAAGAGTAGTGTATCCTACTCTGGTGAGACGTAGCTTTTGGGGTGGAGTCTAAGGGCATATGGTTCCACTCTCCTTTTGCTGTTGTTAAGATTTTATTTTTCGCTGCGTAGTTTCTCTTTGTGTAAACTGTTGCAAATGGTTGCATGCTTAAGAATTTGTAATATAACTTGAATTACTCGCTCTTTCTTAAGCTATGTTGTAATATGCATGTTGGAAAGGCATGTGTTCCGATCTTGAGTATAAAACATGTGCCGGGACTACCGGAATGGTATTCTGGTTAATCACTAAGGTTGTGATTATGAATAATGATCCTCCTGATGATTAATTAGAATACTATTTGGACGGTTTCTCACAGTATTCAATTATATCATTTATTATTGACTTTAAAACAATTTAAATAGTTTAAAACCAGATAACAAGCTTTATTTGGAGGTTTTTCGGTCCTAGGAGAAGCTACACCTCACTTCACAGTCTCTACTATCAAATCTGGTATACCTCTAGTACCACACAACTTCTGGCAAATCGAGCCAGGAACCTCATCACACGGACATCTAGTCCACACACTCACTCGTTAAGACACACACACCCGAAGTCTAGTCAATTGGATCATGCTTCGCATGTCCATAACCATGGACACGGCTATTCAAATAAATTTACACTTTGCAGAGGTTGTACACTATACTCACGCGATATGCTCAGCCTCCAACTGTTGCAAGTGGAGTAGCGAATCATACCGAGACCCTCCAAACATCTTTCATGTCGGGCTTTTCTACGAGACACCCCAAGTCCTAAAGGCCATGTACTGAAGGCCAGCTCCTTTTTAAGCCTAGGCCAATTCATGAAACCTTTAGATAGAGGGACAGATGGATACTTGGTCTCTCGTTGCTTTTAGCCTTCTAGTATTGTGCCTAACTCAGTCTGGCGAAAGAAAAGTCAAGTCCTACTCATTCATGACACATGGTTGCATGGGGGTGGCTAAGCATGTCGAGGCAATTAACTCAATCCTTAAACAGTCGAGGCGGGTATCTTCTGGCAGTGAACACCACAGAGGTGACTCAAGCCCCTAGGAGCATCCTCATTCAGAGTACTACTTCACCTGCCCCCGCTAAAACAGTTTTCACCCACTTTTTCACATCACCCTCCACATCCCACATGACATCAAGGATTTCACAACCATCACGGAATTCACAACCATCAAGGATTCATGGTATATGAGTTATCATTGATAACAATAATCTTATCTCCGAGGAGAGGTGTTTTAAAAGTGATGGCTCTGAGGAGATGTATTCAATCCTAAACATGCCAGATATCAAGACGTCGTCTGTCATTAATATAGATAATAATAGGTAAACCTAGGTGATATGTATTTTGGATGATAACATTTACGGCATAGTAAGTGTTCAATAGGATTAACAACTACAAGGAGTTTGTAAAAGCGTATTACATAGCACATACGATATAAGTTCAGTTTTAGTTGATCGTGTAGATTAGTTGAAAACATAGGTTCAATATGATCAAGGAGATAGGACTTGCCTTCTCTGAAGTTCTCTTCAAAGTCTTGGTTGTAGTCAGGATTCTTCTCACTCCAGATGCTTCATGCGTAGCACTCGCAGAACTCGTGTGCTTCTGCAATTACAGCTATGATCAATAACTGGCTATACTAGAGAAGAATCGAATAACACCAATAGAAAGCTAAATGAGTCCTAATAGATACCACAATGTGATGGATGAATAGATCTTGATTTTAGATGAATTTCGGCAAAAAATCACCGAAATCGGAGCAAGAACAGAGAAGTTGTGATTCCCGGAAGATTTAATCTAAATTAAATCAAGAAATTATGAAATAACACTATTCATAGGTGGGGCCCATAGGGGGTCCCACTGAACAGTAGCTTGGGCCCATATGAACAGTGATTTGGTGGGACCCACATGAACAATACCCCAACTGGGTCGAGCTGGGCCCAGATTAGACCGGGTCTGGGTCTAGATGGGCTGGGCTGGGCCTTAGGCTGCACAGTTTGGGCTGGGTGGCTTAGCAGGCTGCGAAGCTGGGCTAGCTCATAGGGGGCGCACCTATGGGCGGCTGGGCCAGCTTGGTAGGTCGGCTGCTACTGGGCCGAGCTAGGCCTGCAGGCCAGGCCGCGTGGCGCGCGGGTGAGCCCGGCCACGTGCGTTCGCGGATGCATGGTGGAGAAGGGGGAGAGAACAGTAGCGACGAGGGATTGCGGTGGAGTTCGCCAGAAGGCTCGGCCACAATGCGTTCCGGCCAAGGTTTCGCAACTGGAATTCCACGCCAAGGATCTACACAACACGGCGGACTCAGTGGTGGGTTCAACGTCGGCGACCGACGGCGGAAGCGGTACCAGACAGGGCCGAAGAGGGGGCAACGGCACAGGAAAAATCGGGCAGCACCTCCCCTGCATTGGGAAGAGCCAACCTGCAAAGAAAAGGGGCCTGAGGCCCCTAGGTATCACGGCACGATGGACGACCACACACACGGAGCACCAGCACGTCAGCGATGAGCAAAAGCCCGGCAGTGGAAGACAAACACACGGCGGCGCACGGCAACTGGTCAAGAGAGAGCACGGGGGTGACTACACGCTATCTAAGAGGGGGTGCTACGGGCCCGGGATGCTCACCGTGCTCATTGACGGCGAGAAGTGGGACGGCGGCCGGCGGAGAGTTGACACGTTGGCAGCGAAGCGGCTTAGCTCCGGCTTGGACTGTTGAGCTTCCGGCCAACGGAGAGCGACACAGGGGCGATGGTGGTACCCTTGAGCTCCTGGGCAGCACACGGGTGGCGGATCGACAACGATGAGCTGCGGTAGCGAGAATGGCGATGGAGGCAGCGCAGTGGTGAGACGAAATGGAGAAAGATAGAGAGAAAGATCGGGCTGCGCTATTTATAAATGGGAGAGGTGAGCAGAGAGGCGACGATCGCTCTGGCGTCGGGCGGAAGTCGGTGGGCAGCGCAGCGGCGAGGTGGCGCCCACCGTTTTTCCCACGGTACAGGCGCTCTGCGCCATCCATGTGCTTGCGCGGGCGCGAAAGTCGCGCAACACAGAGGCATGGGTACACGAGCATGGGCGGAGAGAGAGAAGGGCGAAGAGAGAAAGTAAGGGCGTGGAGGCCAGTCATGGATTTTTTTTCCCTAGAGAGGAAAACGGCAGTCGGCGCGGTGTTGCGCTGGAGGAAGGAGAGGGGAAAGGGTGCGTGGGTGACAGCGGGATGGTCGACACGTGGACGGTCGCGCGTGCTTGGGCGCGGGCGAGTGCGCGCTGGCGCGGTTGGGCTGGCAGCGCACCTGGTGGGCCGAGCACGTGGGAGGGAAAAGGGAGGGAGGAAAGAAGGTTGAGCCGACTAGCGCTCGGGCCAAATCAGAGTGGAAGGAAAGGGGAGACGGCCCGAGAAGAAAGGGAAAAATTAGGCTTGGGTGAGAAATGAGAAGAAGGAAAAGAAATGATGTTTGGGTTTAAATTCTAAGATGAGATTTGATTTTGGATTAGGATCAATTCAAATAAACATATTTGAATTGTGATCTTGGATTTAGATCTTGGGATTTTTGAAAATGATTTGAATCAAAGGAATTGAATTCGAATTGGATTTGAGCTGAAATAGAATCTAAGAATAGATTTAAAATTGAGAGACATTCAATTTCAATCTCCACACAAAGAACCATAAAAACCTCAAACCAAAGTATATGAACAAACTCAATGCAAGGACTATTTTGAATTTGACTCTAATGCATCTTGGGACTCCTAGTCAACTTAACATACTTAATACACATATGAATGTATATATACCGGTATATATACATTTATATGCCTATTTTTCTAACCTTAGCTAGCTAATTAATCATAATTTTTTTTAATTTGTAGCGAAATTTGTAGTTAATTAACATGCTTAAAACTCAGGATGTTACAGTCCGTCATGTTTGATATGTTTCACGACATTATTTTTGTTTTATGATGTTATTTTTATAGGTGGTTTCAGCATTGTGTGTTTTATTTTAATTGTTTGATAGAAATCTCTCTCCAGAAAAGGAAAGAAAGAACCAAGTCACCAACATAACTCTCGTGGTCATGTAGTAGATGACTGTGGATTTGAATTGGGCACAATGGAGGGTGAACGGCATGAGCTTCTCCACCTGCTTCTGCAGGCCCACATGCTCTGCAAAAAGAATGCATATCACATTGACCTACTTTAGAAAAAGCCTCCATGGGTCCCAGCCCATACCTACCAAGTTTCACTGATCGCCCTAGCGATGAAAAACAACCTCAGAAACCTACCTTATTCTCGCCTATCTGATGATTGTGGTCTTTCGAACTGAACTTCGTTGCCTTCCCTCACACGAAACGAATGGACGTTGTGTCGTGGGCCAGTTTTGGGGTGGGGGCAGAGAGAGACCAGAAGAATGAGCGCTACGGCTTTGACTTAACGGCCTCCGTTTGCTGGAATCCAAAAGCAACTAAAATATCCCTTAGTGAATTGGTCGAAAACTTGAACTACCCGATCCATCAGCAGATCGAGAGGTCAAAAGTAGAAGTTTCCCATGCTAGCATGCGTACTCTTCTTTTGCGAGATTCCATCCAAACCCACAACTTACTCATTGGTTGTTGTTCCATTCTGTTATCTTAGACTATGTTGCCTTCCTCAATTCCATTGTGTAGTTCATTCGAAAGCATTTGATCCGTCACTTACGTTCCACTAGTTGAATAATAAAGAGGGAAAGGAAAGAGCTAGGTTCCTAATGAACACAGAAACGTTTCCTTTTTAGTTTTCGCTTTGATTTCAATAGGAAATTGTTTGTATTCATCGCATTGATTTGAAAAGTTTGAACTTTGTGCCGACAGAGGTTTTTTCTTTCCGAGTTACGTGCTACTTCTACTTCTTCCGATGAAGATGGGATTGGATTCATTCACTTGCATTCCTGCTAGCACTACAAAACATTTCTATTTAGGACTGGAGAGTCAATCAAATAGAGATTTCAAGCTAAACTTTCCCCATGAAGGAAGATACTCGACCTAGCTTGATGCTTTATTCTTTTTCTATTGCTCCAAGCGAGCTACATACCAGGAATGACCCATACAAAATGGGTCCGTACCGAGTCAAACGCACCTTACATTGAAATAGATAGAGTATTTTGCTTTAGTTCTAGATCATGAGGATCTAATCGTAGAATCCGTGGAAGTTTCTTCTTATCAAATTGTGGATTATAGGATTTTATAGTACAACTTGACTTATAAATTATGATAATCAGTTTTTATATTGTGACCATTTGTTTTTTGTTTTTGCTTTTGCTTTTAGGGCTAAAATTCATAATCAGAATAAAGAAAAACATGTCTCAAAATTACTCAGAATATTGATTGACTTTGGATCCTTGGACACGCTAGCACATCTTGGACATGCCACTGTAATTTTACGAAATCCCTCCTCTGTAAATGACAAGTTGGGTCAGTGAGATAGTGGAAAAGATAAAGGGAATCTGCAGTGACATATAAGGAATTGCGTTTAGAAAAAATATTTTAAAGCTGCGTGCAAAAGAAAAGCTAGGAGTGTCAGGCCACCTCATATGTTTCCCACCGTCAAAATACTCCTTCAGAATTCAGAGGATAGCTCTCCAACAAAGCTCTTGATAGTACTTAATCATAAACTCCATCATTTGTACTTTAAAAAAGGAAATACTGTAATCATACGTATTAAAATCACTTGTACATATGTATCTAATTCAATTTGAAGCACTAGGTCCATTCTATTTCTTTTTCTTTTTTGAGATGGTTGATTCTATTTATTTTTCTTTTTTGAGATTGTTCATTCTATTTCTAGGTCACTAGACATGCATTTAGAATGAGCGTCGTAAACATACAATTATATGATCTGAAAGGGATTATATGATTTACTGATGACTGGCAGCTTACTGCTATCTTAGATGTGATACAACTTAACACATTAAAAAGGATTTTTTTTTTTTTTTGCGAACACATGTAGGCCACGGTGTTTCATCAGCTCAGAGCCTGGTGAGCCGTTAGATCTCACAAAAAAATGTTCCCCTCTGACTTCACAAGGTCCTGACTTACTACCCTGAAAGAAAAAAGAGCAAGTCACTAGACCCATTTTTCATCTGAAAGCACAGATCAACAGCAGGGACAGTACAAAAGGTAAACGGAAGTTTTAAACCATCTTTTAATATCAACATTGGTCGATTGGCATCAGTTTTCCTAAATTTTGGTATTGGATCAGTTCCAGCTAGAATTGAGGGTAAGCAGTACAATATTTGCTTGAGATTTCTAGGTATTGCAGTAGCCGGCAGCTCCAGTACTCCGAAAAAAATCCTGAAATATCCTTGTCAAATCCAGCAATATTTGCCAAACATTAAGGTCTTCCTTAAGTAACTGAGCCTAACTCAGTTGGTTGAAAGTGTGAATGTACATCTAGATCACTCAAGTTCGACTCCTCACACACACGAATGTGAGCCTATTTTAAAAAATGGTTATGTACATCCTTTATTGGTGCAAAGGCCAGAAGTTATACTTCCATTATCTAAAAAAAAAGTTTCCCTTCTTGCCCATAGATTAAATATATGCACCTACATCCAAAACTGGTGCATACTTCTCCATTAGAAAAATTGTTGCCAATTGTTCATAACTCAGAATAACATATTTCAAACATTGTTAATCCCTAAATCGTTTGCTTCCCTGAAAACTTTCCAGACTGCCATTTCCAGTTGCCATGACTAATGAGACTTTGTGCACCACTACAATAGGTAATACATCTTACAAATCACAATTCACAAGTTATCAACTGAGACTGAAGATACTTTCAATGATCTTGTGCACAATAATGTACACGACAAGTCTGAGTCTGAGCAGTTTTATCTCCCACATACTGTTTCCAAATGTCTGGCTGGAACAATTATGTACAAGCTTCTGCACAATTTAAGCTAAGCCAGATACAAGAAATACAGATCGAGGAGGCTTTTCACAAGCTGACAAATGGGCATTTATCAGATTAGCTTCAAAACCTTCATCTTGTCTGGTGAAAAGAAATTGAAATCAAGTTCTAGCTCCACAACAAATGGTGGATACTAATTCAACAATACTCTACTCCTTCTTTGTCTTGTTTTCATCTGCTTCTTGCTCCTTGATCTTCTTGGGTTTAGTTAAGAATGTCACTACCCATACTCCTAGCAGGGTTGCTTGGAGGGGCGCCAGCCAATATACGAGTAGGTGGTCGAATGTCGTGTGATCTCCTCGAGCATATGCCCAAGCAAAAGCCTGGAAGCACGTACCAGTAGGAATAATCAGAAAATTGAAATTGGACTACCAATTTTCAAGAGTTACATGAAGAAAGGCAATAGTGAATGTCAGGTATAACTGAAGTAAACATCTAAAACACAGCTAGTTGATGTGATGTAATGACTAATGTATAACCTTTTATAGCATAAACTATTCTAAGATCTTTATAACAAATGAAGAAAGTCCATACATGCCAGGCAATCTTATTAGGATGCCATCTTATAAACTGCTGCATTTCAATGCCCAACCTGATACCATCGTAACTCACTAGGCAAATGGCAAGAACAACAATGCATACCAGTTGACAAGTGACCGAAGAGAACAGTGCACAACTCGATCAATCACATATAACATGATCAACAATACATGAGTACAACAGCATGCCGCCTAGCCGGATGTACGCAGACAGAACAAAATTGGAGCTTGCGATTGTGTTTGTACTCTTTTGGATAGTTTCAGTTTGATTCCTAGGGAAGTAAAGCACTTGCATTGGAGTTCAAATCCAAGAGGTGTTCGTTTGTAATATCAGCCAAGAGTCACTTCTCAAGTGTAGAAAGCAACTTACAGATGCAGGGTTCATAATCCCTCCAGTTATATCCGAGCTAAGGATATGAATTGTGTTCTTCCAAACGCTCGTGATCCATGTCTTCATAAAGAAACTTTTCATCTCCTTCTTCTTAAGAGTCACTGACACCATAACAACCATGAAAGTCGCTAATCCTTCAGCTAATGCTCCATGATGAGCACCAGCATTTAAGCGGGCTCCTTTACCAACATTAGGGAAAGCTAATCGGATGAGCTTTACTCCAAGAATTGCCCCAATCACCTGACAACCACCACATCAAATATTTAACAATCAAACACGCAGATCCATACATCAGTACAGCCATAATGGATCAGCCAAAATGAACAGGAAATTAACATTAAGGTATATCGTGCACAGTGACAAGCATTACGACTAATAGCACCAGCCATGTTGTATGAATGTACATCGGTATATGGTAAAAATAATTGCTCTCGTAAAGTAGTTAAGAGATAACCATGTAGTAACATAACGAGCCATAGTGATTGCTCAGTCTCTGATGAGTTCCATTACCTAGTACCTAGGTACAATCTTGTTCATCACTACCCATTAATTAATGTAATGTAATAAACCAAATTACCAGATAGTGTTGTGAGTTTAAAAAATCCAGCAGATAGGACGATCACATAAGCCGCGGTTTATTGGAACATCACCTGGGAAGGGATTCGCACGAAGGCAGTGAACAGGTAGACGGCGGGTCCGCCGCGGGAGGCGAGGGCAGCGGCCAGGACGGTGAGCGGGTTGTAAGAGGCGCCGCCCGTGGCGGCCTCGAGCCAGGCGAAGATGAACATGTACACGACGGACAGCGCGACCTTGGCGGCCTCGCCCTCGGGCTTCCCGCCGAGGCCGAGCGCGCCGTACACGGCCAGCTTCACCAGCGCGCCCGCGCACACCCACAGCGCCGCCAGCACCAGGTCGCCCACCACCAGCCACGGCCGGTTGCGGCCGCGCGACGGCGACGACGGCGCCGGAGGCATGGGGCGCGGTGTTGGTGGGCGGGGTCGGAGGGGGAACGGCCGGACAGGAGTGCCGTGCGCAGCGGGTGGCGGTTGCCGGTTGGATTCCTCCCGCGAGGAAGGATTCTTCTGCCGGGATTTGGAGGAAGCTTAATGCGTTTTAGCCCTCCGTTGGAAGCGGAACTTTAGGCCAGGATTCCCCATAGACGTAAGTTTTGTATTTTTAAATAATTGAATTAATTAAAAAATAAAAATAATAAACTAGAGTAACGGCAAGGACGTAAGTTCTCGTGCCTTGAGCATAGCAAGTCTTTGAAGATGTTGCTCAGTACTTTCTTCTTTAATTTAGCGGATTTCAGACAACAACGGATTTATGATACCGCTGGTTTTGGAAATAATAACTAATTGTTCTTCAATTAATTGCCTCGATTGCCTCCAACTGCTATAGTGGAAACCATGTTCGTTGACTTTCATGTACGAATAACCCACAAACATAAACAGCTGTACTTCATAATTACTCACAGATACCATATTTCATAATTATTCATAGATATCATATTTTCTATTGGAGGACCCCTATCGTGGCCGCATTTCACGACGTATTCACACGCTTGAATGCAAGCTCGACCCCGAGAGTGAATGCATCGTGGGGCTCGAGTCCACGAGGAGATCAAATGAGGTGAGAGAGTACGAATCCAGCACAACGCCCATCTGCTCTCTCGCGTTGGTTATCGGACTTGCCACCGGCACCACCTATAGCACGTGACACCAAAGTTCAGACATCACGAACACTACAAATGGTAAATCCCAAACATAATCACTGTCATGTTGTGTTTAGTTCTTAATTGATTGAACCAAATCCATGCGCCGAACCTTGTCTGGCTGTTGGAAGGAGTTCTCATCCCGCAGCCTACCAGACGTGAGAACCGTCTTTATGGACCCAAATGTCTGAATCTCAGTTTCCAGCCCAGTTACAGATATATTGAGACTCACAACTTGGTTACCGAAATTGACAACCTGCAAAAGAAAATTTTCTGCCAGGTTATTTTTTCTTATCATTAGCTTAGCTAAATTCCTCAATGAGAGAATAAAAGCACCTTTATTTTCAGGTAAGTGTTTCCATCTTGGGGATTCTTCCAAGTGATAGCAGATGTGACCAATTGATCATAGTTTGACAGTTGAATGGTCGCGGGGTGAAGCGTTGCGCCACTTGAATCCTTGAAGAAGTGTAGCATCCAGTAATTTGGACATCCATAGTGTTGCCATGAGTTAAAGACTATGGCATCTGGATTCCACCTATTAATCCGAAAAAATAATTTTATGGATGATATAACTTAACATGCCATCAACAAGTAGAAACAAAGATATCATGCAGAAGTGTATTTCCTTATCCAGAAAACTTCCTGTTTACAGTTTTTTTTGGGTCACTCATCTTATCATCCAAAATGTAGCTTGTCTTCAGTAGATGAAATGTGGTACAAGAAATTTGTAATTGGTTGCTTAATCCAAAGCGTTGAATCAATTTACCTGCGATCGTTGTCATTTGCAAAGAGTGGGGCACAACTTGCCATCTCAACCACATCACTGCATAGAAACAGTAGGCAAAACAAATAAGTCTGCAACGCAATCTACCATCGCCCGGGAGCAAAACCAGAAAGAGCATTAAAAAACCTGTTTCTTTCTAGTCCAATGAGAAACGCAGCTTCAGCTAAAGCAGCTATGAGCGTTCCTCGGCCAGCATCATTTCCAGTCACAGCATACTCACTAACAATTGCCTACAGAATTACGTACGGCATTAGCAGCCAGTTGGAAGGAGAATTGAGGTAGCAATTGCAAGGCAAGTACCTTGGGTCCACTGCGACCTGCGTTATCAAACATTCTGGACTTGGAAAACATATCACCAGATGAGGCATAGACCTGCCACATAGCAGATGTCAAACTCTAATGAATAAAATATTTTTTCTAAGTCAAGACCGAGCAAAACAGTTATTACATGAACATCATATAGATCAGCTGGGTTGAGTGGTGAAATAGTAGATCTGTCACAGCTAGATATGACTTTGACGTCTGGGTATGATGCTTTTATCGCAGAATAGAACTTCACATAGTTCTCTACAAAATGAGACAAGTAATTGGTTCCTTGGCATATGAATAAAATTACAAAAAAGAAATGTGATGTGCTTTGAAAAAAGAATGCTTCTTATGAAGCCAGACAGGAAGAAAATGGAACTATATGAAAACCTTTATAGTAGTGCCTCGAACATTCTTGATTCCCTATTGAAACATAATAAAGCTGAAAGGGCTCTGGATGTCCCATTGCTGCACGAACTGAACCCCATGTAGTCTGGATGTCTCCCCTGGCAAACTCAATACCATCAACAACATCCTGCAATATGGCAAGCATGAAGAAACTTGAACGACCACAAAGTGTGAATTAAGTAATTAAGGAAATTCAAATCAGATATTTTCTTACAATAGAACGATATACTCTAAGAAACTTCATCGCATATGCATATGTGATATTTTTGCTTAGCATAACTAGGTACTGGCAGAAACCCTAATTAAGAACATTACACGTTATATCCTTCTAAACATTAAAGTCTCATGTCTATGCCGACATTTGACTTTCTATATTCTCATTTCCAGCATGCTCAGGCATCAAGCTCAACTGTTGCCTGAATAGTGTTTCTGTCGTAAGTAAGTACATTACGCTATTCGAAAGTTCTTACAGTAGAAAAAAATAGAAATTAAGTGGGTATAAGTCTAACCACTAATCCAGAAATTGTAGATTAGTAATCTAGAGTCACTTACAATGTTTTTTTATGGGTCACTTACATTCGCATTCTTGCAGTTAGCCCCGTAGGATTTTTATTTCTTTCGTTCTTGTTGCCATTGGTTCTGTCCTGAGATAACCCTTGACAAATAAATTAATGGATGATTATTTTAACATGTTTTTCTGGTTACTGGAGGTTCAATTAGGGAAAAGGAGTAAATAGGTAACCATGATTTTTTTTTCAGCTTAATGCTGAGAAAACTAGAGAAGAGAAGAACTCAATACGGATAAAATGCACTTTGTGAATCGAAGAGTATAAGCATCTTCAGCTCATTCATCAGCTCTTTTCTTTTTGGGGCCTAAGGATCATTTGATACTAAACATTCAAGAACAAACCTTTACGAAAGCGGCTATTGTTGCAGATGGAACTTCTTCATTAAGGCTGGCCCCTGTCACGTTGAAAGGAATTCCATCAGACCTATCAAGGGTCAATTATCTCTCCAAATATGTAGTGGCGTTTTTATGCCTTTTCCTTTCTTGATATAGCAATTACCATCATTGACCACCCAAACTGGGCAAGCACCAAGGTCTTCTGCTAGCTACATTAACGAAACAGCACATCTCAGCTTCAACAGAGTTTATGTCCGCAATTATCTGACAACTTTCAGTTCAAAGATAAGCAGCAGTGTTTTACTCACTTGGAGGAACTCAAAAAATCCAAGTCCATCATCAGTCCAGTAGCCCCAAGCATCATTGAAGTGACCAGGTCTCTCTTCCCATGGTCCAACAGTTTCACTCCAACGGAATGCATTTAATAAATAATTCCCCATCACATAGTTGCCACCTAAGGTAACACATGTACTGTCATGATCTATTTTCTTATTAATTGATTGTTCTGGATTTATCTGATATAATGAAATAACAGACACAAGACTATGTACCAACAGATTTTCGTAAATTTAATATGTAACGAACTAATAATCATGATTGCAGGGCACATCTTTTCAACATGTCTGCATCCAATTCTTGCACATACAGAAATGGATGGAACATGACTGCTAGCCATATAGTCAGCAAGTACTTGCACAATGTTCACAACATCGTGTAACTTTGTGCTCTTGTGGTGAAATAAATCCAGGTTATTCCCTTGCACTTTGGGCAGTGCTGAGGCATAATACCTTTACCTCTATACATGAAGAACCTCCGAAGTAATATAAAATGCGAAGTGACAAACCTGGAAACTTTAGAAATTGAGGCTTCAGATTTGCCAGCATAGAGACAAGATCTTTACGAAAACCATGTCCCTGAGAAGAAAAAAATGATAAAGGTCACAGTTAAATCAAGATATAGAAGCTCCTTGACACATTGGTTGACTACAGACCGGATTAAGTTTACAATGACATATGGATAATTAAGATTTAGCTGGTACTTCAACTGGTAAAAGCATCATCACACTGCAATTTTGATTATGATGGATGCGGTGCGTATTTAGAAACATTGGAATGCAAAATGCTATAACTGCATGGTTGCACCATGGCTATCCATGGACCACAAAGTTAGATCAAGATTAATCAAAGTTCTCTGAACCAAGAAAAAAAATTAGCAAGAGAAATTAAATTTAATGAAAACATGGTTCAGGTTATGACATATTTGGCTATGTGGCAAGATAATCTGCACATAAAATAGTTGGTAATTGCAAAATGTCATAAACTGTGATATTGTGCTTCTTAAATACTCTTTTGGTCGCAAGGGAATTTGTATGGTGGAAATATGCATCCTTATTCCTGTGGCACATCGAAAGGATAAAAGGGAAATTGGAAAGAAAATTACCATGTAAGTATCTGATGGCATAAGTGACACTTGATCAAACCAAATTATGCCACTTTTGCTGGTTGTAAGCTGAAGCCTTGAATTAGTATTTCTTTCATTTGATTGCAAATCGAATTCAACCTTCGTCCACACTGCAAAATCTCCCTTGTCAGCCCTACAAGAAAATTTGCATATGTTGTTATTTCACTGGAAAAGGCACAACGGCAACAAATGCAGTATTCTTGATTAATTGAACCACGAGCTAGTGCTTACATGATGGCATGAGCAGCTAGATTTTGAAGACCATCTGAACTTGTCAAAGAAACTGTCAGATCCACCGAGTCTGATGACATAATGTACATGCTAACTTTATAAACCTTCGCTCTCTCAATGTTCTGCAACAATTGTAGCAAAAGTATTTCTTATTGTTATACTGGAGATAAGTTTATATTATTAATGTATCCAGTCTGAAAAGAAGAAACAATGAACATGTTTTTTTATCTGCATTGATTTATACATCAGTACTGAGTAATAAACACAGAGGATCCTAACTAATCTAACGGACACCTAAGTGGAAAATTAATGTTTCCTAACTAAGATATGCAACAAGAAGATGAAAAAACATAAAAATTCAAATTATCACTTGAGATAGAGAAATTCAACTGTTCATTTATCTTAGATACGCAAAGGCCATACCATGCCCCAGTAACCAGGATTGTAGATTCCAACACCTCCTAATGGGCATGTATTAGTTCCACTAGCTTCACAAAGTACTTCCATTCGAAGTGCAATTGGGTTACCAGGAAAACACGATGACCGATCTGTTGCCACAATAATATTTGATTCATCCCCAATAATCAACCATGGGTCAATGTTTGAAGGAGTATTAGAACCGCCAGCTTCAAAACCTGTAACTTAGATTTTTAGATATTTGCACACACAAAGAAAACGTATAAGCAGACAGAAAAGTGGAAGGCTGAATCTTTAGCCCAAAGCCCATTATCTAATCCTAATCTTTATAACCTCCAAACACACATTCACTACAAATAAGAATAAGCTATAAATGATTGTTAGCTGCCATAATGGACATATTCAGCAGAATGAAATCTGACCAATTAATTGATTAGTAGCTATGCATTTAACTTATTGAGAAACTAAGTGGAGAAGTTGCATTGGTTTATTTGTGTGATGAGTCATTGACAATGCTCAAGTTGAGTTGAACTTAGTTAGCATATGTTTGTTTATGCTTATTCTTGTTTATGACTAACTCGAGTTGGCGGCGAATGGTGTTGGCGAGTTCTTCTCTATCTGTAGGAAATTCCAATAATAGATAAAAAGGGATCATCTGATGAACACTGAATTTCTTCAGATAAGCCAATGTGCCCGTTATATCTCACACACCTCAGACATTGAATTCCATTACCTCTGTTGCTTACAAGTTCTGCCCACAATCCACCAGCTCCGGCATGGTTGATCTCCTACAGGTACAACCAAGAGTTACAGACATTCCTCTACAAGGTTCAGTTACCATGATACGAATTACTGAAAGGAAATGGTGTAATCAAGAAACAGCGTTTATTGACTAGCATCACCACAGATAAGGTTTCCCATGCAATTATAAAATTACAGTTCATAGCAAAAGCAAACGCCACCTGAACTCCTGAATGAAATGGCTTTGTTGCATTCCTACAAGCAATTAATCATGCGTGCAAATTTGATAGCCCTGCTAAGCAAGGATATGTGAGGTGAAGTTGAGTGTATATGGCCAATTAGCACAAATATAGATAGTAAACCATTTTAGACAAGTGCACAGGAGTTGATTGAGTTGGCGTATTAAGTGGTCCAACATTACTCATGTATTGCCCTGTCTGCAAAGGGCGTGGTATTGGTAGGGTAAATGTGCCGACTTACTACAGGTCATTCAAATGACTACTTAAAATCGATGTATGAACAACAATTAAACATTAGGCTCACCTCAAAAAAGATGCCAAACATATTTCCAGGGATCATCTGAGCATTCTGAGGTGAAGCATCCACACTCAATTGAGCAGTTTGAGCTGCCACTGATCCAACAGAGAGTATCAGATACAAGGTGCAAACAAGAACCAGCGCACGGAACAGCCAGCAAACCGAACAGGCCCTTGGAACCCCCATTGCGACCTATCACAGCTGAGACTAAAGCACTAGCTCAATGCAATCTCTCTATGCCCAAATACACATACTGCAAGTCTGAAACACCAGCAACGTTGTAGCAAACTGCAAGGATAGGAAACAGCAATTGGCTCAGAGTAATAGTGTATGAGTAGAAGTAAAGCCAAAAGAAGAGAAGATGAGAAAAGATGATAGCAACATCGGATTTATGTAGTCCTGTCTGTGGATTACTTCTCAAAGTTGCACTCCGTTGCGGGCAAGCAACACAGAACTGTCGTTTTCTCCTTATCCATCCAATCCATGAAACCAACATCACGTTACCTCAGTAACCGCACTATACGCATTTCACTGTAACCGGATTTTAACCAGGATAAGTATTTTGCCTTTCTCAGAAGCGTACCTACCAATGCTAAATCTGCAACAGTAACCCCTTGAACTTCTGAATTCTGAACGACAGCAATCACATACCACACTTGGCAGAATCAAGCTAGTACAGTACCACTGTTATTGTTTGGCCGAACATGGAACGGTAGCAGATCTCCAGGGCATGTCAGAATTCCCAAATTTTGCCAAGAACTGACTTCAGGGATGAACCTAAACGAGGGTCGCGGGGTTTCAATTGAACACCTGAGCCCCCAGCAGTTCTGGGAAATAAACCACCTGCGACGAATACTCCATCAAACAGCAGAGAAATCCCTCAACAAACTGGACAAATTGGATTACCCACCCATCCCAGAAAGGAAGTTTGGGAATTGGGGGCTCACAGCAAAGAAAAAAATCCTGCAGAGCAAAATGTGCGACCCATCTAAGGAAGCATACCAAACGAGAGGTCGCCTGGACGGAGGCACTTTCTGCGGAGAGGGTTCGATGATCGTGCGACACTCTGAGACCAAGGCAGGAGGGCGTCGATTGATCGGTGGCCTCGCGCTCGGCCGGCGACCGCCAGGTGAGTGGGAAGAGAAAGGAAGGGGGGTGATGATTCGTTCGAGCGGGAGCGGCCGACGTGGCAATGATTTGGACGCATGAGCGGTTTTCTGATCCGTGGGGCCGTGGAGTCAAATCCAATAGTCAATGCGGTCGGTTAGGCAACCAACAGTGTACCCTCCTAACTTGGACACGCGACGGCGCTTCTTCCTCGCTGGGTTTTCTACGACGCCGGTGTATAGAGGTGTGGCTGGCTAGAGGGTACTGTGAGCTTCCCTTGATTATTCCTTGGGCTATCAATGATAACCAAACATACTTGTCTAATTGTCAGGTGACGGATTTTGTTTTAAACCATCGCTCAGTTCATGTTCTCTACCATCTAATGCTGCTCTGCTTGTGTGAATGGTGTAGTTGACTAGGTGGATGAATTTGTGATTGGGCCGGTGAGTGAAAGCCTTTTTTTTCATTTCAGTCACCTGACAGGAATTCAGTCCTATAGGCTTTGAATTGACAGGAATTTATCGAGTTGGCCGTACAATAGGAGATCCTTGCCCTTATTGGTACCGCACAGTAGACCTACGCCTTTCTTTATACACCGAGGACGTGGTCGTCTTCATCAATCCGATCTCGAGCGAGATTCAAGCCATTCATCTCATTCTAGACACCTTTAGCCAAGCAAACAGTTTGGTGACGAACCTCCACAAGAGCTCCATCAACCCGATCAGATGTGCAGAGTCCAACCATAACTAAGTATCCCACCTCTTGCCAAGAGTAGTCACATACTTCCTGTGCGGCTATCTTGGCCTCCAATTGCACACTCGTAGGCTCTCTAAAACACATATATACCCCATCGTTGTCAAAGTGGGAACTCAGCTACAAGGGTGGAAAGGACCGCCCATGTCCAAAGTGGAAAGCTTAACACTTATCAATTCAGTGCTCTCCTCCATCCCAATTTACCACCTCACTATCTTCCCCATGGCCAAATGGACTCATAAGAAAATTGATAAGCTTAGAAGAGGGTCATTACTTGGTTAATGGGAAGAGGGTTTCTCATCCTCGGAAGCTTGGCGGTCGGGGAATCCTAGACTTGGAGAAGTTCAGCCGCACCCTACGACTCTGATGGCTTTGCTACGATTAGACTTGTACTTGTAAACCTTGGGTCGGGACGGAGCAACCTTGTGATGACACAAATCGTAGCCTCCTCGACGTCTCCATCACCATCTCCATTGGGGATCACAACAAGGCTAGGTTCTGCACGACAGATGGCTTAATGGGTGGTTCAAAAGCCATTGTCCCCTCGCTATTTGGCCTTGTCAGATGGCGAAACAACTCAGTACATATAGAGCTCTCAAACGGGAGATGGATAAAGGACTCTGAGGCATCGAATTACAACCCCTTCATATATTACTGTGTTTGTTCACTTATGGTCGCAATTGCAGGAAGTTCGCCTGCTCACGGACGTCCTAGACACTATCATCTGGAGATGGACTGCAAATGACAACTACATGGCTAAGTTAGCTTACTTGGCCTAATTTAGGGGCTCCTTTGCACCATTTGACTCGGGGCTCGTATAGAAACCACAAATGAAAAATAAATGCAAATTCTTAACAAAATTCTAATAGTTGGCAATCTCCCCACACGGGCTGGCCGCACCACCCCCAATGCCCTCTTTGCAACAACCATCCTGAGACAACGTTGCATCTTTGCCCAACCTACCCTTTCACCTCCAGCGTGAGATCCCAAGTATTATCCACCTTCCACTTTGACCTCCGATGGGTTACTGCACCTCAAGATCCCCTCAACCTATAGGAATGGTGGCAAAGGACATCAAAGGCGGAGCCTAAAGAAAGACGTCATGATTTAAATGTCTTACTAATTTATATCATGTGAAATATTTGGAAGGAATGTAACTGGCGCATATTCCAACGTTTGGCAAAGCAACCGAATGTAGTGGCTAACATCATTGTCAAAGATGTAAAAGTGAGGCTACATGCCCTCTTTCTAGAGTAGTTGCTAGGGTGTGTTTCTTGCTTTTGGAGGCTGCTTAGGGCTCTCACCTCCCTTTGCGTACTTTGTGTCACTAACCTGCCCGCAGGTCGTGTTGTATAAAAACGTCTTCGATTTATTTCTTAATTGAAACGGCAGAGCTCCTGCCTGATTTCCAAAAAAAAAAATTCCTTGGAACAGAGTTTTAATGTCTTTAGGTGTTGGTTTTCAAACCTGGGGAGTTGAACATCATGAACCTCGCATTGGTGATATGATGTATGATTGCGCACGCTTAACCGAAACAGTACAACATGAATCTTGCATTGCAAACATGCATCAGTATTGACATATCTGCACGCTATGTTGTAAACTTGCAATGCAACCATTGGCCGCTCACTCATCCAGGGACTCATCATCGTCTCCACCATCAACATCCAAGGGCCTGAAAAACTTATCATCCAGCAGGTACGTGCCGACGGAGAGCCGCACGGCCCATACGTCCTTCAGCTTCCGCGCCCTTATCCTGCTTAGCCAACGCATATAGTTCCATGAAACGCCAGTGTGATGACACTGTGCAACATTTACAATGCCTAGTACCTTCCAACGTTGCCGGCCTTGACATGGCCATTGTTGTGTCTGAGCGATGGCACCGACGTGGCGGTCTTTAGCATCGTAGGTGCCTAGAGGATGACGATCAGTGAGCCTACCTTAAGCTTTGATTTTGTGTCGCCTGCTGGTGTGCTGCTGCCATTCGACGCGCACCAAACGGCAACACCACCGGGACACTGGTGGACCGAAGGAGCTGGGACTTGTGACAGCAAGGAGATGTAGGGTGAAGATACCGCAACTGTTGCTACCGCGAGCAATGGTTGTAGCATCCTACCAACTAAAAACGGATGGAGAGGCAAGTGTTCTACTTTATGCAGCTAGTTGCTGCTGCTTTTGTTGTTGCGTTGCTTCTCCTCCTCCATTGTTACTCCATCCTCTTGGTGATTTTGTGGGCGTGGTGATGGATTGAGGGTGCTAATTCATAATTTGGCTTCAACTGGAATATCTTGCACTACTACAGAAATAGTCATCAGTGTCGACTCAAAAATGCCATCAGTGACATTTTTTAACCGGCATTGATTACTCAGCACTAATAATCAGTATCAGTGTCGGTTCCTAATAGAGAACCGACACTAATATTGGCACGATTAGTGCTAGTTCCTAATACTAACCGGTACTGATACATATTACAAGGCCAAAATAGCTCACATTTTAGAAATAAAATTATTCCAGCGTGTATGCATGGAACCAATGCACTTGCTGATTTGCAGGGCACTGATATCATATTACAAAATCGAATGCATCCAACAGATATATCAATATCATCGTCCTAGAGAAATTACGCATCAAAAACACATCTAGCTTTCCGTATTTCACCTCCGGCATTTTGCATAACCCAACATTTGAGCAAATCAGAGACTTTGTACCTCCAAATATGACCCACTAATTCATCAACCAAACACGTTACACACAACAGATCGATGTGTACAAGCCTCATGAATTCTCACTTCACACATCAGGCCACCACAAACTCAGGGTCAAACCACATTACTACCACAATTGAACAAATTCACACCAAAATAGAGTACTAGAGAACCCAAAAATCATCTGCAACAAACTCACCAATCTGTGGATCGGAGAGCACGGTTAGGCAATAGTACTAGAAGAGCCAGACTGTGCAGCAAAATCTTCAGTTTGAAAAATGTGGAAACCAATCTTCGCCGTAAAGGAGCTGATACAAGGGCAATTGGTGACTATGGCAGCTATCAAACGTATAACACACAGGAAAGCACAAAACTTACACATCCAAGTACCCACCTCTTAGACAGCTTGGGAACTATTGGCTCCGTCAGATCCACTTTGGCAGCTTCTTAATGCATACAGGAAAGCAAGATCTAACATTTCCATGGTAGAGATGATCATACGGTGGGGAGCGGAGGGTGAGGAGGCCGCAGGCAGCGCGGGTGACGAACACGTCGAGAGATCTAGAGAGATAAGGCTGAGAGCTCCATCGGTAAGGGGTGAGGAGATAAGGCTGAGAACTCGTACATGGAGTTGTTCGTGAATGCACTTTACCTCTGTAAAATTTTGGGTCCGTCTCAAAAGAGTATCAGTGCTGGTCCTACTAACAAATTGATATTGATAAAAAATGTCAGTGCCGATCCATGTTTATAAACCAGCACTGAAGTATCAGTGCTGATTATTAACTAGAATCGGCACTAATAATGAGTATCAATGCCGGTTTAACCCACCTCAATTATTGATTGAGCTCAGAATGTTACAAATAGACATTGATATTTCATCAGTACCGGTTTATGCCTAACTGGTATTGATAGGGTGGTATGAATTACCTATTCTGTTGTAGTCTTGATGGATGATCGAGTGAGGAGTAATCTCTGGTTTGATTCTGGATTGAGATGTGCTTGTGGAAAGGCCGGGTATTGTGCTTGCGCCTTGTGGTGGCTCGGCAGGGGACAGGAGGATGTGCTTGTGAACGAGTGAGAGGGGAGTGAATGGTTTCTGTGTGACCTGTTGTTCCCTTATCCATTCCTTGTGCTGCCTTATCTACAGCTTGTATAAAACTGACCAACAGAACAGAAGTCTCAAAATAGCAGCACGTCATCTCATCATTTCTCGAATGTTATAAGTTGCATGAGAGCATCTCGCAGTCTCGCTCATAACTTGCACCGCAAAATTCTATATGTGAATGGTCCGTGTGATTTTGCGGAAGTCGTAGATGAAAAGAAATTAAATGGACGTGATCACTATCGCAAAAGAGGATCAAATTAAAAAGGCAGCTTTTGTTCTTTCGGATGAGCATTTTTCCTGCTCTTTTCGACACCAATACAAAGTCTCTGAACCACAAAGCAGATGAATACAAAGACCAAGCCACGCGCCAAGGAAGTGAGTGGAACGCGAATGAAACCTGTAGACATGTTCAAAAGTTTGAGAATTTTTCCCACCCACGAAAACTGTTATCTTGTTGACGTGTCCGTCCATTGTTATGGTAATGGTATGCTGTGCTGCAGAAGCAATTTTCCGTGCGAAGAGAATGTGGCACGCGGGCAGCCAACTAGCAGTTCTAGGTGATGTAGATGTCTAGCAAGGGAAAATCGCTTGCAAAACGGGGTCAAGTACTCAAATTGTTTGGTTTTCGAAATAAGAAGGAATACAAAATATCCAGTTTTCTAGTAAACTATAGTAAAACTAATTTTTTTGCTTGGTGACTATAGTAAACTAGAGGAGGCTAAAATAGGTTGTGTCCTCCTGAAAACCCTGAATAACCCACTTAACCATAACCAATTTGTTGCTGGTGGTGCCATTTCAAACCATGGCCTGAAGACATAAAATCCATACTTTTACACAGGAAGCTCACAATGATCGGAAGCATCTGCAGCTGCAAGTATGCAACTAGTGCAACCGCGAGTCCGAGCAGAAAGAAAGCGCCTGATTAACACCACTCGGGTACATTCCCTACACCACCAGCCACAAGTGTAAATAGGTTCGTACGTAGTAATTTACAGGTCAGGATCTCTGCGAGCAAAGAGAAGAAGAGATCATCAGCTCATGCATGCTGCCTGAACCGCTGTTGCCGATGCGCGCGCGCACATTCGCCTCGAACGGTCGGACAAGCGAACTCGACGTTTTCATTGGCGCATCAGAGTTCAGACCACCTCGTTCTTCCCGTACATGACGTTCCACGAGTCCAGCGTCGGGAAGAGAGGTTGCTCCGCCGCGGAGGGTGTGGGCGTCGTGTACGCTGCAGCGACGTGGGCCGCGGGGTCCGCCGGGGGCAAGGGCTCGACGCTGAAGTGCGGCAGGAGGAGGCCGAGGCCGGCGCCACCGTCCTGTTGCGGCTCGTCCTCCTGGCCGGCGCCGGTGACTTGCTGCACCATGAGGCGGAAGGTGGCGGCGTCGGTGATGATGTACGTGGTGGGCACGCGCTTCGACGGCCGCGGCCGCCGCTTCCCCGCCCGCCGGCCCGCTGGCCCCAGACGGCACAGCTCGGACGCCGACGGCGCTGCGCCCATCGGCGGATGAGTCCCTGCCCCGGCGCCGTGCATCAGCACCGCCGCGGCGCGAGCGCCGAGGTCGGCGGTGGTCACGGACGGCTCGGGGGCATCGGAGAGGGAGAAGTGAAGCGCGCGGACCATGGCCGCATCGGCGAAGGAGCGGGAGAGGAGCGCGGACGGCGGTGCCACGCCCACGCATGAGATGGCGTCCATGGCGTCGTCCAGCGTGCGCGTCAAGCTTCGAGCTCTCACCTTTGCAAGCTGCAAGCGGTGGAGGAGGGCTGGCGACTTTGGGAGTGAGTGAGCGAGCGGCAAGCGGGGTTATAAAAAGAGGTGGCTGGGCTGGGAATCAGCCGAGACGGAGGGCAGCTTGGTGGGGGCGGGCGGGCAGGGGTGAACGCGTGGGTGGATGAACGGATGGGGGTGCGGAGGCGTCGCCCCGTGGGCGGTGTCGCGTCAACAGCGGCCAGCTGCTGGGGCTGGGGACCGGCGATGTGGACTCCGACCAAACTGCTGTCCACTCCCGCCGACCGGCGACCGGGTAGGTACCGTGCGATGTGGACTCGCGATGGCAGGTCTCGTCGCGATGCTGCGTACGCCTTCCTTTCCTCCCTGACTCCTCGTAGCAACTCTCATTCTGCTGCCCGGGGCAATCTGCAAGGCTTTCCCATTCTCTCCCGGAAGAAAATTTTTACTAAAACTCTTGGGTTCTGCCTTTTAATTTCAGACACGAAGACCAACTTTGGCTGTTTTTTTACACGCGAGAGACAATGCGAGTGGACCCTATTTAGTTAGAATTTTGTTATTTTGATACCAACGTCAAGTTAATTTAGCCGTGCCTAGCGCATTGTTCTGACTCTCGTCACAAGAGCCAACGCAAGTGCACGCGAGGATGTAAGTTTTGTATTTTTTTTTCATTGAATCGATCCAAAATTAAAAAATAATTAAAGATTCACTATCATCTAATTAAATTAAAGAAAAATTAATTAAATGCTGATATAGAATTATCTATTGGGTACCAATTGCACCCGTGACGACGAGTTGAAACAAGATCCAGAAGCGATTTCCCTTGTGCGTCCTTTTTGGAAAACTTGCCGTGCATTTCTGCCGCCTTTTTCGAAATGCCCCGGTCGCCTCTGTTTTTATTACAAGTGCGCCTTTTTTAGTCTCAACATCACGTAGCAATAGCACGACTGTTGCCTCACCACGTCCACATGCACATCACACTGAAAATGACAGAAGAACCTTCTGCGGCATCAAGTTAGCTTCAATTTTTTTTTCCCCAAAGTCCCCTTTTTATCAACCCCTTTTTGGTTGTCATGCATCTGATCTCATGTATCCTGGACGAAGTAAAGCATCGCCCACTAGAATTCGCAGTACGTTTTCATTTTCTTCTCTGATGATGCTTGCTGGAATCCCCTGCTTGCTGAAGCTGAAACTCTGAATTAGTGTTCAGCTGCATGCCTGTGTCGTCACTGGTGTGTATCAGTGTGTGAAAATGGTTTACTTCCACAGAGCTGCGGCCTCTGCTAGCTTCTGAAAAACAAAACAGAGCAGAAAGGACATAGCGAGATCGACCCCGAACTGTTTGACAACCAAAACGGGTTTGAGGATTCTGCCATTCTAGACGCTTGTCATCGTTGACCTCTGAGGAGAGGAGCCCAACTGCTCCATGATACTGTATGATAGCGCTCAGGTCCCACTAATTATGCCATACCATACAGTACCGGGACTGTTGCGCCATCCTGCTTCTTGGCTTCTTGTTTCGCTAGGCACGGCGATGGCAGCGATCGGAGTATCGCAACCTGCTACTCCAGCTTAGTCTATTCGTTAACATCCTATCAGCCATCTATTCCGCTTAGATTATTGTAAAGAAGTGATTTGGGTAACCCCTCCAACAAACCTACTGCAGTAATCAAATGGATATAGCACCAGCGTTCACTTAAAAGCTGCAACCTCCATTGACAGAAAAACAAAATCTTCAGGAATCAATCCAAGTAGCGTTTTGCGGGAACCAAGTTAACTCAAGAACGAATCATGAGCTATCCGAAGAGCGAGTGACAAGTGCGAATGCATTTCATCACTAAGTATGTCTTTTACATATTCCCCAAATGAGTCTGGTCTTAAAAAATTACAGGGATGTTCATTGACTCCGTGGTGTACGAACTCGCATCCATTTTAAGAGCAAAAGTTTAGGTCGGCCCTATGCCTACTGTACGTACCATTACTAGAAAAAAACGATCACTGAAACAAGACACACCACACCTGATTTTTAGGTATTTGCACTGTTATTTGCCCATTTTACATGATGTTTAACTACCCTGATGAGGACATCGTGATATCAGTATGTGGTAATCAACCACTGCAGTCGCATTTCTATTTCGCTTGAATTTTCATGCACGTCAAGGCACCACCTCACCTTAGAATATACTCCTCATGTCATACTCCCAGCTTTGACTTGCTGCGTCCACTTGGTCCTTTCTCTTGAATTGTGACTGCGAGCCTCGGACTATTGTAATCCAATGCCCACAAAGGCCACAAACTGACTGTCTCATGGCGCATAAAATATTTGTACGAAGACACCAAACATTATGATGAAAAGGAATGATGATTTAAACAGTCTTCTATGACAATAAGTAAAGGTTAATTTAGATCTGATCATGATATCCCATCGTCTCTTTTGATATTTATTTATGGACTAGCTGATAAGAGTTAGTACTCTAGTAAGAACATCCTACCCTAGGGCCCATGGCTGATGGCACACCTAGCATGAAAGACAGGAAGTCGTTTCAGCCTTCCAGATAGCAACAGCGAACTAAAATTCGCTCAAAGGCAGCGAACTGAAGGGGAGGCACGGGGTAACAGATATTCTCTCTGCTTCTTTTTTTGCGTGATTGTCTCATATTTGAGATTTCTAACCCCTGGCGTTAGGATGGAAGTTTTACTTTTTTGGGTTGATATAAAACCCGCTCTTTTGAAATAAAAATAATATTCAACCTAATTGCTAGTTCATTTTCTTAGCTAGAGTGGATAGTTAGATGCACATTAGATACTTACTTGCATCCTTACCTGACGCTTACTATTTCATGTTTCAATCAATGATCTTCTAAGCTACACTAAACATATTTTAATCTAAGAGCTATATATTTTTTTCCCTTCAGAAACCTTACTTTGTATGCGGCAAAGGACGCAAAGCACCATGGCCCAACTACATTTTGGCGTGTACTAACAAGCGACAGTTAGTTAAACAAGTCTACTTTAGTGGTACATTGTATATTGGCTGCAGGCCTGCAGTCTAGAATAGCTCTAAGATTTACTACTGTTCGTAGGTCAACCAATTAGGCACGCCGTGCCCAATCATGCCCAACCCCTGCGCCCTGTGTCTACTTAAACGTGTGAAGTCTTTAATGTGTATGTGAGTGATTGTGCTGGTAATGATGCCATGTTTAGGTACTCTAAGTCAAACGGAGGTCGTTAACACCACGAAGAAAGAGATCAAAACATTCTAACTTATAAATTACAGGATCCATGGTTGGAATAGTTTTATATTAATTGTGAAAGGATAATATACTTAATTTAAAAATAGGAAACCTCTCGTCTCATTAGCTAGTTTTTGAGTATAGAAAACCCTTTCGATCCTACACAAATACCACCGTTAAAGTATATTAAGTGAATGGTACATTTTTTTTATTAGGTTAGTGTTTTTATACTTAATATGTTAAAGGGATCGATGATGTCATAAGAGTAGGGTAAATTAGGACACTTAGAACTATTTCAGTTTTAAAAACACCATAAGATAACTATATATCAATTTTCTATCTAATTGTACTCTAGATTTATCTACTGTGTCTAATCTACCGATCAAAACGTTTGCAAACTATCTAAAAAGATAAATTGTAAGAATGTAAATGCGAAAACGTAAATAAAGCAGAGAGAGCAAACTCGGCGTAAGGATTTTTTCCTGTGGCAAACTCGGCACCTCTAGTCCACGTTGAAGCTCCATAAAGGATATGCTCCTGGTCGGCAGCCAGTCATAGCTCTTGAGCCACAAAATCACAAAGACAAGACCTCCACCTGATGAGCTACCAAGCCACCAAGGCAATATCTCACCACTAGTATTTCTTCCGGTTACTTGCCACCATGATCACTTTAGAGCTTAAGCTACCAAAGCAAGGGTCTCCGCGTCCCCGCACAATCTCCTTGCCACCGCTTCACACCAAGTTGGATGGTTAACAAGCTTATCAGCGAGTCACCAAGACTCCACGGTTCTGGCATATCACTTGGTAAAAGGTTAGATCACTCCTTGATCCACTCTCTAGGTAGCAATTACCGAGTAACACTCTCTATAGGTCTATAAGCACTAATCACTCGCTAATCTTGTACTTAATTACCTTGGATAATTACATTAAGAATTTTGGTAGCATGGATGTCTTCTCAGGTATACATAAACTTCTCTGGACTCTAGCAGCACGCCCCTTTTCAAATGACTGAGTGAAGGGGTATTTATAGCCTCAAACTCACGCATTAGCCGTTAACCTAACAACTCAGAAAAGTTGTTAACACTGGATGATCCGGTAAGAATAATAGTCTAACACGGGATCATCTGGTTAGTACACTCTCACAAACTAGTTGTTGGAACCCCACTCAAGCTTATGTGAACACCGAACACACTGGTGTATACTTCATCTCCATCACCGAACTGTCAGGTGAGTTATCCTGAGCCATCTGAGCATTTCCTTCTTCTATGTGTAAATTACTCCGATGTATACATCCAATGCACATCACTTCATCACCGGACTATCTGGTGAGTTGACTTCAGCCAACCGAACAAATGCAACCCTCTCTGGAAATAATGCTCCGGTGTGCACAACCTGCATCACTGAACCCTCCGATATGTTGAACTTCGTTCTGCCTCTTTGCACTGTTCATTGTCCAGTGTGTGGAACAACACATTGATCACCAGACCATCTGGTACTTTGATCTTCAACTTCAATGGCTGCAGTCTTCTCTGGATAAAATGCTCTGATATGTACCTTCTCTAAGCATCAGACTTTCTAGTGAGGTCTTCAGGCTTCTCTCCCTTTTGCTAAATATGCTCCGATGAGTTCAACACCCAAAGCACCAGACTATCCGGTGAGGTAAATCCTCTTGTGACTTCTCCAATTCAGTATAACTTTGTCCCGGCTATGGTGGCTTCTTCATGTATTGCATTCAAGAGACCTACTAATCTATATTCTTGACAAACATACTAGTTCTATTAACTATATTATCATTAGTCACCAAAATCATAATTATGACCTAATAGGATCATTTTCGCTACAATCTCCCCCTTTTCATGATTGATGACAACATAACCAAAACAAGTGACAAATAATAAATGATGCCAAATGTAAAAATCAAAAGCGAGCACAAAGTCTTACCATATTGCTTGGATGCATGTTCTTACCACTTAGTCCCCCTTTGTTGTAGCTCTCTTTTTCTCCATTACCACTATTTCCCTTGAATGACCAATACAAGAGCTTCTCTTTTTGTCAATCTAGGCGCCTAGCATATTTTCTTCGCCTCTTTTGTCAACTTCGGCATTCCTAGATGTCTTTGCTTGTTGCTACAATCTCCTCGCATTGTTCATCTTACTTTTATCTTCGTTGGTCATTAAACTTCTCCCCCTTTATAAACAATCTCCTAGAAAGAGCTATAAACACATGTTAAACTCAAGAGAAAAATATTAGACCACATGAGAGAGAGCTTCACAAATAATGATCCAATAAAAGGATACCAATTGTATAGGTATCACTACAAAAGAATGATACCAACTGTAGGCTATGAAAACACATAGATCATAATTTATGAAACTCACACAATATAATCTAAACTCCCTATATATGTGTGCATACCTAAGATGAGAAAAAAAATGTATAACTAGACAATATATCAAGATAGGAAGTTTAAACTATATTATGTATGGAGGTAGCTTAAATAAATAAAAGATTTGACAATGATACTAATTGAAGTATTTAAACATTATATACCTCCGGGGAGATGTTGATTGCTCCATGAGACTACAAGAGATACAACTTGAAATACAAGTTAGTCTCAAAATTATAACATATAGGATATACTCTCCCTAAATGTGTGCATACAAGTGTTGAATACTTGTGAGATATTATATGCACTTGTTATTAATAACAATGGGGATTTATCCTATAGATTGGGTCATAGCATATGAAAGATACCAATTGTAAAAACTAGTACCATGTAAAATATCTAAAACTAATAAACCATGTAGGTTGCTTATGGGTTAGAGATAAACACAAGCAACCTATCATATGAAAACATACACTAGGTATTGCAATAAATTGAAATAAGCATATGCAATTCTAGACAAGAAAAATGAGCTAGATGCAAAACAAAAACGCATGAACATAAGTCTAGCTATCATTTACCTCTTTTTTACCTTTGGATGGTGATTTGGGTACGTGATGATCATAATCTTCATCAATGCGCCCATCTTCTATACTTGGCTTCTTTGCTTTAATCTTCACTTTATTTTGTGAGCCAAGTCTCCAAATCCCTCCCGATTCGGATTTCAAGTCTTCTTTGGAACCAAATCGATTGGGGTCCCTTCATATTAGTGATGACTTTCTTTGACACCCAAATGGGTTGGTTCCACCTCCAATCCTTTCTCCCAACCATGTGTGCAACCACCTTGCTATTTCCTTTTTCTCGAGCTTGTAGTGGTTGCTCTTGGTCTTGATCTTGTAGTTGGATTTGGTGTAGAGATTGGAGGTCTTGTTGGAGAGGTACGTCATCTTTTTCTTCTCATTGGTCTCCTTCTTCACTTGCATACATTAGAAGGACTTGTGGCCTTCTTGATTGCATTTGAAGCATGTCACGGTAGACCCCTCTGCAAGCCTTTTCACCATAAAAGCATAGTTATCTTGAGGAGGTTGGATATGTCATTTGCCCTTTAAACTCGCCAAGTCCTTCTTGAACTTCTCAACTTCTTTCTTAAGCTCGTTATTCTCTTGTGCAATGAGGTTGTTAGATGATTATACAAAAACATTCTCGATGTATTTTTTATTGCAAAGGAGTGATCATGATAAATCGATTAAATCATCACAAGAAGTGGAAGCATCTACCTTATGATTATAATTAAATAGAAAGTTAGATTGCTTCAAAGGGATCTTAGTTTGATATTCAATGCACTCAAATTTACATTTAAGCTCTTTATGCTCTTTGTTTAGCAAATTAAAGTTGTACAATAATTGTTCATAATTAGAAACAAATGTAGCATGAATGTCATTAAGTGCATTGAATTTCTTAAGCTCTTTTAATTCTTTTTTACGGGCGTTTTGTTGCTCATTGATCAAATAAAGTTCATCATATGAAGGAGAATTCTCATCAGATTCATCATCATTTATATCTCTATCCATACCTTTGACTATAAGGCACTTATGAGATGACTTGCATGATAACAACTTGTGTGATGACGACCCCGAGGAAGAGCTTTTCTTGGAGGAAAGTATGGTGAAACTTTTATCACTTGAACTTGACTCTTCATCGTCGCTCACCCATGTTCCTATGCTTGTGAATGCCTTGGCTCTCCCCTTTGTCTCCCTCTTCTTGATCTTAGTCTTCTTCTCCTTTTTAATATGATCAATTGTGTTGACCAAGTTTTCAATGGAGATAGGATGATCAACTTGGCATTGATCATCTCCATGTTCTTCTCTAACTTTGAGAAGAGGTCGGTCATCTTAGAATCAATTTCTTCATCATTTGATATGCTTTGATCATTCTCTTCAAAGCTCTCTTTTATCTTGATCACCATCATCTTTGCTTGAGCTTGACTTTTGCTCTTGTCTCCTTATTCTTGTGTTCATATGTTGGCATTGAGATTGCTTGCTTGTGAGAGTAAGATTCTTGGTGTCAGATGAGGAAGAAGCTTCCACCCCCATATTCATTATCATCTTATGAGCGGTGATCTTACCGGGCACTTGACTTAGAGTCATCTTTTTGATATCATTATTGTCGGGGATTATAGAGACTATCAACTTGTACTTTGGAAGAAGAGCTTGAAGTATTATTCTCATCACTTGATTATCTTTAATTGATGTCAAACCTAACCCGTTGATCTCGTTGACAAGAATATTCAAACGTGAGTACATGTCATTAGCACTTTCATGGGTAATTGCTTGATGCCATTGAGCTTAGTAACAAGCACATGATATCTCTCATTGCGTACATCATTTGTGTCTTCATGTATTTCAATGAGACTAATCCAAATATCATGTGCATTGGTGAGAGAATAAACATGATTAAATGTATCAATACATATAGATGATAAAGGATACTCTTGACCAATGCATCTAATTGCCTCTCCTTGTTGGTGATGCGAGGTCTCATCTATTCCTCGGTGACTCTCCAAACATCCAACCCTCGGGCTTGCAAAAAAAAACAAGTAATTAGAATTTTCCACCGGGGGGAGTTTGTGCCATCGAAAAGTGGAGCACTATGAGAATCTATCTCAACCCCGAACATCACAAGTCACTAGGCGGTGAAGCCTAACTGATCACAATAAGACTACGGGTCAAATGACACTTGAATTGCGAAACCTTGTGGAAGGTGTGAAGCTCTAACATAAATTGTAGAGCTAGATGTGAGCCCTAGCTTTGACACAAATTGTAGAGCTAGATGTGATCCCTAGCTTTGATACCAATTGAAGGGATCGGTGATGTCCTAAGAGGAGTGGGGTGAATTAGGACACTTAGAACTATTTTGGCTCCAAAAACAACACAAGATAAATCTATATCAAATTTTATCTAGATGTGCTCTAGGTTTATCTACTGTGTCTACTCTACTGATCAAAATGCTTGCAACCTATTTAAGAAAGTAATTTGTAAGAATGTAAATGCGGAAACGTAAATAAGGTAGAGAGAGGAAACTCAGCATAAGGATTTTTTTTCCCGTGGTATCGATGGTATGAATACCACCGCTAGTCCATATTGGAGCTCTACAAAGGATATGCTCCCGTTCGGCACCCGGTCACGGCTCTTGAGTTACCAAATCACAAAAACAAGGCATCCACCCGGATGAGCCACCAAGCCACCAAGACAAGGTCTCACTAGCATCTCTTCCGGTTCCTTACCGCCGTGATCACTTCCGGTCTTGAACCACCAAGGCAAGAGTCTCCGTGTCCCCGTACACGCTTCTCGTCGCCGCTCCACACCAAGTCGAAGTGTCAACAAGCTTGCCGGCGAGTCACCAAGACTCTAAGGTATCGTCGTACCACTTGGTACAAGATTGGATCACTCCTTGATCCACTCTCTAGGCAGCAATTACCTAGTAACACTCTCTCTAGGCCTAAAAGCACTAACCACTCACTAATATTGTACTTAATCGCCTTGGATAATTACTTTAAGTATTTTGGTGGCTTCGATATCTTCTCATGTGTACATGAATTTTTTTGGACTCCAGCAGCACGCCCCCTCCACCCCGTCAAATGACTGAGTGAATGGGTATTTATAGCCTCAAACCCGCGTAGTAGCCATTAACCTAATGACTCAGAAAAGTTATTAACACCGGATGATCCGGTGAGAATAATAGTACTAACACTGGATCATCTGGTGAGTACATTCTCATAAACTAGCTGTTAGAACCCCATTCAAGCCTCTGTGAACACCAGACACACTGATGTATACTTCATCTCTATCACTGGACTATCCGGTGAGTTATCATAAGCCATCCTGGTCTTCCCTTCTTCTCTATGTAAATTGTTTCGATGTATGCATCCGGTGCACATCATTTCATCACCGAACTATTCGGTGAGTTGAATTCAGCCAACCGAGCCAATGCAACCCTTTCTGGAAATAATTCTTCAATGTGTACAACCTTCATCATCAGACCATCTGATGCGTTGAACTTCATTCTGCTTCTTTGCACTGTTCACTGTTCGGTGTGTGCAACACATTGATCACCAGACCATCGTGTGCTTTGATCAACTTCAATGGTTGCAACCTTCTCTGGACAAAATGCTCTAGTGTGTATCTTCTCTAAGCACCGGACCTACTGGTGAGGTCTTCAGATCTCTCTCCCCTTTGCCAAATATGCTCCGGTGAGTTCAACACCGAGAGCACCGGACCATCCGGTGAGGTAAATCTTCTTGGGACTTCTTCAATTCAGTCCAACTTTATCCCGGCTGCTGTGACTTCTTCATGTATTGCATCTATAAGACCTACTAACATATATTCTTGACAAATATTTTAGTTTCATTGACTATATTGTCATTAATCATGACATAATAGGGCCATTTTCACTACATCTGTGCATTCAGCTCAATAATTAAAGTGGTGCATATGATCTCATGGGGCCCTATGTATATGACGGACAGGCCAGAGACCATTTTGTAGAAAAGAATATGTTGGAGACAGATTAGAGACCAAATTATGCATATAGCTAAAACTGGGTTGTTATATAAACCACATACAAGACCTCGTGCATTGAAGTTTTTTTTTTCCATAGTGGGACTACCGCAAATTCCATTAGCCAAGAAACAAACGGAATTACAAGAGCTTTTGTTCCGACCTAGACCTGAAAGACACAACAACTACCTCATTGCTGCAATAAGTAAAGCGAGATTACATCAAAACGGTAGGACCGAGAATGACGATTAGAGGAGGTAAATAGACGACTTACAAATTTCTTTCGAAATAGATGATCTTCTTCTATTTTCTTACCCAACGCACCTCAAGAATAAAGCGCAACACAAAACACCAAAACACAGTGGAAACATAGAGCTCAACCCGAAAGATCTGACTAAAGCAGAACGTAAACTCAAATAATTCAAAAACCAAACTTGAAGATCCAATCAAAGGCGAGTCTCATGGTTGGTGTCCACAGTCATGGACGTGCGAAGGCATGGTCACGCTTGAATAGACTCAGGGTGCGTGTGTCTTGATGAGTGAGTGTGTGGACTAGATGTCCGTGTGATGAGATTCCTGGCTTGATCCGCCAGAAGTTGTGTGGCACTAGAGGTACATCAGATGTGATAAAAGGGACTGTGGAGTGAGGTGTAGCCCCTCCCAGGACCGAAAACCCCAGGTATAACTTATTATCCCGGTTCTAGTTTCAAAACTGTTTCGCCAGCTTTGTTACCAGGTCACCTTTTAATACGTTGGGGGCTTGAGGTGATACTCAGTACCAACAGAAGATGTCTGCATTTGTTACTTTTAAAACTATTTTTAAAAGCTTTGTTACAATTATTTCAAAAGGTTAATTGTGGAAAATAACTGGATACTTGTATAAAACATGCTTTACTCTTAAAACTAAGCCGTAAAGCCTTATCCTTGAAATATACATTATGCATCTATCAACCCCTTGAAGTAGTATACGACTTGTTGAGTACCTTCCGTACTCAGTCTTGTTGCTTTCAGATTGTTGAGATAGAGATCAACCTCAATCCAGATGAAGTCAAAGAGAAGAAGTCTAAGGTCGTGTCCGCACCCGAGTTGCTTGTCCTATTAGCTGACAGGGTGATATCGAACACTAGGTTCCACAACAAATTGATCCATAAATCATCCCCACACAAAGTTTGGAACTTGAGAAGAAAGATTCAAAAATCAAAGATAATGTCACCGGTTAAAGAAATTCTCCAAGTTAATGATCTAGAAGCAAGAGAGTTCAAAACTCATGAGTATATACTCGTATGTGATTTTTATGCCTCTAGCAACAAAAGAATGACTTCACAAGATGCTGAAAATTCAGTCCAAAAAATAAAACGAAAATCACAACGAAACACCAAAATCTTGCAAACTTGCAAGAGAACTAATAGAGGGAAACTAGAAGAAGGGGAATTCAAACATATACAAAAATATAAACTTTATTATTGAAAGAGATCAGCCCTATTTTAGACGGATTACAAAGATTTTTCACTCAAAACTCTCACCTGATACATAGGCTAAACACTCATCTTTCCTCTCCTCTAAAACCCTAGCACTATGCTCTCAAATGAGTGGCACAATAGGCTCAAGTGGCTGGTTCCAACTCTCCCATAGCACTACCTCTCTATTTATAGGCTTAGAAAACTTGATCCTTAAGTTTCTTAACTTTTTCCCAAAATACCTATCTCTTGTAATACACTCCTACCTACTATCGAGGGCATTTTAGTTTATTTTCTTTTCCATTCATCAGATGGCCACAATGCCTTCATGACTTAGCCTCACCTCAACGCAAGCTTCATGATGGTGTCACATACTCCTCCAGTCCTCCCATAAATTTGAGGCTAAACCGTGAAACCCTCCACATGCTTCTCAAAGCGTGACTCGCCACTTGCTTATACCTTAAGCAAGCGTTATGATGTCGACACGTGTACTCTATCTTGCGATCCTGACCGCCGGTAAGTCTCTCTCATTCCAGATCCCTCGGGCCACTTTGTCATTAGCACCAGCATCCCTTTCGCTTGACTTTGTCAACATGTCATCTTCATCCTCTGTTTCATGCTTTGTCTCACCTCAACGTGTACATTTAGGATCACCCTTGACTCCGTCCGGCCTCCTTGATCGCCTAGCATCAAGCACCTGCTTAGCCCCGATCATCGCCGTCAAACGCTAAGTTGCATCCGTTACCTGCATACAATGAGATAAGAAAACACATTTCTCAACTCCAATACCAGTTAGTTCATAATCATAATGCTCAAATCAAGCTCAAGCAATCTAAAACTTAACAAACTAAATCGACAACCTTGTCAATCACTTATCACATATAAACTAAGACACATTTCAACTTGATTTCTCAATGTCCCATTTGATGAGTGCATTGACAACACCTCGAGGCACAAAGATTTGGGTTTGAAGAGATAAAGCACATCTAAGTGACCAAAACTCGCAAAAGAGCAAAAATATGTCACTTGGCATAAGAAGAATTGTAAAAGGCCGAAGAGAGGCAATGACAAGCCAAAACCTCAAAAGAGCAAAAAAAAAAAACCAAAAACCCAAAAACAAATGCTCCACTTGATGAATGCATATTTTTTATTTTTCTTTGAGGTTTGTTGTAAATATTCTCATTTCTCTTCCTTTGAAGCATATCTATGCATATTCTCATCTTTGTGCATATGCTCTCCCCCTTTGGTAATGCAAACATCAAGGATAAAATATTATGAATATGCAATTCTAAATGAGATTTTACAAGTATACCACAAAGCATTTGCAAGAGATAGAAATATCAATGGGCTCCGAAAAGTATAACGTAAAGCTCACAATCGCATAGAGGCTCAAAAAGAGACAGTGACACAAGAACATAAAGCTTGACAAGCTAAATCCAAAGAATTGGTTGGCACATTTAATTTTACATAGCTGAATCATTTTCAAAGTGACCATCACATAAGCATCCACTCGTGCCGAGGCAATACAAGCATTAAGAACTAGCCAATTTCAACCTCAAACTAGTCAAATAAGTGTTCATGACAGTAGGCTTTGCAAACGCTCATATACGAAATCAAGACTTAGATTGATCAAGTGATTAAAAAGAATTATACAGTTAGGCACATTTCTTTGGATTTTATTTTATCCTCAAGTTACATCTTATCCCAGCAAAGTGTGGGTACAACAAACACCTTGAGGCTTCAAGACAACTGTATTGGATCACATTTTAGTACAAGAGACTTGATTTTTCATGAGTATTCAATTCGCACAAGTTATCAAGATGGTCACAAGATCAAGTTAAGTAGTGCCTTTGTGACACAAGGAATACATATTCCCCCAAGCTTCTATCATGAGCTAAATATTTAACTAAGACAGAAAACATAGTCTAATGTTCCCTAATCCACTGTCTTGAACCAAGAAAATCTAGAGCAAGATATTTATCAAACTAGCCTTAACACAAGCATTGACTAAGCCTAAGCAATTACAAATATGGTGATCAAGAATGTAGCATTTTATAGCCTACATGATTCATAAAATTGTCAAATTTCATCTTAAGGAAAGCAAGCTTGCTTGAAATGTATCATGTCAAAGCATCAAGAAGAGCCTAAGATTAAAAGATTGCTCCACAAGTAGAATCGAAAATGGGAAAGACATACAAGTCAAAGCTCAACTACTATGTAAATTTTGCATAATGAAATATAATGCAAATGCAACAACAGTAAGATAGAGTATGTACAAAGTATAACTCCCCTTCACATAATACCATAGGAATGACACACACCAAGCTCTCCTCTCAAATAGGCAAATCTTGTAGCATCTAAAGACTTGGTGAATATATCGGCTAGATGGTGTTGGGTATCTATGCAGCTCAACTCAATGTCTTCCTTTTCATTGTGGTCTCTTAGAAAGTGGAATCTCATATATATGTGTTTGGTTCTAGAGTGTTGAACTGGGTTGTTGGCTAAGTTTATGGAACTGATGTTGTCACACAAAAGTGGCACACTCTTAAAATTCAATCCAAAATCCCTCAAAGTAGCAACCATCCATAAAATCTGTGAATAACAACTAGCAGCATCTACATATTTAGCTTCAACAGTAGACTACGTACGCTAGACTATTTGCGAGAAGACCAACACACAAGATAAGTACCAAAAAGTAACAAGTACCAGAGGTACTTTTACTGTCAATTCTATAACTAGCAAAATCTGTATCCGAAAAATCTCGAAGAGAAAGCGAAGATGAAGTAGAAAAACAAAACCTATACTCGAGAGTGTGCTTAAGGTACCTCAGAATGTGTTTCATCGCTTGACGGTGAGACATCCTCGGTGAAGCCTGGAAGCGAGCACATAAGCAAATGGCGAAGTGGATGTCAGGTCTTGTCACCGTCAAGTACAGGAGAGAGCCGATCATGCTCATGTACTCCTGCTGGTCCACCTCCCCGCCATCTTCATTTGGATCAAGCACAGTCAAGGTATCCATTGGTGTTGCCAAGGACTTCGCATCACTCATGTTGAACTTTTTCAGCAAATCCTTAGTGTACTTTATCTAGTGGACGAATGTACCTTTCTTGCATTGTTTGATTTGCAACCCAAGGAAGAAGTTGAGCTAGCCCATCATCGACATCTCAAACTCCATGCTTATAGTTTCTACAAACTTAGCCACAAGTGTATGAGAAGAGCCAAAAAATGATATTATTCACATATATCTGAACAAGTAAGAAATCATTATCATGCCTGAGAGTAAACAAAGTTTTATCAATTGATCCTATCACATATCCATGCTCTAGCAAGAAAAACCTAATCCTATTATACCAAACTCTAGATGCCTGCTTAAGCCCATACAAAGCCTTTCTAAACTTGTAAACTCTATATGGATATTTAGGGTGCTCAAAGCCTGAGGGTTGTCTTACATAGATCTCTTCATGAATGAAACCATAAAGAAACACACTCTTGATATCCATTTGGTATAACTTGAAATCTCGGGATGCCGCAAATATAAGGAGGATCCTAATAGCTTCTAGTCTAGCTACTAGTGCAAAGGTCTCTTCAAAGTCTATCTCCTCTACCTGAGTGACACCCTGAGCCACTAGTCTAGCCTTGTTGCTCACTACAGACTCATCCTCTCCCTGTTTGTTTTTGAAAACTTATTTTGTGCCTATGGTGTAAATATTAGGAGGTGGCGTGAACAATTAGAGTGTTAGCACAAGGTCCTCATCATCCAGCACGTCCACCTGCTCCTTTATGACAGAAACCAAGGAAGACAAAGTAAATCCACTTGATGAAGTGTTAGCACAAGAAAATTCAGCTGTAGACTGATTGCCACCACTAGGTCTAGAAACCAATGTCATATTCTAAGATAGGGCATTTCCGAGACCGATCTGAGCCACCTTGGCTATCTCGGTGTACTTGAGCTTGCTGAAGAGCTCATCGTAAGTCAACGTGTCGTAACTTGAAGACTATTTAATGCTCGAGATCTTCACTTCCCATATGCTATGATCAAGAGCATACAGAAGCTTAATTGCTCTCTCATGGTTAGAATAGGGCAAAACACCAGTTGATCGAAGATTGCTAACAATCCTATCAAAGCGAGCAAACATCGCATCCAATGACTCTCTAGGGTCTTGCACAAATATTTGATATTCTTGGTTGTATGTCCTGGGCAGTACGAATATGCTAGACCCTATCAAACTCATTCTGACTCAGCCTAGTGAATAAAATATTTCTGGTCTTATTGTTGGTCTCATATTGTTCCATTTGAACATGAGTCATGTGAGAAGCAGGAATCTTGTAGCTGGAATCAACTACTTTTCATATTGCACTTCCTTGGTTTAGAAGATAAGCCTCCATGCGTACATTCCAATACGAAAAATCACGGCCATCAAACGGCAGAATCTCCCACTTCTCTCCATATCGCCTACGGATCACAAAGCCAGTTAAGGTCAACAAATGATCAAACTGGCTCTGATACTGATTGTAGGACCAAGAATGATGACTAGGAGGTGAATAGATGCATCAACAAACTTCTTTCAAAATAGATGACCTTCTTCTATTTTATCACCCAACGCACCTAAAGAATAAAACGCAATACAAAACACAAAAACACAGTGGAAGCATAGAGCTCAACCCGGAAGATCCGGCTAGAACAGAACAAAAACTCAAAGAGTTCAAAAATCAAACTTGAAGATCCAATCAAAGGCGGGTCTCATGGTTGGAATCAAACACTAGGTTCCATAACAAACCAATTCGTAACTCATCCCAACACAAAGTTTGGAACTTGAGAAGAAAGATTAAAAAAATCAAATATAAGGTCACCGGTTGAAGAAATTCTCTAAAAATAAGAAAGTTTAAGACCTATGAGTATACACTTGTATGTTATTTTTATACCTGTAGCAATAAGAAGAATGACTTTACAATGTGCTGAAAATTTAGCCCCCCCCCCCCCGCATCAAAACGAAAACTACAACGAAACACCAAAAACTTACAAACTTGCAAGGAAACCAATAGAGAAAAACTAAAAAAGACGGAATTCAAGTATATATAAAAACATAAACTTCATTACTCAAAGAGATCAGTTCTATTTTAGATGGATTGCAAAGATTTTTCACTCAAAACTCTCATCTAATACATAGGCTAAATACTCATCCTTACTCTCCTCTAAAACGCTAGCACTAAGCTCTCAAATGAGTGGCGCAATAAACTCAAGTAGCTGGTTCCAACTCTCTCATAGCTCTACTCCTCTATTTATACGCCTAGAAAACTTGAGTCATAAGTTTACTAGCTTTTTCCCAAAATACCTATCACTTGTAGTACACTCCTACCTACAACCGAGGGTATTTTGGTCTTTTTTCTTTTTCATTCATCGGACGCCCACAGCGTCTTCATGACTTAGCTTCGCCTCGACACAAGCTTCATGATGGTGCAACGTACTCCTCCAGTCCTCCCACGGTTTTGAGGTCAAATCACGAAACCCTCTGCACGCTTCTCAAAGCGTGACTCGCCACTTGCTTACATCTTAAGCAAGCACTCTGATATCGATACATGTACTCAGACTTACGATCCTAACCGCCGGCAAATCTCTCCCGCCCTGGATCACTCAGACCGCCTTGTCACTTGCACCGGCATCCCTTTTGCTTGATTTTATCAACACGCCATCTTTATCCCCCATTTCATGCTTTGCTTGACCTCCACATGTATATTTAGTATCACCTTTAACTCCGTCCGGCCTCCTTGATTGTTCGACACTAAACACCCGCTTAGCCTCGATCACCCGTCGTCGATCGCCAAGTTGCATCCGTCACCTGCACACCATGAGACAAGCAAACATATTTCTCCAACTCCAACTCCAATTAGTTCATAATCAAAATATTTAAATCAAGCTCAATCAATCCAAAACTCGACAAACCAAATTGATAACCTTGTCAATCGCTCATCACATATAAATTAAAACCATTTCAACTTGGTTTTTAAAAAAAAGTTTAGATTTCACTACCCAACAGACTAGCAAAAGCAGAACAACCATACAAAAATTTTCATAACCAAAACCCCAACCAGATGAACAATAAAACTCCTGGAGTGTCAAGTAATTAAAGAAGAGAGATAAGATAGCAATATCTTGTGAAAGATATAGCTCTTACATGATACTATAGACAAATTGTAAGGAAGAGGTATTTATTAGATGAGCTAGCTATAGAAACAATATAATGTGAAAGGAATATTTCTGTCATGTCAAAGAAACCAAGCAGTCTTAGGTCGTGTTTGTTTGAGCTTCTGCTTTTGAGCTTCTCTGAAAAGCAGTGCTTTTGGCTTTTCTGAAAAGCTGCTTTTGGAAATAGGTTGTTGGTTTCTACAATAAATTTTTGGCTTCTCAGCACATAGCTTCTCAGAGAAGCACATCTCAGCGAGCTTCTCAGCTTTAGTTCATTTTCCTCAGAAACAGGCTTCTGGCTTCTCCAGAAACAACTTCTCCAGAACCTCGTTTGTTCTGGCTTCTGGCTTCTGGCTTCTGCCAGTAGCAGAAGCAGTTTCAGAAGCAGCAAACAAACACAGCCTTAGTAACAAGGGTACACTAGCAGTAGAATGCAAGGCGCTTTGGCACGAACGCTTAAAGAGAGTATGTTGACAAATCATTAAGCATCGGTATAAAAACTCTTGTCTCCAATGCAAATAGGTGCTTAAATAGATCCAATCAATTTGTTTCCCACCTTAAGTACCTGAAGCAAACTTAATCACTCCTTTCTTCCTATAAACACCCATCCCATATGATGTGACAAAAATAAACCGATTTTTACATAAGCACCGTTATGGTACATTGCCCTAATGTTAAAAAGGAAAAAAAATCTTCATGGACCTAGGCAGCGATTTCCGGCATGGCCCAGGCGAGGAATGACTAGCGCCCCGGCCAACCCGGTAGTTTCAGGACGGAATAGCATTACATGGGCCGCCGTAGATAGCTCATTTTCTGCCCTCCCGTCGCCGAAGCAGACGACGAGAGGAGGGGGCTTAGCTACCTTGCCTAACATGTACTGTGGTAAGTAGGGCCTGTAGCCGCCCCTGTCCGGCCGTGCGGTGCGGCTGGTCCATCGCCACGGCACGGCGGGTGGGCATCTATCTCTGCTGCAGTGCCCGGCAGGCATGTGCAATAAAGGTCATCCACGCATTCAAATGTACCAGCCTCCAGCTGCGCCGCGAGGTTATTATAAATTTTATCAAGCATATAACCGATGTCGCACATGACTCAGACACTATACTCATACTCGATATATACATGTGTATCCTATCACAAGTTAGAGACATATTATAGAGCTATATATCTTTAGTGTGCGAGCACGCATATCTTATTTAACACGTAGGTGTGTGCGTACTCTAAGTTACGTCCGGATCTATCTGAAATCAACTGAGAGATAAACCGCTAGCGAGACCGAGTTCAATCTTAGAGATCTTAGGAATCAGACAGTGGTGACAGCGCTCACACCCAAACAGCTGACCAACCGACCTGTGACTCGTTCTCGCCACGAGGTTATTAGAGGCGTTGGTTGCGCGCCTAACCGGACGGCCCTACGCCAGTAAGCATGGGGGGTTGTTATTATCGCTATCTTTCATCGGCCCGTCAGGCTTTCTCCTCGCGTGCTTCTCCATGGAGCGCGTTGTCTTGTCATGCGGGTACCGATCTCCTGATCGAGGCCCAAAAGGGCGCGATCTTCTCTATCGTCGTGCACTTGTGCTTATGGGTTGAGCAGTACGGTTAGATTGTTGTATTGCAGCTTTATTGGCATCGGACGGTTCTACCTTCACCAGGCTTCAGCGTTCCATTTATCAGGTCCTTCTCTATTGCCGTCGCAGCCTGTCACGCTGCATTAGTACGAGGTACAGTTAAGGAGAGCTCAGACCAGAGTTAGTACGAGGTACACATTACTGCTAGCTTCTGCACTCCTCTCATTTGCATACTCTAGCTGATCACTTTCTACTCCATGCCGCAACGCAAATGAACTGAATCGACTAAGCGTGCGGTTGAAAACCGAATGAGTACATACACATTTGCCTGATCACGCGTTCAGATCATGAGCAATCAATCTCTCTCCTCATCAGTATATGGCTGCCCCGCCTTCAGCGTGCAATGAGTGGGCGAGCGAGCGGCAAATCCAGAGGCGCCCTCCTAGAAGCGCGAGCGAGCGAAAATTAGCTGTCACCTGGCCCTTCCATCATTGAGCGTGTGCGAAAGCCGATCCCCGCAGATCTCCATGCCCCAAAATATACTACCTACTCCCTCCGCCCACACCGCGCGCAGGAGCACTGGCAGACGAATCATTAAAAAAAAGAAGTTACGGCCCGCCGGCGCCAGGCCGGCACGCACCAAGAAAAGCGAGCACCCCGCGCGGTCCAGATGCCCGCCCCCGCGAGTGGCGCGCAGCCTGCCGCCGTTCCCTCGAGCAGGCCGAGGGCGAGCTCTGCCCGCGAGACCGCCGTGCGCTGGTCCCGACACGGCCGGCGCTGCCCGCGCGGCGCCCGAGTTAATTAAGCCATTACCCACTCACTCGTCCGCAGGTGCCCGAGGCGAAGGCCCTGTTGTTGTTTAATGCTGCACAGTGGGGGTGTGGCGGCATTGTTGGCTACAAGGCGTGGTAGATGTTGTACTTATTGCGGCGAAGATTACTTCATTATTGGGAAGCCTGATGCAGTGGCAGTGTGAGTGTGGCACTCGAGCTCACTTAGACCTGTGTGGTATGATGTGATGGATTCTAGCCTGAAGTTCCGTGTAGTATACGGCGTGATGCTCAGTGATTTGTCCTGATTGCGTCCATTAGCATGTGGTAACTGTTGTAATCATTTGTTTGATCAGTGACGGCCCTGATTGCACCCACTAGCCTGCGTATGATGGAGAAGTGCCACACACGCTAATGATGACAACCCCCTGTGTGGCTGTGTCCCCGCTCGGAACTTACCACGGCCTCGGATGCGACTGGGGCGACAGTCGCAGCGGCCCCTGCCCTGCGCGCGTCGGCGTCGACACAGCGCAAGGAAACAAAGCCATGGATCAGCAGGCAGCGCCATGCCGCCATCGCCACTGACCAGAAGCGAACAAGGCGCGTCCGGGTGCTACCGCGCACGGAGAAGCGGACAATGGGGCTTTCGACCGGTGTCGTTTTGTAGCTTTCCGTCCGGAAGGACCTCATTTTGCTCTTGTCGTGGCTCCGAGTGATCTGGGAAAAGAAAAGGACTGGTGAATTATATTATTATTATAGGAGAGAAAGGTGAGTTTTTTCTTATATTTTTCTTGGAGAAAAAAAGCTTTTGTTCTGTCACGTGTGACCACCGTGTTTCTCTAAAGAAAGGAGGCGAGATCTAAGCGCAGTACTCAGAATATACTCCACTAATACTCAATTTGTCCGATTGATCGAATCATCTTGGCTTGGCTTGACGCGTGTCTCGTGCTGTTTTAAAGGCCGGCTTGGCTTATTCACCCACGAAACAATCATCGACTCAGGTTGATTGAGCTTCCGAGCACAAACTGGCCTGCGTGTCCGGCGTGTGTTTGCCCGGCGCCAGTCACGAGCTGATGGCGGGGGTTCGTCTTGTTCGACGATCTCACTCAGGTTCAGGTTCACGGCCGGCCTGCAGTTCCGCCGTCACTGGTGACTGGATGCAGTAGCAAGCAAGCGGCCGCAAATGAGCAATTTCACAGGTAGTCACGATTGATACATGAGTTAGCAACGGGAGAGAGTAGTGCTGCATCAATTACTAGCCGGGGGCAGGGCAGGGCACCAAGGAGGCAAGGACAGTGCAGGACCGACGAGACCACGCCTGCTTGCTGCATGCTTAGCTTTCCTCTCCGTGCGCTCCTCCACCCCGGCCAGCGCATGTTCGGGGGCGCAAAGGGGGGCATTAGCGATTGACGCCGATCTCCTCATCTCAAATCATGTCTAAATGAGTAGTGGTGCTTACTACTCTTCATGTGCTTAACAGTTCACTTCAAATCATAGGACCCAGCACGATGAAGAGGCAATGAACTACTTACTAGTAATCGGAAAAGGAGGGTTAGTGGTTGCCACTGTTGCCTCGGATAAGAGTACACTCGTGTAAAAAAGGTACGTGTCCTTGTAGTAGTATTATTTTTTCCTCTGTTACTGCTACTAGCGGTGGCAGAGGTACAGGAATTAGATGGACTTATCTATTTTTTTTCCTCTTCTTTCCCTTCTTCTTTTTACCTCTCTTTTTTCTCTTTTTCTCTCCCTCCTTTATAGAAAAAATTGTTGGAGGCTCAGCTGGTTCCACTGACCGCGAAGTAAAGCCACACTCGGTTTTAGTTTTGACCTTTTGGCATCACAAAGGGAATTCGGAATTCCAATCCTTTTTTGCACGGTCACACTTTTTGGTTGACAGTGCCAGGAAACGCCTCGAATCATGTGTAAAAGGAATGCGGCTACAGCAGCCTTTCCAGCTGCTCCTTCACCTTCTGTCCTTCTCCCTTCCCCCCTCTTCCTTTTTCTGCATTCCGCTCGGACTCGGGCAGTACCAGCAGCGTGGTCCTCTTGGTGCTAGTCCCACTACTCCATCACTCACCCACTCTCTGCACACGCCATTGCCGCGTCTCCTCTTCGTGCCCCAAACCGAGCAGGCCATATTGCGTTGTACCGCCTTTAAGCGCACCCGCTCCACCACGGACACAGGGGAGGCTCCAAGCATCGCCGCCGAGCGCAACCTCGCCGGTTCCTCCTCTCTGCCAGATCCTCCACCCGCCGGCCGCCGCTCCTCTGTCGGTCCAGTCGGGCGGAGATCCGTCCAGGCGGGGACCGGTTCTTCCTCGTGTTTCGTGTCGGTTAGTAGTAATCCTCCCTTGCTTGGATGAGACAGCTAGCACAGCGTCATTGCTTGCTTGGATGACGAATTCCAGCTTGGCCTGCTCACATTTGCGGTAGTTCCGTTTCGTGACGCATCGGTTCTTGGCTCCGTCTTTCCTAATTGCTCCCTTTTTGTGCCGAAATCCTCAAAGCCTGCAGCTTTAATATCTCCTTTCGGTTCCAGGGGGCTTAAACCCTGCCTACCTACTCCATCTCAAGCTCCGTGGTTGGACATCTCTTTTATTTCATTTGCATGAACAGTGCTTCAATTGACTCTCTGCAAAGAAGAATCTCGCAATGCGGCTCATCTTCTTGTGCCTCTCGATCTGGGCCGTGGCTGCCGCTGCCTCGGGGGCTGGTTTAGACATGGAGGCGCTGCTGGAGTTCGGCAGAGGCATCCGGCAAGACCCGTCCCGCCGTGAGGTCACCCCCTGGAACCCCACCAGCGCGCTGGACTCTGACGGCTGCCCCGTCGATTGGTACGGCGTGCAGTGCAGCGGCGGCCAGATTCTTTCGATTGTGTTTGACGGCATTGGGCTTGTTGGGAATGCTAGCTTGTCTGCGCTTGCAAGGATGCCCATGCTTCGGAACTTGTCCCTGTCGGGCAACAAACTGGAAGGGGTCTTGCCGCCTGAGCTGGGGTCTATGGCTTCGTTGCAGCTGCTGGATCTGTCGAGCAACAGGTTCTCTGGTCCAATTCCGTCTGAATTGACTAAGCTTGCTGGTTTGGGATACCTCAATCTCTCTTCCAATGGTTTTGGTGGCGTGTTGCCGTTGGGTTTCCAGAACTTGAGGAAATTGAAGTACTTGGACCTTCGTGGCAATGGCTTCACCGGCAAATTGGACGGCATATTTGCACAGCTGCAGAGCCCAATCCATGTTGATTTGAGCTGCAACCAATTCTCAGGGTCCCTGACATCAGTCTCTGACAACTCATCTGTGTTTAGCACGCTGCAGTACTTGAATATTAGCCACAATGTGCTATCAGGGCCACTGTTTGAGAGTGCTCCGATGCCTTTGTTCGATATCCTCCAGGTGTTTGATGCAAGTTTCAATATGCTCATCGGCAATATCCCACAGTTTAACTTTATGATTTCCCTCAAGGTGCTGTGCCTTCAGAACAATAATTTTTCTGGCTCCATCCCAGAAGCACTCTTTCGGGAGACCTCTATGGTGCTGACTGAACTTGATCTTAGCTGCAACCAACTTACAGGTCCAATAATTTTTCTGCTCTCAGCTCATGCTTATGTTAAATATTGCATTCAGCTCACTCTTAGGAATGCAGATTTCCTTACACCGTTTTGTAATGCTTAAACCAGCATGTTAACATGAAAAAAGTGGACATTGAAACATTGGGGTTTGCTTCATTATTCTCCCCCCTCCTTTTTTGTTTCTGTAGAAAATGTATACAGATTTGAAAGCACACAAAAAGCGCAGATCTGCTGAACAACTAATGCATAAAGGGCAAATTTGTCATTTCATTCTTCTAAAGTTTGTCAATAATATTTCTAACTCTACTTAGCTGGCTAATTGCTGTGCCAGTTGCCATTATATTTCCTGATATAGTTTCCTTAATTTCTTGTCATTAATTGCCCGCTTTTTAAAGATGCCATGCGCGGGGCTAAAACAGTCATGTTGTGCTAGTTGTCGCACATTTTATACTTATATTTTTCTTATCAATGAAAGGAAATGAAGTGATGATAATATTTGACAGTCAAATTTGATACGGAAAATGGCAACGGGAAATTTAAGTTATTAACAAAGTTTTAGCTGTGGTAATTTGTTTATTTCAAGTTTTAAAAGGAGATTACTTGATTACAGGATCTGTAAACTTTTTCATTTAAAGGGAGGACCTAAGCAAATCCCTAAAACATTTCTTGCACTGTCATAAGCAATTTTGCGGTGACATGTGTACTACGTCTTTAACCTTCTCGACTTTCTCATTTCTAGATGATATACATTATGTTGATTACCTCTAGTTTTTTCTGACCCCTTTTGCCTTATACAGGTCCAATTAGACGTGTAACAGCGATGAATTTGAAGTACCTAAACTTGTCATGCAATAACCTTCATGGAACTTTACCAATCACATTTGGAAGCTGTTCAGTCATTGATCTGAGTAGAAACATGCTTTCTGGGAACTTATCGGTTGTCCGAACATGGGGAAATTATCTTCAGATGATTGATCTGAGCTCAAATAGATTAACAGGAACTTGGCCAGATGAGACAACTCAGTTTTTGAGGCTGACATCATTGAGGATTTCCAACAACTTGCTAGCAGGAGAACTGCCAACTGTCCTTGGAACTTATCCGGAGTTGATTGCCATTGACCTTAGTCTCAATCAGCTTCATGGACCATTGCCTGGAAATCTGTTTACAGCAGTTAAGTTGACTTTTCTAAATCTTTCAGGCAACAGTTTTGCAGGGACTCTCCCCCTTGCAAAGTATGATACCAAGAACTCGACTTCTATAGACTTGTCCATTTTCCCTGTGCAAACTTCAAACCTCTCATTTGTTGATCTTTCAAACAATTCTTTGAACGGCTCACTGCCTACGGGCATTGATGATTTGACTGCATTGACATTGCTGAACCTTCATCAGAACAACTTTACTGGGCAAATCCCAAAAACAATCACCAAGCTAAAGCATTTGCTGTACATTGACTTATCAAACAATCATTTCAATGGTAGCATACCTGATGGCCTCCCTGATGAACTGGTTGAGTTTAATGTCTCCAACAACAACCTGTCTGGCTCTGTTCCGAGCAATTTGCTGAAATTCCCAGATTCATCGTTCCATCCAGGGAATGAATTACTTGTTCTTCCTCGCTCTGAATCACCAAATGACCCTGACAAATCAGCTGAGGGCAGACACGGCATGAAGCGTGGAATTCTATATGCACTGATTGTATGTGTTGTTGTATTTGTTACTGGGATCATTGTGCTTTTACTTGTACATTGGAAGATTAATAGCTGGAAGAGTAGCGGAAAATGTACTGGCCAAAGTAAACAACCTGCAACTCAAGGCCAGAGTGTTCAGAGAAGTGCAGAAACTCTGACAGCTGAAATGCACGATGTATCATTAGGATCATCGCCGACTGCAGAGTATGGAGCTATTTCATTGCCTGGCAAGGAAAGACAACATGAATCCCAAGATGTGCCTGCTGATGCTGCTTGTTTCAATGAGCCAACCGGTAGTAGCTCGGCCCTTAAAGACATCACCAAGTCTTCGATGCCTTCTTTGACATCATCACCTCCTGATGCGCGTGCCCAGCATCATCACTCTATCCTTAGAGTGCACTCTCCCGACAAACTGATTGGGGATTTACATCTTTTTGACAATTCAGTTGTGTTCACGGCTGAAGAGCTCTCTCGTGCCCCTGCTGAGATAATTGGTAGGAGCTGCCATGGGACATCCTACAAGGCTACACTTGACAATGGGTGCATGCTGACAGTGAAGTGGCTGAAGGAGGGCTTTGCTAAGAGTAAGAAGGAATTTTCTCGTGAAATAAAAAAGCTTGGTAGTGTCAAACATCCCAATCTTATCTCCTTGCGAGGCTACTACTGGGGGCCCAAAGAGCATGAGAGGATCATCATATCAGACTATGTAGATGCCACATCTCTGTCTACCTACTTGTCTGGTAAGATGGTTTCTTCACTCCTTCACTCTCATCAAATTATTTCAGCGGTAAATATAGACATTTTCTGATGCATATTTCATCTGTCCAGAATTGGAAGAGCGGAATCTCCCACCTCTATCAGTGGGCCAGCGGCTGGACATCGCGATTGACATTGCCCGCTGTATAGATTACCTGCACAATGAGCGTGTGATCCCACACGGCAACATTAAGTCGTCGAATGTCCTGATTCAGAATTCCACTCCATCTGCTCTGGTTACTGACTACAGCCTTCACAGGCTGATGACTCCGATCGGCATGGCCGAGCAGGTCCTAAATGCTGGGGCCCTCGGGTATTCCCCACCTGAGTTTTCAAGCACTAGCAAGCCATGCCCATCTCTAAAGAGCGACGTATATGCCTTTGGTGTAATTCTGCTTGAACTGTTGACAGGGAAGATTGCCGGTGAGATCATCTGTGTGAATGATGGCGTGGTTGACCTGACGGACTGGGTGAGGATGTTGGCACTGGAGGAGCGTGTTTCAGAGTGCTATGACAGGCACATTGTGGAAGCTGAAAGCTCAGAAGGCGCCCCAAAGGCTCTGGATGACATGCTGCGCATCGCAATCCGGTGTATACGGTCTGCTTCAGAGAGGCCGGAGATACGGACGGTGTTTGAGGACCTCTCGTCCCTCTCCTCATGACCGGAGTTCTTTATAGTGTACATCTCGTACTTGCATCAGCTTGTGAAAACTTGGAGAGGGTATACTAACATTGTTAGGATTTTGTGGCGATGTGTGTAGTCTCCTTGAGCATTCATTGTTTGGGTTGCCCTTCCTTGGAATAGTTAAGTTATTTAGTTAGTCCACAATTTTAGGAGTAGATGATTGTGAGAATTGAGTTTGTGCATTGTGATTTCGGACATCAGAAAGAAAAATAAAGAAAGTTGTAGTGGTGATTTATTGTTCTCCCTTGGTCTGGGACTTTCCGACCTAGATGTATAATCAGTAACCAAATGTCCAAAAATCTACACCTAGATGTTCCAAGATTCTCATTCAATCATCTAAAAAAGGAATTCTCGTTCAATGACATGAACTGGAAAGCAAAACAGGAATATAATTTCTGACCACCATGTGCAGGCAGAGCTTTATGTTTGATGTTTCCATGGTATTTGATTCATGGAGAAATGCGGCACGATTCCTACTTCATACATAAGCAATGCCGTCAAGAGAACTTTGCGGCATGAACATATTCCCTCTCAACAGAGAGAGCGAGGTGGGGGTAAAGGTACTGTCAATTTTCTTCTTGATCTCCCACAAGATGCTAATAAGCCGGCGTATGTCTACATGGATAATGGTTTCTTAATTATCTCTGGTGCGATTTTTTTTTTGTTTGTTTATCCCGGATGTAATTCAAGATCAGTTGATTTCACACGGGGTCAGCAAAAAAGCATAGACACAAAAATATACGAAGTTTAACAGAAAAATTAAGTGATATCGTTTGCGTTCGCATTTAATTCGTTAAGAAAATATGAATACAAACGTTACTAATCAATTTGTCTGAAACACGTCAATCTCAGAGTGCACGCCTTCATAAACCCCCCAAACCCCTTCGCCACCGGCCATCCTCTCCCATTCCAATCCCCACACCTTCCCCTCCAATTCCCTCTCCTCTCGTTCCGGAACCTTCTCGATGCTTCTCTGCCGAAGGTTCTCCTCCGCTCTCGCCCGCACCCCCCTCCCTCGCGAGGGGACCCCCTTCTTCCGCGCGCGCCCCCCGCCACCCCTCCGGCCTCCCGGCCCCCTCCCCGCCGCCTCATGTCCTCCTCCGACGGGTGGCACCACTCCTCCCGGCCCCCGCCGCCTGCGCCCCCGCCTCCTCACCGCGGCTCCGAAAAGGTATTGGTTCACACTCTGGTGCCGTGCTTTCCAGGGTTTCTCTCCAGCTAGCGCGTCCTGACTCCTGAGGCGTGTGCTGTGCCATGCCACTGCAGGATCAGCTGTTCCAGGGGCTGGAGGCGGCATTAGGCACGGCGTTCAGCTCCGAGCCGCTGGCGCCACAGCCGCAGCCGATGATCCTCGTCATCAGCGGGCCCAGCGGCGTCGGCAAGGACGCCGTCGTCAAGGTGATACCCTGCGATCTTCACCCCTTACCTTTGATGCCGTGTTGGTGTTTGTTTAGTTTTGGTGCTTAGCTTTACAATGCTGGGTGTGGGTTGCTCTCCAGAGGCTGCAAGAGGAGAGGGAAGGGATCCATTTCGTCGGCACCGCCACGAGCAGGGCGAAGCGGCCAGGTGAAGTTGACGGAGGACTTCGTGACGATGATGAGTTACTCGAGTACACGCTTGTTTATGGGGAGTGCAAGGGGATCCCCAAGCAGCAGGTATGCTATCGTTGTTATTTGTTTACACCAGAATGGTTTCTTGCCTGCAAATTGGTGTTCATACCCATGCTAGATAAGTTAAGATTTAGGAAAAGAAATATCTAATGATTTACGATTGCCGTAATACACTGACCTATTCAATACCTATTCAATACGATTGTGAATATCTTGTGTCATTGCTGAAAATCGTGCTGTGCATCTAGAACAAGACTTAAGGGTATCACTGTATCAGCAGCGAAGCTAAATTTTGCCAATGGTGATGCAAATAAACATAGCAGTTCGAATTACACAGTACAAAAATTCAGTGGAGAAACTATCCTACGGGTATTCCCTTTTCTGTTTTCCCAAAACAAAGATGAAGAAGATGTTGAATATGTGTCAAATATATTGTAGGAGTCCGGTTATGTTGGGACTTCAAGTTGTAATTAGCGGTATATTGTAGAGTTAAAATCGGACTCTTGTAATCTAGCCTCCTCATAAATATGAGAGGACCGATGTTGTAACCGACACAACGACATAACACAACAAGCTCGTAGGGGGTGCCAGCGGTTCGACCCGGACCCCGGCCAGCCAGTGTTGCAACTGTGGGGAGGAGTGCTTGAAATCAGACCTAGGGGATGTAGGCTGGCCGAACCTTATTAACAAACATCGTGTTTCTAGTGTCGTCTGTGATCTTGCATGGTGTGTCTCGGTAGAACAATGTCGTTGCGTGGGCAATTTTTCTCACAATTGGTATCAGAGTTTCAGGTTTGAAACCCAGAACATCTTCTAGGCTTCACGGTTGCGGGCTGCGCCACCTGATGTGTGATGGGTGAGATTGTTGGGTTTAGTTCCACATCGGAAATTGATGACAGGGGAGCACGACTTAAAAAAAGTGAAGGGTTCCTCATACACCATTCTAGTTTTTTGGGTTGAGTTAGCTCAGGATCTTTGTCGTGGCTCTGCTTGGACCTGTGCGTATAGCGAGCCGTGGGCCAGACTGTTGTGCGCTCTAACAAAGGAGTTGCACTGTTGACCTAATACTTAATTAAAATGTAACTCGTAGCACAATAAATAAGGAGTTGCAAGTATTTACAACAGTTTAACTTCCAAAATTATGATATTTGATCAGAGTGTTGGAGGCTAATGAAGTCGAAACCACTTCTCAACTTGTTCAATTATCTATTTGGTGTGTTGCTAGGCTGAGGTCGAATGGTGTATATGTATGCAAAGTTAGTCATTTTTTTCAATAATGGAAGCTTTATTGTCTCTTATCGTAACATCAGGATGATACAATGCATAGTTAGTCATAGGATATGTGAGCTGTCTAGATTAAACTCCCTCACTTGCTTACCCAAGCTCAGCCCCTAAAAAGCAAAGAACAGGGCTCACTCCACTTTATTTGCAAAGCAAGGGTAGCTCAAACCATGTAGTTCACAAATATTACAATACTAGCATAGGTTTGCAAGCGATAGTTACCATATTTGCTACGTACTTCAAGTCAATTTGAGGTATGGGATATGGTTGTGTTGTACTGCTGTTGGATTTGTTGAAAGAAAAAACATACCGTGACTTGGGCATGCCACCTTCCTGGTAACTGTTACAGGCTCCTTCCTGGTAACTGTTACAGGCTCTCTTTTTTTTGTGAATAATGTTTGCTTTAGTCCAAACGTAAGTTCTAATTTGTCATTTTTTTTTTTGCTTCTATAAACTGATTGCTTGAGCTCCTCTCTGATGCTTGATTGAAGGTTGAAAATACCAACATCTAATGGATTATTACTTTAGTTCTATGAATTTCTGAAAATCTGGCTTTTGAGTTTCTCTGTCTCTAGCATTCTATAGTACTATGTATACATGCCATTTATATTGACTTGATTGAAAGAATATGTAAGCATTTATTGACATTCATTCATAGAACCTTAGAACTGATGTTTGTGTGTTTGTGGGTAATTTACCAGACTGGACTGAATATATGGTCTTTCTACATACTAGAACCTAAGAAATTATGTCTCGGTGTTTTTTGGGTAAAATACTAGACAGGTTTGAAGGAGTGGTCTATCTGCATAAACTTCTCATACATATTACTTTTGGCATCCAGATTCGTGACTACATGGCTAAAGGCTGTGACATTGTCTTGAGAGTGGACATTCAAGGAGCAGCAACTTTGAGACAGATACTTGGTGAATCTGCAATCTTCATATTTTTAGTTGCAGAGAGCGAAGAGGCACTTGTTAAAAGGCTAATCCACCGTAAAACAGAAACATCAGATATGCTTCTTGTCAGAATTGCAACAGCCAGGGAGGATGTGAAACGCATGCAAAATTTTGACTACATTGTTGTGAACGCTGAAGGGAAGCTGGAGGAGGCTGTTAAACAAGTGGAGTCTATCATTGATGCTGAGAAGGCTAAAATTCACAAGTGCAGTGTCAATACCTAAGCTAAAGCTCACGCGAACTATTCCTAATATATTCCTCTGTTCGAAGGAAAATTATCTGTGCGATTTGATCTGTGCAAGTGTGATGAAGAGCGATGAAGGAGATTCGTTATTACAATTTGACTTGGTTCAGATTTCAGTAGTCAGAAAGTTCAACAGATCGCTGGGTCACAAGAATGTAACATGCTATCTGAAGGGATTTCCTTTATAATACTTTTCTTTCACGTTAAATACTAGGGTAATGTACTTAATATTTCGAGGGATATAAATCCTACCTTTTCGTTATTTCTTTCTTTCTATGTTGCTAGATCTTACAAAAGAACTCAGAACGGCTGTACTAAACTAGTTCTGGATGAAATCTTAAGTCATGGATATTTTCTTTTCTTTTTCATCCTGACCAGCATTTTGCTGGGTCATGTACACGAAATGGGTGCCCCTCTAATAGCATAATTGCCAGTTTGGTGCCAAATATGAAATTTTCAGATTGAGTATCTCTTGCTCATTCTAATGCTAGATTGGATGTCGTTAAACCCCCTACTCTTGCTCAATGTTCCTTTAAAAAATCCTTGATTCTTTGCAACTTCAAGCGTAGCCACCTCCGAATATCAGACGCTATTGTCTTCCTCCGAGTTATTTTATCCCGGTTGGACCGGCCATCAGCTCCAAAGCGCAACGGCGGGCCGGCTCGCACAACCAGTGGCAGCCCAACGATGGCGCACAACCTAGAGTTTTTTTACAATTCCTAACATAAATATTTAGAAAAATATATCTTGATGGAAAGATTTATAGAATAAACATCTAACGTCATTTTAAAAGGCTATACCTCTTTCAAAAGACGATAAGCATGCTACGGTGGTAAAAGTGGCTCTTACTGCCATCTTATAGAACGGTTAGACCTACACCACCCTTACCGCCTCCTGAGAGGGCAGTTAGGCTCTACCCCTGGGGTCACCGTTCCTTACCGTCTCCTAAAAAGGTGGTTAGGCACTACCACACTCTCAGGGGCGGTTAGCCCGCGCGTCGACACCCCTTCCCTACCCCCCGTTAGCCTTATAAGAAAGCTAAAATTTAGCTAAAATGTCCATTTTAATCTAGAAAAAAAGAAAGAGGCGGAGAAGAGTAGAGGGGGGGGGGGTTAGCGTGGTGAAACCCTACTATTTTTTATCTGCGGACGTTTTGGATCTCGGTTTTCGGTAAATTTTTCTAGATTTTTTGTTTTTATTAGTAATTAATATATCACTAGATCTAGGGTTTAGCGATATTGCCATATCTACATTAAAATGTGGTTTTTCTTTTTTTAAGTATATTATAAAGATCTATTTCAACATGGTAAGATAGCTATCAGATGTATAGTTATATTTAGAGTACGGTAGTTTTGATTATCTAGACTTTACAAAATAGTGATGTTGTTAATAATTATAGATAATTAGAAACCTTATTAAGTAGATAGGGATTTTAATTACTTTAAATTGGTTAGTTTGCTTAGTAGCAATAATGATTGTAATGAACTAAACGTATTATTTAGGTGATCATCGATTTCGATAATTTTGTCAGAGTTTCGATAATCAGAAGTATAGGGTTCTGGTATTAACGTTGGATATATTTTCAGATGTTTCCAGGTATGTCCAATAAACTATAGTTTTATATATATTGTGGTGAAGGTCAAATTGGTTATGGTCCTAGCGGTGTAAATCTCTCGAGATTTCAGCATATCGTCAAGAGACTTAGTAGAGCCAATGAGAGGACCATAGTGGGCGTGTGCAAGTGACTAATACATCATTTTCAACTGGATCCCCAGCACCATGAGCTTAAGCTAAGAGCCGTGCTAAGCAGTTCTATTTAGGGTACTTCAGGGAGCTCGTCCCGATTAATGTGATAGCTACTTGGAGGCAGTACGTAGATATATCGTGTGAATATGGTCTTCCTCTTGTGCTACTAGCAGAGGCATACCGGAAGGATCAAATAGATATAAACATTGGAGAAGCAGTAGTAGGAACAAGTCAGGTAGTGGTGGATAAAACAAACTCGACAAATGTGGGAGACGAGCAGGATGTTGGGATGTGCAAAAGATGCAACCGAGGGGTGTAGCTGATGAGGGGGAACACATCTCTAGCATAATTGAAGAGATGGAGAGGGAGGATCAGAAGCTCGAGGAAGCCATTGCCGATGAGGAGGAAAGTGCTCATGTTCCTGCATGGTAAAGGAATCAAGATTTTTCAAAGCTAATTGTCAGTAAGGGTCATCAGACACCATGAGAACGAGGTGTCCCAGGGTACTATGTACCCTGATAAGGAGATTATTATTGATGCAGCAAAATACTTATCGTTGTCTCTTCGGAGGCAGTTCAAGGCTTTGAAGTCAAGCAAAAGGGAGTACGATGTCAAGTGTTTGGTGCCTGATTGTTTATGGCGGAAGTGGGTTGACCACTGGAAGTGCTCAATAGTTAGGGAGCATAACTGTCATATTGAGAAAATAGAGTTCTCTCACCAGAACTTATCATCCGCTTTTGTTGCTAATGTTATGTACTGAGAGATTATGAACAACCTAAAGTATGAGTCATGATCAATAATCTGTACTATTGAGAAAAGGTTCCAGTACACAATAAGCTATGTCAAGGCATGGAGGGCGAAACAGAAAGCTATTGAGATGAGGTTTGGGTCATACGAAGCATCTTATGACAACTTACAATGTTAACTAGCCATAATATGTGCGAGAAACCTTAGAAGTTACTTTGACATCAAGCATTATCCTCGAGTGAAGTGTCTGGAATGCGAGTATTGCAGCGTGTTGCGACAACCATCAAGGCATTTAGGCACTGTCAATCCATCATTTGCTTGGACGGAATGTTCATTGCTGGGAAGTATAAAGGACAGATACTGTCTGCAATTGGGGTAGACGTAAACAACCAAGTCATATCACTGGAGTTTGCCTTTAAAGAGAGAGAATGGAGATAGCTGATATTAGTTCCTTGAGAAGGTGAAGCATGCTATTATTCTGGACCAGCCTGATGTATGTTTGATCATGATAGACATGTAGGGTTATTGCAGGATTTGTTGGATATGCAATACGACAGTGTTTGATAGTGTGTAACAACAAAGTGCCCTGATTTGAAGAGCAGGTGGCGCATGAGGCATATGTGTGCAAACTTTTACAAACAATTCAAAAATAAGCACTTCATGAATCTTTTCAAGAAATTGTGCAGCCAAAACCAGTAGAGAAAGTTCAACGCACTGTGGCCAAAACTAGACAAAGTAACAATGAAGCAGTCAGCTAAGGTAATAAACATTGGAGATGAGCCGATTGCTCTTAGACCCATTCCAATAGATACTCCCCAAATAGTAAGGATGTCAGGATCATTTATTAGGAACTTCTCTCAATGGATACAAAATGAGCCAATAGAGGAATGTACCTTGATGTATGACACTAGAGGGGCAAGCTATGAGTCGAGTTTCGGGTGCCCGTCGAGCACTAAGATCTAGATCTTGGGAAGCCGATGGGGACGGGGGCGTGAGGTGGCACGACGCTGATGATGGTGGCACAGGGCGGGGCGACACCGACGTGGGGTGGAGACCAGGGTGCGGGCGGCGTGAGGCGGCGGCGGTGGCCAGGGGCGGGGCGACGCCAGTGCGGGGAGGCCGTGGAGACGGGGCCAGGCAGGGAGGCCGGGGCAAGGCGGGGAGGGAAGGCAGACAAGAGGCCAGGGAGGTCGAGGCGCAGGGAGGGGCGACGGCCCATGATGGGGAGGCCGAGGTGGGGAGGTGGACAGGAGGGCACGACGACCGGGGCGAGAAAGCTGGCGATAAGGGGTGGCAACAAGGTGGGAGGTCTGAGGCTGCGCCGTCGGGGTGGGGAGGAGGGGAGGTGGAGGGGAGGATGTAGAGGGCGGGGTAGTTTGATGGCTGTTTGATATTGGGCTGAGTGGGACTCGGAGAGTTAGGCTAGGTTTTGAGACCCGCTGGCTTGGACCTTGGCCGCGTCCGGCTGTCGACCCAGACCAAAGCAACTACGCAACCAACCTTTCCCTTCCTTCGCCGCGAAGTCGCCGAGTCAACTACATCCGGCACCGGCAGCACCTACCCCCGGCTCCTCCCAAAACCCAGACAGGCTTCCTCTCGCGGCGAACCCTAATGGTGGCGCAGGGGATCGCGGACGCCGTGCAGGCCTACACGGGCCTCTCGCCCGCCGCCGCCGCCACCATCCTCGCCCTCATGCTCGCCACCTACCTCCTCGTTTCCTCCCTCTTTGTCGCCCCCGCCCCCGTCTCCGTCCCTCCCAAGCCGCCCCAGCAGGAGCAGCAGGAGGAAGAGAAGGAGCAGGAGGAGGCGGTGCCGTTCGTGTTTCCGGAGCCCGTGCAGATGGGCGAGGTCACGCTCGAGCAGCTCAGGGCCTACGACGGCAAGGACCCCGCTAAGCAGATCCTCATCGCCATCCGCGGCCAGGTGTACGACGTCTCGCGCGGGAGGTGAGGATTACACTCGATTCTTCTCCGATATGGACTGATCTGCTGCCCATTGAACTGCTTTCTGCAACTGTAAATCATATCAAGCTGAAACAGTTAAGAGGAAACTAATGCGTAGCACTAATTGCACTGGCAAATTATGAAGTGGCAAGAGCTGATCTACGTTGGAGTGGCAAGAACTGATTTTTAGCCCATGTAGTAAGTAGGTTGTAATTTGCCAAACTGGTGATGTGGATAGTCCATTTGGTTCAGAAAACTGTTAGCGCACTAGTCCAGCATGACAACATAAGCCTGAACTTATTAGTTTCAAGGGGTCATATGAAGATACAGAGCTCTTGTTAATTGGTGCAAGCGGGGACATTTAACGATACTGGACACTACTTAAGCCTGGGAGTTAAGGTTTATAAGTACATGTGTGCCTGAGCACATGTGCAAATGGTTAGGCAACCAGCAGATGAGACGCAGATATTGTAGTCAATGTCCATTATTATTCCTGATCTTATGTTTATGGAGTGACATGCAGAGATGCACCAGTATATTGATGTTTCATGTTTGATGCAGAAGACTTCTCAGGTCCATTAGCTATAACCCTATAACGTCATGTTGGTTTCCTTGATGTTTCATATTTGATGCAGAAGACTTCTCAGGTCCATTAGCTATAACCCTATAACATCATGTTGGTTTCCTTGATCGTATCACGCATAGTACATAAATATTTGTAACATGGAAAAAGTCTACTTAACCCCCTGAACTATCGACTGGTATATACTTATAACCCCGAACTATAAAATCAGGTATTATGGACCTTAAACTTTGCGAAATCGTTTACTTAACCTTCTAACATGGTTTCTGAGGCTGTTTTCGTCTCACTGGCGTCCACGCTTGCACTGGTTTTGCCACACACATGCCAAGTAGCGCACCGCCACCAGATCCGTCGGGCCCAAACTCGATTCCAACAAGCCAAGAGGAGATCTGCTAGGCCGAAGCTTTAGGAGCACGGGAGGAGTTCGTTTGAAGCGTCTCCGGGCGTGCATGTGCTTCTCCACCATTTCAAGCAGCGTGCCGTCACCTTCCTCAGTTCCGGCAAGCTCCGTCTGCCCTCACCATCGTGACGCCTTGCTGTAGCTCCCCTCTTCCATCCATGGGCACGGTGAGCATGGCACGGTGAGCATGGCGTTAGCATTCAATGCACAGAAGGCACCAACAGGTAGAGCACGATGCAAGGAATCTCTATTTGCTGCTCTCGGACGGTGGGCCGATCGGAAAATCATCGACGGCAAGCACAAAGCACAACGGCTCTCGGAGCTCAGCTGTGGATCACGCCAGTATTTCACTGTACTGCGATTTGTCGTGATGGGGCTCGGGTTATGTTGGTCGGCGATGAGCAGTGGAGGTCTCGGCCGTAGTTGGGGAAGAAGGGGGTCGGTGCGACGGATCCGGTGGAGATTTGATGGGAATCCGGCTCGATTCGACGGGCACGATCCTGTGCTACCCTTCTCCGTGCTTCGAGGGACTCGGTTGGGGCAGATTTGAGCTCAAGACATTGATTTTTTGGCGGCAGCATGCTGCTGCAGTGGGGAGGGAGCTCGGCTTGCTCTTTGCTCTAGTGTGAGAGGAGAGGAAGCAGGGGGAGTAGAGAGGGGAGACCGGGGGGATAAGATGGCTCGGCTCGCGGGGCACGATTGGTCAGTGTGTGCAGCACCTAGGCATCGGTAGCCACGTGGCACGATTGCTCTGTCCAAGCCAAATGGGAAGAAGAACAATGGCTAATAGGTGGGCTCCCTCCCCATTGCAGCAGTGCCAGCGTGGCAAAACCTGTGCCAACGAGGTGAAAACAACCTCATAAACCAGGTTAGGGGGTTAAGTAAACGGTTTTGCAAAGTTTAAGGTTCATAATACCTGGTTCTGTAGCTTGGGGTTTTAAGTATACACCAATCGATAGTTCAGGGGGTTGTGTAGACTTTTTCCTTGTAACATTCATCTCATGCAAATTTTCAGTTCAAAATGTAACTAGTAATACAATGAGGGGGAGGACAGATCCTTGTTTGGCTTCAGTATATAGAAATTGAAGTTGTTAAACAAAAATAAAGCTTATGCTTACCTTGTCTTGTTGAACTATCTTTTGGGAGCTGTGAAGCTAGAGCTAGAACTGCCAGAGTCCATATTTACTCAAGGGCTATATATTGTTATAACTCGTATTGTTTTGATGAAGTTTTCATCTGGACTCTAGATGGATACATTCATTTGCAACTATCGAACCGAAACACTTATCATATTCAGTACGTACTGTATTTCAATTTTCAACTCTGTATCCGTTTCTTAGGTCTCTTGGTGCTCTTAATTAGCTTTACTGTTTCTTTTTTTCTTTATCTTCTGGTTTCTTCCAAGTCGCAATACCAATATTTACATGTCTGGTTGTTTTATGCACCTTGTTTCTTCACTTATTTAGCTTCACTTATTTACATGTCTGTGCTGTCTAGTTATCATAATTTATCACGTACCATCTCTCCTTGTTTAGCTCCACATTTGTCTGGGAAATAATATATTAGTTTGTGAAATCATATACTACTGTAGTGTAGTCAGTATTGTTTATCCTGCAGTCTGTAATCAGTAGTGTACAGCTACTGTCAGCTACCCTTAATGCCTTGTTTTTTTTTTAACTATTATTCATCTTCTTAGTCTGCTGTTTCAACAGGCAGCAAACACATTCTTATTTGTTGATATCTAGATTCTAGAACTCATCCTGTAGTTTTCTAGTTGGGTGTTCCTTTGGCACATATACTGCCAAGGAATTAAGTACGTAGGTCTGAATCCTTCTAATAATCTTGCACGATGTGTCTGTTTGGATTCTGATTCTCAGATGTGAACTTGATGCTTCTGCAATGTACTGTGACTAGACTACTGTATGCTTGTATCGGCTATTTCTATATGAACATGCTTCCTGCTTCCACATGACACTTGAAATAAGATCTGTTTATCTACCACTTTATGCATAAACGTTTGCATTGCATCAGATTTTGCAACCCTCTTTGATGACTATCACGCATGCTATGCCCTTGAGAAGTAGGGCTCTGTTGGAATAAGATCCTTCCTGCGCCATTTTGGATATATAATGTGGCTTGTTTCCCTTGATGATTGTGTTCCCTGATCTTTTCCTCTCAGGCTCTTTTATGGACCTCAGGGACCATATTCCTTGTTTGCCGGGCGGGATGCAACTCGGGCCCTGGCATTGATGTCATTTGACCATAATGACCTCACCGGGGATTTGGAAGGCCTAAGTCCAGATGACCTGGAGGTTTTACAAGATTGGGAAGAAAAATTCAAGGAGAGGTACCCGAGGGTGGGTCATCTTGCTTGTCAAAACGCAGCAGACAGTAGTCAGAATGCTGATCAGCTTGATCACGAGGAAGAGAACGCCTGACTCCATCGGTTTGTCTTGTCATTTGTTTTTCTTTACTGGATTGCAAGGGATAGATCTGATGCATTACTAGGCGACGTCGCTTTCGTCTTCGTGTGCTGTTTGCCTTTGTGACTAATGTACTTGCTGTGTCTGGCATGTAGTGGATAGGGGGAATTTTGAGTGAAAAAAAAACTCGCATCTTGAGGAACCACCCATGTTCAGCTCATGTGTATATGCGTGATTTGTGTCATAATTCATGGCTTTGTGCCTGTAACAAACAATGATCCTGCTGTCAGCTGAAGCACCATAATTTGGCACCCACACATAGCTTGATTACTTTTAGCGTTGTCGGAGAACAGCATTAGCACCATGTCCATTCTTTATCAGATTCTTCCCTTTCACGCATGATGCGTCTACGATTATTTTTCCGCTCTAGCGCTGGAACCTCGATCCAGGGACAAAAGAGTTTGTGGCACCAACCTTTGTTCGGTTATTTTCGTTCGTTTCTGGCAGGATGAGTGAGTTCGTTTCACTCGTATGCTTGTCAACTGGCCTGAGAGTCAGGTTGCCTGCTCCAATGGGATGGTCAACACGACGACGGGACGGGGCAGGACGTGTCCGCCCGCTTCCGCCGTGGCTAATAATTCTCTCCTCTCGTCTCCTGTCGTCCGAGGCGGAGCAGAGCAGGGGAGCGCACGTCCCCTCACATGGCGTGTCCCGGAGCGCACGGGCCCTCCCTTCCCTTGGCACGCGTGCTACCACAGCCCACAGGGCAGCCGCTATCCATCTATCCATCGCGGGGTCCAGTCTGGAGCCCCCGCCCTCTCCATAACCACGCGCGCTACGGCGATATGCTACCGGTGTCGCAACCGCCCCCTGTTTTTTCCCGCGAAACCAAGCGGAGAAGGCGGCCGCCGAGCAGGGAAGTGGAGGACCAGCGAGCCCCGCCCGTGGCCGCTCCGCTCCGGATATTTACGTCCATCTGGCCGTGCCATAGCCATACGTAGCCCGACCGACCAGCCCCACTTGTGGACATTTCTCCTCGCAGCTTGGTTTGATCAGGTAGATCCAAGCACCAGGGTTTTCACTGTTCCTACAAATATCGTGACTGGCATCGGCTGGTTCACGTAAATGCATCTTCTGCCCTCTAGTTTTGGAGCTTGGACCTTGCGATCCTGACATGGGCTTTGTCGTAAACATTAGGTTATATTCCCACCTCTGTAAGTATTTTGCCGACTCCTTAATACATTCCTTTTCTCCTCTGAAGTGTTTTTTAATGCTTGTCCATTGAGAATAAAGAATAAATTTTTTCGGTATTTACGCTCGACTTCTACTTAAATAATTGAAAAATTGAAGTGCGCCTAGCAATGTCATTGAATAGGGATCCACATCGTCATTGATCCATTTCTCATTAATATTTTCTTGATTTAATGCTCGCTTGGCCATTACACTGGGCGAGCTTGATTGCCTGGACAAATACAATAAAATACTATATTCTTTTTAACGTTGTTTTAGCCTCCAACACATATATCAAGATGACAATCGATACTCTCACTTTTAACATATCTACCCCTTTTGATTATTCATATTTTTCAAGTAATAGCACATCACCACCAATCCACCATGTTCATTTAATTCTGTTCTAACTTCCAAGAGAGCTCTTTTGAAAAACATCATATAGAAACTTAAAACGCCATCTACCTGAGAACAAAACTAAAATCCTAAAATAACATCTATTTGAAAATAGAGGGTGTAGTTTGCATCAAAGTGCACTCGAACAACCATGGGATTAGCAAGGCCATGTCATGTCCATATCCGAATCTCCATCACGGAAGAGGTAGGTGCACTACCAGCAGAGTGAAAGCAATGCAGACTCCGTCAAACACCAATTAAAAATACGTTCCTAGACAAGAATGCTCTAGCTCCTATTGAGGAAAATACATGAATTTTAATGTTCCAGTGCTCCGTTTTTGGTCTGTTTTCTAGCCCTTTGCCTCTGTCCGGCCAAGCCCATGCGGCGGTGGTCATATGGAGGCTCCAGATCTGCTAGGGTTGGAAGGCTGAGAAATGAGAAGGGAGAGGTTTGGTGGCGGCTTTGGAGAAATAGCGGCGACGCAACCGCCCCTCCGTTACCTTAGGGAATTGGGGTGCTAGAGGGCGAGGCCGCAGCTACAAGAGGGCTGATTCCTTCTCCCGATTGGGGTAGAGAAAAATCTTTTTACCTTCCATTGCTCACTCCTTCCTCTTTGATTTTTGTTGGTCACACTTGATTTGAAGTTGAGAGGAGCTCGACTTTTGATTTTGGTGATTCGGTTATTGAAGAGATTAGGTGGAGGAGCTCTGTGTTGGTGCAGTTTGGAGGTATGTGTGCTGAAGCTCGCCCACACGCGCCGAAGCGATGCGATGAGGCCTTATATCTTCATCTTCCTCGTCGATGGCAACGACGACGAATAGGATTTCTGGAACAACGACTTCTGTGACATGTCTTGCCTCAATTGATTTTGCTTTCCAGCAAATCTCTCTGTGAGTATTGCTTCTCTTCTTTCTTTGCACTGGACGGTTCAGGAGTCCTACTATACTGCTCGATGATGAATATGTGTATTGAGACTGGAAATGATCTTGAGTACAATAGTTAGATCTTTGCACTATCTGTTTGCTTGATCATATCTAGGTGGCCACTGGAGACTTCCATCGGTGCTTTCTCTGATCTGTTCTTGTTCACCGAGATTCATATGTTGGTTGGTACTCTAGTGGACTGCCTGAATCCTGGATTGGTTGCTGCTGTTAGTATTGAGTGTGTGCTTCCATTTTGATTCTTGAATTATTTAGTTGTTCGATTTCATCTCTATATTGTGTTTCTTATGATCAGAATGCATACATATGCTTAGTTTGGGACAACATCTTTGTCCAGGATGATAATATAATTTTGGAATAAGTCTATTTTACTTTCTCGAACTATCATGTTTGTCTGGATAACTCCTTAAATTTTTAAACCGTCTATTTTATTCTCCCGAATTATCAATACCGTCCATTTTATCCCCGGAGTGGTTTTCTCGATCATTTTGATGACGTGGTGGCGGTTTCGCCACATGGCAGTCCTAGTCAGCGTTACGCAGTAATTCAATTTTTCTTTAAAAAATAATTCATTAAAATAGATTATTCCGAAAAATAGGTTTTTATGTTTAAAAAATCCAAAAATATAAAATGATTTAGATAAATGTTTTAATACGTTTTTAGCTCTATTTTTATTTATGTAAATATTATTTAATATTTTTCTAGTGTAAAAACTATTCCAAAAATATTAGAATAAATGTTTTAATTTGGAAAATAGTTTTAGAAAATATTTTCCAAATTAAAACATTTATTCTAACATTTTTGAATAATTTTTACACTATAAAAACATTAAATATTATTTATAGAAATAAAAACAGAGCTAAAAACATATTAAAATATTTATCTAAATCATTTTATATTTTTTGGATTTTCTTCTAAACATAAACCTATTTTTCGGAATAATCTATTTTCATGAATTATTTTTCTAAAGAAAAATCGAATTACTACGCAATGCTGATGTCAGCACGCTGACTAGGACTGCCACGTGGCGAAACCGCCATCAAGTCATCAAAACCACCGAGAAAAACACTCCAGGGGGTAAAATGTACGGTATTAATAGTTTGATGGAGTAAAACGGACGGTTTAAAAGTTCAGGGTTATCCGGACAAACGTGATAGTTTGAGGGAGTAAAATAGACTTATTTCTATAATTTTTAGAGATTCTGCTCATGTTGTAAACTAGCTGTCATCTTAAAATTTTATCCAATCAATAATGTATTCATTAGAACAGTTAGAGAGTAGGGTGACATTTATCCTGGGAACAATTGTTAGATTCTTTCTGAGAGTAATTTTATACATGTTCACTACTACTGTCCAATGCTTTACGTGCACATGATTTTGGGTATTGTTTTTGATACTTTATTGCCATTTTATTCAAAGGTCATGTGTAATCAATACCTTCAGTTATGCTCATATATTTTTACCTGTGGAATGATTTTTATGCTCGTATTATAGCATTTTATACAACAGCTCCATCAATGAGTGTCAATGAGTGATCTACACTCAGGACCTAATTGGTTTCGATTCCCATCCATCGTGGCCTCGACATGCGCCTTTTTCCTGGTCTTTTGGTGAGTGAGCCCATCATCCTTCTTCTCCCTTCCTTGCCGCCGGCTTTGGAGGCACCAATGCATGATTTGGGCGAGCCTCGTTGGCAACATGGCATCAGACCCATGCATGCGGATTAAAGAAATCAAGCAGTGTTTAATTAGCTGGTGTTAGCACGAGTGCGGACAGTTCATGGCTAATCAATCGCACCATATAAATGATGTATTTAACTGGTTGTTTTGTGATGATGGTTTCCAATCATACCAGAGTGAGAGTGTACAACTCGGTGAGCTAGCTAACGCCATTATTGGCGCGGTTGGAGCTCTCCTCCTGCGGCCTTGCGTGCGAAGCTGGCCACGGGAGCACGGGCACAGCCTCGCTCGTGTGCAGTTGCATGCACGCTGTGTTCGATTCGAGTCTGGCAGGTTGGGCTCTGATATTTCGGTGGCTCAGATTAAAAATAAAACCTTATTATTAAATATAAATCATTCAGATCTAATTTATTTATTTATTTTTGAACCGATATACATAGTATATATATACATATGTGGTATTTAGATTTTGAGGGTCCGAAACGGTCACACAGCTCGACCCCTCCTGATCGGCCCTGGAGTCAAGTCGAGAGGAGCAGTTGAGTGGCGTGGGCGTGCGGTGTGTGCGTATTATTTGTATTAAAAACCCAAATGCAATGCCGAACATATTCGTTCACGAGCAAAGTAGGTTGGTTTCGTTGTATTTTTAGTACAGCAAATAAAACTAAACTAGGCTAAATAGTTGCAAACCTAGCTAGGGCCTATTTGAAACTTGGGATCGGAATCTAAACCTTGAACAATACTAGTTTGAATCTGAATTAGATTCTAAAAATCTCTCGAGCAATCCCGCTTTTCCAAACAAGCCCGTAGTTACGTGGTCTAACCTCATCAACAGGAGGTGGTAGCAGCCAAACAGTGCAAAACCAAGTGCAACCTTCCTCCCATCCCATCGGACTGCATCAAATTATGCTACAGAAATCGTTACTGACGACCTTGATTTCCTTCTCGGTCTGGTATGTTAGTTTCTGCTGGTACAATGCTGCCACACTGTATACGTAGCTGTGCAGGCGGCAGGGGAAAAAATTCGATCCGGTATACTCGATATACCTGGTTTACTAGGTCTATTGATGATTTCTGTTAAAAAAATTACTATATTTACTAGTATTTTATTTAAATTTATTTATATTTTATATGATACATCTAATATATCTGATAAATCATTCTTACAGTAACCTTTAGTAAAAAACGTCTTGGTGCTTGGGACTAGCTCCAACGGTGTGTGATCTGCCCTAGTCAACTGATCACGAGAAAATGGGTTGACAGTTGCACAGATTTTTATACTACGTGATGCTAGTACGAGCGAACTCGCTTTTCAGCGGCAGTTATGTATTGCAAAGGCTGTTCTTAAAACGCTTTTGCACGGAAAAGAAATGGCTCGACCTGTACGCGCCCATCTTCTTATTTCAGTGCAGTGCACTAATATTAATTGATTAGGTGATATGATTAGTGAGAGGGGCACTTTATCCCGGAAAGGCTGTACATTCGATCTCATAGATGTTGTTGTCGCCGTTTCTTTTGCAACTGAAAGTCTATCCCTTCTTTGGTTCGTTTTGCGCTTTTGGGTTTCTCAAATAAAGAGACTGGAGCCAAGTCCAAGTGTTTCTAAAAATTATGGGCTCCTAGGAGTGTACCGTTACCCAGATTCTACCAAGAAGTAATGGAGTGAGAAGAGGTGGAGGATTAAACAAAGCTGCAGGAGGAGAGAGGGGCGGATCCAGGAGAGGCGCTTAAGGGTATGTCTCTATTTAAATTCTTATTTTTCGATAAATTTAATGAGTTTAGATTTTTTTTTTCTCGTAAAGTTGCAGAGATGCGGGCTTTGTTTGGTTGCTGCCCTCACCCATATGCCTGAGTATTTTGCATGTCTGAAAGTAGACTGAACTTGCTTGATAATTTGCCTGACCAGGCATATCTAAAATGCAAGGCAATGCTTGGTTCATGATTAAAATGATGCCTATATAAAGAAAACAGTCAGTAGTGTTTGGCTCATGATATGCCTGAGATTGCACTCCCATCTATTAGAAACACGGTGAGGTTACCTCTTTATACATGTTCATCTTTGGATGAGAGAAGTGTGAGTATTTGAAGAACAATAAAATGGAAAGATAGTCATAAATTGTAGCAATACGCGTGCTAATATTTTTTTATGGAGTTTTCATCCCATAATGCATTAGAATTCAAGGGTGTGCTCAAATTGAAAGAGTAATAGCACAAGAGAAAGTTACTATAATAGGTTAACATATCTAGCAGAGGGGCACATTACTGTCAGGTTAGCAACCTATCCAAAGATAAGACTATGAAGCAACTGAGCAGCTTCTCATCCTATCTATCATGTAGTCATGCTAATACTTAGGTACGTCTAATATAGAGCAATTGTTTAAACACTGTAGTGCTGCAGTTGCAAAATCAAAAAGGTAAAAAGAAAAGACCATCAGCTGCATTTAGAAGCTTTGCCACTATTTACCAATAACATCACTCAGCACCAGGATCATCACCAGATAAATGCTTGTACACCCAATACTCAAGGTATGTTTTACTCATGCTAATAAGAAAATTTCGATGCACCTTAAATTCAGCCTTGCAAAGGTGCAGTTCTACTGCCATGCTTTGATCAGGTGTCATAACAATTTCCTTGAGCATGTCCCAGAGGGGAGCATCTGGATCAGGCGGGACTGCAACTTGTATTGGTTTTTGAAGGCTTTCTTTGATCCCCATCAAGGTATCTATGATCACCACATCTTGATCACCATCATTATTCACTGTAGGTGTTGCCTTTGACCTTAATTTGTTAGCCTTGTCATTGTGTGATAGAATTAAGGTCTTCTCCTAGTCCTTTTGAAACTTTTCTCGTTAGTCTTCAGAGCAGCAATATTGGATGAAGAAACTTGGCTACCAACTACACTCAGGGTTGCCACCTCTTTACAATCATCGCTATCAGATGATAATTTGTCAGGGTCATCCACTTCTGGATCCTTTGAGCCATCATATCCAGACATATTTTCAGCAATATCGAATGCATCTAAGTCATGGTCAGAATTAGCAGCAGTGGTAGGTTCTTGCATAAATGTCCCATCTGAGAAACCGCTAAACAATTCTTTCAGCTTGTCAAAAAACTGAATTGATTTCGTGAGCACTCCACGATCATTTATATGTAAGGAATATCCTTTTACAATATTTCAAAATAGACACATTGTTTATATTTTAATTTTTTATGATAAAGTACTTACCGAAAGTCCGATAAAAATAAACTTAGATAGAATCATCATTTTGTTCACACCATCCTAGCCACCACCACTCTCATTCATATGACGAGCCACAAGTGTCAAGTATCTTTATAGTGCCTATAGTGATGATGAAATTGATCGACAAAGTAGTGATAAACTTGGAATTCACTCTAAATCGTAGAGGAGTTTCCCTCTGATCAGATGTGGAGGGAAAAGAGATAAGAAGGGGAACTGTTATTTTATACGGAAGGTATTTCACTCAGACAAGCAGTGAGACTGCCTCGAGAGCGAACTCGGGCATCCGATTTTCTACGCCCAAGTCAAGCGTCTGCTCTTAAGCAGGTAGCATCAGATACTCTGGTTCAGGGTTATAACCAAACCCACCTCCGACAGATCATAGTACGAGCGCAGACCAGACATTTTGGTTAAAGGCAGCGACGAAACAGGCCGAGTCACCCGTAGCTCCTATTCAATTTTTAGGTCCGCCCGAGAGAGAAAGACGGCAGAAAAGAAAAGAAATTATCGTCTCTCTCCTCGCTCGCTCGCTCTAACGGTACTATGATTAGGCCCAGGCCCTGACCCCGACAGCGCGCATGGCGGACTTAACAAACGGTCGCTCTCCGCCTCCGGCCCTCCGCTCTTTATAAGCCCCTCTCCCTCGCCTTCACTCGCCACCACCAGCCTCCTCCTACCTCACCTACTCCTCCCATCTGCTGCTCCACGCGCGCGGGAGCGCCATCTCTGAGCCGAGCAGAGGATTCTTCTCTTCTCTCTGCTTTGGAAGGATGCAGTCCAAGCACAGGATCTTCGCGGAGGACCTGCTCCTCGCGGCGGAGGGGGAGGACCACTTCGACCCGGTCCCCGACTCGCTGGTGCTCCTCATCTTCAACAAGGTCGCCGACGCGCGCTCTCTGGGGCGGTGTTCAGCGGTGTCGCGCCGCTTCAACGCGCTCGTCCCGCTCGTCGACGACGCCTGCCTCCGCATCGACCGCGTCATCACCGACGCCGACGACGCGCTCGGCCTCGCCGGGCCGCGCCCGCGCGGCGTGCTCTCGCACCTCTTCAAGGCCATGTTTCTCGCCGTGCTCAAGCCTTTTGCCCACTGCGACGCCAAGTCCTCCGGGAGCCACGCCAAGCACGCGGCGCAGCAGCACCACTCGCCCGCGCAGGTGCTCAAGAACTTCAGCAGCATCCGCAACCTCCGCATGGAGCTCCCCGTCTCCGATGTCGGCACCGACGACGGCGTCCTCCTCAAGTGGAAGGCCGTCTTCGGCAGCACCCTCCAGAGTTGCGTCATACTCGGCGGCACCAGGGTGGACCGGGCCGGCCCCCACGCGCACGCGCACGCGCCTTCCGCGGCCGCCGCCGACCCTGAGTCGGCAGACGACAGCGGAAGCATACCGGAGTCGTTCTATACCAACGGCGGCCTCAAGCTGCGCGTGGTGTGGACCATCAGCTCCCTCATAGCGGCGGCCACAAGGCACTACCTCCTCCGCGAGATCGTCAAGGAGCATCCCACCCTGGAGCGCGTCGCGCTCACGGACGCACACGGGCAGGGCACGCTCAGCATGGGGCGCGACCAGCTCAAGGAGTTCAGGGACAAGCCGCTCGCCGCGGCCGCCGCCGCCAACCGCTCGCAGGTGCCCGCCTGCAACATGAAGCTCCGGTACGCGCCGCTGCTGGAGCTCTCAGACGGCACCAGGATCCACGGCGCCACGCTCGTGGTGATCAAGCCCGTTGGCGAGGCCGGCGGCATCGGCGGCGGCAGGAAGGACCTCGACGAGTTCGTCGCCGGCGCGTTCGACGGGCCGTTCAGGGAGGCCGTGGGCGCGCTTAGCAAGCGCCGCACCTACCTGCTCGAGATGAACGGCTTCTAGTCTAGTGAGCGTGTGCAACAGCAAGACCACCACAGCACACCAATGGCAGCAGGCAATGGCCATTAGATTGCTCTGCTCGCTTCAGCTAAGCTCAGCTTAGATCAGTGGCATACTGAGGTGCTCCTCCTTGTAACAATCAATACTCATGCCGCCTCAATTTCTCGTTACTGCCTTGGTATCCTTGCTACAATAATCGAATGAAATGGCCAGTTCCAGCAGCCAGCTTCATTCCATTTTGGTGCTACGATGAATGGATGAATCAACGAATGGAATGAAGCAATCACATTTTCAATCAAGTGTTGTCCAGCGACCAGCGCGCTGTCAAATTGTTGAATGAAATGGCATCCATATGGCAATTCAAAGCGTTTGTATGCTTTGCTGAAAGAAAAATTTCGCCTTTTGTGAATTGGAAAGGAGGGAATTAGACAGCGCACTTATTGAAGAATTGTGGGACTGTCTATCGAACCATTTGCTCTCTTGGATTTTTACGATTTCCTGTATGGTGTTGCCTCCTATTTCCAAGCCTGTTTGGATAAGAGGGACCGGGGTTCATGTTGTAAGGATTTAGTTCAATCCTGAAAATTCTAGGAGCAATCTTCGTCATCGAAACGGAGGGTTCAAGTAACAATTCCATTCTTGTATTGAATGCCTTTTTTGGTGGCTTGTTTCTTGCTTCACCTATGGATGGTGAACTAAGCAGTAACCATGAAGTAGCAATTCCTTTGCTACATTTTGAGGACTATGTACTGGCCATTTTTGTTCCCTTTGCTACATTTGCGTCGCTGACTTCAGTTTATCTGAGTGAAAGGCACTATCTCTAAAAAAATAGGTGCTGTTGTTCCTATCCATATGTTTAGAATGGTAACCCTATGGTTGATATTTATCACCAAATGCAGCCTTTGTGGAATGCTTCTTTCTTGCACGCTCTCCCTTGGGACATTACTGTAAGACGACAACTTGCTATCCACACTTCAATACAGTAAGCGCCACTAATCCACACTTACTTAGTATTTAGGAATTATTAGGATAATCTTTCTTAATCCACACTGCAATACAGTAAGCGCAATTTACGCATTTCGGATGAACTTTCTTAATCTGTACTGCACATTGCTGTGTAATCCATTCCGTTCCATGATTGATGAAATGAAATTATCTGGAGTGCAGTTGAGATGCCCTTTATCTGGATTGTCTCCCTGATGCTGGAAACATGTGATATGAAATTCCCACTTCAATTCCTGTCAATCTGCTGCCCTCCCAACGGCTACTAGCACTAGACCCGTTTAACGTACCCAAAACGGATTAAGAAACATGCCCCGCTGAGTTAGCATGCATCATTCTGAGCTAGATTAACAATTATAGAGGGGATTAGCAGCACAAACACATGTCTCCAGCTATTTGATTCCTTAGCTTATCAGCCTGTGCGCTTCTCGTCCACGGTCTCCAACTACTGGAAGTCATCAGAGGCGGAAGACTGTCCGATTTGCGCGGTAGGTGAAGGATGAACTGTACTCATAACAAATTGTTTTGTTCAGTGATCACCATTGCCATTTCTTGGTGTAATGGGGCAGCTGTGATCTGGACTTTGAATAATCCGGTGGTGTGTTCAGTAGGAGCTGGTGGAGGGTGTGACGAGAGATAAAATTATGACGAAAGAAAAGGCAAGAGAGATTGTACACTCTGTTGATGATATTGAAACGTACTAAATGGCTGTGCCGTTTCTTTCCTGGTGAGCATTATAGTTGTTTAAGTTCTTTTTTTTTGGGGGGGGGGGGGGGCGGTGCAAAGAAATGGCGTTGGGATGGTGGTTGGGTTAACGGCCAGTCCCTCTGCTGATGTCCGTGTCATTGCGTCCTTTGATGTGATCTTTGATGGAGTCCATTTCATGGGTGATAACAAAACTGCACTGCTCAGAAATCAGAATCGGAATCAGATGGCTCATCATCATGAATGGGCAGAAATGTTGGCATGGATTGAGAGGCGAATACTAGGAGATCAGATTCAGAACTCCATGTCTTCTGGCATTCTGAATCTTTTCGGCATCTGCAGCTAAGCGAATGTTCAGACCAAACGGATCGACTCAATCAACTAGGCGCTGCAGCTGAATCTCTTCTGCCATTCTGGATCCAAGGCAATCGAGCACTCAACGGTCGTCTTCGACGTTCATGTGACGACGCGAGCGTTATCTGGACATGTTCAGGTCTCATCGCCTCAAGAGTCAACGTTAATTTTTTTTTTAAAAAACCTGTACGCCTGCATTGGTAGGAAGGAGGGAATATCAGTCCATTTGGCCAATAAAGTATCGTGCTTACTCTCTAATCAGTGCACATTATGCACTAGAAAATTGCATCCGTATCTTCAGAGGGCAAAAAAATTATTACGTCCAGCGTAGTACATGTTTGCTCGTGATTCGGTGTCAATGTTCTTACCTTTGGCGTTAAGCACGGCTGTTCTTATGACCGTTGAGCTGTTCAGTGATCAGAGATTGCTTCGTTGGGTCCTAGTACTTCGTTGAAAGGGCTGAGCCTACCTTGGTAACCAATCAAAGATTTGGTCCTTTTTTTTTTTGACAAATTGGCAGGTGCACTGCATTTCAATTATAAGAAAGAAAATTTACATGATTACAGCCCTGAACAGAGACTAAGGTTTTGCAAAACATCAGTGGTATGTTTTTATTACAAGACGGAAAACAGGACTACCGAAGAACATCATAACTATACAAAAAATTTGCTAACCATATGGTTGGTCTCCATGTAGTTACGACTCATTCTCGGTTTGATAGACCATTCTACGTGCCCCAATGTCCTCTTACACTATATAAGCAACTTGTTCGGTCTGTAATTCATTCCCCTAAAAAATTCGTCTGTTTATTTCTTTTCATGTATTCCACCACATATATACTATGCTTCCTGCTACCTCCTCTCTGATTTGGAAAGATTTTAGCCTTCTTTTCGTTCATTTCAAGAGTCGTTCTGCAAGCTTTTTGAGAGAGAAACCCCTCGCAGAAGATATGAGCAACACAAAGGAAAGAGAGACAGCAAATAGGTTGAAGAGAAGAACCTGCAATGACATGGGCAGAATAAAGATTCACAAGAAGAAGTGCAGCACTTTTGAAAGTTGGAAGTTGCAGTGCAAACCTTAACTCACTCCTCTCAATTTTCCTAGCTATGAGCTATTGTGATCTCTTTTTTTTCTTTTTCTCTCATCAGATCTTGAATTCGTTTTTGAAAGTTCCACTATCCAGAAAGGTACGATCTTGCTCTTGGAAAAGAGTAACAGATGGCTAGACAAAAAAAACTTGATTCATATGCATTTCTCGCCCACCAACATTATCCTCTCTAAAAAGGATATCTAGGATTCTAGCAAGGTCTGACGTTGACAGGATGAGAAGGCGAGGGCGAGGGCGGTGGTTAACTCTGGCACCAGTGGTTCGCCGGAGAAAGCAAGTGGTGTCGAAGGAAGAGGTGGAAGATCATCAATAGAGAGATGAGGAGCGGACACGGAAAGGTAGAGAAGATTTGCGACAATTTTTGGAGTTTATGTAAGCCAACTTGAAACCCTTGGTTTCGTCAGATCCGTAGAAGCAACTTCTCCGGTCTCAAGGATCGAAGGTGGACGTCGAGGATGATGGTTGGTCTCCGACGTTGCTGTTTTGTCGTGAAATTGGAGAAGAGGCTAATAGTTGGACTCCAGTATCTATTGACTATGCACGCAATTGTAATCCTGATCCTTTGCATGATCGGAGAGCCAGCGGATCCGGATCACGGTTTTGGGCTTTATCCAGGGACTTTGATTCAGACGAGGAGGTTCCAGGAGCAGACGTCCGGTCTCTTTACCCTGAGAGTTTTGACGTCCGGTCTCTTTACCCTGAGAGTTTTCTACGTTCTGCTCTGGGGCAGGCTTTACATTAGAGGAGGTTTTGTAGGTAGAAGCTTCTTTGGATAGCCATGATGTGTGTGCATTTGCAAGTTCCATAGCATCGACGAAAATAGTCAATCTGAATGTCCCTCTTGCAAAGAAAATTGTTTCAACAGTGGCAGAGTATCATCAATCAAAGGTAGCACCATGGAAAGGACATCTACCACCTCGGCATCATCCGCAACCTTTAACCCTAGGGGATATGGTAGTGGTTGATCGTCGATCTTCTGTGGGTACGTTGTAGTCGTGTCAGTAGGGAGTTCGTGGCTTTCTATCCCAGGGGCTTCAGGTGCTGGGGTGGAAGATGGAGGTCGAATTTCAAATTTTGATCCAAAGTCACGATTGAGAACTTCGGCCATTGAACTCATCGGTTTAGTGCCGTAAATTTTAGTTCCATGTGGGCCCGACCAAAGGCCCTTCCAGTTTACGTCTGCGTTGGGTCGGTTTTTTGCTCGTACTGGTCATCTTCCTCGGTTCGCTAGGGTTTTAGGAGGTGTGTCTACCCTGAAGGAAGCGACAGTGGGTTCTCAATCTTGGTTGTCCTACGCCGACGTGGTATGTAGAGGGATGAAGACTGGGGTTAACCAAAGGTAGGAGGTGTTGGTCATGGAAGAGGTCCGCATGGAGGTCGAGGTTCTGGCGCCCTGGGAGGTTTCAGTGCTAAAGGTTTTGGCTTCAATGGTGCAGGCGATTTTTTCAACAATGGTGGTGGTGCCTACGGTTACAATCAAGTTGATTTTGGAAATTACACCCATGGATACGGCAGTGGTGATGGATTTGGAGGCAGGGATGGCTATGGTGGCCACGTATCATATCCCAAAATGCTAATTACATAATTAAGCATGTATAAGCATCGTGACGCTTTAAAATCATGTTTTAAGTGTTTAAAACATTTCAAAAACATATGTCTTTAGCTTATACACGTTCCACCATATGTGTTGGGTCTTCCTAACCATCCAAAACCCTTTAGGAAGGAATTGGAAAAAAAAAACCCTGGCAGTCCAACCGCGCCACCGTCGGTCTGACCTCCAGAGGCGAGTAGAGCCACTTTGGCCTCTATCCTGGGGCGGTTTGACCACCCGAGCTTGCGGTCTGACCACCACTGTCTAGGACCGCCACTTAATCCATCGACCAAACTCTTATCTGCTCAACCACCCACTCGATCGTTCTTCCCCATCCGAGTGAGAGGGAAGGGAGAAAGAGAAAGGAGAAATAAGGGAGAGAGAGGAGGAGGGAGAGGAGATCCTATACCTGAGCTTAACGGAGGCTAGAGATCGAAGGAGGAGATCGCCCACGAGTTCCCCCACATTGTCCTCGAGCTTGTCCCCATGTTTTCCCTTTGCCGAAGCAAGCCCCAAGCCGAGGGAGAGAAGAGAGCTCAACCTTGACCACCACAACGTCTGGAGATTAGTGGAGACGGCTTCCACGAGTTCATCCCCGTCATCTTCTTGTCAGAGAGGCTTCCCGCATCTTCGTCCACCTTTTTGGTCGGTCGGAGCATCCTAAAGCTGATCTCCAAATCGGAGCCCCTCTGGATCGAACCAATACGATAGGAAGCCCCCCCCCCTAGCCAAGATGAGCATTCCCGTACTTTTTTTCCCATTGTTCCTGAGCTCGAGCCGATCCCCTTTTGTTGTAAACCGGGATGAACCCGAACCAAAACCCTAGTCTAGATCTCATCCATAGGGTTTCTCGAGTTTGATCCACGTATGTCTTCCAAGCCAACCAAGAAAACGCTCTCTATATCTCATGGAGTGTTTTGGCACCCTTCATTTTTGAATCGTGTTTGAAAGCGTTGTCGGAGCCTTTGTCGGTGGCCTCGCCGAAGTGGCACTACCCCTTCCTAGTGGTTTGACCGCCACTTGGCCAATCTGATCACTAGTTGTAGTTCGGAATGTCCGGTTGAACTCCACAATTAGGTGTCAGACCAACATGTGACCGGTCTGACTCCAAAACCTCGCGGTCTGACCGCCAACCGGTCTGGTCTGACAGCCAGGCGCTAAACCTCTCTGTCCACCTGTGGTTTGACCGCCCAGCCATTTAGAAACCTACCGATTTGATCTCCACCCCTTCCACGGTCTGACCGCCATTATACCCCCGTCTAACCGTCAGCCAGTTCAAAACTTTGTGCACTTAGGTTATCTTATCCGGGGTTTCAAACTTCGAAACCCTAATCATTTGGCGGTCTTTTGCAAATATTTTCAAAACTCGGCGCTCTATTATTATTCAAGCATGAATCATTTGCACATTTTTTCCATCGTTCATTTGTTTATGCAATGCATTCTTGTTTCGTATAGAGAGAGTTATGCCGACGGTCCAAGCGAGTGAAGGCACCGCCGAGCTACCTGAGTTCTGTGAATGTTGCGTCAGGAGTATCAGGCAACTGCCAGAGCAGCAAGGCAAGTATTTAAGCATACTCAACCTACTACTTTGGATCTCATATTGTATAACTTGATACATTATGGTTTATGTATGTTTGCATGAGTAGTAAGTCCATTGTCGGATTTAGATGGGTAGAACCTATGTTGATGAATTACATTACCTCTACATTGAGTTGTTGATGATCCATGTCCATGTATCCTGGATAACATTGTTAATGTTTAACTTAAGAGTTATACAAAATGCTTAGCAGTGCATTTGTCCTTGGTAGAAGTTGAGCAGTGGTTCAACCGTTGTTCGCAAGTTTAGGGCTTCTTATTGTTTACAAACATAATGACAATAATGTGGGTTGTATGAGATGTGAGGATAAGGCGAGAAGTGGGCGGTGCTAGGGATAGGTCGGGAGAGGAACCCGAATGCTATAGACCGTTTGCATCGTTTAAGCACCGTCCGTCGATGCCGTTGGCTTTAGCACTTTTCGTACAACCACATATTCAGATAATGGATGAATGAGCCAAGTATCATACGTCGTGCTGACACTTGTCGTTAGTCCCTATGACGTATAAGAAAAATAAAGGATAAGCAAGGTGACAGGGAGCCCGAGGTGTCTGGGACACGCTCGTGGTAACCCCGGTGCCATAGGAGCATGTGCAAGTGGGTAGTTTCGGGTATGAGAAAGGTTGTTTCAGGGGCCAAGAGGATGCACACGGGTCATGTGGGTAAAATTGTACCCTCTGAAGGATGTAAGAACAATTCGAATTGCTATGCTTTTGGTCATGAGCATGCTTCTTTCCATCCGCATCGGTCGTAGAGTCACAAATGTGGGATGTTATGGTATGGCATGGTGGGGTATGGGTGAGCTAGTTCCTTTTACAGATATGTTTATTATAGTTCCAGTTACATATGTTCTTGTGGTGATTATGGGATAAAATGGTACCGGTGGTTAAGTATAGAATCTCACATGTGTATGTCAAGTTGCATTTCGCTTATGAAATTTACTTAACCATGTGGCCGATTCCTTGCTAATACCTTAATGCATTCTCCTTAGAGTCGGGTTATTTATATGTACCCATTATGGATTAATTCTTGCGAGTACCTTCGTACTCATGCTACTCTTTCAAGTTCTACCGGTGAGGAAGATCTCGTGTTTGGCTACTTCACGCTTGCCGATGTAGGTGGCAGGAATGAGTAGTGTAAACTACTTGTGTGGTGTGTTTTTAGGTGGAGCCTAAGGGCATATGACTTCATCTAGCTTTTGGGTGTTGATAGGTGTTAATCTTCCGCTGTGTAATTTCTAGTTTAGTTAGAAGGTAATCTATTCTTTATCCTCCTAGCTCTATTTTGATGTAAATTATTGTAAGTGGTTGAATGCTTAAGAATTTGTAATATAATTTAATTACTCACTCTTTCTTAAGTTTTGTTGTGATGCTATATGTTGAAAAGGCATGTGTTTCGATCTTAGACACAAAACACGTGCAGAGACTACCGTGATGCTATTTAGGTTAATCATAATGGTCATCATTAAGCAAATAATCATCCTGATGATTAATTAGAATACTATTAGGATGATTCCTCACATCATCCAGGGTTCTTTGCTGGGCAAGGTTTCAACCTTGGGTACGACGGATTTGGACCCGGACATGGTTGCGGTTGTTGCGAACTCCCCCACAGTCGTGGGCACCGAGGATTCGCTTGTAGACGAGGTGGTGGTGTACGGTATCAGGGTCGGGCCAGCAGTACATTGGCTACATGAACCAAGGCCTTCCGCTGAACGTGGCTGCATGCCCCCCTGCTTCTTTTACTTCAGTTCGGCCATCAGGACCTGTTTCGGTGTCTGTAGCTGCTACGACAATGTCGGTAGGGCCAGTGCCCTCTCTTCAAGCTACAGCTGTAGGTCTAGCACAAGGGCACCCACCATAGTCGCTGCCAACATTGCAGGAGGGCGTGCAAGGGCATCTTGCACCTAGCAGTTCTGCTATAACAGCTCAGCTGCACAACTGGCTCCGGTTTCATCGAATTTGGTGAATCTTCCAACTCCTAAAGCCATTTTGGTGACTACTGGGCTGGTTGCTATGGTAGGAAATAAGGCTCCCGAGGTTGTATCTATCTTGAGGGCAAAGATACAGGAGGCAGCACTAAGACTTCAAATTCTCCAGTGGTTCTTCGGCTTGGCTCGCAGTCTGGGAATGCGGCAATTCAAGGTGAAACAGAGGGTGGATCTTCAAAGGCCAAGGCAAAGAGTAAGTATCATTGGCATTTTGCAACTAAAGGTCATGCCACTTCTTCATGTAAAGAGGTGTTATGTTGTGATATTTGTGATAGTGATGAGCATATAGCTTATAAGTGTCCAATGCTTAAAGACCCTCACCCAGTGGCATACTTGATGGGATATGCAATGGAATAGCTTGGTTTATATCATATTCCATTCACTCCCTTATTGATGAGTCATTGGATCAGTTGAAAGCTTTGGTCAAAGTAGTTGGGAGTTCTATCTTTGTTGAATAGCTGATGGGTCACGTACACAAATTAGTACTAGGAAATTGGGATTGGGTGGTGGAAGAATTGGGCAATACCTCATTTGTAGTCCCTTTCCCATCCCAAGCTGAGCTGCAACGTACAATGGCTTATGGTGGTGTGGTGATTAAAGAGATTGGTGTTCAGTTGACATTTGAAGAATATGAAGATGTCCAGTGTGGTATGCCTATGCCAAAGGTTTGGATGCGAGTTAAAGGTCTTCCTAAAAAGTTGCGTATATACCAAATTCTTTGGGCTATAGGCTCAATATTTGGGGCTACACAGAAGGTGGATATGAAGACTACAAAACGCAATATTTTTGGTCATTTCTTCATCATTGTTCTTAACTCATCCTTAATTTTGAACCAGATGGATGTGGTTATCGATGAACGATATTTTTAGCTGAAGTTTGTAGTGGAGCAAGATACTATGGTCAATGTTCCGGTTCAGATGGATATGGATGACAATGGTTAGGAAGAGGATGGTAATGATCAAGAACGAAACTCGGGGAAAGATCCAGAGATTACAAGAGAGCCAAGAATGGGGAGGAATCTAAAGGAATTGATGCTTTTGCTAAAGATTCTGCCTTTGGTGTTCAGGAGCCTCAGGGACAAAATATGACGACGACACATGAGGGTTTGGTGTCGCATTCCAAACTTCATGGTATGGTGGAAAAAAATCATGGACTTAGCGGTTGACAAGATGCTGATAGAATGTGTGGGTAGGTTTTTGGCGAAAGAAGAGGATGGTGTAGTGGTTGAAGATATTCTTTCGGATCAACGGGTCAGGTCGAAGAGAAGGAGATGGAGGCAGAGTGGTATTTTCCTAATGATATTGTGTTGTAGGAAAAGCAGGTATGTATGAATCTCCAAGCATGAAGGTACCTAGGGGGCTGGTGACTGCCCAGGTGGAGTCTCAAGCTATGGGCCACGAAGGCTATGTGAGTGGAGGCGAGGTACTGTTGTCTAAGTTCTCCGATGGGTTGCCAGTGGAGGGGCCGACTGCATGCCAGCAGGGAGCAGGGGAGGCAGCTCTCTAGCTTGCTCATGGGTGTGTTGTTCTTCAGCAGAAGAATGTGGCCCATAAGTCGGCTTGCTTGTTTACACTGGCTAGTGAGGCTCTAGAGGCGGCTACGGCCTCAGATGCTCGGTTGGGCAACGGTGTAGTTGAGTCGAAGCTAGGACTTCCAAGATCAGTTTCAGGTGAAAGATCACGCAGGGGAAAGTACGCTCTTGTTAAGCCTACTGGCCGGGGGTTGGGTGCAACTTCGACAAGACACAACAAGCGACGGGTTAATTCGATGGATGAAGACTTGGTGGAGCGTGTCGCCCGGCTAGTGGCTAAGAAAAATCTAGAATTCAACGATGGTACGAACATTAATTCCATACTTTCTTTCTCTAATAAGCGTATAACTGATAATATTCAAAACATTGGGGTGTTAATGGGCAACAATGTTGATGATTCAGTAACGCTTATTAAGAAGGTAAAAATGGATAGGTTTATTTTAACACCAAATAATAAAGATGTGTCTTCTACAGTAGATAAAGAGCTTGAGTCTAAAGATGAGGATAATGACATTGATAACTTAACTATTGGTCACTTATGTGGTGGCTTGATGGATAAAGTTATGGATGATGTTACGGAGGGACAAAGCAGCCCCCCTCATGTAGCTCCTAAAAAAAAGGTTGGGAACCGGTCTCTTGGGAGGCTTGCATCCAAAAAACAAATTTGATTCTAAATGAAAGGAGTTTGTTGGAATTACAGAGGTCTTTGAGACTTTGCTAAATATATAGGTTTTATCTGAAACTTCTAAAGAAGAGAGTTTAGATTTTATTGTTGTGCTTGAAACTTGTAGGGAGCATTACTCAGGTAATTGCCTTTATTCTTTTTGTGGTGGTAGACAGTTCTTTTGGCATTGGTTGGAGTCTCATGGTCGCTCCGGAGGTATTTTGCTTGGTTTTAATTTAGAAGTTTTTGATATAGGGAGTGTTGCAGAAGGGGATTTTTATATCAAGTTTACGCTAAGGAATACAGATGATGGCTTTTGATAGGTTTTGATTGTGGTCTATGGTGCTATGTAGCCAGAATACAATGAGAGCTTTTTGTCTGAATGGTGCATTCTTGTAGTATGGAACATTTACCTCTTCTAGTTGGTGGTGATTTTAATATAATTAGGAGTCCCAAAGAAAATAATAACTACAAGTTTGATAATCGATGCCCTTTCTTATTCAATGCCATTATTAACGATTTGAATTTGAGAGAGTTAGATTTAACAGGTCGCCAATTCACTTGGGCAAATTCTAATGTTATTCCTACCTTCGAAAAGCTTGATCGTATTTTGATGAGTACTCAGTGGGAACAATATTTTCCTTTGTCTACAGTGTAAGCTTTATCTAGAGACATTTCAGATCATACACCTTTGTTACTTAGTGTGGGTGAGAGCACTCCTAGTACAAACCAACCGTTGTTTATATTTGAATTAAGTTGGCTTACAATTGAGGGTTTTTACGAAATGGTGGCTAGTGTATGGAGAAATGAAACTAGTGGAGATTCGCCTTTAGAAAAATGGCAGGCTAAGATTAGGAGGCTAAAGCAATATCTGAGAGGTTGGGCAAATGATTATTTAGGTGCTTTTAGGAAAGAGAAGAAAGAGTTGCTATCCTTGTTAGATGACTTAGATATAAAGCGGAGTTTCAGTGTTTACAACCTCATGAATTAAATTTAAAGCATCATCAAAAAGATCGGCTGACCAAGTTGCTAAGGGAAGAGGAGATTAAATGGCTCCAACGTTCCAAAACAACTAATCTGTTCGAGGGTGATGATAATACTAAATTTTTTCATTTGGTTGCTAATGGAAGACATCGTAAGACACGTATTTTTAAATTGGAACAAGACGATGGCGTGATAGAGGTTAGTGACAACCTTAAAAGATATATCACTAAATATTATAAAGGCCTTTTTGGGCCATCTAAGGAGATTCATTTTTCAATGGATGAATCCCATCGGGATGATATTCCTCAAGTTTTCCATGCTGAAAATGAGTTGTTAACGGCATGTTTCTCAGAAAAGGAGGTGATCTTTCAAATGGAATTAAACAAGTCATCTGGCCTTGATGGTTTCCCAACTGAGTTCTATCAGACTTTCTCGAAAATCATTAAAAATGACTTAATGAGTCTGTTTAATGACTTCCATAGAGATTGCCTCTTTACAATCTAAATTTTTGGGATCATTACTTTGATACCTAAAAAATTGAAGCTATTCAAATTCAACAGTGTATGCCTATTTGTTTGTTAAACATGAGTTTTAGTGTCTTCACTAAAGATTTTACTAACAGAATATCTGTAGCAACTCAAAAATGTGATTAGACCGACTCAATTTGCTTTTATGCCATGATGTTATACTATAGAGGGGGTCGTAGTTTTACATGAATTGATTCATGAGATGCATAGGAAAAAGGTAGATGTGGTAATTTTAAAGTTGGATTTTGAGAAGGCGTATGATAAGATGAATTGATCCTTTTTGCAACAGACCCTTAGGATGAAAGTTTTTTCTCCGTTGTGGTGTGATTGGATAGATCAGGTAGTAACAAGAGATAGTGTAGGTGTTAAAATAAATGATGACATCGGTCATTTTTTTTTCAAACTAAGAAAGGTCTTAGATAGGGAGACCCTCTATCTCCTATTTTATTTAATATTGTTGCAGATATGCTGGCCATCCTTATCCAACGGGCTAAAGATGATGGGCAATTTAAAGGAGTTGTCCCTAATTTAGTTGATGATAGTTTGTCAATCTTACAATATGACGATGATACAATTCTTTTTATGGATCATAATTTAGAAAAAGCCAAGAATATGAAGCTCTTGCTTTGTGCATTTGAGCAATTGTTTGAGTTGAAAATAAATTTTCATAAGAGTGAATTATTTTGTTATGGTAAAGCTAAGGATTTGACAAACTCATATTCATAGATTTTTAGTTGTGGAAGAGATAGTCAGTCTTTTAGTTACCTAGGTATTCCAATACATCATAAGAAGTTATTAAATAAGGATTGGCATGCAATTGAAGAGAGATTTCAAAAGAAACTAAGTCATTAATTCTCTCCTTAGTAGTTTAGCTATGTTCATGCTCTATTTTTTGAAGTGTCCAAAGGAATTCTTAGAAAATTGGATTACTATTGCTCTCATTTTTTTTTGTAAGGTGATGGGCATAAGAAAAAGTATAGACTTACTAAGTGGAGCATTCTCTGCACTCCTAAAGATCAGGTGGCATGAGTATACTGAATATAGAATTGCAAAATATGTGCTTACTTAGCAAGGGGCTATATAGACTAATTAATGAGGATAAAGTTTGGCAACAACTATTTCGAAATAAATATTTGAGAAACAAAACAATTGCGCAAGTGGAATATAAACCAGGTGACTCTCAATTTTGGGCAGGACTTATGAAGGTTAAGCCTGAATTTCTGAGACTTGGCTCTTTCACTTTGCATAATGGTTCTCAAATAAGATTGTGGGAAGATATTTGGTTGGGACAAACTAAGTTGAGCCAACAATATCCTTCTTTATATAATATCGTCTATTGAAAGCATGCAATTGTAGAGGAGGTTTTAGGTTATGCACCTCTTCAAATTTCCTTCCGTAGAGCTTTAGTTGGTGTTAAGTTAGTTGCGTGGAATGACTTGGTCCTAAGATTAGCTTCCATTTAATTAACTGATGGCCAAGATACCTTTCGATGGTCTTTACGTTAGCATGGTAAATTTTCTGTCCATTCGATGTATAGAGCATTGATTAATAGCATGATAATTCCAACTAATCGCTACTTATGGAAACTTAAGATTCCCCTAAAAATTAATATTTTCATATGGTTTCTGTACAATGGAGTAACCGTAACTAAGGATAATCTAGCAAAGAGACAATGGAATGATAGTACCAAATATTGTTTTTTAGTATGGATGAAACAATACAACATTTATTTTTTTATTGTCATTTTGCTAAGTTTATTTGATGTATGGTACATATTTCTAGTGGTATTAATCTTGCTTCAAGTATTTCTCACATGTTTGGAAATTGGCTTGAGGGGATTAACCGTAAACTTATGTATCTTTTATTTATTGGGGCAAGCGCTCTTTGTTGGGCCATATGGTTGGGTTGTAATGAAGTGGTGTTTGACGAGGTATGAGTTTCTTCTGCTATGCATGTCATTTTCAGAGGCACACATTGGTTTCAATTCTGGTCGTTGCTGTAGAGGGAGGAGGACCGTCCTATCATTCACGACATATGCCAACGCCTGAAAACTACTATTATGGAGGTTTATGCTAACCATGGGTGACAGTTCGGTAATAGGATTTGTCTCTAATTTTTTAGACATGGCTTGGTCCTTTTATTTATTCCCTTTCATACCTGCTTTGTCGGGTTCTCAGACGCTGATTGTTTTGCATTTCTTTCGAACACATCTTATGGTGATATCTAGCCATATGTACCATGTTGTGCAGAAGCTGGAATAAAAATTATTCCCTTTTCTAAAAAAGAGTCTAGCAATACCGAATTATATTTCGTGTAAAAAAAAAATAGTTCCAAGTCAAAGAGGAATGGATAAATCATACATAGTTGTCTGCGAAACTGTCCTTGATATCAACTTGTTCTCTATTAAAGGTGGAACAATAGCACGGACAAAGAATATCGACTGAACCATCCTGTCCACTAACGGGGACAAGGTCATGGCCCACAATAGCAAATCCTACATAGTTGTCTTATTTTTCAAGCTTTTACAAAGGAACATTGCCCGTTTCTTATGAATTCTCTTGTGCCATTGGTGTTATTTAAACACCAGAGGTTGCCATCAAGGAAAACAACTTCTCTTCTTCAGATTAGCTTTAGCCTTGTGGGGGCGAAGGAACAGATTTGTAGACATTTCACACTCATCACCCATACGTTGTACGAAATGGTCTAAAGACAGATCACGAGATCATGGAATTAGTTGTATTCAATCCAGAGGGATCTGCTAACTTTACAAGAATATTAGGAGTAGCTATTGGGTTGCACACACCAATTGGCTCATCCAAAAGTTTTAGACAATGAAAAAACGTGTGCCACGTACTACAATGCACTTCAACGGTTGCTATAAACGGTTGATACGAAATGATTTACATGTAGGAACCAGTTTATCCAGATGGTTAAGCTAATGAGGAAAGGGACAGAACATTTAAACCGCAAGGTCCTATGATCAAAGAGGTTGTCATTACCGTATACACCCTCGATTCATGACTCGTGCCTAATCTGCCACGTATCCGAAGTTCCGAACCAAAAGCTAAGAATACATGAACCCTTAAGAAACAGTCAATAGACCCTAAATGCCCCTGTCACTACAACTACTCATCTCATTTACATCAAATTCTTGCAAAATGGACGCTGCAGTATCTATACCACAAGCATGCGCTCTCACATTCACGACCTTATCGTTGTTTGATGTTTCTCCATCGCTAAATATGCGTCCCTCCCTCTTTAGAACTTTCGATCTTCGATGTTAGAACTTGACCATGTCGACACGTTATGAAGATTAGACGACAACAAGTTACGAATCGAGCGTCCATGTTTTCACGTCTGCTTGACACGTTTCTCCAACATCCTTGCCCGTAGAAAAATAGCCCCTTTTTTCGATTAAACTCTTCCGTTTAAACTCAGCAACCAATCGACACAAGCATACATTGAACTGAGAGAGCTAGGACTGAGTGATGTCTAGAAACATCCTTTTGCCATAAATTGGGCAGACCGGGACCGTTCACCTACGCCGGCTCACCGGAGCAGACCAGCCTGCCTCTTGCGACGATGAGTATATTATTATTCCTCCTGTCCGGGCCTTGCTCGGCCAGGCACACCAACAGATTCCTTCCCCACTCACGAGCGAAGGACAGGGGCGAGATCATCGCGAGCGGACCCTGCTTGTCTGTCCCCGTCCCGTCCACTCCACGGCCTCTCCTGTTGCGTTGGGTGATCGCCCATCTCCCTCCCGCGGTTGATTGATGACGAATATGCGGTCGGCGAAAAAGGGGTCGCCACCATTGGCGCACGACACCTCGTTTTCGGCGCGAAGCGCCGTAGTGTGACGGGGCACGTCGCCCCATGCCGGCGCCGGCGACAAGCGCCCGCCCGGGCCGCGCGGCCGCTGGAGAGGCGACGTGTCCAGCCGCGTGCCGGGAAAGTACCTGGCCTCATCCATCCAAGAGTAAGGCTGGGAGAGACACAGCAAGGGGCATGGAGAAATAATACAATTTCCAACAGGGTTCTGAGCATGTAACAAATGTATAACACAAACATTGGAGATGATGCAGTGACCGCTTACATGTGAAATTCGTATATATGCTCTGGGCTCAGAGAATTAGCAGGTCTCAGTTACGCACGACAGATGTATTACAGTCTTGACCAAAATTGCCGCTGAATTCTCTCCTCACTGCCCTTTCAAGCCAGAATAAGTTAGCTCATTTTGACTATGGTCCTAGAGTCTATATGCCATAAATGCAATCACCCAAGCTTTCCGATCTCCATCTTTTTCTTTATAGCGCGATGGCCATGGTACACGAAAGAATCTATGATGCCAGCAACTGTGAAGATACCTGTGAGGATATAGATGAGATGGGTTAGAAAATGTAGCCTTTCTTTCGCTTACCACGTACAGTGATTAAGCATTCTTGAAAGCACCAAAATAGTAAGGAGTACCAAAATAGATATGACAGACCTCCAACAATAGCACATATGCTTGTCAAGAAGTGAAGAAGCGATGTATTTTCTTCAGTAAAATCAACCTGTCAAGGAACAGTAAGACAAACTAGTTACTTCAATATAGACTATGACCAATACATGTAGAGATGGTTATCTTCACATGATCACATGTTATCCAAAAGAAACCAACATGATAAGTGTCAATTCCAAGAAATAAATGCACTGCATGATTTTGCTTTTAGAGCAAAAGGCTGATTGAATATCCAAAGTTGCAGGTTATCAATATATAAACCACACAGAAAAAGAGCGCATTAACAACTCAGGAATGGCCACAATCACAGTGGTATCCTTCGTCACCTTGATTGGTGAAAACTCGTAGAAGAAATATACACCAGGTGGAGGCCTAGGATAGCCGATTGCCTCTCTAAAGTGTTCCGTCACAGAAAACTGAAAAAGAAAATGAAGAATTAACAGCAAACTTAGGCTTCAGAATAAAGTAGCCATTAAAATCGGTGCTATTTACCTGATTTGAGTGGATCTTCCGCCCCCTAATATCTGTGTAGATTGTAGGAACAACCTGTACAAAAGAGATGATTGGCAAGTTTAAACAGACAGGATTGAAATCTCTTCATATTCCTGGTAGCTTAAGAACAAGCAGTAATATTAAAGAATATCACCATTAGTTGTAGTTACTAAATTTTTACCTTCACAAAATACTGGTACATCCCTGCTAACCCATTGGACTGATCATGTGTCCATTCCACTCTGGAATACTCAAGAAAATTAGGCCATGGAAAAATTGTAGAGCAAAGTGAGATACAGACTATGATCTGAGATACAGATTATGATCTGAAGTGTAGTCTAAGTTCTCAAGCATACCCATCAAGAGGATTGATAACACCAGGGAACTCTTTTCCAAAGGACAGTTTGTTTATCTTGTGACTTATCTGTTTCAGGGTAAGTGGGGAATGGACCATTATCAGTTTACAGTTATGATCAATATTGGAAGTGCTTCAGTAAGGATAGGAGAACTTAATTCCACTTGCATTGTAAGTTTCTGGTTGGAAGTTCAACAGATCTTGCAGGAAGCTAAATGACTGGTCCAAGCTTTTCCCAGGGGCAAAGTGAAAGTTGCCGGCTACTTTATTCACATCTACAAATCCATGGATGTTGCAACCTTCCCCTTGTTCATCTTTTAACCTTTGAACAAAGCCCTCTCTCTTGCACTGGAATGTGAGTCAATTAAAGAAACCATAACAACGAAGTATGCACAACAAGCAGTATGCACAGATCAGTTGCACACAGCACAAACTCTTAGCTAAGTCACTTAAGAAAACAAGCAGTATGCACAAACAAATTAAGGTGATTTGCACATTCATGTAGCTTTTCAGAGAAATGTGTCGTATACGTTCAAACAGGTCATTCAATAAGAAGCAATATGGATGAATCATAACTCCTAAGGCTATTCAAGTATTCTTGCAATAGTACAAATATATAATGACTATTTCACCAGGAGTTAGTACTTAGTAGCCTCACAATAATTTGTTAGATCATAAAGAAACACAACCCATATGACACATATCATATACACCAGACACATAAGTCAGCTCATGCTCTAACACAGAAGTTCTACTAGAAATTTCTAATTTATTGTAGAAGCTATTGCTTTGGTAAATATAAGTGGCTCCTTATGTACCAGATAACAAGACCAAGGACCCAAGGACCGATCACACATCACAATAGAGAGCCACACATATGGGTCTTGTTAAGACCCATTTGAATGAACATAAGTGCACTATATTGGAAAGACTGAAGAAAAATATAAAGCACACAATACCTGATCAATTAATTCTACATTGGTGACTGCCCACCCTTTCTTCCGATAGACATCCCGAACTTCTTCACAAGAGTTGCAACACTGATCATCTGACTGATAAAGATGTAAATGCATGATTAGGACTTCTAAGAGAATGCAACAAAATTCTAAAGGAGGAAATTATTCATGTTTATTTACTGAAGGGAGACCATGGGACAAAAGGCATCAGTAACAATGTCAGAGATGTATACCTCCTCAGCACCATAGCAAGATCCACAGTAAACCTCATTGTGGTCAAGCCTCCCACCATGCTTCTGCAATGGTCTTTCAATCTATACGAGAGAAAGAGGGGGGGGGGGGTTAGTTCAAGGAAGAACATCATCCTGTAATATAAGTAAGTAGTCACATATTTCACATTTGACATTCAAGGAAGATATCAGCCTCTTTCAGCCCACCAGCGAGCCTGAAATCTTTATTATATAATTGGATTCTTTTATGTAGCATGAAGTTATCAACTGCAGTTTTACAAACAATAACAGTTGTCAGACCAGGCGGTTACTGGTTCGCCGATTCAGCAGTCAGCCCACCAGTCACACCAACGGTTCTTTCAATATAAAGATTTTAATATATTTATGCTATTGTTAGCTCTATTTAAATAATATTAAAATATTTGACCTTGCTAGCTTAATTTGTATACGAACAAGAATTGGTGAAACCTGTGATAAATCATACCAGCAATCAAAAGGCCAAGGCAGCAAAAAAAAAAAATGCTGCACAAGCAAAATCCAAGGACGCTACCACAAAAGAGGGTAGGAAAATCTCTACACAACGGCTTCATCTTCCTTGCAGCCGCTGTGTTTGATTTCATCTCCGTGCAAGTTGGGGCACATATGGCGAAGGTTACGGCTGCTGGATGGATAATGGACTAGCATCCAGAACAGAAACAGGATAGAAGGATGATAGGATTAGAGAGAATGAGAGGGAGGGTGGGAAGGCTGGAGAAATGGGGAGTCCTAGACTCACGAAATAGTTATTGATGGCAACAAGTTGACAAGTCGCCACTCCAAAGAGTTTTCTTTCAGTTCTCCTTCACTTAAAAAAAGGCTCGCTTTGCTTACCCTATCTGGTTCATTGGTTTCCAGAAGGAAAAAAACACCCAGATTGTCCATTTTTCCCTTTTTTTTCCTGATTAAATTGCATGAGCAGTCTCTGAGATAAGCCAAGCCACTAAAATCAGCAGTTCTGCACTAAAGTTGACAGTTCTGCCTTTTGCCAATTCAAATGCAAGTAGCCTGTGTTCCACCACTATAAGCCCCCAGAGTATCCAGTTGATCCAAGCGGGTACTGTAGCAAAAGTTCACATGGAGGATGCCTTCTTCCTTACCAAGTTATTTATTTCTTAAATAGTTTGATTAGCTTCCTAGGACATGGATTGGTTGTTGGCATCGTATCCTTATTTGTTAGGAGAGCCCTATATATGAAGAGGCTTACTGTAATCATTATTGACAAGCAACAAGAATGAATCAGAGAAGTCACCCCCGGTCTATAATATCCTCTTTCTCCTAAAGCCCCTCCCCGTTCAAGCCGTTCCATGTGGCCTTCTTCTCTCAGGTGGTTATCCCAATAATGACCTAAGGATCATAACACTTGCATCATGTCTTTTATTTTGCAAATTCCAGAAGGCGAACAGCCTTGCTTAGAAACAAACACAAGTTTTAACTCATCTTCACTATGATCGGTTATATTTTTGCTGATTCATGGGTTGGAAGTCAAGAACATGACGTGGAAAACAAATGTGAAGTTAGGATGGCTGAGTTTGTTTTAGTATAGGGAATTAAAAGCAATTGCCAAATGTTACAATTCAATTATACTGCGAAAGTGCGAAACAAACTTAAGTACACTACATCTTACCCCGTCATGGTTGTTTCTTGATTCTCTACTGAGCCTAAGTAGTTTCTTCCTGTAAGGCTGTAAACACTGTGCACTGTGCATAAGCACAACATGAACAGTCACTACTCTCAAGGAAGCTCTAAAGCATGGCTAATCAAATAATATTAAAGCCCAAGTTTGTTAACACTAGAACCAGATATCTTCCAGAGCAAGGAAAGAAATCACAGGATTTGCTAAAAGCAGGCCCAACTATAGCAAACATTAGGTAACACCAGAACCGTTTCGCTCATACACTAGTTCAAGTTAAAAAAAAAGTGGGATGACATACCTTAGGTGCACCAACACCATCTTTTCTTGATTCAATTACATTATCAAGATGATCAATTCTTTTCTTTATTATGTCATGTCTCTGCAAAATGGATGTTCAGCCCTTCAGGCAACAGATATATGCAGTAGAGCTCGGGAAACAATTTGGAAGATGTAAAATAAACACAAAAGAGGAAACTAATGAAAACCATTTACACATACTATGTCATAATGTTGCTCTCCACTGACATCCATCGTATCAACAGCAACTAGAGAACAAGGAAGAGCCGGGAATGTAACATCGAACTGCAAAAGTGATCATGTATATTAACGATTCAAAAGAAGAAAAATCCACATACAGCAGAAATGATATATATTCTAGGCTTCCCCAAATTAGTAAACATTCTCAGCTAGCTTGCCACCAATTATTCTCATTTTTTAACAACATAAACTCTAAGAATATTTTATTCACTAGTTGCCAAGTTGTAATGCTCCAGGAACATAATATGAGGACGATCTGAGGTCTATCAAGCTTTAAGCAAATAACTCCATACTTTGCAGAACTAAATGTCATAGAATAAATTGAAGTGAATGAAAGATGAGAAAGAACATAAAATTTTAGCACAACTAGATTTTGGTTGCTAGCTTTCCAAATAAGGAAAAAGCAATTAGAAGTACAAGAAAATTGGAAGGTTTGCAACATAGAAAAAATAGTAGCATTTGCACTAACGTTGATATGTAGTCTTTCCCCTCTTGATGTATCAACAGTGAGCTTACTCTCTGTAGCAGAATATAGATACAGACCTACAGGAAAGCTATCACAACAGTAAGTTAAAGCATAATGTGTGAACTAACTAGTGATAGAGGCAAGGAACAAACAGAGTCAGAAAGCCAGAAAGGTGATCAGATGGCAATGTTATGGGAAAAGGTACTTGCAGCATCTAACAAGTTAAACTGTCTCTTTTCGATTTTAGCACGCCAAAATAAAAGGGATCAATGATAGGTATGGGCAAAGGTGATCACATACCATCATATGTCGATCATGTTGGCAGAAGGCACCAATAATTTAGCATCACGTACAAACAACAAAAGGATGACAAAATTCTGAAATCTTATTGAAACCTAGTTGGCTATGGGGAATCTACACAGGTCTAATGCAACTCCACTAGGTTACTAATCTTATGGCTAAGGAACTGCAGCATCGAAAAATTAACTGACCATAAGTGTTAAATGCACACAAAGTTATTCGCGAAAAGTCACACTAACTTGACCAAATCATCACAAAAAGGGTATAAGAACACGCCCACCAGTACTCTGATGACATCAACTAGGACACAGCATCGAAACTGAAACAAAACCATCACGAGATAAATCATGCTGCCGGCAAATTAATCCGTGTACTATCTTATGCCACCACCTATTATACCAAGCCCTTTCGATTTAACATCCGTACCCGGATTCTGGTGCATGTTAACGGGGCCGCAACTTCAACGAACTAATACTTCCAATTCACACCATTGATATGAAAAGGCGCAAAATTCATTCCACCACAAACCACTCTCGTTTCGCATCCAAACACATGCACTTATCCAACCGTACGCAAAGCCACCGAGATGGGATGGCGAGATCAAACTGTGCCGCAGCGGTACAGCGAATTAAAGGGATCTGAGGCGAAGATGTGGGTAGAGAGGAAGGGAAGGGTGGTGATACGTACGGATCTCGGAGAAGAAGAGGAGGAGGATGGCGAGAGAGGAGAGGATGGTGATGAGGCCGCCGGAGAGGGTGCGGCTGTAGAAGTCCTCGTTCACCTTCGGGTAGGCGTCCAGGTTCCGCAGCTTGCTCCAGAGCTCCATCGCTTCAGACAACGCCTGCCGGAGACACTGCCGGAGCCCTGGGACGACGAGGAGATCTACGGCGTCGGCGTCGCCGTGGTCGCCGCGAGAAATGGGGAGGGTATCTCTGGAATTTGTCGGAGCAAGAGGGGGGTGGTAGTCGGCGATTTTGTTTGGATTCGTGTTGGCCTGTTGGGCCTGCTGGAACGAGGGGAACTAGCGGATTGGCGTGCTTTTGCCGTGCCCTTTTTTTACACAGAATAGGATAAAAAGAAGATTAAAAAATTGTATTTATTAATTTTAGGTATTTTAATATTTATTTATAAATTTATTAATTTTTAACACATTCACTTAATTATGGGAAAAATAATATTATTTTTATGCATGCACATAATTTTAATATGTAGATGACAGTAATATGAATCTAACAAAATTTGTTTCATATTTTTTTGAGTTTTAAATATTTTTCTGTGCATTTGGATTATTCAACTGATTTATCAATATAACTATTATACCTTTCACTATTTTCTGTGAATTTCAAAAAAAAAAACATATTACACATGTAAATACGTATATACATACATACACGTATATGTATATATATACATATATATATACCTATGCAGGACCTATATAAACAGTAGCTATATTGTATATGCTACATTATCAACAGTATAAATGCTACAGTAACTGCAGTGCCTTAGCCTATGAGAGGTCTCCAAATCTTCCCTAGTTAATATATAGTATAGATTACTCGTATTTGCTAAAAAAAATTTCTTTCTGCGATTCATTTTCTCTTAAACCTAGATGATTGGGGATTATTTTTGTTTCTAAACTATTTTCAAATAAATTTTAAATAAACCATTAGAACAAAAATAAATCTTTTGGGACGCCACGATGGGTAGATAAACGTTATCTAATATCTAACTATAGAGTATATACATGAATAGGGTACATCGTGCATCTAATAGATAATTTCGGATATTGTGGATCCGAATCTATGGAACCTGATATACTCAGAAATTACAAAAACTTGTATCAGAAAGATATCGATCGGATTAACTGACTCGAGTACGACTAGTATTTCTGGATTCTTTGACCGACAAAACAAAGGACCCCTTATTGAGCACGGTAGATCCAGGGTAATGTCAAGACCCTTATATAAGGCGAGGACTCAAACCCCCAACGGAGGATAACCCACGATAGATCAACGCATACACAACTCGACGCAAGCACCAAGACCCTAACATCAGAGATACTCGACGATTTTAACCCTAGATTAGTTTAGATCTGATCTACTCTATTGTAATAGGTCTAATCACCTTACTTGTACTCGAGACAATCCATATATAGTCTTATCAACACAAGACGTAAGATATTACTCCACATCGGGGGGTTGAACCTATATGCATCATGTGCCTTGTTCCTGCTCGATCCCTGATCTCGAAGTTACCTCAGTTCAATTACAGATATATTATCAGGAACTCATCTTCGACAGTTGGCACGCTAGGTAGGAGCCTTCATCTATTTTTCAGAATCGATCATGTCTCAAGTGCGCGTTTGTTTTGGATTCTCCGACACCGACTTCTATGACCACTTTGAGTCGATGGCAGTCATCTTCGCATCGTCTCCTTCCAGTTCGGAGATCACCTTCGAAACAATGGCATACCACCGAGACAATCAAGGTGAACTGATCTACACCGGTATAATCGAGTCCAGCCCATTGGACGCATACAGTGAGGTGGGACACTCGAGTGGGATCCCAACAAGTATAATGTTCTTCAGTTTATGGACACCGATAGCAAATGTGAAAGTCAGGACAGTGGCGATGACAGCTCCATCGATGACCAGAGCAGTCGAACAGATCGATTCGTGTTTACGGCCAGAGCCGATGACACACCCATCGAGCAAAACATGAAGGATCTAGACACCATGATGAACGGTGGTGAAGGAATCCTCGAGGATCTAGTAGCAGCCGCCCAAGGCAATGGTGTCACTGGAGGATTTCCACTAGGGACGTCCACAGTTGGGGCTATATAGGCCCCTGATACCACACATCATCGACGGGCGATGAAAAATCAAGGGAACCCCATCATCGACAGGCGCCAATGGTATAGTCTTGTAAGGCATCAAAACTCAGGTTTTCAACATGTTGAAAGCTTACTCGAAATGCTGAGTGAAGGAACTTCCCTCGGTACTATGGTTCATTCAGATCTTGACTAATAGGGTCACCGGTGAAACTCATTTCTTTTTAATCTATGGAGCAGAAGCAATGCTTCTGACTGAACTGCAGTTTGGATCGCTGTGAGTGGAAAGTTATTCAGAAGAGGCGTAAGAGCAATTACGAGCGAATGATATCAATCTACTCGAGGAGTATTGTGATCGAGCGTCTATACGAGCGGCTAAATATCAACAAGCGTTGCGTAGATATCACAGTCAGAAAGTCCAACCCAGGATACTCACTGCTGAGGACCTTGTTTTACGAAAGGTGTAGAAATAGGCTAGGCATCATAAGTTATCACGTAAGTGGGAAGGACCCTACGTAGTAGTTGAAGTCAATTGATGTGGATCAGTATGACTATCTACTCTAAATAGTGAAGAACTCAAAAACTTATGGATCATCGATCAACTCCGATAGTTTCATTCATAGATAAGGTAAATGAAAGGTAAGTCCATTACATTTTGATCAGAGTGACTATCCTATTACATATTTTTATTTATGACCTGCATAAGCTCACACTGAGTTGACAGAATGGATTTGCTTAGCTCTTCCAAATAGTGAAGTTCTACCATCTCCAAGAGTTCAGAAGTATGTGAACCCCTACTTACCCTCGAACTAGTCGATGAACCTCTTTTGCTCCTCCTTAGGGTGGCAGCTGATCATTTCGAGGACCTATTGCCGACCAGCATAAGGGCTAGGGAGAGTGGACGAGATGAAGACCCTGCTAGAGCTGCTGACCGACATCGACGATGCCAAGTAAACCTCAGCATGACACAGAGGTGATATGATGGTTGTCGACGGAGAGGACGACCACACTTTCTTCATCACCGAAGGCTCGGGGGCCCCATCGCTAAAGACCTCATCGGTGACCTGGTCGATTCACCACCATCTTCACCTCTCTTGTGCAGCCCGCGTCGCTGACTCTTATGCTTCCCTCTCCATGGCATCGGCGTCGAGGAAGCGCTGAAGGTGCCTAGTGAAGGGTCGATGACATCTAATGGACATTATGTTGCCCCTCCTCTTATGCCTCTCAATTGATTCCTCCTCATTGGAGGAAACAATGATGACTCCCATCGGAACAACGGCGAGAGGCCTTGGGATGAGAGATCCCACTTCTTTGATTTTTGGACATTGCTCGGGAGATGACAGTGGAGTGGAGGCCATGGTTTCAAGCTCCACAAGTTTCTATTGAGAAGTGCGCAGGGAGAAGGGAAGGAGATTGGGGTGAAAATGAAGGGTCCCCTATTTATAGTCACGGAAGCAGATCGAACAGAAAGGTTTGCAGCCGTCAAGATCTGATAACGACGGTTGAAATTCTGAGGTCGCTTCGGGTGCATGGTGATTCAAAGCTGACGTGCCGGGCAGAAGCCGAGATGTCACCAAGGCATTAAGGCACTTCCAATATCCGTGCAAAGGGATGCCACGTTGTTATGACACGTCAAATCAAAGTTTGCGGTGAAAACGAGCATGAATGGGGATAGGGTTTTAATGTTCACTTGTCCGACTATTTGAATTTACTCGATAACCATAACATAACCATAGCCATACGCTTGTAGGTTTACTCCTTCGAGCATGTGGTCAAGAATAATGAATCGATGCTTACGCTCTACTCTCCACTCGATCCAGTCATCGAGCAGAGAGTTGAGACTACATCTCATAATTTGATGCTTATGCTTCACTCTCTATTTAAATATCATGTTAACCAGAGAGTTAGGAGTTAGATTATTTAATGTCAGCGCTGATGCCCTACTTTCTATTTGAACTCAATTATTGAGCGAAGATTCAAGGGTCACGTCAAGTATTTTTTGATGCTATAGCTCTACTTTCTATCTTAATTATCACATCAAGCAGAGAGTAAGGGGCTACATCACATACTTACAATGTTGCAGCTTTACTCTCAACTCGATCTAGTCGTCGAGAAGAGAGTCGAGGGCTACATCATATACTTTCAATGGTACAAAACCAACAGATGCATGTGTTGAGTTGATGACGAACAACTACACCTCATAAGGTATAACAACATTAGAGATTGTCAAACATCTCACGCCTAACGGCCCACAATGTTCTGAAGTTCTAGTTGGTTTCATGTGTGTTCTCCATTGAGTTCATATTCGCGTGATGGTCAAACACGTAAGTCGGTGAAAGATTACAAAAATCATCGTGCTATTCTCTATTTCTAAGTTTTATACTATTCTTTTTCTTATTCTTGAGGTTACTTCGAGTGTTTACTCGAAGTCTGTTGCATCTAATAATATGTCTAGTTGAGCTTTCAGGTATCGACGAATATTCGATAAATAAGCTTCAAGGATGGTTTTAGCATGAACTAATCGGTTTTTGCATCCACTTATGCTAACTCTATTTCATCAACAAGGGAATAGTGGCAAAAGCATAATGGACAAGCAAAATAATAGTAATGTTTACAGACATCCCTAAACTAAGGATCAAGTTCAAAGCATTTCGAGTCAAGGACCACAGACAATCAACTAGAAAGTCTGCCTTCGCTTTCATCGTTAGGCAGCCTGAGCACTAAGGACTCGATGAAGGCATAGACCAGAGGCTTGACACTATGAATGATCTTTACTGCTTCCTCTTCCAAACAATCGAACCCATCCGTCACTACTGATGTGTCGAGGTTGGGGTTATAGCTTTTGAGGAGACCAAGCATTATCTCAGCGCTTACGGAGGCTGACTGGTTCATGCGGTCGAAGGTCTGGTCTTTCAGCTTTTGAAGCATAGTGGCCATGATGTCCCGTTTGGTAGCTATAGCATTTTGTTTAGTAGCCATAGTGTCTCGTTCGGCAGCCATGGTGTCACATTCGGTAGACATGTCTTTTTAGTCATCTCTCGCCTTCTTTAAATCACTTCTGAGTTTTTCCAGATATGTGTCCTTGTTCATAATGGTTTTCATTTGTTCATCAAGCAGAGCATCTTTATTCCTTAAGAATGACTCAAGGACTGGGAAAGCAAACAAAAGTCAATTATCATCCATTGTCCGATATTTGAATCACATATTAGTGATCGTTAGATAGACTAACCGTTAATTCTTTCTAAGCTAGCAGTAAGTAGTGCATCTTGTTCTTTTTGACAGTTGTTATGGTCAACTTTCAAATACCGAGCCTTGGCAGCAGCTACCTGGACACTTTCAGCCTTGAGGAGATCCTTTAATGACGCACAAGGATCATCAGTTAGGGTCGATGCTGGGGTCTCAGCTTTGTTGGCTTGCAGGCTTGTTTCAAGTGCATCCATAGGAGTTTTCTTTACTTGAGGAAGTGAAGGCGACGTCACGAGGGAAGATGGAGTCAAGTGGTCGGATGAACCGCTCGTTGTCTACTCTTTTGACTTCTTCGAGGAGGATGGTCTGCCATTAACAAGGTAAGGAAGGAAAAGGAAGGCCACAAGCCAATATAAGTATTCAGGTCAAACCTCTTGGTCATTAGAATGCGTGAAACGATGTTCGACTTCTGCCTCTTGATGGTTATTTTCTTCTTCATCATACCAGCAGTTGGGGCTGGTTGTGTCGAAGGGGTGACCTATGAGTCTGATGAAGTTAAGGAAGCCATTGCCTACAAAAAAATTAGCCCACAATGACTCGTCATCATTCTGGACTTATCGAGTAAATCCTCAGAAGAATGACCAATGTAAGGAGGCCAACTTGATACGAGTTACCTCTCTTACCGAGTCATCGTGCACGTTGGTTTCTCGAGGAAGTGATTGTGGGGATGCACCAGTTGATCCCTATAGTAAGCCCCCCACTCCATATAGACCGGGCGTCAGTTGGAATATGCTTGATAGTTAGGATAACAACTAAATAAATGATCATCTAAGGATTCAATTTTAGTACCAATTGAATGTTTCCCTGCATACGCTTGAGGGGTGGTGGGTCGAATGGCGAGGATGATCTCTTGGATCGAAGAGACCCTTCAGCTTCTTAATAGATTAGTGTTTTCCCTTGTTGCTAGAGCCGAAAGAGGAGGTGTCCTCTTGACGGAAGGCTGCAACTTGGAATAAAAAAGACGAGTCAGGTCAAAACAAGCAATCAATATTGTTTTCTCAATCCAAATAAATTCTCACCGGTGGTCAAGGATTCTTAAGGGAGTAGGGCCAAACAGGACATGGTTGTGCCTCTTTAGCAATCAATTTTCTTAATCAAGCAGCTGTGTCCTGCAGGGACAGGGCTAAAAGAAAAAAAGAGTCACTCAAAAGAGCTCGACTGCAGCTATATAAGTAGTAAAATGCTAACTAAATCTTACATTCGGCCGCGTCTTGAGAGTTATCATTGTCTCTAGTATAGTCCCAAGCGAATTGATCTCGCGCTTTCAAGGGGCTCAACTTCGGCTAATGAAGTCTTTAGCCATATGCCATCCGGTCAAACCACTCTGCCTAAGCTTATCAATCTTCTTGGCGTAGTGTGCAGTGTGGTCGAGCTCGCGGTGCTTTTTCGACCAGGATGGATTTGGGTGAGGTTGAAGGCCCTTATAGACTAAGGGAGAGGTGACTGGGTCGAGGTTGGAAACAAAAAATCAATTCTTCTTCCAATCTTTCTGCCAGGAGGAGATTAGCACAACCAGGATATAGGAATTCTCCATTCTGTTCGTAGTTGGAAACCATAACCTCCTACACATTTATTTTCAATATTCTTTTTCAGATAATAGAAATACTGGAACAAGTTTAAGCTCGGTGTGATACCGATGAAGGCTTCGCACAGATGGACAAATACACTAAGCATGGAGATCGAGTTCATATGTAAATGGTGTAGCTCAATTTGGTAATGGTTGAGTATGTTGAGAAGAAATTTGGAAGGGTGGATATTGAAACTGTAGTGGAAAAATGGTTCAAACACACAATTTCATGATCAAACTGGCAGGATGGAATTCCTCACTTGGCGTTGGCCTCCAGTTGGCTAGATCATGAGGAGGAACGATTCCTTCACCTTCAAGTTCTTGAAGCTTCAATTCTTGCATCATTGAGATCGCCCAGGCCTCGGTTAGGAGCTTCATCTCATCCAGATGCTTGAGGAAGTGTCGGCAACCTTCAAGCTGGTTTCTTTCTTAGGCGAGGAAGGAGATGCGGCATCCGCGAAAGGGTTGGAAGCCATGGAGTGAGATTTTTGTGCAGTAGCGCGTGTTTGGGTGGAGAAAGGTGAAGGCTTGAGGTAGGAGATTGGCGGAGAGAGGATGAAGAATAGTGTCGGAGGGTTAACTCCTGTCGCAGGGATCCTGAGGGACCCCTTTTTAGAGATTCGACTGGGGGGATGATTCTGAATAAGTTTGCCGGAGAAGTAAATGGATGTAAATGCGATGGCTGGTGGGGTGGAATGATCTAATACGGAACGAAGTAAACGCACTGGGGGTTTAGACAGGTTCGGGCCGCATAGAGGCGTAACACCCTACTGCTGTGTGGATGTTATAAATGTCCTGAGAATGTCTCTCAGGAATGTGCTAGTTACAAGAATGTCTATCTATCCTAGAGCCTAGGGCTCCTTATTCTTTGGCTTCTATGCTCGTACGAAGGTGTTCTTCGATCTGTGTGTATCTGTTGGCTTTGGGTGCTCTTGGACTTCTCGATTTTCTCTACTTCCTTAACTTCTTTAACCTTCGCCACCTGCCTTTGTCCGTGCTGCCGGCCGCTTTAAATACCTGCCGGCGGTAGCGTGCCCCGAATGGGAGGGCACGAGTTCCAAGGCACTATAAATGGAAAGGGCGTCATCATAGCCCCTGTGCGAAGTGACGGGGGTTGAAAACGCGCCCCGCGCCCGGTCATCAGTCGTCATGATGGCACTGGCATCAGGCGCCGTGAAGAGGGCCCACCGGGCAGCCACAGAGCGGCCCGGCGTGCCCGCCCTGTCTTGTTCGCCTGCCACAGCAGCGCGGCAGAAGGAACGCCTTGGGCCTCGCGATGCTATCCCGAGGCGCGCCGGATAGCGCGGGATGGGACCCGTGCATTTAATGTCCCCACGCCCTTCTGCCAGAATATGGCAGGAACTGACACCGAGCGTGGCGGGAGCAGTTAGAGGTGACAGGCCACACGCGCTCTTAAATGCGGCCTCGGGCCTTTCGCCGGCTGACACCTCATCGCTGGACCCCTGCGGGGGCCACTGACGGAGGGGCTTCCTGGGTCGTCGGGGAACCGAGTGCTCGGGGGTCACTGTTCACCTCCCCGAGCACTCTCTCCCGAGAACGCCCTTCCTTGGTCCTCGGGGAACCGAGTGCTCGGGGGCCACTGTTCACCTCCCCGAATACTCTCTCCCGGGCATGCTTGTACGGATCCTCGGGGAACCGAGTGCTCGGGGGCCGCGGCTCGTAGCCCCGAGCACTCTCTCCCGGAACTTCCTTCACTGGGTCCTCGGGGTACTCGGGTGCCCGGGGGGTCACTGTTCACGGCCTCGGGCACACCTCTCCCGGTACTTGGCTCTCCTGGTCGTCGGGGGACTCAGGTGCTCGGGGGTCACTGTTCCCTCCCCGAGCACTTTCTTCCCGGTCACCTTAGTCTTCGCAGATCATCGGGGAACCCGGGCACTCGGGAACCACTGACTGTGGCCCCGAACGCCCTCTCCCGGGACTTAGTCTTTTTTATCTTGCGGAGGTGACCCCGCGGGATGGCGCCACATGGCGGATTGCTGGCCTGGCCTCGGGATTTGGGGACCCCTGGTTCCTGATTCACCGACAAATAGCTATAGTGCAAGTTGGTGCAGATAAATAGCTTGATACTTAATGTCTTTTTTGGTAACCACTCCCATTACAGTGACATCTCGTTCAGTGTGAAAGACGAGATGATGGCTTTGTGCGAATCTTTGCACGTCCATTTGAGTGCATTAAATGTGTCTATACCGAACGGTTCAAATTTCAAAGATTTCTTTTTAACTCTACTCAAAGATGGATATCGAGAAGTCGAGTTTTCAAGCTTTTCTTGAGTCTCAAGTGCAAACAACGGCATGGCGCTCGACCTAATCGTGTTTCCACTCGATATTTGGAACATGATATTCTTTTTTCGATTCTTTCGACTGCAAGCTTGATCTATCATGCTCGACTAGGCTTAGACTTGGCACTATTCGAGTATGCGCTTATAGAAATCCTCCTTGCTGAATAGAGTTAGGGGACTACTTTCGAATATCCAACTATAGGGTATATGCACATAAAAAATACACCATACACAGATAGGGTACATCGTACACCTGATGGACAACTCTGGATATTGAGGATCCGAATCTGCGAGATCTGATATACTCGGAAATCACAAAAACTTGTACTAGAAATATCTCGATCGGGTTAACTGACTCGAGTATGACTAGTATACAAGCTGGATTCAACTGTTTTGCCTTGACTGACAAGACAATTGACTCCTTATTGACCACGACGGATCCAGGGTAACGCCAGAACCCCTATATAAGGTGAGGACCTAGACCCCCAATGGAGGGCAACCCACAAGAGATCAACGCATACACAACTCGATGCAAGCACTAAGACCCTAGCATCAGAGATACTCGATGACTTCAACCCTAGATTAGTTTAGATCTAATCTGCTCTATTGTAATAGGTCTAGCCACCTTACTTGTACTTGAGATAATCTATATACAACCTTATTTACACAGGACGTAGGGTATTACTCTACATCGGGGGCCTAAACCTATATATATATTGTGTGTCTTATTTTCTGCTCGATCCCTAATCTCGAAGGTACTCTAATTCAATTACGGATATATTGTCAGGAACTAATTTTTGACACTAGTCACCTCGCAAGGGTATTGCTCACCACATCGGAAGTCGTGGTAGCATTTCCTTCGTAGTCTCCTTGCACGCCACGGTTTTTCTTAAGGGCGCTAATGTTGTATCGCCATGCCACGCATCATGGTGGCTAAGAGGTTTATTTTTAATAAGTATATCCCTAAGAGTTTTTTTTACATTTTCATTTGAAAAGGCTTAAAAAAATAAGATTGGTCTTATAGCATGTTTGTTTTAGTTTTGAATTCTAAAAAGTAGCTTCTAGATTGTAGATTTTAAAAAGTTGAATTGTTAAAGTCTAAGGTCCAAAAGCTAAGAGTTGTTTAGCATCCTAAATTCTAGAGGTAGGTTTGATGTTTACTTTGATTGCGTAACTTTCATAATACCTCTAGTTTTTCTAAATACATATTTATATCTATTTAACCTTTTCTTTCATTGTTTTTCATATTTGATCCTTATTATCCGATAATTGAGTAGTGTAGTGTGTATGTATTTGTAACTACAACATTTCATCAATGGCTTGAACAACTTGCATGGATTGTGTGTTTTTTCCATGTGATTATCTACTTTCTTCTGTGATATTTGTCTATTTGAAAGAATGGACAGTTTTCCACATATTCATTCCAAATGTCACCATATAATGTTCTAATTAAGATCCTGTTTATCTGAATGACTTTGGAAATTGTCAATTTACATGCTATGCTATTTCTTCTCTTGCAACAATTACCAGAAAAAAATCAACACTAGTATAAAATACAAGTCATCCAAACAAACAAAAAATGGAAAAAGAAGAAGATTTGAGACGTAGGCGAGGCCATGATCTCCTGTTCTTCCCGCTTGCTCTCCCTGCACTCGAAGTAGTACGCCGTGACGACAGTGAGGTAGACTAGGAAGAGCAATGGGGTCCTTTCCTCTTCAAATGATCTCCAGTGGACCAGACATCGGTAGATGAGGTACGCAACGATAGGCCTACCGATCGAGAAACCCAGATCTTCAGATAGACACTTGATTAGAACCTCCTGTATGTTTTGAGATATTAGAAGGATGCTCAGACGCATCGCATGAACTGCAAAACCACTAGAATATGTTCAGAGCCAGTGTCATACTTGATGTTGCTTCTTGACCATTTGAGCTAGGCTGTTCAGCATTTGTATCCTAGTTAGAAATCCATCATGCCAAGTTAATTGACAAAAGTATTTATTGATCAAAATGGCTGTAGGCTTTTATACATACATGGATATTATCCTCCCTATCAACTATGATGGGCTTCACTACACCATTTGCTGCTTTCTCGTGATCTGGAGTTTCCTGAAAACAAATACATACGCAACTATGATTAGTTAGTACCGGGCATGATAATCCAGTATGGAAGTTTGGTGATAAGCTGATTGCAGGTACCTGAAGAGCCCAACGGGCAGTTCTTCTAATCTTCTTCAATTCTTCCTTCACAATCACCAATCACAATCAGGCTTGCAGCCGGCCGCCCGCAGCTAGCGCCTAGACGTAGCAGCAGATCCGCAGACGCGCTAGCCTGCAGCAGTGCAACCTGAACTTCGATCGAGCACTTAGTCAGGCCAGCTAGCCTGCATCCTGCGCAGGGGCGCGCAAGCCACGTAGGGCGACGGCGACGCCGCGATGAGCAGCCGGGCACGGGCAGGGGCAGCGCGGCGCAGGACGGCGCAGCGGGCAGGAGCCGGCGGCGGCCGGCGGCACGGGAACGGAAACGGGATGACGGGCGGCTCCGCGGCGGAGTTGGGAGTCCAAGTCTCGATTGGAGCCAGTCCAAGACAGCCGACAGGCCATCAGGGGCTCAACGCTCAGGGCATGGACCGTGAGTCCGCGACAGAGGCCGGCTCAGTGTGGTTCCCGTCTGCGGGCACCTCTGGCGAGCGCCAGAGCTCGCTAGAATGGTAGATCCGCCCCTGCCCAAAGGCGACGGTTAGCACGGGGCCCCAGATGTCCCCCTTGGCTACGGACGAGCTCCCAGTACGCAGCCTGGCCGGCTCGGCACGGCTGATGGCGTCCGCGTCGAGGAACACGGCTGCGGCGAGGGAGTTGCCGAGGAGGAGCGCCGTGGGAGGAGATCAGGAGGAGACGGCGAGGAGAGGGCGGCGTGATGAGGTGGCGGCGGCTGGGAGAGCGAATAGAATAGGGACAATTGTTTTTTTCCCCCTGATTTGAACTGTTATTGTGAATCTGCCATTATAAAGAGCCTAATTGCATATTTACCATTAAGACGGACTCAAATCCAAAATATCCGTTATTAGATAAGAGCATTTTAAGAGACTCTCTATTTAACTTCTTTTAGCCAAATTTAAGGGTTTATGGACTAATATAGTGCTCCAACAAACTTTGTATCCGGTTTTCTATCTTTATCAACCCCAATCGAACCTCCTCCGCTCGCTAAATCTAGGGATGTGCACTCGACTCCCTATCCTCCATTTTTAGCCCTCCCACGCTCGGCCTCCCTCCCACGCCCGTGTTCCCGTGCTAGCCCACCCGCCCGCCCTTCGTGCTAGGTGGCCTGCCCTCTCGACATCCCGCGCCCACCCTCGCTCTCCGAACCGCCTGCCTTGATGTACCCGGCCACCGGCTGTTCCCTGCCCGCCCTCGGCTACCTCCGCTCCACCTACGACGCTACCGCCGCCCGAGCAGCAGCCCTCCTTCGGCTCCTCCCCCGCACTGTCGACGTTGTCACCGGCGTGCAAGGCTGCAACGGAGGCGGTAGAACGAGGGAGAGGAGCAGAGGACCGACATCTTCTCCTCTCGACAGTAGATCCAGCGGCTTCGCCACTCGACAGTGCGACGTCGTCGTTCCAACTGGGGTACTTCCCTCCTTCTCCTCTTTCTCCTTCCCCTTCCTACATGGATGAATGGATGAATGATGTGTGTGCTGAGAGCTGAATGGATGGTACTGCAATGATGAAAATGATAGTGATGAATAAATCGTGTGTGCTAGCTTTCTGATCTTTCACCTTGACATGTAATCAATCTTTTTTTAGTAATTGGTAATGCAATTAAATATTGTTAGTATGTTCTACTTCAGATGAACCCACGATTTGTCAGTAACTGGTATTGCAATTTAATATTGTCACTTTTTTCAATAATTGGTAATGCAATTAGAGTAGCTGTAATTTTGCATAGCTTCATTGATCAAGTGGATTCCATGGTCCACTTGAAGTTCTAATTTTAGTGATTTGGCATTTGTAGTATGATAGGCTCAAACTTGCTTGAAGAAGGTCTCGTGTACTCTTGCATAAGATAACACTCGAAGTGTGTTTTAGAGCATATTGTGCACTTGTACACTTGATGTGGTTATGTTCTTGGAGTTTATAGACTTGTACAAATGGTAATGCAATTAAATATTGTCATTTTTTTCAGCAATTGGTAAAGCAATTAGAGTAGTTCAGTTTCTTGCACAGCTTCATTGATGAAGTGGATTCCATGGTCCACTTGATGTTCTAATTTTAGTGATTTGGCATTTGTAGTATGATAGGCTCAAACACTTGATGCCCAGTACTTTTGTAGTTTGATTTGGCATTTGTACACTTGATGTGGTTATGTTCTTGAAGTGTATATTATTGTTCTATCTCATGCATATTGTGTAATACCAAAGTTGGAGAAGATTCTCATAAAACTGTGAATTTAATAGGGACTATGGACGGAAGTGGATATTATATTATCTTGCTGAATGAGGAGAGCAATGAACTGACTTGGGATGGACTGAGTAGCCCACCTGAGGAGCAAGTAACACCAGTTATGGAAGTTACCCCAACCATGAGACCAAACTAAAAAAGATCAAAGAATTTTAGTGAGAAGGAAGATGAAATATTGGTGTTGTCATGGATCAATATCAATTTGGATGCAGTCCAAGACAACAATCAAACTCGTTCTACATATTGGAAGAGAATTTATGATTATTTCCACTCCAACATGGACTTCACCTTAGATCGCATCCAAAATTCCCTCATGCACTGTTGGTCTGCTATTCAAGAAAATGGTAACAAGTTTGCCAGATGTCTAAGCCAGATTGAGGGTAGAAAGCAAAGCGGAGTGTCTTACCAAGATAAGGTGATTGACAAGTTTCCTATAAAATTTTATTGTATATACATCAATATGAATTGGTGCTAAACATACTGATTTTTTTTGGTTGACTTGTATAGCTAGTTCAGGCATGCACTTTGTTCAAGTCTGAAGATAAGACCAATAAATCATTTCAATTCATACATTGCTGGAACCTCTTATGAACACAACTAAAATGGATTGATAGACAGATACAAAATTCATCTTACAAAAAACAGAAGACATCTGACACTTCAAGTTCGACTACGTCTACTCCTATTAGCCCTAATGAGAGTGAGGCTGCAACTCCAGAGTATTCTATATCGAAGAGACTAATAGGTAAGAAAAGGGACAAAGAAAAATTACATTAAGGTGGAGATCTTGTGTACATGGAGGCGTTAGATAATTTGTGAGCTAAGAAGAAAGAGGCTGATGCGGAGAAAGAGCACAAGAAAGATGAGAGATACAAACAAGCATATGCACTGGAACAAGAGAGGGTTGCAATTGAGACAAAAAAAAATCTAGAGTTAAAGAGTAAAGAGTTTGAATTCAAGAGAATGTTGGAAGAAGAGAGAATTATATCGATAGACATTAGTGGAATGTCTAGCCGCAAAAAAAAAAAAAATACTATAGGAGCTTGCAGGATGAGATAGTGACTTGACGATTGAATAGCTCGGGTTGATAGCCGCTGCTGCTCGGATTAGTGGCATGCTTGCTGCTCGGGTTGTTACAACAATCTATATGTTATTATCCTACTTATGTGTAACTTTATTATGAAACTGTTAAGGAGCTACTTGTGTGTAATTTTATTTTAAAACTGTTAAGCAACCATTTGTGTTTTGGATCAATGGTTTGGATGTATGGATCAATCTTCTGTTAATCAATGTTGTTCCTGTATTGACAATGCATTGCGGTAATGCAACTTATTGATGCACTGCACTGTACTGACTTTTTAGTGTTTGTTCTTTTCAATTTCTGTTGATTGACAGCCAATGCTTCAAGAGGTTCATTCAATTTGTTGTGAAAAATACACTATTATATGAATCTGTTGTGACAAATGTAGAGAAATATATACATCATACTCTGGTGGACCAGAAATCTCTTTGTACTTCGATCTTGTATGCTTGTAGATCTATTTGATTATCAGCATTGGTGTTCCATTTTCTTGTCTATTTATAGCTCGAGGCAATGGGGTTCAATCATGATCTTGTGCTGGAGGTTTTCTTTGTGTGCAACAAGGATGAATACACTGTTATATGAGCTTGTGCTAGGGTGTTGAAGGTCTTTGCGTGCAACAAGGAGGTTCAATCGTGAGCTTGTGCTGGGGGTAAAGAAAAATACATTGTTCTATGAATCGGTTTTCTTTACGTGCAACAAGGATGAAGAGCTTGCTGCTAACTACCTCATGGATCATGGCCATGAGTTCGATGATAAGCAACAATAGATGATAGGGTGGATCATATGGTGGGGTGGAGGGGGAAACCAAGCAAAGGCAGAGCAGCTCAATGTTGTTCTTGTTTCTGATTGTTGAGAATACCTAGTAGTTTGTGCAAATGCTGCTGACTTTGTTTTGTGGCCATATATGTTTTACAATGCCATAGTCCAATTAGGATTTTACAGTGCCTAGCAGTTTTCAGGATCACATCATGAGTTAAGAAGTAAGCAACAGGTATTTTCAGGTTCAATTGACCAATAATTTTCAAGTGTCCAACTAATGAACTAAACACTACTAGAGCAAAAATATGCACAAGACCAAAAAATTAAAGAGATGCTTAAGATCACCATCCCGTATGCAAAATCAAATCATGTGCTAGGTATTTTTCCAATAAAATTATCATTAATACTGATCGCCATGATGATGCCACAAGTGCTCTACTAGGTCAGCTTGAAGCTGTGAATGAATTTTCTTGTCCCTAATTTTTTTTTGTGAGTTTCAATGAACTCATGAAGTTCAGGTGTATTCTCATGGGAAGGTTCCACCTTTTCTCCAACTTGATCATAATTGAAGTCTTCTGGTCCTTCCTTCCACTCATCTTCAACGATCATGTTATGCATTATTACACAAGCTCTCATAATTTGTCCGAGAGTGTCTTGATCCCAAAAATGTGTTGGTCCTCGAACAATGGCAACACAAGATTATAGAATCCTAAATGCTCGTTCCACGTCCTTCCTAACTGCTTCTTGTGCTTTGGCAAAATATTTTTTCTTATTTCCTAGTGGAGATGATATTGTCTTTACAAATATAGCTCAGGTAGGATATATGCCATCTGCAAGGTAATATCACATTGTACAATTGTCACCATTGATGGTATAATTCACTTTTAGAGCGTGACTTTTAGCTAGCTTCGCAAAGAGTGGAGAGCGTTGAAGAACATTGATATCATTGTGAGACCCAGGTAAACCAAAGAAAGCATGTCAAATCTAGAGATCTTATGAAGCAACGACTTCTAGAATGACTGTAGGCTCGTGAATATGGACGTTGTACATACCTTTCCATGCAGTCGCAATTCTTCCACTTTCAATGCATACAATCAATGGATCCTAGCATTCCCGAAAAACCTCTTGCCTCCCCAAGTGCAAATCTAGAAATATCATTCTCATATGGTGATCTCAAATACTCATCTCCAAATACTTCAATAATAGATTTGACAAGCCTTTTCAGACTATCTATAGCAGTACTTTCTCTGATACGAACATAACCATCCGTAGCATCTGTTGCTACTCTATATGTTAGCATACGAAATGATGAGGTAATCTTTTGCAAACAACTTAACCCAAGTTTACCAGCTGCATTTCTTTTCTACACAAAGTAGTCATCATGTTCTTCTACAGCACACATTATGCGCACAAATAGAGAATGCCTCATTCTAAACCTACATGGGTATGATAAAAATGAGCCATACATATCACGATCTACAACAAAGACAAATAAAAATATATGTACTGATCACAACCTGCGCTTGAACAAAGTAGGGCCGTATGTAGGATCATCCAAGAAGTAGTCTTGATACAGTCTCAAATGCCCTGCTTCTATGTTCTGATGAACTCTTGATACCCAAGGACAGATCTGCCATGGTGCGGGTCCTTGTCAAGCTGATATTGATTATGTGCTACGTGTGCTGCAGCAATAATGAATTCATCATCATCATCATCTGATGACAACGAATCTAATATCTCTTGCATGAGAAAGCTATGACGACTCATCGACAAATAGATCAATTTCTCGTCGGGTGCTGCACGTAGATGAGAGGCTAGGGGCAGTAGACGAGAGCCTACGTACGCTTCTGAAACTGACACTTCGTTGCTCGAGATTGAAGGTCGGTGCCTGGGTTCGATTCACGTTGTCCGGGATCGACGACATGTCTCTCAGGATCACACCGCTCAGGAACGACTCGTGATGGCTCACGCCGCTTAGGAACGATTTGTGACGTTAGTCGGGATCGACGGCATGATGGCGTCACCACAGAAGAGGATCCATGCGCACTTTTTGTTTTGATCACACACACGAGGGAGGGGTGGCAGGGAGCAGTGCAGGGAGACGAGGCGTGTATGACAGAACGGTTGGAAGTTGCCTATATGAAAGAATTTTAAAATATAAGGAGTCACAAATAGGGCATCTACTAGAGGGGGAAAATTTTAGGGAGTAAATATTTTTGGGATGCCTCCCTATATAGGGATATAGGGAACCAATTTTAGAGAATCTCTTGGAGATGCTCTAACAACACTAATTAACATCGTTTAATAGAGGTCTTTATGACTTGAAATCTTGACACAATTTGCAATCTTGCTATTCAAACTAGATAATAAATACAAGATAGACATCCTTTTTGGCATGTCACCTTTGACTTGGGGGTAAAAATGCAGCCCGACTAACAAAAAAAAACACGTTGTCATGATGTAAAATAGGTGGATAATATTGTGGAATAGCACACATTTCTAAACATTAGATAGCAATACAATATGAAGGTTCATATCATCTAGTTTAGTCTGACAACAAAAGGCAATATAACATAACAACTAATTTAAGGTTGACATCATCTTGTTCATCCTCATCCTCACATATAAAAGATGAGTAGACATTAGAAGTACATCTCAAGGAGCCCTACATCATGTAGCTCAACATGACACCACAAGCACAACAGGACATCATGTTCCTAACTAGCAGCAAGTTCCCAAAAGGTAATTACATATGATTGATGCTCCATGACACATCAAATTGAAGCTGCAACATAACCTCTCTTCTCTTTCCCCTTCCCCCTTCCTCTTGGCAGTTTTGCTGCCACCTCATTTGCAATGTCACTACAACAACACTTGTATAAGTTGTGGTAAATAGGTTGCTAGTGAACATGAAATTGGCTTTTAAATGCTAGTTACCTAGATGATCCACTAGTAGAGCTTTTTTTCGGACCTTGACCTAGGTGTTGCACCATGAAGACTGGATGGATCATTGCTCCCTTGATCTGAGGATGGAGTCCTTTTCCTGCACCAAAAAAGGAGTTAATAGAAAATGTATAAATAAAAAGGGATCACATGAAAATAGATGAAATTTCCTTTTCCTAGCTATAGGTCCTCCTTGATAGGTCTTTGCAAAATGGCATGTGTCACCACACTCACGGCATGTCCTCTTCTTTCTACAACCAGGCTCATCAGAAGCTTTAATCATGTGAGCCCTAGGCCTCCCAGGCTTTCTCATCAGCTTTGGCTTTTTCAACTTGAAACCAGGATCTACAATAGTCTATTAGTTCTTAGATGTCATTGGGTTCCATACTCTAGCATATGTTTGCCTCAACCTCTATACTGAGTTGTACTCATGCACATAGTTGTGCATGTCAGGTGACCTAAGTGAACCTATAAAATCCAATACATGGTTACAAGACTTCTTGCTAACTTACCAAGCTATACAAGAGCATGTATGATCCTTCAAGTTCACTGCATGTCTCTATATCACTCCTTTCTTAGAAACCACATATACTTTAATTGTATCATCATTATTACTCCTTAACACGCTATAATCCTTGAGATTCTTACTTTGTTCGTTTAGCTTACTAATAATAGTTGGAATTATCCTTCCTTCCATTTTCCTTGCAAGCTGGCTCCTCAAAAGAAATTTCTGAATTATCATTGGCATAAGCTTGTCACACAAGTCCACAATCTGTAACTCCTTGATTTTCATCACCCAATTGTTGAATGACTCAGAAAGATTATTGTTAATATAGTCCACCATTGATATCTCAAAGAACTGGCTCCTGCTCCATAGAAAATGGTGATTCTTCAATAAATAATCAATAGCATTAGGATATCTCTCGGCAATCTTGTTCATGTGGTAAGCATTAGGATATCTCTCGGCAATCTTATTCATGTGGTAGTTGAATTGCTGATTAGTGTAGCACTTGGCAGCAGGCTACATATTTTCAGCAAACAGTGGCCCATGGTACTGCTTCTTTAAGTTCTTCCATTGATGTTTCAAAAGCATAGCCACAGACTATAGCATGGTGTGTAACAGCTACCTTGCAAGTAGTAGTGTCTGTGAACACCTCACCTTCATCAATACATGGATCATCAAAATTATATGCAAATATAGGTTCAGGGTCAGAGTTATCTACATCCTCATCGAGCTCATCAACATCATAGTCAGAGTCAGAAGAGGATGCGGCTGCATCACTGTCATAACTATTGGTACTATGCACCTCTAATGGATCACAATCTAGGCATAACTGCTCCTGCTCCTCTTCATCACCATCCCTGACTTCTTCTTTGTCATCATCAGCCATACGTTTTCTCTTCTTTCTACCCTTCGTTGCACCCTTCTTCGCACGCTTCTTACATTTGTCCTTACAGGTGATGTGGCTTCATTGACATGGTTGGTGCTCTCAGGATGGGTGGTGCTATCATATTGGGTGGTGCTCTCAGGCTGGGTTAATTGTGTAGCATCAACCCATGGGTCATTAAAGTCTGGTGGAGTGCAAGGGATGACATTTTTAACATGGTTATTCCTCACTGATGGGTGGCACCTTCTTTTAGTTGGGGGAAAATAAATAAAGCAATGAGCCACCAAATTCATGGATGATGACATGTATGTGGACAACCCCATGCTCACCATGCTGATCAAACTAATCAAGCAATTGTGCATCTATAGTTATCTCTACTTTACTGTGATTTGATGGCATCAATCGATCTCCAGAAAAGTGATGTACTAGTTTGGCTCCCCAATTAAACATTTTCCCTAAATCAGTAACTAACTCGATTATCGAATACATATCTCTTTTAGCAATCAATTTTTCACTAGTCCCCTTCGCATATGCCTTGTGACCCTATCCTAACGCTAAGAAAAAGGATTCCACCCTAACGATAACTATGTAAAAACTTCGAGGATTCCTACAACAGACGAGGGGGGGGGGGATCTTCTAAAAAGTTTGAATCAACATCAAAGAATTCTAGGAGAGTGTATATACCCTTCCATGTTGTCTTCCTCACGAGGAAGAGCCGCGCCCGCTCGTTCTATTCGAACCGTGGCCAAACCCAGCAGCAGTCGTAGCCGTGCCCAGGAGTAGTTGTAGCCATGCCCAGGAGCAGTCGTAGCCACGCCTAGCTAGATTGCCTACCATAGAAGCCCCTACCGCGTAAATCCCGAGTTATCGATGCTCCTCCCAGCACCAATCCATCTCCACAAACCTTGTCTCCTACTCCATTGCGATCGATTTGAGAGGAATCGCTATGGATCAGGGAAATGTGAGGAGGATTTGGGCTTCTAGGGTTTGTTCTTGAGGAGTGAGAGGGAGGAATTGGTTCTACATAGTGGGAGTTCGACACAAGTTTGAGCAGATAGATAAGAGTTCGGTTTTAGCATCGGTATAGTCTTTTCCTTATCCCTTTCATTTTTATTTTTATTTTCCAATTATTTGTTTTTCATAAATGTCTGGATTGTAAATGAAACAAATAAATAGTGGCAAACAGAAGGGACATAGTGCAGTTCTAATGGCATATTTGCAGTTGTGGTTTTTATAGTGGCAACTTTGTAGTTGGAGTTCGGGTTCGTGGCAAGTTTGCAATTCTCTCCATAGAATAGGATGGGGAAGCGAAAAATAATGGTTCAAAAATAGTAATGGCATTAGTGGGTAATTACTTTAGTCTTATGTGGGTATTTCTATTTTTCCTATAGTCATAATCCGTAAAAAGCTGATGGGAGGCAACTTGTAGATTATGATAGAAAAGAAGATTAGATTTTGAAAAGTAGATTGTACAATCTAATTATTTGTTTTAATTTTAGCTTTTAAAAATACCTTTTTAGAATTCCAAGCTAGAACAAATAAGACCTTAATCCATCCACTCAGAATGGATACGTTTTGCCTTGAGAACGTATGATGTATTTTTTTATGAGGGAGATGATTTTTTTAAAGATATTGAAAAAGAAAAAAATATTTTAAGAAAATAAAAAATATTTAAAATAATTTAAACTAAAATATTTAAAATTTTAAAAAACATTTTTTATTTTTTAAAAACTTTTTTAAAACCCTCCCCCATCATACTTATTTTAAATACCACTTAATACCAACATTGAAATTAAAAATATTTTAAAACCCATCTATATTAAAAATATTGTAAAACACCCACCTCGTAAAAAATATACAAATCAAACTATACACAATATTAAAACCCACAAAATATTTTATAAATCACCATCCACAACATCCCCAAATATTTCCTCAACCCGAACTACCCCAATACACTACCACCACACAATACAAAACTAGTACTCATAAAAGAATATACGTTAACACCCACACTAAATCCAATAATTTTCTTACCAAACACATCCCCCACAAGCGCTATACTCAAGTTACCTTCAAAAATAAAACACAACAACCCGCCTTCTAATTGTTTCTAATTAAGGGGCTTTATTACTTCGACTAGTAGTTTTGTATTCACATCTGTGGATTTAGTTTGGATTTTTTTTTAAATAATTCATAGATCAATGGTTTGGTGCATGTTTTTCAGAAAAACCGGAATAAAAATATTCATTCATTAAAAAAGAATTCATAGATCAAACCATCTCATTCAAACATATTGTAAGTGAATTAATCTAACAAATGGCATGATCCCGAGCTGTCCTGGTTTGTTGTATCCGATTGGCTCGTAGATTGGAGCCCCGAATCCATTTCTGCAAAAGTTTGAATGGGTCTCTAGTTCGTAACTTCTTTTTTCTGTTGTTTGTCGAAGATAGAGTGATTTTTAGAAGTGGATTCCCATACCGACTCAAATTCCTATTGGTTTGCAAAGAACATCCAAACACCCTACACCCGATCTGGTGTGGTGAACTGAAACCACAGAAAGGCAACATCGTCCTTCCACTCGCAAGTCCCAATACTGATTTGGTCGCAACAGTGAGCTGATATGGTGATGAGCCCACCCATGGTCAGCTCACAGTGGTGGTGGAGAAGAGTCGGGCAATCCACCTATTCGGAGGGAATGAATTAGAATTGTGAAAGACCCCTCTCCTCACAGTTGCGCTCCAGTTTAGATTACAACTGGTTCTATTACAACTTCAATTTTTTTTAATGGTACTCCCCCCAACTTGTGCGGCCTTTTGGGAGATCATGGATACAGGACAGGGGCTCCAACCCCCCACCTGTTCGACTCCTTCCTTGAAGTCTTACCACTGGCTCCATGCCTGTTCGCATTCCAACTTCAATTCTAAAGGCATCCAAATAACATGTATTCAAAAGAACTGGTTTCAACTCTCCAACACCACACACTTCCGCATCCAAACAGGCCTTGATTTATCAATCAACTTATTGCAGTTCAGTGTTCATGCTGCTTTATTTTGTCTATCTATGACCATGTCTGTTTCTGCTTATCAGCAGCTTTTGCTTCTTAAAAAAAGTTAATAAGCTGAAATAAACACCAAATTTATTGCTAGCTTATAGCTTTTCTGATAAGCTGATTTCTGATAAAAATACTAAAAACCAATAAACTAGCTGAGACAAACTTCTTAAAAAGCTGGTATGCTGAGAGCCTAAACTCATAAGTTAACCGCATTTTCAGATAAACAGTTTTTTTTTTTTTTTAAAAACCATTAATTTCAACTGTATCAAACAGGACCTGTATCATGACTCATCAGCTGCTTCATTTATGCAACTACAACAATCCAAAACAAGTACTAACAGCGATAACGAGTAACAACAATTTTTTCCCAAAAGAAAACCTGAGTAATAACAGACCCACAATGCATTTTCCAGCACACACATTACATCTATCAATTACAAGTACAGAACTGGCTGCATTGCTGCACCATAAACTGGCAAAAGCGATGCGAAATGGCACCATAAACTTCTTGTTGTATGAAAACTCTACAGAGATGAGAAGAATGAAGAATAAGGATACCTCATATACTGATATAACCCCAGGATGAATGTACATCTTATCCCCACAACTTGCACTTTAATTACCGCCGCCTCACATTTACAACCGCAGATTAAGGCAGCATAGCACTAGACAGAGATCTAAAAATTTTATCCTCTCCCATCTAGTCGTATCCTGCAACTTTAAAAAAATGAATTTATGCCTATTATTTCAACAAACATATACACCTGGACGATTTACTTATCCATCTCTAGATGACTAATTATGTTTTGTTCCGGAAATTAGAGCCACTGGTCTGCCTGTGCCAAAGCTACTTCCATTCCTCATACTTTTTCTTTGCATTCTTAATTTCCTCTTCGAGACCCTCATACTTCTGCAATGATTTACTCGAAAAAGATTCAAGCTTCCCTAGAAATATCTCCAAACTTGATTGTAAATCGGTAGGAGAATCATTCCTGTGGATTCCCCCCATCTCGCCATTTAATCTTCCACTATGGGATAATGAGAACATCAGCTTTGAACTACGGCGTCGCCTCTCCTGGCATGGCATGGAATGGGCTATATCTGCAGCAAGGCCTCTAATAGCATCCTCCAAGTCCTTGGTTCGTAAGTCATCCAATAACTTTATCCAGCTCTCACAGGTCTTAAATATGGGCGCAACAGCATACTTTGTTATTGGATCAGCTTCAATCTTCTTCTTCCTGGAACTCTTCCTCTTCCCCTGTAATGACTTCACACACTTGAGCAACCATGAATTTAGGCTTTGCATGTACGATCTGTGGGATGCTATCCATTTCTGGAAGTTTGAACATAATGTGTTTAGCTCCACCTGGAGGAGTAGAGTTGCTTGGAACTGTGATTCCGACCGAATTAAGACCTTCATGTTGCCACTGTTGTATACTAGCTTAATAATCTCGTGTTGATGCCGGTGACACTCAAGCATTGTTGCCCACATGCAAGTTAAGCTGCAAATGAGACGAATATTTTATATATTAAATACAACTACCAGCAAAAATTTACAAATAGCTTGCACTACATAAGCACTAAACCAGAGTTTGTTACATCCTACAACAGAGCTCATAAGCACCGATACATGAAAGTTTGGCATTGCTGCAACATAAACAATAATTAATTCCCAAGCAACCATGCAATCATAACTAGTAACTTATCATCTATTAAAGTAGATTCGAACACGCCCAGTTTCATTCAGGCCACCTAGCGAGAGTTGTCCCCATTTATTTTTAGGCCCAGACCACATCCTAAGTGCTTGACTCAGCTTCAAAACAGGCCTTGATCCTGCCTGGGCCAAAAATGCTCAGGTCTACATTAAAGTTCCAATTGAATAGTAGTCTAGTAGAAACTGAAGGGAGAAACATACCTTCCAATTAATTCCTCTAGCTGTGGTTGAAGCTCATTGTCCCTTAGATCCTCTATGTTCTTAGAAATCATGTCTATTCTCTGAATGGCCACTACAATTCTGGAGCGCAAATCCTTCACAACAGCACGGGTTTTATCAATACTCATTTGGCTTTCTCCTCTTGATTCCTGGTGCCTCAGTTGCCTACATTTCTCGTCATATTGCCTGCAAATTGCACTGCTCGCCTGAAGGAATGGGGATGGGGAAAAACATGTGAAATCAGCATATTTTTGCCAAGTAAAGGAAAATTATATGGATCTAGAATGTACAACAAATTATCTTATTGTAACTAGATTCCATATTAAATTGGACCTTTGTTCAAATATTCCACTATTGGAGATACAGAGTAATGGCCGCTACATAGCTCTATCACTCTGTAAAGTTGCAGCACGATCAGCTGCTATATGGCCACCATACTACCACAGCATATGGTATGTCAGCGCACAGAAACAAATAGTCCCAAATCTCAATACAAGATAAACTAGTTTACTTCAGAGTTGATTAACTACATATTTTTGCAAATATAGGCATATAGCCAAGCAAGTAGCACCTGATATATCTCCTCACATTGGATAGAAGTCATAGAACAGATAATTAAAAAAGATATTATTACCTTAACTTCATCATAAAGCTTTCTCTCCCATGCATACAACCTGTCCAGTGTGGAGGCATGACTGCCAGCATTCATGTATATGCTACCAAAGATATTTCCAGTGAAACCATCAGTGTCATCTTTTGATATTGTCCCAAGAGGATTTCTAGATGATGACGAAAGTGAAGACATTGATCTATGCCAGGTAAGGTACTTCACTTCAGCCTGAGGAGGGGCTGCATTACAGCATGAGGCATTTCTCTATCATGGTGAGCAAAAATACTAGCTCTACTACTAACAGCACAAGGTATAAGCTGCCTGAAATAAAATATACTGAGTTATATAAAACACACTCCCTCCTAACTTGCATTAGCCATTTCAACTTCAACCACACTATACTGCAGTATAAAGATTGACCACGTGACAATGAGACAAAGTTATTGCTGTTTCCAAAACTACTTCAACATATTATTGTATGATCCTTCTATAGTTTGACTAACATATTATTACAACCAAGGATCGAAATTATATATAGGAAACCAGGAAAAGTAAGAGAGAAAAGACACATATATCGCAAACATACCATTTCTCCATAAGTACAAAAAAAAAAAACAGGTGGCCTTAAACAAATATTGCATAAGGTTGAAATAACAGCATGTTATGTTAATATTATTAACAGAAACTTGTATTGTGTGCTGGAAAATGGAAAGAAGGCTGTAGTTAGAGCAAAATAACTTACACTGTGGAACAGGGACTTCCTCCCTGCAACAAGCAAAGAGTGTTCCGAAAAAACCTGATGCTGTTGATCCAGGCGCTGCATCAAAGTAACAAGATAGCCTAAATAATTAGGAAACTAGAAAAGATGGAGTAAAAAAAATAATGGCCACGAGCTCAAGTCATATCAATGGGTAACTAAATATAAACAGAGATATTTCAAATCATGGTGTTTATACATCCCAAAACCTTTCTCGTTTCCATTGTTTTTTAAGAAAACTCCAATGCAAGTGTTATGGAACAGTAATGTAAATCTATTATGATATAACCTTTTTCTTCCGGTAGTAAAGGGCGAAAATGGACTTTATCTGCTTCGAGCATCCTTGGGACTTCTTTTCCAGAATCAGATGCCTTGATAAATAACATTTCAACCTCCTTCATGCATGAATTTAAGTCCCTTGCCATATTTCTGGTATCACGAAAAGGTTCCTTTGATTTCCCGTTCACAGGAGGAGCAATCAAAGATGCAACTTCTTTCACAGGGCTCACCACAGGAGTTTCATCAGATTCATACATGCTAATGTCCAGCACCTTCGTGTCACCTTTTGGCCTTTCACTTTCAGTTTGAGAATCAATAGTTTCCAAACCTACCTTTTCTGAAGCAAGATGTGCAGGTGATTGATCTGTTGCAGTATTTCCAACAAGCGCATCATTGCGATTCTTGAACATCCGCACTAAAGATTCAGACGTTGGATTGTCAAAATCATCTTCTGAAAATGCAAGATCATCCTCCCCTCCATTCATAGGAGATTTCTCAACATCTTTGAAATCCAGAGCTTTCTCCTCTCCTAGGTGCCTATTATCATCAAGATGGGCAGGAGACTTCTCCACTTCCTCTTCAAGATCTGGGATCCCCTCCTTCTCCCGAAGACGCCTAATATCATCAGCATTCTCAAAGTCATGACCAAGTTCCTTCTCATTGTCAAATGAGATTTGGTTCTCAACAGGTTGAAAAAGGCCAAAGTAGTCCCATGGTGGTGTCCCTGGAGGAGCTTCGAATGTAGAACTATCATCCAGATCATGGACAGCGTGTCTACGAACAGGGGAAGATGTTTGCAGAGTTGCTGTTACAGGAACAGGCACCTTCTCAACAGTTGTCACTGAATTCCCCCTGGCTTTCATATGATTGACATGGAAACGCCCTGAAGATAAAGGGGATGGAACTGGGGAGAAAGAGTCATTAGCATGATGTGGAAAGGATGGAGATAGGTTCGTCGATTTCTGCCTAATGGTAGGAGGCTCCGGTGTGGCAGATGTTGATGTGTACAATGAAGAATCTGTTGGCACTTCAGGCTCTACGAATTTTCTCAAAGCAAATCCTGTGTGCCTCAATGACTGAATATAAGAAAAGTGAGCAGCTGCAAAAGCACATCTTCCATCAAGAGCTTCTCTAACAAATCGTTTTCTTTCCTGGCACAAGACAAGGGCCTTGTCATCTTCATTCTTTGATCGTGAACCCATTGTAAAGTGCACCACCCTCAATGCCAAACAAATTTTACAGGAGATCAATGCTAGTATCGAGGGAAGCTGTTTTGGTGGGAAACAAAGCACAGGCAGTATAACTTTTTCCCTGCACTCAAAAGTATTCAAGATTTTTGCTATTAGATGATATCCTAAAATTGAGTGAAGCTGACATGAAAGAATAATACTTATGTTTCATCAGCAACTCTGTATACCCGTGTTGTCTATTCAAAAGGAAATGCAAATTACACATGCTAAATGTTGTAAAATTAACTTCCATGTGTAATGCTCAATTTGAACATATCAAAATTCAAAACCGTGCAAATACTATTATCTGTGTAGCTAACAAGAGCAATAGCATAATCTGTGGTGAACATTGGACAGGTCACTCCATATCAAAAGTAGTTTGCTCAACTGAGACAAAAAATCATAAGTTTTCTCAGTGGACACTAACTTATAATGCACTTAATTTTAAAACCAGACAAAACCAGCAATTTATTATGGTCCTGTAGTACCAAGATATTGCTTCCCAGACCATACTGATATGTAACGTTAAACTGGCTAAATAAGCATCTACTAAAAACAGGAAACTAGATAAGGCCAGCTCCAATCAAACAACGAAGCAGGCTGCATTTCCAGAAATTTTGGTTTTTCTCCAAAATCCTCATAAAACAATTAAATCAGCACAGAGCCAGCAAATTCCTTCTGTTGTCTGAAACTTAAACGTAATCCACGGAGAAATCCAAGTACTACCATAAACAGAAACAGGAGTGGACCTATGTTGAGCCTAGCAGGGCCTAGGCCCCCACACAATTCCAGCCCATAACCGTATATATCAAGTTTTTACCACTAATGCCCCCTCTGACCCAACACCCAACTTGTATCAGCCAGTCAGTTTTTTCCCTGGGTCCGCCCCAGTCCACCACACAAATCATGAAACTCGAAGTGCACCTACTCCAACTTGCCAAAGCCACTAAGGCCATACCTTCGGGCTTATTCAGAATTCTTCATTGGTCTCATCGGAACTCTCTAACAGCAAGAGACTAATCTCAACTGAGTTAATTCCAGGCACGCTCAATTCTCCGACCAACCTGTAACATAAGCGAACCCTCTCAGTGATTCGGTCTACACAAGCTCGAATTGAACAAAGGGCGACGGCGATGAAGAACATGCCTAGAGCCACAACAATTGGAGCTTTACCATTCATCCAAATAGTGAGTAGAACTAACTCAGTCCAATGTCCGCAGCACAATTCCCCAAGTTCCTCGCGGCGCAGAACCAGTCACCCACCCCCACTCTCCACTGATACCCTAATAGGACACATTATTACCCTCAAAATCAGATGAGGAAGAACTTGGGATCCTTCGAACTCCTCATCAACGCGTACTGCCCGCACAAACGGAGAACCTCCAACAGAAACTGAAAAGATTCGATTTTCCGCTCATAGCAACCACTGAGAACCCGACTTGTACCCCCAAACCACCCACCCCGGCGCAGCGCAATTCGCCTAGAAACGCAGAACGACCACAAAAAGAAACCAATCCGAGGAGAGTCCGACAGAGAATCACCTCGCTGGGTCGCCCGGACTGCGCTGGGGCACGTCGAACTCGTCGCTGGGCTCGTGGGGTGGCGAGGGGAGGACAGGAGAAGAGAAGCTTCGAAGACGGTGGGCAGGTGCGGTGCCGACTGCAAACAATAGAGGCCGCGGAAGGATGCAGATGGATGGGTGCGCTTGGGTATCCGTGTCGCTGCTGCGGCCGAGGGTTCGCTGACGTGTTGGGCCGGGGCCACTGGAGGCGAGTTCGCCGGTTAGCTGGGGAGCGGCGGTGCCTGTGTCGTGTGACCGTAGCCGCGTGGCCCCGGGAAGGAACGAGCCGAAAGGCGGAACGGCTGGCATTTGTTATTTCCTTTTTCTTTTTTTTTCGTGTTGTTTTCTGAGGACGCAGTATCTCATCTCATATTTATCTATTTGTTGGTTTTTTGTTTTTTATGTTTTTTTACTTACTTCTTTAATGCGAATTTTAATTCAGATAAATAGTTTTGAAAAATTATGTGTGTATAAGGGTAGTAGATATTTTACATTGATAGCATTGACACCGCACTAGCACGTGGTCTCTCCGGCTCGTTTTAGATTTGTTTGGGTCTGCGATGATCGGAAAGGAGGAAAAGACTAATTCGCTTTTGAGATCCTGTGTTAATGGTTGATCATTGGATTCTACTCTGTTTCTATGGTTGACGGTGGAGTTCTCAACCAGGTTTCGTTCTCGGCTGTCTGTCCTAAAGCAATTGATATATTGCAAAACTATAGATTAACCAAATTATCAAAAAACCACAAAATTTAACGAATAAATTATCACAAATTTATATACATATGCGAGACCTCGACAGAACTACATGTCCAATGAGAAATTTATCACGACGCTATAGAGATTCAGGTCCCATCCCTAGAAATATTAGCGTTTAGAATATTTTGGCTCGGCTATTGGTATGGTGTGCACCAAAGTAGTTTATATTGGACGAATTTAAAAAATATCATCGTAAAAGATCATCCAAGTTAAAAAAAAAAATTATCGATGTCCCTATGACATATGATCATAAAGTCCACATGTTATATTCACAGTTGAGGGTATTTTCTAATCTTTGCAATAGTATTCAGTAATATTTCCATTTAAATTTGGCACGGTCATATATGAAAACATGTCCGTTTATGAGTTCTTCCACTGCAAATGGGACCTGACAGTCAGAAATGTAGTCGGGAGACCAAGAAATCTATAGTTCTACAATAAATTTCTCACTACACCTATAGTTCTCCAATAAAATTCCTTAATTCTATCGTTTTTGCGGTTGTTCGGTTAATATAAATGTAGTTCCTACGATTTTTTTTAATGCACATACTAGCAGCACACATTAGTTGCATTCAGTTTGGACTAAGTGATCTCTATGTGTGGTGCAACTATGTACAATAATGATGGTGACACATGGTTTTCAAACACGGCACGATGATTATAATCCTCGTAGGTTGTATAACTAGTAGTCAACGTGGCAGCTTAGAATTTTACAGCGCCTTTCCATTTTCAGCATGACATTGGTTTTTTTTGTTATTGATCCAACCACGTAGTATTTTTTTTTTCTTTCTATTTCCTGGCTCCAAATGGCTGTAAACAAGTGAAAACAATCTATACCCTTAACCTCGAGTTTTGAGCAACTTGAATTCACCTTGCTCTCTTTTTTAATCTTAAATTAAAGTCAAAGTATTTCTCCTTTCCCTATAATCATTTTTTTCTTCTTCTCTCTTCTCACTCTTTCACGCGTTTGAAATTCTCGTTGGTAGAGAGAAAGGGATGGGAAGGAGGAAAAAGAAGGTAACGCTTCCAAAAATACTCGAGTGAGTTGTAAACGGACCATTATTTTTCTTTTCAGGAAGAGAGGGTGAATCCGAAACAAACCGTGAAAAGATGGTCCATGTTTGGATTGCCCTTCGAGTAATCGCGCAGCAAGGCACGTACGGAGCTGCTACTTAACCAACCAGGGTTACCCTTGCCCAAAAGAAAGGCACGATCGAGGCGATCAGTATCAATTAGCATGCGGATCTGAGCAATCAGGGTCAATTAGCATGCGGATCGAGGCGATCAGTATCAATTAGCCTGCGGACGTGAGCAACAGCCGCGACAAACGTTCGTCGCGTACCTCCCCCGGCCGATCGATCGAGTCGCGGAGCACCTCGTTTTGTCGCGCCGCGGCCGCCGATCGATCGCGACGCGGCACCCAAAAGCTGGCGCCGTGCGTGGCTTTACAGCACCCAGATGACTCCATCAATGATCTGTAGTACAGTATTACAGGGCAAAAGCTACGTGAGATTCTCTCGGCATGGAATTGGATGCAGACAGTGCCTAGTATTGTACGGCTTTCCCCCGAAAGGTCCTTTCGATCGTCAAAACGGTCGGTGCATGTAAACGTGGCGTCGCTGTTGCTGCTGCATATGCTTTTTCTTCCCGTGGGTTCGTGGTTATGGTTAGCGTCCGGTGCACGCGGTTCCTGTTTTTAATTCTTAACTAGCAAGCGTCCACGTTAATAGGGTGCCCACGCTAAGCAAGGTATCCACGTAATAGTATGGTTTCTATCATTTAGTTACAAAACACATAAAATTAAAAGGAAAGATAAAAATTATTTTAGTAGAAGAGAAAATTATTTATGTTTTAAACTTATACATAAATTGTATATATGCATTGATTTAATTCATATATGCTTTGATCAATAGATAAAACTGTACAGTTATAGGTAACCTAACCAAAATAAAAAAAAGGTTTATCTTGCTTGCTTGATACGACGACCATAAGCTATATAATGCTTCTTATTCTATTATCTTAGTAAGAATTTTAAAATACTTCATTATTTTTTATTATAAAATTTAGCTATTGATTAATTATAGATTACATGGACTTTTTATTTAGATATTTGATGTTTATAATAATTTAATTTTTTAAGAGTGTATTTGATATGTATTTTTTCTATTCTAACCCAAATTTCAATTATTATTTATTTTATTTTATTTGAATTCTTTATTTAGATATTTTGTTTTCCAAACCGTATAAAAATCGAATTGCTAATTTTCTATATCTTTAATTTCAAATTTAGCTATTTATTAATCGTATTTGATATGGACTATTTGATTAAATCTAGACTGTTAGATCATGCCCAATAGTTTTCTTTCGGGGATGAAAATTCCGTAGTGAAGGGATCTTCGTTCCCTTCAGCGCTTCAACGGTTTTCCTTTACGGTTCTCATCACGAAAGAATTTTCAAGATCATTCCTTCCAAAACGGAATTCCCTTAGAAGGGAAGATGTTGGAGATAAGAGAGAATAAAAAGAATAGTAACAGAAAAGTGAATCGGAAAGGGAATGAAATGAAAGGAATAGAAAGGTCATAACAGTGCCTTGCTGCATCAATTTTGTGAGTTTAAGAACAAACATAATGGGTTTTTTCTCTTAAATATTAAAATAATAGATTTAGGGACTGTTTGATTTATTATAATAGATTATCGTATTTTTATATAATTGTGTTTAAGGTGTGGCGAATAAATTACTTGTCATACCTTAGGTAAAATTTGATAAAGAAATTAGTCTATGATAGATATGGTTAAAGTCTGAAAAGCTAGGACATGTCAAAACTGTAGCAGTAAATCAAACAACTGCTAAAATAAGTCTAACAAAGAATGATAAAATACGGCAAGAACCAAACATGCTCTTACACCGTTGGAAAAGCAAAGGCGTGTTCTCGAGCCCAACACTTTGCCCAACGTTATCGCTATCTAAAATAAGACGGTGTGGTAAATACCTCAATTATACCATCACCTCTTGGGTCACAGAAGGTCCTAGCTCTAAAGTAGGGGAATATCTACATCATCACAGGCAAGGAAGCCCAAAAGGAGATCGGTGTGATTTTAAATACGCTCCCCGTCAACTCTCACCTGCTGATGATACTTTTTGATTACGGGGCTTCTCATTCCTTTGTTAAGCGGAGTTATGTCACAACCTATGCTTTTGCTGTTGAAGCTATGAACACTCCCTCTCTCATAACAACACCTGGTGGGAAAATATTCTCGAAGGATTTCGTTCGGGATGCACAAATTTTCATCAATGGAGTCACTTTTACAGCCAACTTGATTGTGATTGACTCAATGGGTTTGGATGTCATCTTGAGAATGAATTGGTTGACCTAGAATGATACGGCTATCAAGTGTGCACTAAGATCCATTTCTCTTGCAAATTCATTAATGATAGGGTCACCCTATACCTGGATGAGAGGACCCACATCTCTATGCAATGGAAGGTGCCATCTCCACAGACCTTGCTCATATTCCCATAGTATGTGATTACCTGGATGTCATTCTAGATTAGTTACCCGGGATGCCACTCAAACGAGAAGTCGAGTTTGTGCTTGGAACATCTCCAATATTCAAGTGTTCCTATCAGATGCTGCCAAATGAGTTAGCAGAGCTGAAGAAGCAAAATCAGGAATTGCTAGTGAAAGGTTTCATTTGTCCAAGCTCCTCACCTTGCCCGGCACTCTTTGTAAAGAAGAAGGATCAGATTTTGTGGACGTGTGTTGATTATCGTCAGTTGAATGCGGTCACTATCAAAAACAAGTATCCACTTTCTCGGATTGATATTCTATTGATCAGTTGTCCGGTGTACCGGTTTTCTCAAAGATTGACTTAAGATCGGGCTATCATCAAATTAAGATCCGGAAAGTGGATATTCCATAGACGACTTTCTCTTCTCCTATGGACTGTATATGTATATAGTTATATCCTTTGGCCTCACCATTGGTTTTCATTGACGACATTCTCATTTACTCCAAGACCGAAGAGGAACATGACGGTCATCTTCGTGTTGTTCTTGAGAGACTTCAGAAACATCATCTTTACACCAAGTGTAGCAAATGTGAATTCTAGATGAAGGAAGTCTCTTTCGTTGGACATGTTCTTTCTGAAGGTTGTGTTGTAGTTGACTTGAGCAAGGTGCAGGATGTGCTCAATTAGGTGTAACCCTGAAGTATTGCCAACATCTTGAGTTTTATCGGACTTGTGGGTTATTACAGCCGGTTTATTGAGAACTTCTCCAGGATCACCAAGTTGATGACTGAGTTATTGAAGAAAGATGTCAAATTCGAGTGTTCCTATAGGTGTGAAGCGGCTTCCAGACTTTTAAGTCTCATCTCACTACGGCGCCCGTTCTGGCGCAACCAGATATTCATAAATTTTTTTGTGTCTATTATAATGCCTCTCGCATCGGTCTTGATTGTGTTCTTATGCAAAAGGGTCAAGTGGTTGCTTATGCTTTGCGCCAGTTGAAGCCCCATGAGGAGAACTACCTCACTCATGATTTGGAGCTTGCAGCTATAGTTCATGCCATAAAAATTTGACGGCATTATCTCCTCGGGAATATTTGTAACATCTACACCAACCACAAGAGCCTCAAATATATCTTCACCCATGCCGATCTCAACATGAGGAAAAAGAAATGGCTCGAGTTGATCAAGGACTATGAGTTGGGGGTCCATTACCATCTAGGCAAGGTGAACGTTGTCGTCGAAGCCTTGAGCCAAAAGGATCAGTGCAGCTATCTTTTGGTTTCACCAGAGAGTTCCACGCTATGTGATGATTTCTAGAGGCTTGAACTCGAGATGGTCTCAGAGGATTTATTGCTAACATGGAGATAAGATCCGCCCTCCTTGACCGAATCAAGGAAGCTCAAAAGAAAGACAAATGCATGTAATGGATCCGTGACAAGCTCAAGGAGGGGCAAGCTAGATGCTTTACTCTTGACGACGAGGGTGTCTTATGGTTTAGGAGGAGACTAGTGGTTCCTAAAGTTCTGGAGTTGAAAAAGAAGATTCTAGATGAAGCTTATGATTCATTACTATATATCCATCTCAGGAGCACGAAGATGTATCAAGATCTAAAGCGAAGATTTTGGTGGACTCGCATGATGCGAGAAGTCGCTCGATATGTCACTGAGTGTGATGTTTACTGAAGAGTGAAGGCCGAACACCTCAAGCTGGTCGGTACACTTCAGCCCCTACCTATCCCCTCCTGGAAGTGAGAGGAGATTGGTATGGATTTCATAATCGGATTGCCCAAGACCAATCAAGGCTATGATTCCATTTGGGTTATCGTGGATCAGTTCACCAAGTCTGCACATTTTCTTCCCGTGAAGACTCAATACAATGCAAAGCACTATGCTAAGTTGTACCTCTTGAGGATTGTTTGCCTTCATGGAATTCCAAAGAAGATAGTTTCTTATCGGGGTACTCAGTTCATCTCTCACTTCTGGAGAAGCCTCCATGAGTCTATGGGAAACCGAATTGTTCCACAACATGGCCTACCATCCTCAAACCGATGATCAAACCGAGAGGGTGAATTAAATCCTAAAGACATGTTGCGGGCTTGTGTGCTCATCTATGGGAAGAAATGGGAGCTTTGCTTGCCGTCTGCTGAGTTTTCATACAACAACGGTTATCAATCAAGTGTCCAGATGGCTCCGTTTGAAGCTCTCTATGAGAGGATATGTCGAACACAGTTAAATTGGTCCGAGTCTGACGAATGGGTTTTGTTTGGTTCGGACTTGGTCAAGTAAGCAGAAGATCATGTAAAAACTATCCGCCAGTGTTTGCTCACAGCTCAATCATGATAGAAGAGTTATGCAGATCATCGCCGACGAGAGCTTGAATTCCCTATTGGGGATTTCGTCTATCTCAAAGTATCTCCACTCAAAGGAGTTCGATGCTTTCAAGTTAGAGGGAAGCTAGCACCTCAATAGGTGGGACCATTCCAAATTATTGCTCAATGTGGAGAGGTGGCCTATCAATTGGACCTACCTTTGTCCCTCTCCGCTATCCACAATGTGTTTCATAACTGAAGAAGTGCCTCCGAGTTTCGACTGAAGCTCATTTCCAAAAATCATCGACGAAATGAAATGATAGCCATTGGGCATTCATATGAGTTGGTGGTCAGACTGCAGCTAGGCTCGGTCAAACCGCGGCTTGATTAGGCTGAGAGCACGAGGGTTAAACAGGAATCTATACAAATAGTTTTGGGATCTAGCGATCGGTCAGATCGTCGACCAACGGTCAGACAGCGAGCCTAGGGTGGTCAGACTACCTGGGAATAGAGAGTTTTTGGTTTCTAAACGTCTCTGACGGTCAGACCGGTAGACCGACAGCGGTCAGACTGCCAGGAGTATGGTTCTTTTGGTTGGATAGTTTTTAAGTGCAATTCTTTTGGATAAACTCTCCATTCAACATGGTGATAACTATAGACATGCGAGATGCTCCAGTTATGTGGCTAATGATTTGTCACATTTGATAAAGGCTAATGTGGACAATGGAAGTATATCTCCTGTTTGTGTGCCGCAATGCGCCGGGTTTGTCTCATCTCCTGTTTGCAGATGATACTCTGTTATTCTTCAAAGCAAATGATTATTAATCTTAAATGTCAAAAGGATACTTAACCACTATGCGAGGGGCACATGACAATTAATCAATGTGGCCATATGTTCCATTTTGTTTGGTGATGCTTGTCCAGAAACCAATCAAGAATCAACCAAATCTATTCTTGGAGTTGAACAAGAATCTTTTGTGGATAAATATCTGGGGTTGCCAACGCCTGAGGGTACCATGAAAACAGGGAAATTTCAAAGCCTTCAAGTACAGTTAAGCAAAAGGTTCATTCAGTGGGGTGATAATTATCTATCCGGTGGGGGTAAGGAAATCATGATTAAGGTGGTGGCATAGGCTATTCTTGTATATGTCATATGGGTGTTCAAACTTCCTAAATCATTACTAGAAGATCTCACCAAGCTGACCCAGAATTTTTGGTGGGGTGTGAAGAATGGGAGATGAAAAACTCATTGATTGCTTGGAACAAATTAACTGACTCGAAGAGTAGAGGAGGGATGGGTTTTAGAGATATGAAGTTATTTAATCAAGCACTGCTAGCGCACTAAGTGCGTAGGCTCATCTAGAAGCCGATCAACCTTTGTGCAAGGGTGTTAAAGGCACACTACTATCCTAATAGCTGCCTAGGGGATACCATTTTTGCAGGTAATTTGTTGCCAAAATGGCGTGCGATTGAATATAGCCTAGAACTCCTAAATCAAGGGTTGATTTGGCATGTTGGGAATGGAAGTCTCATTAGAATATGGAGAGACCTTTGGATACCGAGAGACACCTCTAGTAGGGTCATCAACTTATAGGGTAATTGTATGATTAAGCGTGTTTTGGCTCTTCTGGATGCGCATGGTGCTTGGGACATTCGAAAATTAAATCATATGTTTTTTTTGTCGATTGATGTGGAAGATATTGTTAAAATCAAAACTTCAGGGTGGAATGATGAGGACCTATTGGCGTGGCATCCTGAGAAAAACTGTATTTTCACAGTGCAAAGCGCATACAAGTTGGTCGTGGATCTCTAGAAGTGTGTAGCTAGGAGTGAGGCTGCTAGCTCACACCTAGATGGATGCAATCCTCTGTGGAATCATCTTTGGAAATGCCCTATTCCGCAAAAGGTTCGTATTTTTGCGTGGAAAGCTACCATAAACATCTTGGCTACTCTAGATAATAAACGGTACACTAGCCTCTCACTAGATAATGTATGTTGTATTTGTCGAATGGCAAAAGAAGTTTTCCATGCATTGTGTCATTGCCCAAATGACAAAGCCCTTTGGAATGCTATGCAACAAGTTTAGCGCTTGCTGTCAAATGAGTAGCTACAAGTTGTAGGTACTCAATGGTTGTTAATTTTATTAGATAACATATATCATACATATCGTCTGATGATGCTTGTGTTGTTATTGCATGTTTGGCATGTGAGGAATGAGGTGGTACATCATAAGCCAGCACCCCCGGTGGAAGCCTCCCGGTGCTTCCTGAAGTGCTATGTCCAATCCTAACTATTGATCAAGCAACATCATAATCTGGACGTGACAAGAGGCAAGAAATCATTAGTGTTTCTTTAGAGGAGTTTTGGAAGCAACAACGTGTCACTATGTCATTACCCAAAGTGCCCAAATGTTAGTCACGTCCAGCTCATGAATGGCACAAATTAAGCATTGATGGTTCCTTTTCCTTACAGGATGGGAGGACGGGTATTGGTATGGTATTGCGGGACAGTCACGGGGAGGTGAGATGTTTTTTCACCGGACGAAGGGTATTAGAGACCCAAAAAGTAGACTGTAGCTAGAATATTGTTAGCCATGGCTTAGCGAAACATGCTTGTATCTATGGTACTACTGGGACCTAGATAGGGTAGGAAGCAAGTGTTGTAACTAGTATAATTCATGTCCACTGTATTTCTTCTTACTTCAATTAATATATTCACTTTTCCATGCAAAAAAATATGAACAGTTTCATAAAGCACTACTACATATTGTGTCATCCCATACGGCTCTAAAGAGTCATCTTAGACATTTTTGCTACCATCTCATAAAAAGTATCTGTGATATCCGCAAGGGATAAATTCATGATATGCTATTGTGAAGAACCATCCCAATAGTATTCTAATTCATCATTAAGTCGATTATTTAAACAATCTCGACTACAATGATTAACAAGAATACCATTTCGGTCATTCCAGTACGTGTTTTGTACCCAAGATTGAAACACAAGCCTTTCCAACAGGTAACATCACACCAAAGCTTAAAAAGGAGCGAGTAATTAAATTATATTACAAGCATTTAGAAGATTATCATTTACAACAATTTACAAAGATACTACGTAGCAGAAAGTAACATCTATGAACTACAACAACTAGGTGAAGCCATATGCCCTTAGGCTTTACCCAAAAGCACACCACTTGAGTAGACATCACTACTCTTGCCCTCCACCAGCGTCAGTGGATACGAAGTAGCCGGCAACTAACCTGTCCTCGCCTGTAAACCTGAAAGAGCAGCGTGAGTATGAAGGTACTCGCAATACTAAATCCATATTTGGTACATATAATAACCCGACTCCAAAGATTATGCAATTGAGCCATTAGCAAGGAGTAGGCCACAAAGTTAAGTAATTCGTATGTGTAAGCAACCTTAACACCTAGGTGTGAGCATCTATACTAAACCATAACTACCTTTCTACCCTGTAACCAACCACCTGCACATGAAACTAAGTGGAACCATCTCATGTAAATGCCTACCATCACCCATCATAACCAACATGCCATATAAAAACCCCAAAGTCGGAACTCTACGACTGGTGTAGATGGACAAAAGCTTGATCGATAACTAAGAGCGCAGCAATTAGAATTGATTTTACACCTTACAGGGGTACTCCTGGACCCATATGACATGAGACCACCACCCACACAGGCTGTCAGCTGCGAGTGATGATTCACGTACCAACCGTTCACGTACCCACCCCAAACCTTTGTTCCCACGCCCGATGTATGTGGAGGCCACAGAGACCCCGAACGTACTACGATTTACCGACGCTTCTCGGTGCCTCTACAAGACTTTGCTCACACCCCGGATGCATAGGTCAAATGAATGCGGTGACTTACAATACTTGGCTTACCCGTCCCATATCTAAGTATGTGGTAAGTACGGAAAAGTGCTAAAGCCAACAACACCAACGATTAGTGCTTAATCGATGCAAATGATCTATGGCATCTAGGCTCCTCTCTCGACCTACCCCTAGTGCCGCTCACATCTCGCCTCATACTCACATCTCATACCACACAATATCATAATCATAATCAATGTGAACATTAAGCGAGCCCTATGCTCACGAACAATGGCTGCACCGTCGCTTGACTCTTACCGAGGATCTAAGCATTGCTAAGCGTTTCGATTAACCTTTAAAGTTAGACATTAACAAAACCATACCTAGGTTACAAGGATAAGGAATCATCAATAATTCAAGGTAGAGGCAATACATCAACATAGGTTCTACCCATATCACCCGACATTGACTCACTAATCATGCAAACATACCTAATAAGTAACTCATCAATTTAGATTTCACTTGATTCAAATCAAAAGAGTGCAATATGCTTAGATACTTGCCTTACTACTCTAGGTACTTTGCTCACGTTCAGAACCAGTTCGGTGTCGATCTCGACCACAAAGAATGGCGGCGCATCACTCTCTAGACAAAATATGAATGCTTCAAATAAATAATCAAACGATGAAAACATGTTCATATGATCCATGCTTGAACAATAATAGAGTATAGTGTTTTGAAAACATTTGCAAAAGACCGCTAAAAGATTTGGGTTTCAAAGTTTGAAACCCCAGATAAGATAACCTAAGTACATACGACCTTAAATGGCTGGTGGTCAGATCGACGAGGAAGTGGCAGTCTGATTGGCAGCCAACAGAGAGCTTTGGCGCCTAGCGGTCTAACCAAAGGAACGATGGCAATCAGATCGCTGACCAATGGTCAGACTAGCCCTAGCGGTGGTCTGACTCTTGTATAGGGGTTTGAACTTGGATGTTTCGGTCCTAACTGACGGTCAGACCGGCTCTAGCGGCGATCAGACCGCCAAACCTTGCCGGCAGCGTCTTTAAGGGGTCATCAGTGAGGACTCCGGTGAAACCTTCGATGGCGAAGGACACTAAAGTACTCCATAAGACTAGGGGAACATTTTCTATGATTGTTCAGACGACATACATGGTCTAAACACGTAAAACTCCGAGAATGAGATCTAGATCTAGGTATACTCGTGAAGGGATCAGTGACGTCCTATCCGGTGGGTTGTTCCATTCTACCTTCTGGACAGAAACACTCCGGTGTTGCCATGCTTTGATCACCGGACTATCCGATGAGGCTTAGTCTTCATTTTTCAGCACGATACCCTTCTCTGGAAGAATTGCTCTGGTTAGCACACTTGCTAATCACCAGACCTTTTGGTGAGTCTTCAAGGTCTCTCTCCCCCTTTGTCAAATATGCTACGGCGCGATCAACACCCAGAGCACCGGACCATCCGGTGAGGCAAATCTTCCTGTGGCTTTTCCAGTTTAGTCCAACTTTGTTCTGACTACGGTGGGTTTTTCATGTATTGTATCCATGATACTTAATAATATATATTCTTGATAAACATGTTAGTATCATTGGCTATGTTGTTATTAATCACCAAAATCATAATCATGGCCTAATAGGGCTATTTTCGCTACAACTCGGGTTTCTTGGTTCAAATCCAATTGGCGGACGACTAGAGATGGGAAACGACGGAAAGATGGCATGAGAAGATTCACCTTGGTGTAGAGGATCTTTCTATTGGATTGGAATCTTCCGAGGGATCTCCGATCCACCGATTGGACTCCCTTAGAGGTTGAGGAGCTTGGGGAGGAAGAACGTGCCTCCGGTGAGTGAGAAAAAGGGAGAAGACCTCGGGAAAGTCTTCGGGAAGCACAGGGAAGGTTTCTCCGTCGATCTCCGGTCGTCGAAGCCTTCAAGGTGATCTCTTCTTCTCTCTCTAGGGCTTGAGTGAGGGAGAGAGTGAGAGAGCAAAAGAAAGAAAGATAGTGAGAGAGAGTGTGATCGGTCCCTAATACTCATGTGTACGTGGTTGGGGGAACGTGAAGGTTTAAAATGCATAACTTTTGAAATGTGCTTAAACTCAAATTGAAAATAAATTGCACAAAACATAATGCAATTCTGTTTATGAATGTCTAATTATGTAATTAACGTTTTGAGACCTGACAAACCTCTCCCTTAAAAAGAATCTCGACTCGAGATTTGTCGAATTCAGTGAAAAGTTGATGGTGATGAAGTGAAAGGGAATATCCTCAAACCTCACCAGATAGTCTGGTGATCTGCACTGGTTAACACCGGAACGTTTCCTGCAGAGAAGGTTATAGCTATTGAAAACTCAAGAGCAACCCACTGGATGGTTCATTTTGCTTGTGCACACCGGAGGATCACACCGGAGCATTTCTACCAGAGAGGCTGCAGCTGTTGAAGCAAATGGATGACCTCTCTGGATAGTCTGGTGATTTGCAAGAGTAAAGATCAACCCACCGAATGGTCCGGTGCTTGATTTGTGCACACCGGATTATAACACCAGAGCATTTCTTACAGAGACGATTGCAAGTGTTGAAGAATGAACATCCTACCGAAAGGTCCGGTGCTCTAAGGATGAATGCACCGGAGTATATTACATAGAGAGACTGCAAATGCTTGGATGACTCAAGATAACTCACCAAAAAGTCTGATGATAGATTTGAAGGTTCACAGGAATATCCGGTGTTCACAGAGGCATTGAGTGAAGTTTCAACGGCTCAGACATTTGAAGGTGTGACATACTGCTGGAGTCTAGAAAAACTCATATACACTTGAGAAGACATCCAAGCCACCAAAGTTCTTAAAGTGATCATTCAAGGAGATTAAGCACAATATTAGAGTGTTTAGTGCTTATATGCCTAGAATGAGTTGTAGCTAGGTGCAGCTTGAAGAATGTATCAGGGAGTGATCTTAACTTGTACCAAGAGGTACGCCGACATATTAGAGTCTTGGTGACTCACCGACAAACTTGTTGAACCTCTGACTTGGTTTGAGCGGCAGTAAGACACGTGTACGGGGACACAGAGACACTTGCCTTGGTGGCTCAAGTTTCGAAATGATCATGACGACAAGTAATCGGAAGAGAGGTTAGTGATAAGATCTTGTCTTAGTGGCTCATCCAGCTTGAGGCTTTGGCTTGGTAGCTCAAGAGTCATGATCGGGTGCCAATTGGCTGCATATCTTTGGTGTAGCTCTAACGTGGATTAGATGTGATATTAATTCCATCGATATTATAGGATAAAAATCCCTTATGTTAAATTTGTCTATCTACCTTATTTACATTTTCATATTTACTTTATTACAATTTAACTTATTAGAGTAGGTTATAATTCTCTTGAGCGGTAGAGTAGGCACTAGATAAATTTAGAGTACATTTAGATAAAAATTGAGATATATTTATCTCGTTAAGTTTTTAAAGTCAATTAGATTTTAAGTGTCCTAATTCATCCTCTTTTTAGGACGTCACCGTTCCTTGTAGCTAACCACCCTCTCAAAGGGCGGTAAGGGGAGGCGTTCAAGGGGCCTACCTGTTCTCTGAGTGGGCAGGTAGGGGCAATACGAGCTCTGCGTTCAGGGTGGGGCCTATCCACCCTTTGAGATTGTGGTAAAACCTAACCGCCCCTAAAAAAACGGTAAGAGATACCCATACTACGGTTGCACGTTAATTGCCCTTTAAAAAAGCTGCAGGAGTTTTTTACAAATCTTTCCGTAAAATCTATTTATTTAAATATTAATGTTAGAAAATATAAAAATAAAAAAGTCGGCTGGCGCACCGCCCGCGCGGACAAATCGGCCGCCGAAAGGGAATTCCGGACCGCGGCCCGGCCGGCGTACGGGGAAATTTGCGTCTTCGTTTCGATTGCCGTGCGAGATGTATATTTTGGGTTGTCCCGGGCTGGGAGGGCAGTGGCCTAGTTTTTTTTCCCGAGCCAGCAGCACTTGCATGGATCTGTGTGTGTTTGCGTTGTTGCACACGACGCGCATTCTTGTTGTTGGTGGGCTAGGAAGTGCCTCCGCGGATTGGGCTAGCCCGTTAGGCATTGGGCAGTGTAAAAGGATGGTTCATGGTCGTGCGAGTGACGTGTAGCAATTCTGTTTTCTTTTTTAAACGAAATGGAATGCAGCAGTAAAGTCTGTTTGCCACAGCTCTCTTTTTAAATTTTTGAAGCGGATTGGGCTAGCCTGTTATCTCGAGCTTAAAGAATTCATATAGTTAAAGCTACGGGTATACAATGAGTGTTTGAGTAAGACATATTGCTTTCATTTTAAGATTTTTTATGATCGTAAATGTAGATCGTTTTATCTCTTCAACTATTTTTTAAATATAAGTTATTCTTGAACTTCTATGCATTTTTTTCTCTTTATTCCCTTCTTGCTCTTATTCAATAAATGCTACCACTCACATAAATAAATGAGTTATCTTTTTCAATATAGAATTAATAAAGAGCAACAATATCATTTGATTTACTTTCTTAATCCTTGTGCACAAGTCTAAAACAACCTACATTTGCAATCGGAGGGAGTACTAGTTTTCTGCCCGTGCGTTGCAACGGGTGCTAAAAATTTGTTAAACAAAAATAGATTATTTAAACAAAAGTGATGTAATACACGTGGACCGCCCCCGACCTTGGGGAAGCCGGGTCTGGTGGGGCTGGAGACGAGCATTGCCGCGTGGACGTGAGCTAGCGCGCAAGGGGTGGCGCAGCAGTCAGCGAGGAGGGAAAGGTTCAGGCGGCGAGTTGCGCGGGCGGCAGCAGCAGGCATTTGGATTGGATTGGGTGCATGGGTTCGAGGTGTGCAGCTCGGGAGGGGGACGAACGGGTGTTGAGCCCATATGTCAGCGTGGGGAGCAGAATGGAGGCATACCGCAAGAAAGAAGCACTACGTACTTTTAAGTAGTAGAGATCAAGATTCAAGAGCATGTTTTATATCCTTACAAAGCATACATTCTGCTATATATATACTGGGAGCATGGGATTATTTCCATTAAACATAGAACTATTTTGAAGAGCAACTAAATCAACTTAAAGCATAAAATATTTCAGAAAGAAATTGTCTTATGCTGCTATAATTCTATTTTCATCAAAGGTTTCATACTCTTCTCGAATGAACAAAATATGAAATGGAGGCACTATATGTTAGTTGGTTACTCTTGATAGCAAACCACAGAGCATCTAAATGTTTGCTTAAATTGTTTTCTTGTTTTGCTTGAAAGATGTCAAATATTGATCAAGCTAGTTATATCTCTTGTTTGATTCTTGTTGATGACGAGTACATCATCATTGGGTCCGCAAACATCAACCAAAGGTCTATGGAGGATCTCATTGCAAATATCAAATCATGCTCAAAGTCAAACCTTTGATCGAGATTGATATAATTGGACGCGCCACCATCGAAGATCTCATTGCAATACCTGAACAGTGATCACTAAATATCAAGCATTCCAGCAAGCAATGAATTTAGCTACCAGTGTGGGATCGGACAAAATTATTCTCTTGCATACTACCAGCATCATGGCGAAGCTAAGCCTAATAGGAAATTGCTTCCTCTTGAATTGAAAATGGAACATTTCATCATCAGAGGGGCACATGGGGATCCGAGGCAGAAAAATTCTCTTTCCAGCATGTTGCCCTAGCACAATCTCTGCATCGATGGTATTTCTCTGGAATCCCTAGACCACCAGCCTCGTATCATTGCAAAGCCCGTTCGTAGGGTCAATGTTCCTGAGCAATATGACAAGACAGTTAATCTTGAGCTTCAATACGTGTGGAGGCAACCCGTTAGGGGTCAGCGAGTTACGGAACTCAGGGGGATAGTAGTTATGGGGATCGTCTTTTGCATGATAAAAACTATGATACACCATCTCATTCCCTCGGAAGCGACTCATCATCTTCATGTTAATCCTATCTGCACAATCATTCCGTGTGGACAAGATGGCTCTCGAGATGATGTAGTTAGGTAGTTAGGATCTGACATATTATAATTGAGCCTTGGAAAAATGTAGTCTATTAGTTTATCAAGGTCAGTGTCCTCCCATGTATACGACACGCATATCTCATCAGGAAGACGCACGTCGCCATCACCATTGGCATCCTCAGTGCCACCACCGATGCGCAGTAGGTATTCCGCAAACCACGGGTTGCTCTGTGCCCTCATGTTGCGTACAAACTTTAGGTGACGCATGCAATCCCATAGGTACGACCTACATAGCGACACTTCAATTATCTGAGCCCTTGCCCCTTTCGGACAACAGGGAGGACCTTCCTAAAATCTCCACCAAACACAACCGTCTTCCCACCGAACGACAGTTCTGGTTGGCTCATTATGTCACGCATGCTATTGTCCAGTGCCTCCACCTCCTCTCTCTTAGTCATGGAGGCTCTGTCCCAAATAATGAGTGAAGCCGTCCGCAGAAGCTTAGCAGTCCCACTCTGTTTTGTGAAGCTACATAACACACCATTGTCAATATTCAGTGGTATCTTGAACCACAAGTGCACAATTCTTCCTCTAGCCATTATGGAAGTTGCAACACTGGACGTAGCTGTTACCACAACAATCTTATTCTGCCCGTGTATCGTTGCGAGCAACGCCTTGTACAGAAAAGTCTTCCCGGTGTCTCCAGGTCCATCCACAAAGAACACACCGCCCTCATCGCTGTCAACAGCAGATAAAATCTCATCATAAGCGGCCCTCTGCTCGGTGTTGAGGGAGTCCAACAGAGTTGCGTCCTCAACATTGAGCTTAATGGTGGACTCCTTGAATATCTCCCTGGGCACACCGTTGGCTGTGTCATGTGCCTCATCAATCACGGGAAGAGGGAACGACCTTATGTCCTTCCCCATTGACTGTAGCATATTCCTGATATCTATCAAAACCATATGTTCTACAGCGACTGTGCATAGATTATTGTGGCGATAGTCCTTCGACATTGCCTCCAGGTGCTTTTGCCAGAGTCCTCGCACGTCGCGGGCTCACAGAATACTAATATTGTTGCAAAGAGCCATCGAAGCGATGGTGGCATCTGGAACAACTCAACTTCCGTAAGACACTCATCCAGTGTATTGTCTGCTTTGATCAAGTCCCTTCTCTCTGCAGCTTCACGAAAGGTCGATAGGATCTCACTTTCAACCATCCTTAGGTCATCGTAGGAGGTGGCACCAGGCACATGGTTTAGGAGAACCCAGAGATAGTAATGTTCCCCCTCGACTGGATGAGCTGACTCGATTCTACCAACCTGTCCACCTGTTTCTCATACCCTTCTTTGCCAGAATTTTTTTTCTTGCCTTTCTGCCAAGTATACCACTCGGAGAAATCTCGATACAAGATACCCGAGCATTCTCATGTAATCTGTTCGCCTCGAAGTACTCTGTCAGCATTGATTTCTCAGCACCTTCACGGTTTACCACCTGTCGTATATCTTGGCCCTCTTGAAATGAAACCATGTGCATGTTTGGGAGATGAAGGTATAGTTGCATCATAGGTGGCAAGTTCTTGCTCAATTCAAAGCCGTATATCCTCCACAAGGCTTCTAGAGGGGTCACCCACCTCGCGTCCCTATACTGCCTGATCTCATCGATGTTGCCATTGTTGTATGCCTTGTAAGCCTCACTCACAGTCACAAAGGCCTGGTTGTGGCCCTTGTATATGTACTTGAATAGATATTTAACAGCCTTTATGCTCGAGCATGCCTTAACATTGATGTGGTAGTTAAACAGTCGCAAAAGGTAAGGGTTGTAAGGGATGACACACCTGTTGTCCAGCAGGTGTTTTCGAACCATTGCACGGTGGCCATCTTCATGTCTCCTATACACCAAGTAGGAGTCCTTGCCCTATAAGGTAGTAGCATTGAAAGGACGCGGATAATGATTCTTGCATGACAGATGGTCCTTTGTACACGGGCAATCGTGATTTAGCACACTGCAAGGGCCATGCATCATATGCTTGACAACCATCTTGTACAGCTCTGGATACTTATGCTTGTCCAGGAGCTCGGCTGAGATGAGATAATCATATTGCTCGGGACACGTGAGCTTATATCGCCCCTGCATAATGAGCAGGAAGTGTGCATGTGGTAGGCCCCTCTTCTGGAACTCCACCACATAGACATAGACCCTCACCTTGCCTATAATGTCCTTTTCAAGCAACTGCTTTTTTAGTTCCTCTAGCTTTGCCCTGAAAACACGCACAACGATCCTGGGGTATCTGGCTAGGGTAGAGTTTGTGCATGATCTCATCCTAGTTTGGGTTGCATGTCATCGTGAGGAAGACATCTGGCTTTCCGTATTTCTGCACTAAAGCCATAGCATCCATGTACTGACGCCTCTTGTCTCAAGGTCCTCCAATAAATAACGTAGCCAACATAGTCCGTTTTCCAATAGCATATGCTCTTCCCTCACCGGCATGCAAGCTGTCCACCAAGCCTTGGTATAGGCCCGCCCTTAACTCCTTCTGATGAGCCCATATGTAGTCCAGCCGCGAGCTCTCGATCTTGATGTATGTGATGACCGCGAATTGCTGAAAAAGACGCTTGTCAAACAACATTGGGTTGAATATCCCTAGCCGAATTTGGAATTTGTAGCAGTAGTAATCCCGCACAGACACGCATAGCCTGCCACCAGAATCTACACAGAGCATATGAGGTTAGAAGTTAGTGTTGTACATAAAAGAGTACAGTGCCAGAATTTACAGTGCAAACACCATATGTTGAGAACACTAACCTGGGTTCTCATCACTATTACCACGAGCCTCACGAGCGGCTCGAGCCGTGTTCACCGCATCAATGGACACACCAACGTTTGGGATGTCGGTATGCTAGCCGAGTTTGCTTATAGGGAAGAAGAGAGGGTATGACAATGCATCGTAGCATCCATGATACGACTGAATGGTATATACTTCCTTGTTTTTCCCTTGCAAGATAATGCTATTCTCAAACTACCTTCAGCGTTCGCTCCCCTCAACCCAAACAGCGGCCACCTCTGAAGTGGCCGACGCGTTATATGTTCTCTGGTCCAACCTATGGTCAAGGTTCAGTGTCACACGATAGTCATCAAGATCCTCAACCTGTCCCATACTCTAGAGTTATTCAGAGTACGGGTTGCCATGCAATATGTCAACCAGCTTTCTGATGACATCGTTGTCTTACTGGTACTGTTCTTCACGGCAGTGGCGATACCGAAGCTCTAGATTGGGATCATCATAGAAGTAAAGCTCTACGTGCTTGGGTTCCAAACCATCTCTACTAAACGACCGTATGTTGTGGTACATTTGGTTGTGGGCACGAAACATGTAAATACCATGTTTCCTCATGTCAGTGATCTCACTGTCAAGGTGACAGTAAAGCGAGGTGAATGAGAAATGACCATTGAAAAATCTAATGTTGTCATGGAAGTGCCTAGCATCAGTGTCTGCACTCGACCAGAGCCTCATGAGCTCAGGTGGCATATCTGGGGGTGGATAGTTTAATCTTTCCATTATGGCAGCAGAACCCCTTTGTCTCGTGCTCGAACTTCTTCACATTGCAATATTGGCAGTTTTCAACAGGCTTCAACATGTGCTTGGCTGGGGGTATATTTCTATACACGTGGTCGTACGGATCAGGTATGCTAGAGATAAAAGCAGACGCGTCGTCAGCTTGATTGAATTCGACATCCTCGTCGTTGTCCCCATCTGAAGATATTTTTAGCATCGAGTAGTTAGATAAGGCTATACAAGATATGGACAGAAGGCGAAACAATGTCAAAAGTACCTTGACCATCGAACATGAGGTCCTCTTCATCTTCGGAGTCCTCCTCGAATATGACGTCATCATCATCACCTATCACGGTAATATCAATTTTTATGAGGGTCATGATTTCATTTGAAATATAAAATGAATACAATCAAGGAAATTACCATCATCGTTAACTGGTGGCCGTGTTGGAGGCGTGGCGGTGTTGTCAGTTTGAGGGGTTGGAGGGGTATTTTCTATCAATACAAAATGAGTACCGTACATCAGTACCTATATTGTATTGGGTTTTGAGGAAAGAACAACGCAGGTAAGAACATTACCATTATTAATGATGATTGATTGTGTTGGAGGTTCTAAACCATTGATGTCTTCCGCACTCACAATTGGACTTTCTTCTATCAAGGCAGACCATTTCTTGTCACGCCTTGTTGCAAAGTGCTCGTTACGACGGGCTAGCAATGATTGCCTTTCTCCAGGTGTTACACGTTTTCTACGTGATCTTAGATTGGTAGCAATATCAGGATCTCCATGTCTGGCATCTGCTCACAAGCTGACTGGATGTAAATAGGGGCACCTTCGACTGCAGGAATCGACCAATCACGTGTGACTATGGATCCATGTGGACTAGATGCATCCACAGTGAGTGGCACAACCTCAGGGACATACACTGGATTCTGCATGGCGATGGAATCCTGGCTTAGAGTGTTGCGGAGAAACTCTTTCCATGCTTTATCGCGATCTCTCTTTGCCTGTTTGTCTTCGGGTGTCATATTATGCACCCTTCGACGTTCGCGACTTGCTTCAATCTGCTCCTCACTAAGGGTGTTGCATCTCATTGCATAGGACACCTTTTGACGATCGAGTCTTGCTTGCCTACGTTCAGGTGTCATATTTGCATATCGTGCACAATCCCTCACTCATTTAGGTTCAACTTGCTTGTTTGTTAACTCTCCCATATGTGAATTATTAGCAGGTGGAGTATGGGTGCCACAATTATCAATGGTCATTGTCTGGATGATTTCAGGGGTACATTGTAGTGGTATTTGCTCTTCTAACATGGTACTATGTTGCTCTGCGATGCAAGCACGCTTCTTTCCTAAAATGGGATCAGGTGCCAACATCAGGAATGTAATAACGTGCATATGTGTGCGTCACAATTGTGGGATGCTTACACACTACAAATTACCATAAAACAAATGACAACAATTTCAATATAGTAGCATGCAAGAATAGGTCAATGTATATACCTGAGATATGGCAGTTTGTAGTCGTAGTGACGTCAATGATGCTTTCGTGTCCACCTGCTACTCCAGATGTATGTGTGTAGCCACCTACAACGTGTCCCACTTTTAATAGTCATGCAATTAACACTAAAGCAGATAGTATGTTGAAATTTATAACATGAGCATATAAATATTCACGGTACCTAGCAATTGACCAAAGTTGGTATTTGTTGTCTTCACACTGTCGACGATGTTTTCTTAGCCCTTATACGATGTACAAACTTGCTGCCAATTTGTACTTTCGCCAGGAGCCACATTTTCCTTGTTGATAATGTTGAGGTCAACTAAGAAAATACAACATGTATTTAGTTGCTTCAACTAATAAATACAATCTTCCATAACAATAACTACCGTTGATTACTTTTCAAAGTACCTGGCAAATGGATAGAGGTATTTGTTGTAGCATTTTGATGCTCTTGGGCATTTATAAGGGCCGCTTCAGCTTTCTTTCGATGGTATGCTTCACATTGCTTCTTTAGTATTTCATCTTTTTTCTACGCATACCGTTCCCGCTCCCGTTGCCTTTTACATTCTTTAGGATCTACGAGGGCCGCCTGTGAACTGGCTGTGATTGGTCCACCAACATTGATATTGTTAATAGTACCTATAAAGGCACAACATGTATTTAGTTGTGAAGTATCAAACGATACATAATGCACTTGAAGTAGACATAAGTTGTTTTGCAATACTTGTGCTAGTTGTGTTGGATATGTCTTTGAACGGTGTACGACACCCGGACTTCTTCGAAGACGACATAGGCGAGGAAGAACACCTGTGGTAACATCATCTCCGCTGATTAGATTAATATAAAACTAAGAAGCCGATCAAAGTTTCGTATCCAGAGGTGCTCAGAGTCAATTTCATTTGTTAGAGGTAAAATCTATTCAATATGGCACATGAAGTAAAATTGCATAATCATAGAATCACAATCATAGTATCAGATAGAGCCTTGTGCATATATTAAGATCTCTATTGTTCATTGCAGCAACATTGGCTTGTAAGCTACATGAGTACTTGACACAAGCAGCTGCACTGAAAATTTAGAAAGAATCTGGTGGTATTTTACATGAGTTCTAACATGGAGGTAGCTAAGGTTGCGAGTCTCGGCCTAACACGCACACATATATCATGTATTCGCAGCACTTATTAAAAAAGAAAGACACGCGTACATATAACAAATATAATGAAAAGTGGGTAAATATTCATGTGCAGTGTTTTACCTAATTGTTATATTCAATGTGCAAATTTGCAAATATCTCTAGGAGCAAATATCCATAGTGAAAGTACATGAATAAGAAAAGTGGGTTATGCATGCATAAGACTCCAATACGATAAATGGTGTGCACAATTTAATGCAAAATTTCTTGTTTGTGCTACAAATCTGCAAACAAGGTTAACCTTTTTTTTTTCCAAATGTTGTATGCTGTTGTCATCCATGATTATTCTTTTTTTGCAATAAATACTTAACTTAAAAAAAATCCTTTCTACACTGTTTTCACAGCCAACACAAAAGCAGCTTCTAAACCAGAAGATGATTCCGATTAGGTTGAAATAAAAAAGGTTTTAACTGGGAAAAGAGTTAATCAAATTTAGAAATCACAACAAAATAAACATCCATTTAAACAAATACAAATATCATGTCCGACTTCAAATTATAAATCATTAACATTATCTAGCATCATCTACTAAGAACTGCCTTCGAGTGGAACTTGTAGGAATTAGTCTCCAACATTAGCTCACACCACCGTTGCCAGGTACGCCCACCTTTTTTCTAAAAATTTGTTCACGAAACTGAGGTTGATGTTGCCCGTGACTAATGACGACCGAAAGGCTGCATTATCCAATCAGAGATGTTTCAATTAATATATTTGGTTTGGAATAAGTTTCTTAGTTTGTACTTGGGTTCATGTACAAATTTTTATAAATGGTGTTGGAACTACTAACCCTGTAGTTCACGGGTTGCAAAAATTGTGTGATCTGAAGTCTCCAAACACCCTGTTATAAAGTGAAATTTTTAATTACTAAGCAATTATATGTATAGAAATTTTATTAATTAGAGAGAATGGTGGAGATTCACTTATTGAATATCTTTTTCTTTTTTGGCATAGTTCCATAATGTGTTTATTATCAGCAACAATTGGCAAGCTTACCGCCTATCGCACCAAAAGATCACACCATATGCCAACAACTATAAGGTTGAACCTACACTTTTAAAATCGAAAACATATATTTTTAGATAAAATACTTAAATGGCATGAGATGCTTCGGATATAGTGGAAATTGAATAGCCACTATATACGGCTCAACTATAGTGTGATGGTTGAAGTAACACTCATAAGGGTGGGCAATATTACCAAATTCAATTTCCTCATAATTAGGTTTGAATTTCACTTCATGCATGGTATAACTACACCCTTCTGTGAGTAACTCAATGAATTTTTTGATGTTTCTGTACCACACAATCGCTTCAATTTTTGACCCCTTAAAATTAGTAGCAAACAATATCAGCTTGTTATGAAACTTGCTTGTACATATTGTTACCACTTCTATTATGCACAATGACTTACAATGATATCCCTAAGGATAAATTGTTGCATATCACCATGATCTATGACTGGGAATTTTACATCCACCTTAACAACAATATTGAATGCTCTATCTAAGTCCCAAAATTCTAGCTCGTCGAACTTCCTGAATCTGTAGTAAATAGCAGGTATTACATATATTTCTTTATGTTTTTTTTAATTTCATATTGCTAGGTGAATGTTAACGCACCTAGGCACCACCAGTCTATGAGAGAAGTATGCATATGCTCTCTTTCGACTAAGGTTAATTGGCACTATCTGTTCAAGTAGGAAGAATCATGCTCTAGGATATAATATCGTGTAATCTTTGCACTCTTTTTTCATACGACCAACAAAAAAAAGTCACCACTAAAAAAAATTCTACAAAAATTTGTAAGGGAAATTCATAAAAAAAAAATAACAACACAAAACCACTTATTATAGCAACCAAGCAAAAATTAATGCATCCAAGTCAAACTATCTCAAAAAGCAAGAAAACTCAAAGGCTACATGCAAAATATAAACTGTAGCAATCACATTTAACAATTCACAATATTTGGATTAAATTATACAAGTCTTTCCTAATAATTCTACAACAGTTTTCTCGATTGGTGCCAATGGTTTCAAGGAATTGCAGATTGCCTCCGTAAAAAATATCCACAACAAGCAGAGTGGGGCAAAGTTGTTCAAAGCCAGCTACCCTTTAGTTAGAGGAGCCAAAGTTGTTACCAACAGGCTCACTGGACGTTCTACATGATATTTTTTTGTGCATTTTGGAGATCTAAATGAGCAGACACATGCTATGATCGAGATCTACAAGGCAAATGATTACAAAGAAGAATATATATGGATGCTCAATGGGCATATAACAGGTTTGGGATGTACAATCTCAGTTCACTTGTACCAAAGCATGATCAAATATGTAACATTACCATCATCAATACAGGACATAAGCATACTATTTATAGTAGTTTTGTTATTGACAAAAGGATGAGTCACATATGATATCACCTTCCTAATTTCTCTGTCTCAAGACAAGCACCACACATGAGAGGGTGTAGGATGAAAACACACCTAAAACAAATCAGACCTCTAGAATATGCCAAATCCACTTATCCTTCCAAATTCCTTCTGCCAAATTACAATGAATTTAGCTGCTTCTGACAGGTCAATTAGACATTCAAAAATCTAGCAAATCATTTGTCTACAACAATTCCAAGCATATCCAAAGTTAAGGATGTACTAAGAAATGTCATAACAGCTTTTGCATGCGCTAATTACCAAGTCAAGAATAAACTTGCAAAATGAAATAACACAAGTTCAGCAAAAAGAGCTACAGAGCATGTAAGAAGGCAAGTTATTAATGCAATGGTAACTCAAGGCCATGGATAGTATGATCTCATGATCAAATAACCAAGCAAATATCTTGTGATAACGTTTTTGGATCCCAAAGTACACTGCAAACTGATACGTAGCCTCAAATTTATTGTATTCATGGGTATTTTTTTAATGAACTTGGGTAACTATTTTCACTCATAATAAAGAAATAGAGAGATATATTACTGTGCAATCTCTAAGTCACAATGGGTTAATCTAATCCTTTTAAGAAAATTACAGAACATTGAAGATTGTCATGAAAGTAATAAATGGAGTATGCATATGCTATCTTTGGACTAAGATTTATTGGCACTATCTGTTCAAGTAGGAAGAATCATGCTCTATAATATAATACCGTGTAATCTTTGCACTCTTTTTTCATACGACCAACAAAAAAAAAATTCTACAAAAATTCATAAGGGAAATTCAAAAAAAAATAACAACATTGCAGATTATCATGAAAGCAATAAACAGAGCATCAAGACATAATGCAGGTACAAAAAATGCATGCCACGGAGGAAAAAACACAAAGATGTAGTGATAAAAGTTAGATATTTCACAAGAATCTAGCTTAGGCTACTTAAACAAACTGTTTTGGTCCAAACCCAATGCCATGCCTTAAACAAGCATCTAGCTTAGAATGTTAATTTAATTTCAGAAGTCTAAATTGGAAGCTTGTCCAATTTGATTAATCAATTCCAAACTGGTCATGTGTGATCATAAACAAATATAATTACCCCTTATGAACAGCACATGTATATGGCATATTGATAAAAATGTGGTATGTATCAGCCTAGCTATCAACAATCTGCATAATTTTCTGCAAGCGACAATTCAAAATGTTGTATACACAGAGGTCGAAAATCCTTTTTAACTTGATGTTGTATACACACAAACAAAATTTTATTGTTGGTCTCCTATTTTAATCTCACAGGGAAGCACATAACTTATCTTCATACCATATGATGTTTTGAATAATTTAGCTGTTATGTTTTTCCTGCAAAATTTGAACTTCTATCTAGAATTGTATAAATCTTGGAAACAAGGAATTACATTAAAACAAAAACTGAACTGCAACTTGAAGTCATGGGCCCTCAGTTTAGTTTTAGTGTGTTCTATTGTTATTCTTTCAGGAAAAACCCTACATAGAGGATGGCTATGCTCTCACATGTTCTTTTTGGTTCTTGTAGATGCCCTGAATGCAATTTAAGCAGCATACATTCATCTAAGAATTTAAGAATCATATTTATCTTTTAGCTTAATGAATCATCATTTCAGCTGAAGTTATTCTTAAATTGAGTGTTATGCTAAAACAATGAAGTTGGCCAGAAAAAGAAGAAAATAATCATGTATATGCAAAAACTAAGTAAAGCTACCCAATGCAAGATTTGTTTTCCACTCTAAAAATTAGATATTTCACAAGCATCTAGCTTAGGCTACTTAAACAAACTGTTTTGATCCAAACCCAATGCCATACCTTAAACAAGCATCTAGCTTAGAATGTTACTTTAATTTCAGAAGTCCAAATTAGCAGCTTATCCAGTTTGATTAATCAATTCCAAACTGGTCATGTGTGATCATAAATAAATACAATTACCCCTTATGAACAACACATGTATATAGCGTATTGCTAAAAACGTGGTATCTATCAGCCTAGCTATCAACAACATGCATAATTTTCTACAAGCGACAATTGAAAATGTTGTATACACAAAGGTTGAAAATCCTTTTTAACTTGATGTTGTATACACACAAACAAAATCTTAACCTTGTTGGTCTCCTATTTTAATCTCACAGGGAAGCATGTAACTTATCTTCATACCATCTGATGTTTTGAATAATTTAGCTGCTATGTTTTTCCTGCAAAATTTGAACTTTTATCTAGAATTGTATAAATCTTGGAAACAAGGAATTGCATTAAAAAAATTGAACTACAACTTGAAGTCATGGGCCCTCAGTTTAGTTTTAGTGTGTTCTATTGTGATTCTTTCAGGGAAAACCCTACATGAGGATGGCCGACAATGGACAACTCGTGACATTGGTCTTGCTCACAGATCTTATCCACAGCATAACTTAGTATGCATATTTAGCACCTAAAATTAGGCATCCATACTTTCGTTTGTAGGCCCTGCTAAAGTCATATGGTCTAATAAGATTATTACATCCTACAATATCCTAAGGGCAGCCGAGAACCAAGTGAGAAATGTAATAAGCTAAGCAGTTTATCGAGAAATAAGATAGTGATTGGGAGTAAACACATTTCAAGGGACGACGGGCCAAAGCCACAATACAAGGATTGAATACTAAAATTAATGCAATATTATTCTGACCCCAATGTAATTTGCAGACAACGTGAAACTGAGAAATGGTTATGGTCCCACATGTTCTTCTTGGTTCTTGTAGGTGCCCTGAATGCAATTTAAGCAGCATACATTCATCTAAGAATTTAAGAATAATATTTATCTTTTAGCTCAATGAATCATCATTTCAGCTGAAGTTATTATTAAATTGAGTGTTATGCTAAAACAAGGAAGTTGGCCAGAAAAAGAAGAAAATAATCAAGTATATGCAAAAACTAAGTAAAGCTATCCAATGCAAGATTTGTTTTGCAATCATGTGTAATTGACTGAATTGAAGTTGTGCATTCTATTTTTTTGGTGTTGAGGGGGGGGGGGGTAAGCTTATGTGTGTTTTTTGAGATAAGGTTCTGTTTTGGCATCTCACGAATGTGCTACTAAATTAATTCTAGTTAAGCAACAATACAAATCTGAAAAAAATAACTCAGCTTGTTCACATAAAGTTAACTAAAGTGCACGATAACATCTGGAAAGATGCTTCAATATGCAGCAAAAAAATGTTTTGGCCACATCTTGTTTACCTTACAAATTCCTATTACATGATAACTAAAGTGCATGCTTCAATGTAATAAAATGCTTGGGGTGCACAAACAGACAAAAAAATATTGATATATCTATTATACTCAATTAACACAAAAATGCTGATATGAAAAAGTCCAGCCGTAGTGTTTGTATTCATGTGCATTTCTATTTATTTTTGTAATGGCACAAAAACAAGAGGTCAGTTGGCCAATCTCAATTGTTAAACTGTTGGCAAAGTGAAGGGAGAAAAAAAAAATCACAAATTTACGATTTAAATATATGTGCAGACATGCCCAAGCTAACTACAAAGGGAAAAAAGATAGAAATACTTCCATATCTAGCGAACAAGAGGAGCAACACTATGTAAAAAATGACTAAATTAACACTTAGCTTGGGATTAAACAACAGAGGCTTGGTGTTTAAGTTACCTCGTATAAATCACCTAAATGAATGAATACTTCAGTTAGCTACAGTGCTACACCAATACACTTAGCTTTTGTCCTGCATCAAATACACTTCATCACGAATCGTGTATCAACTATATAAGACTGAACAGTTAGATGGTACATAATTGACAATTCTTTATAGACATATGAAAACATGCACCATTGAAACAACTCAGCTTGTTCACATAAAATCGTTGAACCCATAAGAATGATTTTTTTTTTATCAAAATAACTCAGCTTGTTCACCGATAAGAATGATTTTTTTTAATCAAAATAACTCAGCTTGTTCACATAAAGTTAACTAAAGTATACGATGTCATCTGGAAAGATGCTTCAATATGCAGCAAAAAAATGTTTTTGCTGCATCTTATTTACCTTACAAATTCCTAATACATGATAACTAAAGTGCATGCTTCAATGTAATAAAATGCTTCAATCTGAAAGAAAAAAAATGCTTGGGATGAACAAACAGACACCAAAAATTGATGTATCTATTATACTTAATTAACACAGAAATGCTGACCTGAATAAGTTCAGCCATTTTACACTCTAAAAACCAAAACTGAAAAGTGACAATTACTGAACCTACATGAACATAACCCCCCTTATGCAACTCATTTGAGCATCTGATCAAAGAAAATGCTGCAGGCAGAACATCCTAACGGGATTGACATGAACAAACTTGGTTCTCCCAGAAAAATAGTAATTCTTATTTGCAAGAGAATGGGAAAGATTGCAAAAAACCTGAATGTAATCTACATCATGGAAACACTAATTTTGGCACATGAAAAATAAGAATGTCGTATTATAATGCTCAAATGAGATGCTAACTGCAGCATCAGATAAACCTGACATATCATTTTAATGTTTTCTAGCTCAACAACAAAGATTCAGACAAAAGAACAGCAGCATTAGCAATAGCACCACACTAATGAACCCTGAAATACCAGTCAGCCTCATAGATGCTATATTAGAAAATTTGAGCCCTCCCACATGTCTAAAATCCTAAAGTTTACATCTGTATGAAGATTCTATAACCTAAATGCTTATGCATGTGAGCACTACGTAATACTCTCCTACTTTCGGTACCAGAATTTACAAGTAAAGGCAATCCTAAAACTCACAATATACTCTTGCAGTGCACATAGACAAACTAAATACAAGCACTCAGCTTAAACTAAAATACATACTGTGGATCAGCTCCAGATAATGGTATATGCACCCATCCAACTGGCTTTGCAAGCTCCACAGCTCTATGATTCCTGGAATCATGAGAAAAATTATGGTACAATAATTAGATTAAGGAAATAATTTCATTCCGTAAACTCAAAATGCAGAAGCATAGAGGAATAGATCAGGTTTCCCTAAGAAAACCCCAGGTCCTATTAGCGTTTCTATCCCCAAGTCTGAAAACAATTTATTTACAATATAACATCAATTCCAATTAACATGAGATGAACTACAAATGAACGGAAGGCAAAAATGATCCTCGTGCAGGCTTTTCAAAGCAATCACTGTCACATGTGACGTGGTTTATCTTTACATTCACCCCCTTTCGGAATGCTCTCACCAGATATGAGAAATATGTATTCTCAGACACTCAGTTCTATGATCTAGAGGCGACAAGCTTCTTTGCATTTTTGAAACGAAGGAAGTTGGCCAGGAAAAGAAGAAATTAATTATGTATATGCAAAAACTAAGTAAAACTACCCAATGCAAGACTCACAATATGCCATATTGGATTGATGCAAGAAAGACAAGTGACACGAATTAGAAGGCAAATGGACTAATGTGGATTGCCAACGAGAGAGGACGGCGAGCTCACCTGAGCAGGACCTGGAAGGACTGGCGGTGCAGGTGCTCCGTCGGGGAGAAAAGGAGCTGTATGGATAAAGGAAGAGAATGAAAATTGTTGGCTTCTTTGAGAACATAAATTCAAGAACTAAGAAAACTAAGAAAAGCACCAGAAAATCGATCGAGACCACCTCGCGATTCTAGTGCGGAGAGCAAAGGAAAATGGATTCTAGTGCTACTCACCTCGCAAGGCGGCCAGAGGATGAGTACTCACCGAGGCCGCCGTGGTGCTGCCCTCGACGCAAGGGTACTTATAGGGGGGCGCAGAGAAGCTGGAGGGCAGAGCTGACGGCTGCGATTGGGGCGATATGTCATGCGGTGTTTCCGACAGTGATGGCGGCGGGGAAACCTCCATGGGCCCACGACGGTTCACCCAGGGGGGTGGCGAAGAAGGCAGTGGGCAGGACCGTGGAGAAGGCGGGGCTGACGGCAGCGGACTCTCATCCTTGGGACCACACGATAGCGGGGAAGCCGGCGTGGTGGGTTCGGATGGGGCAGGGGCGATGAGGATGGGATGGAGCGGCGATTTCGGGAGCGTGGCGCACTGTGCATCGCAATGGGCGCGGGCGGAAATGCCGGGGGTGGAGAATCAAGGAGAGAGGGATGGGACGGCCATGCGGCCGTGCAGAGCGTGGGCACGGATGTGTGGAGCCGAGGCCGGAGAAGCCGGGGTGGTCGCGCGGGCGAAGTGCTGACGACGGCAGAGGAATCGAAGGAGACAAAGGAATATTCAGCAGACGGAACATGTCTTTCTTTCTTTTTAGGTAGGAGAGATAAACAGATGTTTAATCCACTTTATATTGGCCAAAAAAAAAACCCTCAAGATTTGAAGTGGAGCCATCACTCCAAGTACACATTAAGAGTTTATTTTCCATTTCCGGGTACTATCACCTTTTTAAGACTAGCTGCTTTTCCAAGGGAAAATGTTGAAGGGTTCATGAGATCAATGTTCTTTTCAAAGGAACTAAACTCCAAACGTGGTGACGACTTGAGAATACAGCTGCTATTACTGACCGCCGGTCACGTAATTACGGGTAACTAATCCACTAACTGCAAAGCTACTATCAGCTGCCCGGTACACGTTTCCGGCTGATGAGCGGACTTCTATGGGCGCCCACAGGAACGGCATAGCGGTATTTCCATGTGTTCCAGTACAGTAGGCGGCAAATCTGTAGGAACCATTCAATTAAGTACTTCATAGCGGTACTTAGCACGATGTTATGTACTCCACCCATATAAATATATGCCGTTTTAAAAAAGATTTAATTAAATTTTAAAACTTTTACTGATAATAGTTTTCAAAATATTTAATTTGAAAATCTTAAAATCATATATATATATATATATTTGCCTCAATTTTTTTAATATCATAAATTTGATTGATTTTATAAATATATTTTAATAAAAATTAATGGTTAAAATTATGTATTGAAGAACATATCTTTCTAAAACAATACATATTTCTAATCAGATTATGGCTTTTTTCTAATACGGTGAGTTTTTCCTGGCTGATGGCCGTGTTAAGCTAAGATTGTGCCTAACTAGTATAGGGTCGAGTTCTGATTGGTGATCGGCCTAGGATGTCAAGGGACATCCGATTTTCGATTTTTCATGGAAATTTCCTTTATTAGTGGACGGGATAGGGAGATTCTGTCTATCATAAATTTATATGGTGATGAAGATGGGAATACGTTTTTTGTCCTCTCTCCTCATTATATCCCTAATATCATATATATATATATTATATTATATTATATGGAGTAAATAATAAATTACTCTTATTTTTTATCTAACATACTATATTTAATCAATCTTGTATTAATTACTCTTGTATATACTAATAAATTACTTATTTATACTATGTGTATATTATTAATATATAAAAATAATTAAATATAATTTAATTTTACATCCTATTAGGACTCGGTCCATACAAAATTCTATACGAAGATAAAGATAAGAGAAATCTTCTTTCGATAACTAAATAAGAACAAAGATAAAAAAAAACATATCCCTCAATAGGAATTAGCCCTATTACCATCCCTACATCGGCCTGACTCCGGTTCTCCCCACCTAATAACGTAGTGTATTCTGAGCGCAACAAGCCATCGTCGAGGTCAGTTTTAACAAAGACTAATGAATGGAAAGGTGCTTTTCAATCTTCTTTCAGATAAGTATTATTAAAACTGACTGAACCAACAAATGCGACTGAACCAACAAATGCGATATATTATTTTATGCTATGCTACAAAATCAAAAGTGGTTACGGCTCTAAAAACCATATTTTTCCACAGGCTATATTCCATCTGTAGGTTGGCGCTATCGTACGTACATCCAAATTTCGCCGTCTAAGTCATAGTTTGGCGTTTGGCTCTACCTAGCTAATGCTGGCGTCTCACATTATTTTTCCAGGAGTATTATTACTGGCACGCATAGGAAGTTCCCCCACTTCGTCTCTCGGGAGGCAACGACACGGGGGCATCACCGCCGTCACCACTTAGAGGGTATCAGTTGTTTAGTTAGCTAAGTACGTGAGTTGAGTTGAGCTGATCATGTTTGTTGTCAGGTTTGTGTTACTGATGTAAATTTCGCTTGCAGAGTTAGGATCATATTATTATCTCAAGGTTATCTACCGATTTTCTTTAAAACCACATAGTTATGCGATTTTTAGATCTAATTCTCTTCTTCTTTGAAAAGTTCCACAATACCCCCCATCCTTTCGAACATAACTTACTGGCACGCATACAAAGGCAACAAACTTTCATTATTTTTTCTGATGGGAGAGATAAAGAGCACTGGACATGAAATGTTTATTCCAGACTTTCTTTATGGATTCTAGAAATGTTAGGTTTCAGTGCCTCTCATGCCAGCGTAAAAAAAATTAGTCCCTACTTGCAGTTCTTCTTTCCCCCATTTCTCTCTACTAACCATTTCCATGAGCAGAAATATATTTATATCAGCAATTTTATTATGAAATTTGGTGAGATTTTCGTGTTTGAACAGGCAACGCCGGCAGCAGCTGTATGTTTATGTAAGCCGATGGCCCGGATCGCTCGTGAAGCCACGATTATACACTTTCCTATCCCTCGGTCTCTTGGCTCCCCGTTGTTAATCGTGTAGGTTCATTGTGGCCAGTGGCCACACTTATATGCTTATTTCCCCCTATTTTATCAGAACCGTGACAGCATATTTTAGTTGATGACTAACCAAATTAGACCGGCATGTACTAATGCATGTATGTGTGGAAGTCAATGAACAAGCCAAGATCTGGATTGATGCATCATACATCCATGCATCCAGCCCCTCTCTTTCCCTCCCCACTGATGATCAGCCAATCACGAGATGATAACTGCCCTCCTTCTAGAAAGGCCCATTATAAAACTGCACTAGTGTGGCCCAGTCTTCATGTAGTGTTTGTAAGTATAAAATTTATATTTCTATAAAATACATGAGTTATGATAGAAATATACGATCTATTATATATTAAGTTGATTAAATAATCACTATGTAAAGATTCTTTCTATTTCTCATTTAAAAATAAATTTAATCTCCTATTATTTATCTTTCATACCTAGATATTCAATATTTACCTTCCATAATTCATTATCGGGTTTATCCAAAGGGTACGCTACCTCCCGTACTTCACCTATAATACTGTTTTTTTGAGAGGGTGCGTCTACAGAGTTTATATAAATCTCTCTTTTGTTATGCTATATTATTTTACTATCTTCATTTTCGTTTATTTATCACCAACTTTTTATTGTAGCAATTTTAACTTTGCATTTTTTCTACGAAAAGTTTATAAATACCTAAAACTTGCGTATCATTAGATTCGTCATGAAATGTATTTTATTAGTATTGTATACTTGTAAGTATTCGTAAATTTTTTGAAAAAAATGCAAGATTAAAATTACTATAAAAAAAGCTGGTGAAAAGTAAAAAAAAAAATCGAGGTAGTACTTTTAGATTGCATAAGGGTGAAACACATATTCAGTTGCTATCTCTAGAAAGAGAAGAGTAGGACTAGCTACCGCTGATATTCAAATGCAGAGTTGTAGACTAGCATGTCTAAGATTTTCAGTAGCTTCTCTAAAACTTATCTCCTCACTACTTAAAAAACCTGTTTTATATATCAACCCATCACTATTAGTTTCTAATATGCCGGTAGTGATGGGTAGCACTATCGGTTCATATGTCAGTGGAAAGAATTAGTCATCATAGTTTATGAACCGGCAGTGATAAAGATCATCACTGCTGGCTGAAGACACCGACCGACAGTGATATAAGAGCATCACTGCTGGTTGGTGATTTGAGCAGGCAGTGATGTCTCAGCTATATAAAAGTGGTCATCTTCTTTCCTAAGTCTGAGCACAACAAAAAGGAGCTATGTTTTCTTGCTCGGTGGCAGCAATTTTTGCTCACCTAGTTCTTAGGGGTTTCAAAATTTTGAGGAATCATCATACCCTAGGTGTTCCAAGGTATGTAACTTCATTTCCAATCTATATATAGTTGAATTTTATTTGCTAAATTATTCTAGATTTTGAAATGATGGAAATGAACCTATGACCATGATGTTTGAAGACAATGTAGATGCAATTATACCTCATTTATGATATGTAAGTTTCAATTAGTAGCTTATGGTGGAAAGTGTCTTTACTATATATTAACTTATATTAGCTATATGTAGGAGCATTTTTTTAATGAATTAGAAAAGTTGGCCATAAAATTAAGGTATATATCAAACTTCAATTATATTTTTTATATTTTAATTAATTAGCAAGCTTCAATATAGAAACTTTAGACATGAACATATTTATTTTTGATTTTCAATGATTCATGATATTAAGGTATATAGCAAGCTCCAATTATATTTTTTATATTTTAATTAATTAGCAAGTCTAATATATAAACTTTAGGTATGAGCATATGTATGGTAGATTTTTAATGAATTAGAAAAATTAGCCATGATATTTAGGTATGTAGAAAACTCAAATTATATTTTTTATATTTTAATTAATTAGCATGCTCCAATATGAAAACTTAAGGTATGAGCGTGTTTATTTTGTTTTTTTAATGAATTAGAAAATTTCACCATGATATTTAGGTATGTAGCAAGATACAATTATATTTTTATATTTTATTTAATTAGCAAGCTTTAACATAGAAACTTTATGTACGGATATATTTATTTTTTATTCTTTCTTAATTAATCCTACATAAGGGTTGAATAATAATGAAATTTTTTAGGGATAACACCAACAAACACTCATCAGAAACAGACACGAAAGCATACAAAAGGCGTCTCCTCTAACCCGGGCCAATTGCCTGTAGGAGATGGCGAGGTAATTTATTTGTTGGTGATTGCAAAATCTTCTAGATGTTATGATTTTGATCTACATTAATGATATAATTGTAGATGGACATAAGATGGATGTACAATGCGAGCCGTGTGAGCGCAGAGTACAAAAATGGCGTGAAGTATTTTCTGGTAGCAGCCGCAACGCACAAGTCAAATACACAGTGTTAATACATATGTTGATCATGCGTCGATTGCGAGAATAAGAAGAAGTTTCCCACCACCCAAGAGATACATTCTCACTTGATGCCAAAGGGCTTTATGCTAGCTGTACCCGTTAGACTGAGCACCGTGAAGCTGAAATCATATAGGAAGCGCAATACATTGACAGAGAAGATGAAAACTTGTGCACCGATATGTCGGCTGACGAATACACTGATATACCACCTGCTAGAGATACGTTAGTCAATAATGATCTAGAGATGTTGGCCGACACCGACACCGATGATCTGGAGCAGATGTTGCGTGATTGGGAGGGAAACATCACCAATGAAGGTGGGTTTCAAAAGTTTCAGCATATGGTAGAGGACTCTAAAATACCGTTGTTCTTAGGCTGCGAGAAGGAGCACACAAAGTTATGTACTGTGCTTTCATTGCTACAATTGAAGGCAAGCAACGGGTGGTCTGATAAAGGCTTCACATAGTTGTTATTATTCTTGACAAAATTGCTTCCAAAGGGAAATGTGCTGCTAGAAAACACGTAACAGATGAAGAAGGTTGAGTGTCCATTGGGGTTGGAAGTGCAAAAAATACATGCATGTCCAAACGATTGCATATTGTATTGCAGAGAGCATGCAAACTTGGAAGCGTGTCTCGTCTGTGGTGCAAAACAGTATAAGCTTGACAATGATGATATCGATGGTGAAGGAAAGAAGAAAAGGTGTCCCGTTAAGGTGATGTTGTATTTTCCTATAGTCCCCCGTTTGGAGCGTTTATTCATGAACAAAAGACATACCAAACTGATGCGATGGCACGCCGAGGAGCACAAGGATGATGGAATGCTGAGACACCCCGCTGATTCTATGCAGTGGAGAAACATCGATAGGAAATACAAGGATCCCTTTGCGGAAGATATGAGGAATATAAGATTTGGGTTGATTACGGATGAGATGAATCCATTCAGTGACATGAGTAGTAGTCATAGCACTTGGCTTATGACTCTATGTATCTACAACCTTTCTCCTTGGTTGTGTATAAAACAGAAGTATATTATGATGCCGGTGCTAATACCAGGGTCAAGGCAATCTGGCAACGATATCGATGTCTACCTGAAACTATTAATGGAAGATCTTGTAATACTGTGGAACGATGGTGTGCAGGTTTGAGATGCATACAAAAGAGAGAACTTCACTCTATGTGTAATGCTATTCGTGACAATCTAGGATTAGCTAACCCTTGGCAACCTATCGCGCCAGACTGTCAAAGGCTACTGTGCATGTGTTCATTGCTTGGGTGAAACAAAGATCTTGTGGCTGAAGAACAGCCAAAAAATGGTGTACCTAAGTCATCATAAATTCTTCACAAGGATCACCCGTACTGTAACAATAGGAGACTCGATCATCTCCTGAGCATCACATTGGAAGATAGGTATATGAGATGGTAAAGGGACTTAGGATTATCCTTGGAAAGGGATGTGGGAGTATACTGGTTTTGAAATCTAATCTTAGAGCTCCTATGTTCAAAAAGAAATATGTTTTTATAACTTAGCTTATTGGCCGGATTTTGTGGTTCGACATGCAATCGATGTCATGCACATTGAGAAGAACATGCATGATAGCTTGATTGGTACGTTACTAGACATACCTGCCAAAACAAAGGATATGCTCCAAGCACGGAAGGACCTAAAACATTTGAAACTCAGACATGATCTACAACCTGAAGATATGCGGGAAGGTGACAAATATCTTGGTCCCGCTAGCTATAGTCTGAGCAAGACAGAGAAAATTGCAATGTGCAAGTGCTTGCGTGGAATCAAAGTTTCATCCGGTTATTCTGCCAGCATAAAGAGAATAGTAAATATGAAAGATTTGAAATTAACTGGCATGAAGTCTTATGATTGTCATGTTATGATGACACAGATACTTCCAATTGCAATTAGGGGTATTCTGTCATGGAATGTCTAAAACCCAATTATAAAGTTGTGTTCATTCTTCAACGCGATATCACAAAAGGTCAACAATCCGACCATGCCATATAAGCTGTAAGAAGATGTGGTCACGGTTTGAGGTATGTTTCTCTCCATCATTTTTTGATATCATGGTGCATCTCATTGTTCACATTATGAAAGAGATATGGATTCTTGGTCCCGTATTTCTGCATTAGATGTACCTTTTTGAGAAGTTCATGGGAGTTCTAAAGAAATATATTAATAACTGAAATCGGTTGGAAGGGTGCATAGTTGAATCCTAGGGAACCAATGAGGCCATTGATTTATGCGTCAACTACATGAATCTCAAATCGATTGGTGTGCATATATCTTGCCATGAGGGGAGGCTACAGGGGAAAGAGACAATAAGTGCAAAGTCATCCCACACTAATGACCCTGTTTCATTCACGCAAGCATATTTCGCAGTTCTGCAATAATCAGTTGCAGTGGACCCATATATCAAAGAACACCTGAAGATGCTACGCACCAAAAACCCATAGAAGTCCGATGTTTGGATCACACGAAAGCACTGAGATCATTTTAGCACCTGGTTACATGGATATGTGATGGATAAGCAGAGAGAGTGTGCTCAATTGAATGTGTTGCCTCACGGACCGTCAACTACAACCTTCACATTATAAGAATATGACATAAATGGCTATACATTTTGTACGAGAGCTCAGGATAATAAGAGTGCTAACCAAAATAGTGGCGTCTGTATAGATGTCTATAACTGCAATAAGAATAGGGAGACCTACTACGAATTCATATAGGAGATCTCGGAGCTTGACTATGGAGTGTTAAATGTTCCTCTTTTTTGGTGCCAATGGGTTAGAATCCAAGGGCATGAAGATTGACAAGTACGGTATGACTACAGTGGACTAAAAACTCCTTGGATACAACGAAGAACCATTCGTACTTGTGAATGATGTTATGCAAGTCTTCTATGTAAAGGACCTAGACCCGACTAACAAGGAGGAGCGCTACGTGGTTCTTCAAGGAAAAAAAGGATTGTCAGAGTAGAGAATATCGTTGATGAGGAATACTACAATCAATTCAACGCGCTACCTCCTTTCGGAGAGGACGTCAGCCTAGGTCCTATGGAAGATACCGATGAATCACCCTATGTACATTGTGATCATAATGAAGGATGAATCGTTAAGACAAAGTAGCTAAATTATATTAACTGTTATGTATTACTATGTATTAATAAATATGTCTTTACTATTGATTTACTTTAGCTATAGTTATGAGCATATTTCTTTTCAATTTTTAATGATTTAGAATATTTATCTATGAAATTAAGATATATAAGAAGTTCCAATTATATATTTAATTAATTAGCAAGCTCCAACAATATTTATTTTCCATTTTTATTGAATTACAAAAGTTAACCATGAAATTTAGGTATATAGAAAACTTAATTTTGATATATAGCAAGTTCAAATTAAAATAAATATATATTAGGATTGAAGGTCAAAAGAATGTTAATAAATGTAGATAGTACAATAACAATCTAATACACTTCAGTAGCGTAGTGGTTAGTTTGTTCATCCCAGCCGGGGCCAGACGTTGTAGGTTCAATGTTAGTGCTCAAAACCATTTTTTTTTTGCCTCGCAGCGCAGCCGGAGGGGGGTTCAAGGCCCGGTAGTGAATCCCCCCTTCACTGTCGGCACACATTTTGAACCGGCAGTGAAGGTGAGCCAGCAATGAAGGTGGTATTCACTACCAACTCAAATGTGTGCCGGCAATGAATGTGGACATTTCACTATTGGCTAATGTTGTGGGTCGGCAGTGAATCCCCCCTTCACTGCCGGCACACAGGGTATGCCGACAGTGAAGAGAACCCCTATATAACCGATGCACCGTGTTCTCCCTCCGGACTTAGAAATTTTTTTCCCTTCCGCTGAATTGTCTCCCACACCATCCTCAACCGCCGCCGCCTCTGCCTTGTCCTCGCCCATGCCACCGGAGGACCACGAGCCCACATCGATGACCCCGAGCCCATCGTCCCCACCCTTCTTGACATCATCGCCATCCTCCTCTCTGGTGCCATTCCTGTCCTCCTCCCTGTCTACATTCCCATCCTCCTCCCTGTCGTCGGCCCCATCCTCGTTCCCAACACAGTCGCCGTCCAACTCCCCAACATCGTTCCCGTCCTCCTCCCTATGTTGCCCCCATCCTCCTCCCCTCCGCTGCCCCTGTGCTCCACCCCGATGCCATCCCCATCCCTCTCCCCGAGGCCTTTGCTGAGGAGCAGCACCTAGTCACCGCCGTCTCCTCAACCTCCATCGTTGTCACCCGAGTCGACAACCCTACCATCCCGTCCCCCTCCATCTCCTCCCCCTTGACACTGGTATGCCACCATATCCTCCTAATCTGAGCTCGGGAATATATGCTATGCAAATTCATAAGAACAGATGCCGTGGGAGTACATAGATGCTATGTAAATTGATTTGATTTGATTTGATTTTCAAGTAAATCGAGAATTCTCGATGGTGAACTGATAGTTTGAGATGCTGGATGATGAACTGATAGTTTGATACACACTAAGATTAGGCATATTTTCTGATTGGTGTGTTGGTTCTCTAGTGGGCTGCTAGTCTTTTTGATCCTTGGTATATGTTAGTTTGAAATTGGACATATTTTGTGATTGTCAGTACTTGTTTTTACATCCTTCTATTTAGGACTTGTGCACTCTAATTTGGTATGGTAGTATTGTCCATGATGATGCTTTTAGAACTCTATTAGGTTCTAATTACTAGCTAAGAGCTTAGAAATTTGCCCAATCAATGATGTATCCAATAGAATAATTAAGGGGTAGGACTACTTTTATCTTGGAACCAATTGTTATACAATTTCTAAGTGCACTATTGCACATGTTTTGTTTATGTTGTCTACTTCTTGAAATACACATGATGCCAGGATCTATTTTTGATGTTTTGTCGTTGTTTTGTTCCAAGGTCATGTGTAATGAATTCTTATTTCGAGATGCTCGATGATAAACTGTTAGTTTGAGATGCTCGATGATGAACGATTAATTTGAGATGCTTGATGATGAACCGTTAGTTTGAGATGCTCGATGATGAACTACTAATTTGAGATGCTCGATGATGAACGATTAATTTGAGATGCTTGATGATGAACCGTTAGTTTGAGATGCTCGATGATGAACTACTAATTTGAGATGCTCGATGATGAACTATTAGTTTAAACCAGGCTCTGAGCTAGAAATGCAACAAAGATTGCACTATCTGCAGCCTTTGTCCGACCCATATGTTGTCTAAGATTTTACTATCTGCCTCTTTAGAGATGGCGTACATGCTATGAGCTAGTAACAAAGATCGCAAAGTAGTTCTTATATGTCTCCTCTATTGTTCTGCTTCCTTTACCGCACATTTGTCCTCTTCCCTATTGTATCGTGCTGTGCTCTCTATCCACTCGACTGCTTCTCCGGCCACTCCCTCTATTCTGATCTCCTCTATTATTCTGCTCCCTCTCTCTCATGTTTGCCCTCTTCCTTGTTGTACTGTGTTGTGCTATCTACCCACTCGGCTGCTTCTCCCTCTCCATCTGTTCAGATCTGTGTTGCTCCCTTGTGCCACCTCTCTGCTCCCCCTCTCCTACGTTACCTTAGCCAGGATCTACCAGTATCTGTGTATTTTTTTTCATAAGGCTCTACCAGTCTTTGAGGAAGTGATATATTGCGATCTTAGTTGAGAATTAATTCCATTGAAAACACGATGTTGGACAATATATAGGCTAGTTAGGTGACAGAGCGCACCCTAATTGTTGAATTTTATGCCTTTATCCGGTTAATGGTAATTTGAGCATATCCAGTTATGGTGCATGCCATAGTTTAGCCCTAGAGCCAACTAGATTTTCGGTTCTGAGGCTGTATTTCTTTTTTACTCATATTATATGTTGTATTAAAAATTACAATGTTTTCATACTTATTTTTCTTTTTGTAAATGATAAAATTAGAGATCATACGTATGATTGCAAAACTCGACTGGGATGGTTATTACACATGCATCTTTCTTATCTTTTCACTATCCTAATCGATCTTGTAGTCGTATATACTTATCTCCATAATTTGATGCTAATGCTATTTTTATACATGTTTTACTTTTTGCAAGAAATTTGAATAGTTTTGTATTATTTAATTCTGTACTATGAGTGTTGAATTATTTTTTATGTACTATGAGTTATAATTATGTAATCACAATAGTGTCCTCTTTTTTGGGCAAAGGGGTTGCATTATTTAATTATGTGCCTTTATCCGGTTAATGATAATTTGAATAGTTTTGTATTACAATTATGTATTACGAGTCATGTACATACACAAATGAATCACAATAATGTACTTTTTTTTATCAAATGTGGTCATATTGTATCTCTCTCTATTCTATCTATCGACTCTCTCCCAGTTAGTTACTATATTTTGGCAGCCTCTTTCCCTCCCTCGTCGGCTTTGTCTCTATCTCCTTCCTTCCTCAGCTCTCTATCCGTATAATACTCAACCACTTGTCGCCATCATATGCAGAACTTTCAGTAAGGGATGGCATCACCAATCGCTCGTTGTGATCATATGGAAAACACTTAGGAAGGTGGCTCCTCTGATCCGACCTAGGTGTAGGAAAGAGATGTGCCGTTGTCAAACATTAAAGAAGGTAGCCTGAGTATCTACCTCAACTTAGACCAAACAGACGCCAGTGGAGGCGATGAGGTATTTCATAAGTAGATAAATACATCTGTTGTACATATGATTGTATAGGTTCTCAATACTTTTTTTCGCTAATTTGTAGATGCCGAGAAATCGCAGGAGTGACATCGTGTCCGAGGTCTCTCAAAGATGCCTACGTGATGATTTGTGATCACATAGGTCTCACCATGAGGGGAGCCAACTGCACCAGAGAGAGTTCTTGGACCATACAAGTCAGTCTAAGGGATTGCTATTAAGGATCAGGTGCCCATCAGCTACAGATTGTGGACTGGCGAACGAGGTGATTCGCACATAGTTCTTGATTCGATCAAGAACAACATCTTGTGGCCCAAGATATTAGAGAAGTTCGACTTTTCTGAAGAGACAGATAAGGAAGTAGTAAAGTGTAAGATGCTAATTATCATGGACCTTTCATTTAAGAATCAGAAGAGCACACTGAACAGAACGTATGTGCAGAAAGGTACAACGCCAGATTTTTGCAAATGGCCGCAACTGGAAGATCATTTGCAAGCCTTTGCGGAGTACAAGTTGTCGGAAGAAACACAGAGATTGGGTGAGGTGAACAAAGTAAACTCAAAGAAGAATATCTACCCCCATAAAGTTGGCAGTTGTGGGTATGTGTGGAAAGAATGGCAGTGGCAATAACAACTAGATGAACTGCAAGAGAGAGATGTCACGTCTGAGATGGAAGGATAGAGCGAACGATTGATGTACTTCCTTGTTGGGAGGGGTGCTTCTTACTCATATGATGGAAGTTTATACTTTACGACCTCTAAAGACTAAAAAGTGACACAAACTTTTGCAAAAAAGCTCACGGAAGCCCATAAGAAGTCTGCATAAGGCTCTTTCAAGCTAGACAGGGATAGGGACGAGCTCACTTGACACTAGAAAACAAGGAGCACGATGGTCGCACAAGAGGTGTTGGGGTGATGGGTTGGAAATATGGATTCCTAGGTGATTTTGATAGTTACAAGAGTCAAATGAGATCCCAAGTAGAGCGAGATGTAGAACGAGAGGCAGAATGGATGATGAAAATTTTTGAACAAGCGCTACAAAAGGAGAGGGAATATATAGATGAAAAGATAGCACAAGCAGTACAAACAAGACCTCATGCATGAACGGGGCACCACTGTAACTGAAAGGAATGGCCAGTAGTGTCTCCTAATGTTGCACGCTCCAGCCCTGGTGGTCGTCGGAGTAGCTATTCGTCCATGAGAGTTCTGGGAGCTGACCCCATCACTTATCCTATATACCTCATCACATCACAAACACCGTGTGAATTACACATTTGTGCTAGGAATATTACCATCAAGGTTACTTCCGGTGTGGCTTATTCCTGTGGCTCCTATAAACATTTGCACGGATGTCAAATACTGGAGGGCTACGCTGTGGTTGAAGTAGACAAGGAAGTTGACCAATATCGTCATGTTGAGGTGGACTACCCCGTAGAGGAGGAGGTAAACACTATAGGGGAGAACGAGCACACATTCATCACGTGGGAGAAGGCCTACATAGTGTTTCCATCAGGGACAACTCTTGAAAACCTATACTCTCCGTGACACCCCGGGCCGCCATCGCCTCATAGATCTCCCTCTTGTTAGCCATCTCCTAGAAGAAGTCCACCTCCTCAGCCATTGCCTTGAAGAAGTTCATCGCTTAAGAAGTCAGCACCATCAAGAAGCCAACTATCAGCTTGAAAAACATGATCTGGTTCCGTAGCATCCAAACAGACGACATCATCTAAGAAGTCAGTGCTATCTAAGGTGGTAAAACCCAAGGATGTATATTCATTCACTTTTGAGAAAAACAAAAAGATTATGGATGCCAGTATCACTGCTCATTTTCATCCTCCACCGCCTCTATCGAATCTTGTTGTGCCTGAAGATACCATAAAAATTTTCATGAATATAGCCAAGCTAAATAGACAGGGGCAGCTTCAAGTAAGCCACCGACTGATTATGAACGTATCAGTAAGAAGCAGGTCAGGAGCAAATAAGATCCAATCATTCATGATGCTCCAAGCATTGGGGACTTCATGGCTTCTTCTAGATTAACAACAGAACAACTAGCACGGCTTATTGTGAGAGTGGATATGTCAAAGTCGGATGTTATATGGCCGTTTGAGTTGGGAAAACTTTTGGTCAAATCAGATATAGAAAGAAACCTTATAACTCAAATACACTGATTACATCAGTGATACTTGGAGCAGTCCAGGCATAGTATATAGGTGTTCTCTGTAAGGTATAGAGATGAATATTTTTTTCAACGAAGACAACTGCTTCTGGGCTAAGTTCAAGTGCTGGCATGAAATGTACAGGGAAGATGTCATCGACGTGGCCATAATCAGAGCATAGACTATGTAAGTGACTTATGCATATAATTCACATTATATGATCTTGTACATTGAAATCACATTGATAACTTCTCTCTTTCATAGAATGGAGATTCAAGCGTTCAGACAAGAATTAGATAATGAAGTAGGATTCATTGATCCTAAGCTTGTCAACTAGAAAATTATATAGTCGAATCTAGATTTCACCAAGGAATACTTATTGAAGTGTCTGCTTAACCACCAACACAAGACCATTATACTCTTACTCTACAGCTTTGAGTACATGTTTGCGTGCCAGGGTGTTATCTTTTTATGGGCAACTTGATTATAGTACTAATTTGCTATGGTGACATATTCCTATAGTTTTCATTGGATCCTCCTTATCATCCACCCAAGCTTGAGCAAGATCGCTATCTTGGACTCACAAAAGAGAGATAAGACAACTTACCAAGACCTTATTGATATGCTAAATAGGTAAACTCGATCATTTAATCTTCGCATCAATTGCCTCTAAGTTTAATTGGTATTCATATTCACGTACAGGGCGTACACAAGATACTGCAAAAAGAGTGTTATGTACCGTCCATACAGGAAGCAGTATGATGTAAAAACTAACTTTCCGGTATGCAAGGAATATTCATGACTTGCATTTCCTACTGAATAAAAAGGTTCAATTCATTCCATTGACGAATCCTTTCCTCTTGAAGTGTATGAGATAGCTACCCGACAACAATCTCTGCGGATTCTATGTTCTTACTTTCATTCATAGATTCAACCATGACGGAGACGCTGTCATGTTCAATGATCTTGAGGTCTAAAATTATATATCGATACCTTCTTTTCAATTTTTATATATGTTTAAGAACTCATTCTTTCGATTATTCAAACACGGTGCTCCAAACAACTCACAAGTGTGTTACAACCTACATAAATACATGTCATTCAAGAACAGGTTATCAGGTTCTTCATGGAACATGTTATCAACCTAGTCGGCGAGTTTCATGAACTGATCGTGCTGTCGATGCTTAAGAGATCTTCAAATGATTATGTACCTTCTCGTAGAGAGTATATGACAAGGAGGAAGGCTACCAGGGGGTCAGACGACTTATATATCGCCAAATCATACCATTTTAATGAAGGATATTAATTACTATATATTAATAAAGGATATAAATTAATATGAATTAATGAAGGTGTATTTATTATTGATTTACACTAAATATGTGTCTCATTGTATGCATGTTAGTGCACTTGGTCCGGATGATCCTATTGTGGCCTTTGACCTGCTTTCAGAGTTAGTACCGTCGGATGACTCTTCAATAGAATGGCCTTGAAATGATGATGCGAAGGAGGAGCTAAAAGTAGTGGCCTGTAAGTGTGCCCAGAAGGAAGAGGATGAGAGACTGACCCGTCAGCTATGTGCTGCAAAAGAGCAAGAAGCAGTGTCTCGTAAGCGTTCCCAAGAGGAGAAGGACGAGAGGGTGACTTGTCAACGCACTGTGGATAAGCACGAGAGGGTGGCTCGTCAGTGCGCTGCAAAGGAGGCCTAACATTCAAACCATAGTAGCATTCAGGCATCAGACTTCGATGCCTTTGACACACCGGCGAACCTAGAGCATAGGCGATGTTGCGGTCAATCAGGCACGGCCAGGTCCTCCACTCCACCACCATCTGTCCCCCTGTGTCCTCGGACATACACAGGCCAGCAATTGTCTGTGCGGAGACGCGATCCTCATCGTGGGAGAGATAAAGGGATACTGGACTGGCTCAACTCGACCGACTTTTCCGAGGTGACATGTGAGAACTATTATGTATATATGTGTGTTTGTCGATGCCTATGACTTATAATATGTGTTCACTCAAATATGACATGAATTACTATATATTAATGAAGGTGTATTTATTATTAATTTATATTAAATATATGTCTCATTGTATGCATGTATTGAGAGGGAGAGAGACGGAGAGATCGAGGAGATAGAGAGAAGACAGAGAGAGGGAGCACAGGGAGGGAGGAGAAGCAAAACACTACCTTCTAAAGCATTTAGCCGGTAGTGATGCCTTGGGAATCATTACCGGTTGAAACCACCAATCGGCAATGATTCCTAAGGCATCACTGTCGATTGAAACTACGAACCGACAGTGATTCCTAAGGTATCATAGTCGGTTGAAGCCTTCAGCCGGCAGTGATAACTCCTTCACTGTTGGTCCCCCAGCCTCGACCATCATTGCCTGTTACCCACTGTTAGGTCCAAAACTGGCAGTGAAGAGGTTTTAGAGCCAACATTGATGTGATGTTCTATAGTAGTGCCTATATCTCTCATATAGGTGTTCTCACTGAAAGATTCCTCCTCTATATCTCTTCGCTCTCCAACATATCCCATAAATCTCACCCCTATATCTCTATCTCCTATATTTTATTCATATCCTAAGGTACTTGGCTAACTTGGCCTGGCATGGTGTGCACCCGGTGTTGCGCCGCTCTGGCCATCGACGGGAGCGGGGAGACGGCAGCGAGGCTCCGATGAGTGAGTAGGCGGGCGTCAAGGTGTTCCCTGAGGTAGGGGGAAGCGAGTGGAAGAGGCTGGCGGCGAGCGCACGGCCAGGCTCCAACGGTGTGGCTTTACGCTAGCGATGGGATGTCAGAGACGGCGTGAGTGAGCCCAAGCAGATGACGCGTAGCTAGTTGGCTCAAGTAGCAGGGGTGGGAGGAGGCAAGGAGTGAGATCGGGGGGAAAGGTGATGGCTGATGGTGGTGCAAGCTCTGGGTGGCTACTCCTAGGCGCTGAGGCAATGCAACGCGTCAGCCCTTTGCTCCAGGCCACAGTAGCATCATGCAACTGTTCCTAGTCACGGCGGCTGCTCCTGGGCGTTGAGGCGATGCAGCGCGCCGACCGTCTGCTCTGGGGGTTGATGACCATCTACACACGGAAGGGTGTGAGCCAGAGGGGGTAGCCGGATAGGAGATGGCTTCGGTCCCCTAGATTTGGGGGATGAGGTGTTTTATTTAAGGGGCCTCTAAAGATATGGGATTGGATAGGGCACATGCTCGTGAGCAGTTTTTCTAGATTTTTCAAAATTTAGCTATAAAGGTGTAAATAGTGGATTTGATGGAGATGCTCTAAGAGCATCTCCAACCAAGCCCTCTTCTCACCCCCTATCCTATATTTGAGGAAAAAACGATAAAAATTGATCTCCAACCGACCCCTATCCGACCCCCTTTATTTGAGGAGCCCTCAAATCTCCTCCCTCACTCCCTACATTTAGGGGCTCCTCATCCAACCCCTCATTTGGGAGAGAGGGGAGAGAGAGAGAGAGGAAGAGAGGGGAGAGAGAGTTGCCGGATATTAATAAAATAGAGGTGATTCGAATATAGGGGGTTAAATATGAGGGGTCGGTTGGAGCACGTTGAGAAATAGGGGATGAAATCTGGATGAGGAGCCCCTAAATAAGAGGAATAGGGGGTCAAATGTGAGGGATTGGTTGGAGATGCTCTAACTCCACCTCAGCGCTTTTTAAGGTAAAAGTCAGACCCCTGCTAATCAGGTCTTATCCAATGATGCTGCAACAAACTAAGTGATCTGAGACATGTCCCTCTCCGATCCATTTTTCTTCTCTGACTTCGCTGGCCTCCGAGTTATGGCTCACCCAGGCTCATGTGCCCTATGATATAGCTCTTTATATATCTAGTTAAGGTAAAAAAATTAGTAATAGATGATGTATAAGTTAACAGCGAGATGTTTACAATAATTTTTTCAAACTTTAAGCTTTGTATCTTTAACCTTTAGTAGACATTGTATTTGAGTGTATTTACAAATTGTGCTAGTGTTTCTAAGAAAATTAACACATACACAGACAGATGGAGTATTTATTTTACTACTTCTTCCTCTGCATTTTTACCTCGCCGGAACAATTTTCCAACTAAATCTACTGGCCTAGCGAGATGCGTGCTTATCGTCGTGATGCACAATTACTCGTTTAAACTAGTGTGCATAATGGTCTAGTGACCGGACGCCCATCCAATCGCCGGAAGCCGGTTAGGTTTTAACTAAGACCCAGTGGGGGGCGGCTTAACATCAGGGATGAGCTCATTTCCCCGGGTCCTAGTTAAATTAGGCGAAAAGAAAAGAAAAGGAAGAGAAGAGGAGAGATTCCTTCCGTCCTCAAACTTGTGTGTCAGGCATGCGCCGGGTCTTTAAAAAAAACACCCTCGGGACGCGGCAAGTATCAGACTGTCAGCAGCCGCTAGCTGGTCACCCTCCTTCCCAAGCAACGAAACGATTCCTTGCCCTCCCTCCTCTGGCCTCGAATCAGGTGCCTTTCTTTTCTTTTATTTAGGCTGTGCTTGATTTGTTTAAGAAAATTGAATGAGATGAAATCACCTTGGATGGAAGATTGGTCTGAGATGATATAAGTAGATTGGTTTGTTAAATTATGCTAATTAGTATTAATTATTATTAATTATAATTAATTATAATTTAAATTATCAATAATTATCCTTAATACCGATAATAATTAGTTATGGTTAATAAAATCTAATTATAAATAATATTTAACTAAAATTTTTAATAATCACTAATAACCACTAATCATCATTAATCGTAATTGATAGCGGAGTTGATAGGATCTGTACATGATTGTTCAACCGATTTTATCACACGGCTCTGTACAACATTTTTTTATATTCAAAGAATTCAAATCATCTTATCTTAAATGAAATGGTGTAATTCAATGAACTAAACAGTAGACATGATCACATCCCATACCAACTCGTATATGCATCGACTCTCTGAACCAATCAAACACTTTCTTAGTATCATGGCCACCCGATTGACTGCTTGAGCTTCCATTTTGGACAAGTTTTTATTATACTACTACTATACTGCTAGCCCGAGTTCCAATCGCCGGGAAATTTTTATTAGCCCAAGTTGCGAGATCGATGACAGTGCTTATGCCATAAACAAATACGGGTGACACATCGTTTGAGGCCACTTGTTTGCAGCTCCGGGTGCGTTGAGTTGGGAAGTGCTGTGGGGTTCCCGGACTCTGAAGAAGGTGAAGCGAAATTTCTCGGGGTCGCCCCGGCCGCGTCGGTGAGCGGCGGCACGTGACAGCGATACGCCGGGAGGCCAAGATAATCTTTGCATTGTTCTTGGTCTCGTTTCTGGGGTTTTTTATATGGACGCGAGGGCTCAATTATGTGTTTCTCTCCTCTTAGATACTGTTTGTATCGGATCGGAAAAGCTGAATTATAATTAAAATTTAAAAGTTGAAATAAACAGTTGGATTGTGATCACGATCTAAAGGCTGAAACAAGCAGTTGGTTGTAAAAACTAGATTGTTACGATCCAACATCCAGATTATAATAATCCAGCGATATGTTTTTCACCGGATTGTAACAATCCACAATTCAACTTTTACAATCCATAATCTACAAACTGTTTTTCAAAATCTCATGCTGAAACAAACATGCCTTTATGTGATGTGTTAATCTGTTTAGGTAAGGCCCTATTTATTTCGGACTGTAAAAACTAGATTATGATCAAAATATAAAAGCTAAAATAATAACTGAATTATAAAAATTGAATTGTGGTCATAATCTAAAAGCTAAAATAAACAGCTGATGGTAAAAATTAGATTGTTACAATTTAATATCTGATTGTAACAATGCAATAATATACCTTCCAAATTATAATAATTCACCATCAAACTTTTACGATCTAATTTTTTATAATTTATAATATACAAGTTATATTTCACCATCTCCTGCGGACACAATCAGACTAAAAAGAGGGTTCTGCATTCTGCTCTGGTGTCTGGTCAAGTACGCTTCCGAATTAGTAGTAAAAGCGTTTGGTTTCCACCTCCGGCCGGCCGGGTCCTCTCTCTCTTCTCCCTGCATTTCTTGGTTTCTTGGTTTCCTCCCCCGGAAAGAAGCAATGCCTCCTGCGCCCAGCTCGCATCAGTCGCAAATGAATTCGAGGTAACTGCTACTGGTCTTTCGCTTGCGATCTTTGTTATTGTGCGGTTCAATTTGGAGCCGCACCTGATTTGTTTGCGGGGGAACAAATTCTTTGCAGGAAGGAGAAGCGGATGAGCAAGGTGGACACCTTGGCGCCGCACAACGACGGCCACCAATGGAGGAAGTACGGCGAGAAGAAGATCAACAACACCAACTTCCCCAGGTTTGGACGGACGAACATCTATCTTCTTTGGTTTCTTCCCCATTTGTTACTTAAATCTGCAGCTGTCTGAGTTCTGGGAAATCAATTTTGAGCGGCAAGGAAGAAAAAATCTTCACCTTTTGCCAACTTTCTTGACTTTCCTCTTATCTCCCCCACCCAAATCGACCGTAATAGAAACATATTGCAACAAACATTTTGGGCCAAAACTGGATCCTTTGATGTTCATTGCACTCAAAAGTTTGTAACTTATGTTTCCATCTCACTGCAGGTATTACTACAGATGCACCTACAAGGACAACATGAACTGCCCGGCCACGAAGCAGGTGCAGCAGAAGGACCACAGCGACCCGCCATTATACGCGGTCACCTACTACAACGAGCACTCGTGCAACAGCGCCTTCCTCCCGCTGTCCCCCTCGGAGTTCCAGCTGCAGACCTCGTCCGGGAAGGCGGTCTCCATCTGCTTCGACTCGTTCGCGCCTCAAGAACCGGCGGCGGCGGCCAATGCCAGCGGCTCGCCTTCTTCCAACGCAGCGGTGGCGCGGCGCGGCACGCCTCCGGAGAGCAGGAACCCGCCCGTGCTGCAGCATTCTGAGACGTATTCCTGGGGCGCAGGGGCCGTGGAGCAGAAGCCGGCGTCCTGCAGCACCGAGTGCCATGACGCGTTTCCAGGTGGTGCCGGTGCGGTTCCTGAAGAGGTGGTAGACGCAGGCAGATTTGGGTCTATCAGGTTCTTTCATTTTTTGTAAATTGGTCAGTGTAAGGAAGACAGTTGATTTTACTTCAAGAAACTAATATGACACAAATGTTTTTATAATCATCTCTCTACATGCCAAAGAGTATGATCTGCATGTTACTGTGATTTTGTTAGCTAAATTGAAGGAAATACCGCTGCTAATTTCAATCCCAGAGTTCATCTCTGCAATTGTCGCACGCACTTCTGCTGGGGTGATGTAGTGGATCGAAAAGTGTTACTACCTCTGTTTTTTATTTGTCATTCCAATAAACACTTTGCTCATTATTCTTGACAATTACCTCTTGATAAAAATTAGATGATGTCAAATTATTTTTTAGACAAATTCATTACTATTATTTTTATGTGTCAAATTCTAATAGTGATAAATTTTTTTAAAGTTTGACTATATGTATTCTAGGAACAGAGGTAGTAGATTAAAAAAGAAGCAGCAGCAGCAGCAGCATTAGACAGATCAGCGCTTAAATTGTCACACCCTCAGTTCTGAGGCCTGAACCTGAGGCTGATGACCAGGTGGCTGGAGCACATCAGGGGATGAAATCACTGGAAGGCGTCGGGTGGCACCCGTGTGAGGAAGCCCAACTCACGCCATCTGCCAGAGATGTGGGCTGTGTAGGCGTGTGTGTGCGCCAGCCTAGCTTGGCCCTGCGCGTGCGTGCGTGGCGTTTATAAGGGAGAGATCAACTTGAGAAGGGGGTAAGCTCTGTTGTAGAACTCTGAACCTATCTAACTACCTGAAGGACACCGAGTTCTACCTCCCTAATACCCTTGCTGCCTTCCCGATTCTTCCAACCTAATCTCAGTTCGTGTATGATTGGATCGGAACGGTAACATTTGGTACGCCGGAGTACTTGAGGAAGCCGCATTACTCACCAGAGAGCCAAAGAAGGCCATGGAGAACGAGAAGCAACTGGGCGAGATCGCTGCTTCTCTGGTGGCGTCGCAGGAGTCAAACAAGGCTATCATGGAAGCGATGGCGGAGTTGACGAGTTCGAAGCCCAAGGTCGAAGCAACTGTGGATGGAGTGGAGGAGCTGGGGGCGCTACATTCCCAGGTGGATCTCGTCAGGCGGAATCCAGTTCTGACGGAGAGGCCGTCAGATCTGCCTCCGCTCATCGCGAAGCCGCCGACGTTGCCATCGGTGTCGCAGCCATCTCCACCACCATTTGGCTGGAAGAAGGAAGGAGATCCACCCGTATGGAGGCCAATTTCGGTGCTTGGGCCAGCGTGCCACCGTATGCGCTCGAATGCGGGAAATCATTTTGTGACACCACCACCACGGATGGATTTTCCAGTGTTTGAGGGGGGCAATCCTAAGTCGTGGCAACTCAAGTGCGAAGCGTATTTTCGAGTATTCCATGTTCATGAGGAATCCTGGGTGAGCATTGCTAGTCTGCACGTGAGGGGGGCGAGCTGCTATGTGGTTACAGACCGATCCTAGCATACAGTTGGTTTCATGGGGGAGATTCATACACTTGGTGAATGAGAAGTTTGGTAAGAGGGAGTTCCAAAGCAGTTTGCGGCAATTCACTCGCCTTAGGCAAACTGAGAGCATTCATCAGTATGCAGAAAATTTTAGTGAACTCATGCACAACTTACTTGCTCATCACCACACTTGGGAGCCTCGGTTTTTTGTCACCCGGTTTCTAGATGGTCTTAAGGAGGAGATTAGAGCACCTGTTGTCTTACATTGCCCGATCAATCTCGATAGTTCTGTATCCTTATCATGTTTGCAGGAGGAAGTCTTGGAGACAACAAGACATCGAGATTATCGGAGACAAGAAGCGCCGGTGCTGAGAGCTGGTGGGCGCACGGGGTTACCCTTGCCTCCACCTCCCAACAGACTACGACCACCTACAGGGGGAACTGCTAAAGAACGCAGAACAGGAGATGATGTCAGAGCACCGTGACTGAAGACCGCTTGTCAGCGTTGTGCACCTATTGTAGATCACAAGGACTGTGTTTGAAATGTGGTGCGAAATGGTCTATAGATCATAGGTGTGCACCCACAGTTCATCTGCATGTAGTAGAAGAGATGTTGGAGTTTCTGGAGGGGCAAGAACATATCAGAGTGGTGCCTGTTGGGGAACAGTGTCAACAGATAGATGAAATGCTGATGTCTGTTTCTGAAGCAGCTGTCAGTGAGAAGGATGGACCAAGGACAATTCGCATCAAGGGGATGATCAAGAAGGATGAAGTGCTGATGTTAATTGACTCAGGTAGTACCCACAACTTTGTGAGCAGTAGATGTGCAAGGTTGCTTTCAGGAAGCTGCAGATTTCAGGAAGTTGCAGATTCAGAACCCCATTCTCAGTAAAAATTGCAGATACTGGTGAGCTCTATTGCAATCAGGAGATGGTTGGCTGTGAGTGGTGGGCACAAGGCATATCTTTGGAGACCAATGTGAAGGTTTTACCTCTGGGATGCTATGATGTTGTGCTTGGGATGGATTGGTTGGAGGAACACAGTCCCAAGACTGTGCATTGGCGCCATCAAATTCTCTCTTTTGAACAGCAAGGGAAATGGGTGACTTTACATGGAGAAAGGAATGAAAAATCATCTTTCAAGGCAATTTCATCCATTGAGCTACAGCAGCTAATGCACAGGGAGGCACTAACTAATGTCATTCATCTCTATAGAGTAGAGGTTGAGGAGAATGAGCAGCCATATTGTCCAGAACTGGAAGAGATGCTAAAGGAGTTTAGTGAAATGTTCAATGAACCAACAGAACTGCCTCCAGTTAGAACCTATGACCATGATATACCCTTAATACCTAGGGCAAGTCAGTGAATCTTAGGCCATATAGGTATAATCCTGCATAGAAAACTTACATAGAGAGACAAGTAACCAAAATACTTGGGCAAGGGATTATCCAACTAAGCAACAACCCCTTTACTTCACCAGTACTTCTAGAGGAGAAGAAGGATGGTGAGTGGAGATTTTGTGTGGATTATTGTCAGTTGAATGAGATAACTGTCAAGAATAGGTTCCCTCTTCCAGTGATTGATGAGCTGGCTGGAGTTCAAGTTTTCTCTAGTTTGAATATTGTCATGTCCCGATTTTTAGATTTCTCAAATTTCTAAAATTTTCTAAGATTACATTATAGATTAAATAACTAGAACAGGAAAAGCTCTATTTTCTAAATTCAAATTCAAATTTGAATTAGGATTATTATTTGTTTGAATGCATTCATGCTGGAAAATAGGCATTTAGGTTTTATTGTGAGCTGTTGGTTTTCTCTGGATTTTATTGGATTTTATTTGAGCCTATTTGGAGTTTACTTGATTTTAATTGTGCTAAATTTAATTTCTAAAAGAATCAAAATGTTTTCTTAAGCTCAAAATATTTTTACTTGGCTTCTAAATGCTTTCAAAGCTGGTTGGAATTTTCTAAAAAATTTAGGCTTCATTTGGTATTTTAATTGGATTTTATTTGCCATTCTTCTTTTCTAGAAATTCCTAAAAAAAAGAAAACCTAATCCTATTCCCTCTGGGCTGACTGAAGCCAGCCTAGACCATCTGCAGGCCGTTTCCTCCCGGCCTCCCCTGCCTCTCTCTCACCTGGGCCCAACCGCCCCAGCCTGTTCCCGCTACCGCCAACTGCCCTCTGGGCCACTCGCACCAGCCCACGATCGCTCGCCCTTCTGCCCCGCTATCGAACACGCGCCCGTCTTTGCCGCCTTTGCCATCTCGTTGACGTGTGGGGTCGCCCTATCGTCGTCCCTGACCCGGACTCCAGCCGAGTCTGAGTCAGAGCCACTGTTGCCGCTCCTTTCCCGATCGCCCACGCCTCCTCCTCCGCCAATATATAGCACCCGAGCACGCCCCTACCCGTTTCCACCATTAGCTATCGCCTCCCGTGCCCAATTCATCAATACACCTAAAACCTAGCATGTCGCAACCGCCATTGGAGCCCCTCGGCCGAGCTCACCGATCCGTTGCCCAAGCACCGCATTTCCATCGCCAAGCTACTCAGAAGCATCACCGTCGACTGTTGAGTACCCCTGTGCCCTCTCCTTTGTTTCGTGGCCGCTGCAGACCCCACCTCAATGAGATCCAACCGCCGTCACATCTCCTCACCGTCGCCCAACAAATCCATCGTCTCCCTGACTTGGCCATTGCCTAGGTGAGTTCGTTGCTGCCTCCTCTTGCTCCTCCGTCACTCGCCGTCGAAAACCGACGCTGACGACGAGGTCTCCGCCCAACGCCGACGAGCGCATCATGCGGATGCTCGGCCGCCGCCATGTTCTCTCTGCCATCGGCTGCCTGGTCCCTTCACCATCTCCCCCATCCATCTGATCCAAATCCAACCACCCAGGTAGATCCAAACTTACCCCTACATCCACCAATCTCGTGTTGCTGTATGTCCACATCATCCAGTCAGCCCAGACTTGCCACATCATCCTTCCACGTCAACACCTTCGCTAATGTGTCAGCCTTGTCATCTTGTCACGTCATCAAATCTAACCTAGTCAATTGTCCGGTCAATAATTCCTCTTTTTCAGTAAAAAATAATTCTAAAATTTTTAGAAAATTAGGAAATTTTTTAATTAGATCCTAGAACTTTAGAACCTCATATCTTTTTCGTTTTAGCCATGACCTATACCAGCGGCTCCCGGCCCACGACTCAGCCCAACCAACTAGACAGTTAGAATTGCCCACTCCACACATACGTTGTCAGAGTTTTTTTATTTTTATATTTTTTGAGTTAAAATTTAAATAAATAGATTCCCGGCGAAAATATTTGCAAAACTAGACGCCTGCAGCCCTCTTAGGGGGCTGCAGTCCTCTGAGAGGACGGTTACGGGTCCGAACCTCCCCCTGAGAGGGCGGTAGGCCTAACCGCCCCCTCAGAGGGTGGGTGGGGCCTTCCCGCCCGGCCCACAGGCTTACCGCCCCCCTGAGGGGGCGGGTAGAGCTCCTTACCGCCCTCTCAGGGGGCGGTAAGGGCTCTCCCCGCCCGCCGCGCCGCACCGCCCGCCCGCGCCCTGCAGGCTATAAAAAGGCCAAAAAATGACCAAAAAACCATAAAAATCGGAAAAAAGGAAAAGTTGAGAAGAGAGGGGAGAAGAGAGGAGAGGAGAGGGGAGGAAGAGAGGTCGGCGAAGCCCTGCTGCATTTGGGCCACGGATTTGAAGAAAAAATTTGGGTAAATCTTTTTTTCCTTTTTATTGTTGTTAATTAGTGCAGTAATAGTATATGACATAGATTTTAGACATTTATGACCTAGGGTTTAGAAAATTATCAAATTTAGTTAGAAAATGGTACGATAGCAGTTCAATATAGAATATTATTTTTAGTATATTATTTTCAGTATTTTATCTATAGTATATTATTTTTAGTATATTATTTTGAGTATGTTATTTGTAGTATATAATTTTTAGTATATTATTTGTACATGCGGACGTAGGAGGCAACAGTAGATGATAATTTGCGAACCTAGGGTAGTATTTAAAAACTATTTTATCCGATAATCAGAAATATAGTTTGTTGTCTTAACATGGGTTATGTTTGCGGGTGTTTCCAGGGATGGCAGATAAATTATTTTTTCAGATATATTATGGTGAGGGTGAAATTAGGTACGGTCCCAACGGTGTAGATCTGTCTGAATTTCGTCATGTCATGAAGGGGCTTAGTAAAGCTAATGAGAGGACTATTGTGGGTGTGTGCAAATGGCTCATGCGGTTTTTCCAACTGGATCCGCAGCAATATGAGCTGAAGTTGAAAGCTGTCCTGAGCCGTGTTAGTCATGGATACTTTGGTGAGCTTGTTCCCATTGAAGCCACATCAACTTGGAGGCAGTATGTAGATATATGCTGTGAACGTGGTCTGCCGCTTGTTTTGTTAGCTGAGGCGTACCTGAAAGATCAAAATGAGGTGAACTCTGCAGAAGCAGTAGCAGGACCAAGTGAGGCAGTGGAAGATGAGTCAGAGACTGCTAATGTAGGGTCCAGGGAGGAGGTTGGTGATGTTCCAGAGCTGCAGCCGATGGGTGTAGCTGATGAAGGGGAGCACATCCCTAGCATCATTGAAGATATGGATTTGGAGGATGAAGAGTTGGAGGAAGGCCTTACCGATGGGGATTCTTCTGATGAGGAGGGTAATGCTCCAGTTACTGCAGAGTGGCGGGATCAAGAATTTTCGAAGTTGGTGGTTAGCGAGGCTGACCAGACACCGTGGCAGTACCGTGAGAATGAGGTGTCACAGGGTGCTATGTACCCCACAAAAGAGGTAGTTATTGATGCAGTGAAATTCTGGTCGTTGTCTCTTCGTAGGCAATTCAAGGTTGTTAAATCAATTAAAAGAGAGTATGATGTGAAGTGCTTGGTGCCTCAGTGCCCTTGGCGGGTGCACGCATTCAGAGGGAAATAGGCAGACTACTGGTAATGCTCAATAGTTAAGGAACATAATTGTCACATTGAGGAAATAGAGTTCGTCCACCGGAACCTGTCTTCTGCTTTCATTGCAAATGTTATGTACGGAGAGATTGTGGAGAACCTAAGGTATGAGCCATGATCAATAATCCGTGCTATTGACCAAAGGTTCCAGTACACAATAAACTATGTGAAGGCATGGAGGGCGAAACAAAAGGCTATTGAGATGAGGTTCGGTACATATGAAGATTCGTATCACAATCTACCTCATCAATTAGCCACAATTTGTGCAAGAAATTCAGGCAGCTACTATGATATCAAGCATTACCTCTCTACTGATGTGGAGTACAGCGGAAAAAGAGTGTTGCAGCGTGCTTTCTTTGCATTCACTGCAACTATCAAGTCCTGCCACTAGGGTTTGCGTTCGTGGAGAGTGAGAACGGGGACAGCTGGTATTGGTTCCTAGAGCGGATTAAGCATGCAATTATTCTTGACCGACCAGATGTGTGTCTCATTCATGATAGACATGCAGGATTGTTGCAGGTTTTGCTGGATATGCAACATGGTAGCGTGCGATGGGGTGTACCAGTACAGTGGCCAGATCTCAAAAGCAGGTGGTGCATGCGCCATATGGGTGCGAACTTCTACAGACAGTTTAAAAACAAAGAGTTAATGAAGTTTTTCAAGAAGTAGTGCAGTCAGAACCAGCAACGTAAGTTCAATGCATTATGGGCAAGACTTGATGAACTGACTCTTAAACAAACTGCGGAGGCTGCACCTAACGGTGAGGAACCAATAGCTCTCGGTCCTCTCCCAACCGATACTCCATAAATTGTAAGGAGATCGGGCTCATCTATTAGGAGCTTTTCACAGTGGATACGCAATGAGCCGAATGAAAAATGGGCTCTGCTGTACGACAGTGGTGGTGCCAGGTATGGAGTAATGACTACAAACCTTGCAGAGGTTTATAACTGGGTCATGCGAGGAATGAGATCCCTACCACTAGTTGGAATTGTAGAAGGCATTTTGCATGGGACCTGCAAGTACTTCATTGATCGGTATGCAGCTGCTAAGGTTGTAATGGAGGACAATTTGCATTCAAAGTATATTGTTGTTGTATTTATTTATCAATGTATTAATGTATATGTCTTTCAAATGCAGAGATGGCTCACCCTTCGACTCCCGAGCTTTTGGACCTGGCCGTGGACAAGAAGCATCGCAGCTTCTTATCCTCCGAGCACTAGACGGAGCTAGCAGTGTTTCGCCCACGAGGCCCTGGAGAGCTGCTGATGATAGACGAGCGATGGAGCCACAGGTACTTAGAAAATTTGATACGAAATTGTCATATCACTGCTGTTGTTACATATTATTGATATACTGCAATACTTATAGGTTGGCAGCGGCCGGACTCCTACCGCTTTGCCGGTTGGTCGAGGCCCGATCGACGGAGAACCCCGAGGTTGCGGCCCGTCGTTTCTACTTCGATCGGTCGCTGATAGCAGCACTAGTCAACGAAGAAGTGGATCCTACAGTTCCAGGTACGGTAACATACAACCTATCGAATACTAACAAAGTATGCCGTAATGATCCTTTCTGACACCAGTCATATGTGCAGCCGGCGTACATACACCCACACGCCAACGCATACGCAGTCTCGAGACATTTGGAGGCCTTCCTGCTTTGGTTGTTTGGGTGGGTGATGTTCACTAGTGGCCAAGGCCACCTGGTTACGAGGACGCTTGTGTCGTACGCCCGGGCAATAGCGGATGCTGATGCGGAGGACGTACCGCAGTTCAGCTGGGCATCCGCTGTTCTTGCTGGGACGTATCGGGCGCTCTGCGACGCATGCACGAAGAAGGAGGCACTAGCCACTTTCGTCGGGTGTCCACTTCTTCTTCAGCTATGGTCGTACGAGCATTTCGCCATAGGCAGGCCAGTGGTGGACCGCTCCCCGTACCCAGAGGAATGGTACGGCGAGACGGACGAGGACGCGCCTACAATGGCCTCGCTGTGGTGTCATCGACGGGTACATATTTTACATGAACAGTTCCTTCGTATTGTGTTAGTCTCTGAATATTTGTATTGATGTTTGTCACTCAGCCACACTGGGCCCACGAGCAGTCTCGCAGCGCGTACGAGCATTTTCGTACCCAGTTTGACAGGCTACGTCCTAACGATGTGGTATGGGAGCCATACAGCGTTCGGTCCGTGCAGACACGTGCAGGGTTGGGTTTGTCACCCTTGTGCACCCGCGACGAGGAGTACTGGCTCACCAAGGCGCCCCTTGTCTTCGACATCTACGTCGAAGAGTACTCACCGCACCGCGTCATTCGGCAGTTTGGCCGTCACCAGGAATTCCCGCTCGTTCCCATCCGTACCGTCCCCGTGCAAGTCCACAGGTACACGCGAAAAGGCCAGCCAGCTGACAACCTCTGGGCGGAGCGCTTGGCCCCTTACGTGGCAACATGGGCCCAAGCGCTACAGGACGTCGTTGATGAGGCGCGTCCCCACAGCGAGGGGAACTTCAGGGAGTACCTACGGTGGTATGTACCACGTACGCGGACCCGTGTCACCTACACCCCTGAGGATGTCCGGCCCCACACCGCATCGACAACGGAGACATACCCGGTGCATTGGGACGAGGACGCCGCTTTAGCAGTAAGTAACTTTTTGAAGTCCGTACTTTATATTGAATGAACATAATCGTATACTTTAATTGTTCACTTTTGTTCATATCCGCAGACAGATATCATTTATGACGTAAATAGGGATGCAGCTGCTGCCATGGACCGCGTCCGGCAAGGGCATCACCTAAGTGCGTCGGATGTTGCGAGCTTCATTAGACGGGTTTTCGACAAGACGATGCGCGCCTTGAAGCTCACCTCCCGCCGATCTACCACAGATGTAGCAGGACCGCCTCCCAGGACGAGTGGTGTACACGCCGAGTCGTCTCGGCCGTCTGACGTGCACCGATGTTTCTTCAGTGTCGGCACCCACACGACCCCTTCTACCACGTCATGGAGGGTCGGAGCAACATAGTACGAATTATACTTTTGAATAATGTTGAACAATATCATTTACTTATTATTATTAAACAATCATTAGGTCCGTCTGCACAAGTCTCGACGCAGCCTCGTAGATCGAGCCCTGTGCGTCCACAGTCAGGTACTCCGGGAACCCTTCTTCCTAGTTTCTAATACTTTCAGCAAAATAAGTTAGTATTGTGCTCAGGTTACTTCGGTGACGAGGCCGGTCCATCTTCGGCGGCCCCACGCCCTACCCCGCCCGCAACGTACTACAGCACGTCAGCATGGCCTTCTTCTACTGCACCGTCGTACCACGCAGGTACAATTATACATTTTTTACTACTACTTTCAATACCATATTATTCGTATCTAACGTGATTATTTGTTCATAGGCCCCTCCAGCCAGTACACATGGATGCCTGCCGAGCCTTCACAGTCCTCCTACCCTAGTGAGGAGGATAAGGCTGGCACTGACACCGCATACGACATCGTCCGTGACTTCTTCGGGGGCACACCTGACTACGACGTCCTTCAGCGGTCCCAGGTTTCCAGTGCACCACTTCGGACACAGCCCACGCACGACGAGCCCTCGACACCGGTGGTCCCTACTAGGCCTACCAGACACGTCGGCCCACCCGACCCCCTCACCTACTCCAGGGGTCATGTGAGGGTTAACCAGCGGCATCGGGACCACGATGGGGCGCACGGGCGACGGCAACGAGGGAGACATGAGTAGCATTTTACATTTTATGTAACTAACATATGCATATTCGCTTCGTGATGTACTCCTATGTATTAAGACACGTTTACTTTGTATGGTCGACTTAGCATTTTGTAAATGCATTTCATATTCAGACACGTTAAATGAAGAAGTGACCACAGCACTAAACTTTAACCATGACTTGACAACACATGCCTTCTGCCGCAGGCTTTAAACAAGATGTGACAACACTACCCAGCTTTTTCAAATCAGTAAATGACAACATGGGTACCAATAAACGTGGAATCTCTGACCATGGGCAATGACAAAATTTTCCCATTCTTCAAGATGAAATCCGATGCTCTTCCCACCATCTACGCCCATGCCCTCACTCCTTTCTTCAAGAGCGAATCCAATGCTCCTGCCTCCCCCAACTATAAATAGCCGAACCTCCTTACGGTGAAGCATCGCTCATTTCTCATATCTCTCAAGTGCAATGTCTTCCTCAGCTCTATCGAGCCTACCAAAGAAACATTGGGGGACTACCATACCTGAAGGTCTCGAACCACCAATGTGCTTCTGTGGTGACCTTTGTAAGCTCCGCGAGTCGCAGGACATCTCATACACCTATGGACTGCGCTTCTTCATGTGTGCCAACTACGAGTATGACAAGCCTCGCCATACAACAACTGGTTATCGACCGGTACGGTAACAGATATCCGCCTCATCTCTTCCGATTACGCACCCTCTTTTACTAACCGCTCATCTTGTTCCATTTGTTCAGTCCCCTCCATCGCTCTGTGATTTTATTCAGTGGCTCGACAATGAGCAAAATGACTCACAAAAGCTGTGGGTCGACATGAACATGAGGTGGAGAAGGGAAGCGTACGCACGTCGGGAGTACGAGCAACAGCAAGAGGAACTTCGCCTCAAGCGGGAGGAAGAAGAGCGCATGAGGAAGGCGGCGCACGACCGTACCGTGGCTCAGGCTCGAGAGGCTGAGAGGGAAAGGAAGCGAGAGAGAGCCCGCCGTGCTAAGACGGCAGTTCCCGATGCCCTCCGAAAGGGAAAGTATCCTAGATGCACGCAGTAGAGAGTATCTAATGTAACCCGACATACTTTTCCTCCCTAAGGCATATTATGATTAGGATCGGCGCACTAATAAGTAGGTCTTAGTGCGAATCGTACATGCCACCTTTGTTTCCTCATCGTGTCGTCGCGGTTACAGTGTATTGTAATGTTTTCACCCTATGTTTAATATTATGTTTGTCCTTGTTCGCACCTCATACCCACGTAAAATGCTGCAACTACTAATTACTGATTTTTTTCTCCTGTTATTACATAACCTACTCCAAATTTAATTTCTTAATTTCCTTACATCCCTTCCTTTTTTATTTGTTCAATTGCAAAAATAATACATTTTTAGAGGATAAAATGGAAAAAAAAATATTTTTAGAGGAAAAAATGCCCCTAACCGCCCTCTGAGAGGGCAAACCACTCTCTCAGGGGGCGGTTAGGCCCTGAGGGGGCGGTTAGCCCCTCTTGCCGCCCTCTGAGGGGGCGATTAGGCCTACCGCCCTCCCGAGGGCGGTTAGGAGCCGTAACCACCCTCTCAGAAGACTGTAGGCGCTTAGTTTTGCAAATATCTTCACCGGGAATCTATTTATTTAAATTTTAACTAAAAAAATATAAAAATAAAAAACTCTACGTTGTCACTAGTCACCACTTGAAATTGCCACCGCCGCCAAGTGTCCGGCCGAAGCACACTGCTTGCTACATTTGTGCTTTGTCCTACATCACTATGTCATCCACCACCTCCCCGGCGTCCGGTGTCTCCGGCGCAGCACCGCCGCACATTGTGGAGGACTTCCTCGGCGTCCTCCAGCTCATGAGCGACGGTGCTGTCAAGCGCGCCCCGGCGACCCTGGTCCTCACTGAAGCGTCGTTGCCCTCCGCCACGGCGCCGGTCCAATGGAAGGACGTTGTCTATGACGACGCCAACAATCTGAGCCTCCGCATGTACCTGCCGTGTGGTACCGGCACCGAGAAGCTCCCGGTCATCGTACTTCCACTGCGGTGCCTTCTTGGTCGGCAGCTTCGCCATGCCCGACACCCACGACGCCTGCCTACGCCTCGCCACCGAGGTTCCCTCTGTGGTGCTCTCCGCCGACCACCGCCTGGCCGGCTGGCCCCCGAGCACCGCCTACTCGCGGCGCGGATCAGTGGCTTACCGAGTCGGCTGACTTCGGCCGCGTGTTCGTCTCCGGCGAGCCGTCCGGCGCGAACATGGCGCACCAACTGGCCATCCGCATTGGCACGGGGAAACTCGCCATTGATCCGGTGCGTGTCGCCGGTTACATGCCGCTCTTCCCGTACTTCCGCTGCGAGCAGAGGACGGCGTCCGAGGCGACCTGCCCCGCCGATGTGTTCCTGACGCTCCCGCTGTACGACCAGGTCTGGCGGCTGGCGCTGCCGGTGGGGGCGACAAGGGACCACCCGGTGGCGAACCCGTTGGGGCCGGACAGCCCCTCCCTGGAGTCGGTCGAGCTCCTGTCGGTGCTCGTCGCGGTCGGCGACCGCGACATGCTGCTCGACCGGATCAACGACTACGTGTCTACGTCGCGAGGGTGAAGGCGACGGGGACACGCGTTGATCTCGTTGAGCTCGCGGGGCAGGGCCACATGGTCAGCAGAGAGGCCATGCACGAGGTGGTCCGTGCCGTCCATCGGTTCGTGCACGGCGGCACGCCGGAGCCAGGCATCGGAGTTCTCACTTCTCAGGACCCGGTTTCCTTGTCTCTTTGTCTTAACGCGTCGCGTGACGCTGCTGGTCAGTCAATAAAAAGGCTGTTTGCCGCTACATGTGCCCATTGCATGGTGCATGCTAAAGCGGCAAATAAGGTCGTAACAATAAATCTACCGTGTGCTTGATTTGTGATAAACACGTTCGAATTTAAGCACTTTAATTTGCCGCCTTTCCCATCGATCAATCGACTGAAATATGAGAAACGTACAGTTGTTGGCTCACCGGCTTCGTTCTTTGTGTTCGGCCGCTGTCGCTTAGGGTACGGAGAGAGGGTTGCAGGTCTGGGAGGTGTCTCTGAGCTTAGAGGGATGTGAAGGAGACATATCAGCCCGATGGTGGCAACGGGCGGTGAGTCGTAAGGTGAGGCAACGTGTCTGCTGCGGAGGATCGTCGTCAGTGTGTAGGGTTGGAGCGGGGGTGAATGTTGAACAGAGACAGCTCGACACAGCTGGGTTAGTGAGCGGGAGGCCGTTGGTGATGGAACCCGTGGCGGGAGCGTCATTGGAGACAGGAGGAGTAAAGCAAGGTAGGAGGAGCGAGGTTCGACGGCATTCGGAGTTAGCTGGAGATCGGGAGGTTGAAAAGTTAACGAGGGCCCTCAGATCGTCTGTTAGACGGTCGGGATTTGTCTACTGTAATTTTTCAGTGGATTGCAAATTAGCATCTTCCTTAATTTGCCGGGTGCAGTTTATTCGCGTGATGTGTTTTAATATTTGTTATTTGTACTTTCGCTTCGCAAATAGCTGCTCTTGATATCCGATCCGATCCAAATAAAGTCGTTGCAGATACCTATAGTTGCATTTTGGCTGGTCAGTGGTCACAGAGTATTGGTTTGTCCAGGATTTGGGTAACCCAAAAGCCTGATCTGTAGCATTGGATTAATGAAATGCACAACTAATTGGAACATGGTCACATGGAAGATCCATTGAATCCAAAGCTGTATCTACTGCTGTAAGACTCGATTGTAAGACTTGATTCCGTTGTTTTGTAATGCAAATGGGTTTTCCCGTGTTAAAAAAAAATTCGAATCCAGAGCTGCAAATGTACACAAGCACATGATCAAGAAAGCTAGAAGCATGTGAACGGCCCGCCTATCATTCACAAGCCCATGCATCATTACCGTTTAAAAGAGCATCCTTCACCACATGTAAATGTAACTCTACAAAAATAGTTGATGGTGCTTTCTCTCCTTTTTTGCCGGAGGATTGACAAAGTGATCGTTATCAATATTTTTAAATGCCATAATAATGAAGTTCTAACCATCTTGGACTGCTAGGAATAGGTAAAAATGTAATCTAGTTACTTACTCGACTTCGCCGACATGACCAGGCGCATCAGAACCATTGGACATAGAACACGGAATATCGTGTGAGAAACTAATCATCCGTTCATCCAAGGAACGATCAATGGCTGACGATGTGAATGAAAAGGAGCTCCTGCTGCGGATGGGATGTTTCCTCATTACTTGATGCACCGCGCCGGCTTCTTCTTGATCTGAATGACCGTGCACCAGGAGATTGGGAAGCATCACTGGCGCCCACCTTCATCCACTTTGTTCTCATTTCTGGCATCATTTACTGGTGCTGCTTTTGCCATTCCCGGCATTGCTTGTGAATGAGCGGAATGGGAAGAATCTTCTTATCTTCCAAAATGTTTAACACTCTGTTGCATGAAGAAAATCTCAGGTTCAAGAAAAAATATATATTGAAAGCCGAAGCACAAATTTGATTAAAAAAATACAGTAAATCTTGGATCCGTAGCTGTTTGAACTTAGCGAGTGGTAACCCCTAAATTTTTGAAAATTACCTGCGCCGCACCTTTGATCCTGAGTCCTATGGCATTAACTTATGCCATCTCTAGCAGATAATATAAAAATATATTTTCTATAATATTATTATAGCATCTCTAATATTATTATAGTACTATCTATTTTTCATATCCAGCAGCTACTCTATTTACTACCTTATATTATTTTACATATCTCTTTAGGCCCAAAATCATCTTATATGAACAGTGTTGCCATAGCTCCATCTCATTCACAAATATGTTGTTCCTCTGTCCCTGTCGATTCGATCCCGCATCACTGTAGCACCAGAAACGACATCTGCTGGAGGTCGGATGCGGGGCGAGATCAATCGGCAAAATCATTATAGCACCGGAAAGTGACTCCGCTGGAGTTGGCCTTAGATTGATCTCATGTGCCTCACGCATGATGAAGAAGAACTAGAGCCTAATTGAACCCGACTAGAATGATGGATGAATGAATGAGATTACTACTCCACCACGCAGCAAATAAATCCGGTACTAACCAATCGAGACTCTTAGAGAGAAAGAAATTGTCAAAGATTTGTTTCTAACAATATGTCCGTAATTAGACGGGGGTACCTTTGATATCAAGGATCGAGAATAAAACAAGACGCACGATGTAGACAGGTTCGGGCTCTGGCTAGAGTAATATCCTACGTCATATATGGAGGTTGATATATATGTATTCTCTCGAGTACAAGTAACGTGGCTAGATCTATTATAATGAGTAGATCGGATCTAAACTAAATTAGAGTTGAAGTCACCGAGTATCTCCTATGATCTTGGTGCTTACGTCGAGTTGAGTTGTGTAGAAATGCTCTAGGTCGTTGAAGTTGTGGGGTTTTGTAGAAGTTCTCCTTTCAAGGGTCTGGGTCCTCGCATTATATAGGCCCTGACACTGCCCTGAATTCTGCCGTAAGCGATGATGAGTCCTTCATCTTATCGATCAAAGCAAGATAGCCGAATCCAGCTCGGATATAAGTCATACTCGAGTTAGTTAACCTGATCGAGACCTTCCTAGTATGGGCTTTTGTGATCTTCGAGTATACCGGTCCTGCAGATCGGGTCCACAATATCTAGAGTCGTTAAAGATGCGAACAAGGTATCCTATCCATTTATGATGTACTCCTTATGTGTATATACCATATAGTTAGATATTCAATAGTAGCCCCTTAACTCTGCTCAGCAAAGAGGATTTCCACAAGCATCTACTCGAGTACTACCAAATCCGATCTTGGTCGAGTAAGATAGATCCAGCCTACAATTGAAAGAATCAAGCAAGGCAAAGCTCTGTTCTGGGTATCGAGTGGAAACACTATTTGGTTGAGCACCATGTCGTTGTCCGCACTCGAGACTTGAGAAAGGTTTGAGAACTCGACTTCCTAACATCCGTCTCTGAGTAGAGTTAAAAAGAACATCTCCAAAATTTGAAACGTTGGGTATAGGCTCATTTAATGCATCCAGATGAGCGTGCAGAGATTCGTACAATGTCATCATCCCATTTTTCACGTCGAACGAGGCGCCTCGGTGATGCCTCAAAATATCTTCGAGATGGGAACAATTTCTAGAATCCACCTCGGAAAAGGGGATGTTTTCCGAAATTCATCATGGGATGAGGCCTATTTATTCTTTTGATGAGAGTTTCGCCATCCAACCTTTTAAACCTCCATAGCTTGATTGCCTTAGAATTTTTCCACCGCCATCTATTTCTCTAGCACTGTCGCTTTTACTCAGAAACTCATCCTTTAGCTTGAATCCAATGTAGGGACCTCCGACTGGGTGGCCTTGCCGTTAGGGGTGCTGGATGTCATCTCTAACAAGTTATCGCATCTGGAAGACTTCGACTTCTTCCTCTATGTCTGCACCACTTGGCATGAAGTGCACAGAGTAGCGAAATTTATGCCCTGGATCTTAAAAGGTCCTTTCATGCACGGGGATGGTGTGGTAGAGATACACTACCTGGGGAGCGATGCAGTTTTCTACCTTCCTCTTCAGGATTTGACCGGCGACAGTTGGGAGATGATTGGTGCATCGAACGGGCTTTTGATCATTGTCGAACAGGAGCATTAGATCAAGGCCAAGGTAGTAAATCCAGTGACCGAATGGTTCTTTGACCTGCCTCCGCTCTCCTATGATGCGTTCTGGGTGAACATGGAAGGATGTGTGGTGCGAAGGGATGGGAAACTATTCATCATTGTCACTCTGAGGATGCCATATTTTCATCTCCACATGACAAAGGGAGTGTAGGTTTGTATTATAGATGGACCACCATAATGGTTTTAGATTTCCAATAGCAATTTCTGGTGGAATATCCCAGGTTTTCTGGATGGAATTGCTTCTGAGAATCCATCAGGAGCCATAATGGCATCAGAATAGTCGATGCCTGAGTTCAAGTCTTGGCAGCTTGGACTAGAGGGAGGTTGACTCATCTTGGTCAGAACCCGTGCATTCTTCCTGAAGATCGATGACCAAATTGACAATCAGGTTGAGCACAACGCTCTAATGCTAGTATCTCTTCATGCCTCCAATGATGACATTTGGGAACCGCTAAGATGGGAATCCGTTCCTTTGGTAACAGAAAGAACAATCGTGCTGGGTATGATGTCCGAGGCCACGCCACCAATTCCTAGAATCACCACGTAGGGCTGAATTCTTAGCTTCCACTGAGCAAACCTGGCTCATGACCAGGATGGATGTACGATGCTCGAAAGTCCATACCATTGCGGAGCCTCTAGAACAATCAAATCTCTCATGGGGAATAAGTGGCATTTTTGTAGATGGTTGTCACCTAAGCTTTCACCCTAGAAACGTAATAAATTTTCTAGTAGGTTTTTGCTTCATGGTTGTGATGAAAACTTGGTTTTTGCTTGATGGTTGTCATGAAAACTTTACTTTTACTTTTCTTGTCCACCATACATTTACCCTTTTTTACTTGTCGGTGAAATAATGTTAACATGAATAGATGCCAAAAATGATTAGCACATGTCATGTCCATCCTCGAGATTTGCTGACTAAGTATCTGTTGATGCCTGTACCATTAAAAATATATGGCATAGCCCCCGACTCTCTGCTCGATGACTGAATTGAGTGGAGAGTAAATTTGTAGCATCAAAATTATGCGATGTAGCCCCTGACTCTATGTTTGATGTGATAATCAAGATAGAGAGTAGAGCTGTAGCATCAAAAGATACCCAACGTGGCCCCTAACTCTTCGCTCAATAGCTAAATTCGAGTAGAAAAAGTAGAGCATAACACTGTCATTAAACAATGTAATTCCCTACTCTCTGATTAACATGATAGTTAAATAGAGAGTGAAGTATAAGCATAAAAATATACGATGTAGCCCCTGACTCTTCGCTTGATGACAGAATTGAGCAAAGACTAGAGCTAAGCATCGACACCTTCTCGACCACATGCTCAAAGGTGTCAGCCCACGAGCATATGGCTACAATTTTATCGCAATCATCGAATGAATCCAATTAATTGGGTAGGTGAGTATAAAAAACTCACTCCCACTTGTGCTCATTTTCACCGCAACCTTTGATTTGATGCGTCATAATGACGCCGCACCCCTCTTTGCAGAGATTAGACAAGTCATAATGCCTCAGTGACACCTCGACTTAACGTGCCATGCGACCTAGGCGACCTTGTCATCATGCCCAACGCTATCGGATCTTGACGATGCCATTTTCACATTATGACTCGTTTCCATAGCTATAAATAAGGAAAACCAAAGCCGTCTGTTCTCACCCCATTTCCTTCCATTCTCCCTACATACTGCTCAGTAGAAACTTGTAGAGCTTGAAACCATGGCGTCCACTCCACTGTCGTCTCCTGAGCCATGTCCAGAAATCAGAGGAGTAGGACCTCTTGCCCCAAGGCCTCTCGCCATGATTCCACCCGACGTTATCATCATTTCCTCTAATGAGGAGGAATCGAGTGAAAGACCTAGGAGGAGGGGGAACAAAATGTCTATTGGAGGTCATCGACCTTTCACCCACCACCACCGGTGTTTCCTTGACATCGACACCACAGAACAAGTGGCACAAGAATCGGTGACACGAGCCGCATAGGAGGGAGATGACAATGGTGGTGATCTTGATGAGATCATCGACTAGGTCGCCAACAAGGTCTTCGGCAATGGAGCCACCGAGCCTCCGGCGATGAAGAAAGCACAATCGTCTTCTCTTTCGACAACCGCCAGATAGTTTATGCGCCTTGCAGAGGACCACTCGGTATCATTGGTGCTGGTCAGCAGCTCTAGCATGGCCTTTGCCTCAGCCACTTTCCCCAGCCCTTATGTTGGTCAGTGATCCATCCCTAGGGCAATAAGATGCCGCCCCAAAGAGGAGCAAAGAAGGTTCCTCAACTCGTTCGAGGAACAATAGGGGTCCACATACTTCTGAACTCTTGGAACTGGTGGATCTTCACTATTTACAAGAGCTAGGCAGATCCTTTCTATCAACTTCGTGCTAGCCACGTAGGTTAGAAAGAGAAAATTAAACAATAGGATAGTGGGTCTAATCAAAATGTAATCAACCTACCTTCGAGTTACCTAAACTATGAATAAAGTTGTCAAAGTTGGTCAATGTTCCACGAGTGTTCGAGTATCTTGCCATTTGGAGTAGAAAATTGTATTGATCTAGGTCGAGTAACTTTTACAAATATGTAAGATCCTTCCCACTTATGTGATAACTTATGGTGCCTAGCTTGTTTCTTCACCTTTCGTAGAACAAGGTCCCCAACAGTGAGTTTCTTGGGTCTGGATTTCCTGACTATGATATTTATGCAACACTTGTTGATAGTTGACTGCTCAAATGGGTACTCGATCATGGTACTCCTCGAGTAGATTGATATTGTCCTCTCGTAACTGCTCTTGCCATTCTTCTGAGTAACTTACCACTCACAGCGATCCAAACAACAATTCAGTTGAAAGCACTGCATCTGATCTTATACGCTTGGAAATAGTATCGTAGCTTCCGGGAAGTCATTAGGATGGCACGTAGTAACTTCTGCACTTGGGGGTATCATAGGTATCATAGTTTAGCATCATATAGGACTTCGCTCATATAGTAAACCGGCTTTTGAATCTTAGCCTTCTTCTTGAGGAATTCCCGTTCGACCACCAGGACCATACTTACAACGTGTGGTGTAGCTACAATGTACAAAAAGAGTTCCTTTTTTTTGTTAGGTGGGGTTAGAATCAACAGAGAAAATAATACATTTTTAAGTCTTGAAACGCCTTATCTGCCTCTTCCATCCACTCGAACCGGTCATTCTTCTTTAGAAGAAGAAAGGCATCCCTCGCTCGCCCATCTGAGAGATGAATCGACTAAGGGCTACTATGCATCATGTAATTTTTGAACTTCCTTCAATGTTCGAGGTAACCGTATCTTGTCGAGAGCCTCGATTTTGCCCGAATTGGCCTTAATGCAACGACTTGACACCAAGAAGCCAAGAAGCATGCCGGACGGAACGCCAAACGTGCACTTCTCGGAGTTAAGCATTATACGGTATTTCCTGAGGTTGTCGAATATTTCCTTGAGGTCGACATTCAATGCATCTTTGGTTCTAAACTTGATACAAAATTATCGACATAAACTTCAACCTTCCACCCGATTCGGGGCTATAAACCAAATGGCATCTTTGCATAGCAAAATATACCAAAATGAGTAATAAAAGCAGTTTTCTCTTCATCCTCTATCCCCATGCTAATTTGGTGATACCCCAAATAAGCATCTAGGAAACACAGCAATTCACAACTCACCATAGAGTCAACAATCTGGTCGAATCGAGAAAGAGAAAAAGGATCCTTAGGACAAGCTTTGTTGAGGTCGGTGAAATTGATGCACATTCTCCACTTGTCGTTGGCTTTCTTTACAAGGACTGAGTTCGCGAGCCATGTAGGATGAAGAACTTCTTGAATGAAACCCACTTTTAGGAGTTTGCTGACCTCCTCCTGGATGGCTTGCTTTCCCTCTTCCGTATCTTTGCTGCTTCTGCACCACAGGTTTGGCATTGCGTTTCACAGCTAGTCGATGCTCGATTACGTCCCTAGTGACTCCGGGCATATCGGACGATTGCCACGCAAACATATCTTGGTTTCCCCGGAGGAAAGTGATGGGCTCAAGTTCCTTTTGAGAATCAAGGTTGACCCCTATCTTAACCGTCTTAGCTGGTTCAAATGGGTTGAGGGAAACTGCCTTAGCACCGTCAGTGTTCTCTCCTTTGGTGGTGTAGTCGAACTAGGAGGCCTCGATGAGGCTCACAAGTTTGATGTCCTTGATCTTGGCGGTGGCTTGATGCTTCTAGCGCTTGGACTTCATGTCTTTCAAAGTGGTTGCCACTCAGTAGAAGTGTTTGACCATATCCAGGCTCTACTTATCACATTTGACGGTTGTACGTTGATCTCACTTAGTGGTTATGACCCCTTTGGGGCCTGGGATCTTGAGTGTCTGGTATGCGTAGTGTAATGTAGTCATGAACCTGCTGAGCATTGGGCAACCTAGGATCATAGTGTAAGCCGTATTGAAGTTCGTGACATCAAAAGTTCACTTTTCTATGCGAAAGTTGTTGGGCTCGCCAAACGTGAACAACAACTTGATCTGGCCAAGGGGCATGATCAATGAGTTTGGAGTTATACCATGAAAGGTTTAAGCTCCTTTCTTGACCTCCGACCTTTCAATCCTCATATTGTCTAAGGTCTTGGCGAAGATGAGGTTAAGCAAACTACCCCTGTTGATCAAGGTCCGAGAAACTTTGATGTGAGGATAGTTAGTTGTACCACAACTGGATACCGACTCGGGTGTGGCATTATGGCTGGATTGTCAGCTTGATCGAAGGTGATATTGGCTTATGACCACTTGAGGTACCGAGGAGGCCCGGTCGATGCTAGATTGACCTCCCTTTTGATAGCCTTGTACTGTCTTTTGGACTCATACGAGGCAGATCGTTCGAAGATGTGCGTCAAGCTCTAATCGGCCTTGTGGAATTTGGGCTCATCATCTTTAGCATCTGGCTTGGCCTGTTTGCTATGATACTCAGCAACGACAGCCTTGAGCTTATCATTGACCTTGTTTTTAATGACATTGCATTCATCAAAGTCATGCTGGTCCGATGGATGGGACACCACTTCCCGCCACCTCGACTTAGGCCTTTGTTATCTTCAGTGTTGCGCGACTTGCTCCTATTGACTGTGGCTACAGTCGTGTTTAGACCCTTGCGCTTCTCACCAGTTTATTCTTCTTCTTCCCCTCATTCTTTGAGGACTTAGGCTTGTCCTTATCAAACTGAGGATTCTTGTCGTGTACCTAGGCTTCGGCACGCTTTGCATACTTATTGACTAACACGAAGAGCTCCTTAACCGTATGAATCTTCTGGGTAGCCAACTTCCTGATCGGATCCATGTCTTTGACGCCTCACTTATAGGCGATGATGATTGACTCGTTAAAGATGTCCGGGATTGTATTACACTTGTCACTGAACCTGCAAAAGAAACCTCAAAAGGATTCTTCTTTACCCTGATATAGCTAATGAAGATCTTCTTCAGTTCCTGGGTGCTCGAATGTACCCAGAAGTTTGCGATGAACTGAGCCTTCAGCTTGACCCATGATCGTATTGAGTTAGGCGGCAAATTTAGTAACCAGGACCTCGTAGGTCCATCAAGGGTGATTAATAGATAATTGTCCATCACCATGTTGTCACCGCTAGCTGCTCGAATAACAGTGTTATAGATCTGCAACCACTTGTTGGGGTTGAGCTTCCCGTCGTACTTCTGAATCAAAGCCGCTTTGAACTTCTTGGGCCATCGTATCGACCGAAGCTCATGCATGAAAGCTTCACAGCCTCCGTCGAATTCCTCTGGAGGAGATGGCAGAGAACTATCACGCATGTTCCTTCAACCAGGGGAGCCACGTCGACCATCTCATCTCGGAGATCTAGGGTCGTTGTACTGATGATGATCCTCATGGTGTTCCTCACGACGGTTGTCTATCACTCTCCATAGATTGTGCCGATCATGAGAAATATGGTTCCTTAAGTATTCTTGATTTTTGTGCTTATGGATAGAGTAGTTACAATTTGGCCCATAGGGTTGTGCTCGAGTTTGACCACCTGAGCTTCCCGTCTGTGATCCCATGATTTGAGGATGTCTGCGTTCGTTGCTCCTTGAACTGGCACCTTGTCGACTAGGATGCCAAGAGCCACTAGGGTTATTTGCTCGAGCTGCCTGGACTTGAGCCGCATCGAGCAGGGTCTTAAATTGGTTGACCATCGGGGTCAGCAGATTTGTCAAATCCAACTCGGGGAAAGATCTTAGAATCATATGGGCGCCATGGACATTGGCCTCCGGGTTACTGAAAACACCGCTGCCCAGGCTGATCTATGGTCGGGCCGATGTTGTCATGTGATTGCTATTTTGAGGGAGTTCGTTTCTTGATCTCTGGGGCACTGCTGGTGGAGGTGTGTCCACACCAAGTCATTGTTGAAGAGCAGGATGAACTTGACCTCCTGTGATTCGTCGATGAAGAGTTGTATCATGGATAACCCTCGATGATGGCACCTCCATGGCGCTGGTTCCTACATCAGCGGTCGCAGTTGCTGGGTCTTCAAGGATTTCCTCATCATCGTTCATCACAATATCCTGATCTCCAACGTTCTGCTCGATGGGTGTTCCGATGGCTTCGGCCATAAACACAAATCAATCTGTTTGACTGCTCTAGCTATCGATGGAGCTACCATTGTCACTTTCCTAACTTCTGCCATCGCTGTCGGTGTCCATGAACTGGAGAATGTTAGGCTCATAGGGATTTCAATCGAGGTTCCCCACCTCACGGTATGTGTCCAATGGGCTAGATTTGATAATACCGGCGTGGATCAGTCCACCCTAATTATCCCAGCGGTAAACCATAATTCTGAAGGTGATCTAAGAGCTAGCGAGAGGTGATTCGAAGATGACTGTCGCCGACTCAAAGTGGTTGTAGAAACCAGTGTGGGAGAATCCGACGCGGATGTGCACTTGAGACATAATCAATCCTGAAAAATAGAAGAAAGATCCTGCATGGCACACCAACTGTCGAAGATTTATTCCTAACAATGTGTCCGTAATTGGACCGGGGTACCTTCGAGATCAGGAATCGAGCAAAAAACAAGACGCACGATGTAGACAGGTTCGAGCCGCCGGCTTGAGTAATACCTACATCATGTTTGGAGGTTGATGTATATATATTCTCTCAAATACAAGCAAGGTGGTTGGACCTATTATATGGAGTAGATCAGGTCTAAACTAAACTAGAGTTGAAGTCACCGAGTATCTCCTATGGTCTTGGTGCTTGCATCGAGTTGAGTTGTGTAGAACTGCTCTAGGTCGTCAGAGTTGTGGGGTTTTGTAGAAGTTCTCCTTTCAAGGGTCTGAGTCCTCTTCTTATATAGGCCCTTGCACTGTTGTAGGATCAAGTATACTGGCTAGAGGGAGGTGAATAAGCGGTTTTAAAACTAATTGCTAAACAATCAAGAAAACTTATGAAAACAAACTAAAGATCACTAAAACAATATGAAACAACTAAGAGCTATGTCAAGGTTTGTAATTCTAGAGTGACATGTAACAATTTATATTATAGGAAGCTAAATTGCATGAGGTAAATTACATGAAAGTAAATAGGTCAACAATAAAGTAAATAGCTCAAGAGATGACACTCAAAGTTTGTCCCATGGTATCGGTGATTTACCGATCACCCCTAATCCACATTGAGGTGAGTTCAAGCTTCTAACCGCTTCTCTATCAAGTATCCAATTCTCACATCGAGAAAGGGTTCACATCGAGCAACTTGATCTTAAGCTGGAATAGAATAATGAATTGCTCAATACCTTAATTTCACTAAAATAGCACTTTATCGCTCCAGCAAGGCATGCTTAAAGACTTTCACAATCACCACCGTGGCTCCTTCACAAGCTTCTGTGAAGGGCTCAACGGCGCATCCACCTCCAAGCTGTCTAGGAGGCGACAACCTCCAAATGTAACAAGTCGATGACACTTGCTTGAAGAATCGCTAGTGCATCAATGCTCAAACTTTTCAAAGTTACGCACTAGATGCTCTCACACCCTCAAATATGCAACCACTAAGCCAAGAGAGCGAAAAAAGGAGGGAAAGTGCTCAAATGTATTGTAGTGAAGTGCTATATAGCCCCCCTTGAACTAGCAAATCATCTATTTATAGCCTATTATGCGAAATGTGGCTGTTACACATGATTTGACAGCTCTACGCTTCTGGCGGTCAGACCACAATTCATTTGGCGGTCAGACCACCGGTGGTACAACGGCTATAAAAGTGTAATGATGACTCTATCATCAATCTGACGGTCAGACTGCCACAAGTCATGGTCAGATCGCGAGCCTGAAACAAAGCACCAAAACTCTTTATTCTTGGGTGGTCAGACCGACCAAGCCCTGTGGTCAGACCGCCGGCCAGAGCAGAGGGTCCGAACCCCTCTGTTCCTTGGCGGTCAGATCGAGACTTAAGAATTGGGAAACCTTGAGATTGTTTATACAGCGGTGAGACCGCCACTGTTGAAATTTAAAACTAAACTATCATGTCTATACAGCGGTCAGACCGATCACTGCTGGCAGTCAAACTGCCACAGCAGAGAACTCCCAAAAGTAGTTTTATTTGGTTCTTCTCAAACTAAATATCTCATCCTATAAGAAATGCAAGTTTGAGCACTTGTGGCACTTTTGATATCTCAAGTAGACGCACATCAAACCCCTATTAATAGTACAACACTTATCCTATCAATCCGGTCAATTTTCTTCTCTAATTACCTTTGATTGGTAAAATAAAATGCCATATATTTTATATTTTTATCTTGAGCTAGTCATTTGCATATCTTCCACACATGCTTCTTCTAGCTTCATAATATCTTTATGACTAACCTTTTTATAACTCAAATAAATATGATAGTCTAAAATTTTAATTTTGTTATTAATTATCAAAAGACAAATTAGGGGTATAGATGCTTCAACTGCACTGAATCCTACCCTAATCGATGAGGAGTCCTTCGTCTTGTCGATCAAAGCAAGACAACTGAATTTAGCTTGGATACTATTCGTACTCGAGTCGGTTAACCAGATCGAGACCTTTCTAGTATAGGATTTCATGATCTTCGGATATACCAGGTCCCGTAGATTCGGGTCCGCAATATCTGGAGTCATTAAAGATGCGAACAAGATATCTTATCCATATATGATGTACTCCTTATACGTATATACCATATATTTAGATATTCGATAGAAATAATTGCATTTCGTGGCTCGCAGCAGTTAATAAATCTGCGAGTACAAAACCCCTCTTAGAACAAACCAATCCAAGAAAGTTATGGCTCCTTACTAACAAAAGAAATGAATCACAATTCCGAACTTCAGCTGACAGGGGCGGGCCCACATGAGGGCAAAGGTGTACATATGTACACCCAATTTTTTTAAAAAAATTAAGTATATATCATGTTTGTATGAGGAATAATCACCGAGTGTATTAACTATTGATGAGAGTTGTGCATGTATTTATATGCTACAGTCAAACATAGCGACAAACCCGGTCTGTTAGTGATCCATTGCATGCAACAACTATGACACAACTTGCGATAGAAGTGAACATCTGGAGACTCGGTGAAGTGGTGAACATGATCACATAGTCAGTTGAGGACATGCATGATGAGTCGGTGAAGCACATGCAATAGTTGAGGACATGTCGAATGACACAGTGAGGCATGCAGTAGTTGAGACGTGTTGAAGGATTTGGACAACACTAGTTGGTATTGAGTCAGTTACGCTAACAATATTTTCCTTAGTCTCCAAGTATCTTGGGCCTTTGCCTTTTTCTCACTACAACAGGCACAGCTCCTAGTAGCCCAAACGGCCAAGCCCAATGTGACAACATGCAACGACCCAAGCCCAATGTGACAAGTCGTCAACACCCAACCCCGATGGATGGCCAACGCCCAATCGGTCAATCCCCAATTGCTCAAATGTGCAACGACATCTTTATGGCCCAATGCCCAAACTCACTCACGAGATGGAGAGCGATGGCACAAGCGCAACATGGAGGGATGACGTGAGCGCGATAAGGTGCTACCGTGTCGGCATAAGCACAAGCGCAGTGGGGAGAGGATGTACCAGCGTGGCAGAACACTGCCATGGCTGCGCAAGTACGACAATACAATTTTTTTTAGCTATATACATCAATTATCAAAATATTGTGTCCGCCATTGCTAGCTGGAACTCCCCTTCGTTTTAATGCAAATATCAATAGAGCTGTAGAGGGCAGGTGGGGGGTAATGATAAGTAGGATGACAATGACGGCGGATAGGGAAGAGTTCCTTCAAGGTGGGTAGCGTGCTACGGCCTACGAGGGGGAGGGCGCCGGGTGCGGGTGGTCGCTGCCCAAGAAGATGCTTTGAGTTTTGGTGCCGGGCTGTGCCGGGCCTCATTTAGACTCTATATTGGGCTGACAAAATTAGGCCCAGAACCCCATAGCTTTTGCATTTTCAGTATATTCCGGAGAAAATGTTTTGAAGTATAAAAATTAGAAGTAATTTTGAGAGTAAAGAAGGATGAGTTAAAAGATGGTTCAACAATTACTGTAGAGTGAACAAAGATCACAAGGGAGAAATGCACTCCCTTTTTACATATCTTTCTAAAAAAAAGATTGAAGAAAGCTTCTATTTACACGCCATTTGCCGTGCTAAGCAGCACTTTATTATTTCAATCTTGCAAGCAAGAAAACACCCTCACACCAAGCCTGGAAACGAGAGAGGAAGATGCCCGCGCACAGGATCCACGTCGACGAGCACGGCGCCAACGCGGGACGTAGCTGCAGCGCGGGAGTCGCCTTCACCTCAGGACGACTTGTCCTGATCGGCGGACGCCGTCCTCTGGGCCTCGTGATGCTTCACGTCGGCGCCGAGGTTGGAGGCGTGGCGGTGGTGCTTGCAGCGGAAGGAGCCCGGGTGCGTGGTGGGTGCGCACACGCAGGACGCCCTGCCGCCCCCGTATGCGTAGCCGGCGAGCGAGTCGTTGGACCACGATTTCCTCATGCCCAGCAGCCTCGGCGCCGCCTGCTCCTTGTACCGGTACGCCCGCCGCTCGCTGTCGGTCATCACCGGGCTGCTGTCGCCGCCGTTCATCGCCGGTCTCTGTCTCCCTGGTGGCCAAAAATCACGAGGCACGAGCAAAATTTAGCCAAGTATAGCCATGTGTAGGCAATCACGTACACGCACACGTGCCAGGCAAGTTCACGATTCATGAACCAAAAGCAAAAAAGCTACTGCAAAGCCACTAACGATCCGGGATTAAAACTTTGTCAAAATTTTAGTGAAATTTTATGAATTTTGAAGGGGAATGAAATATCTAATTTTGGATTTTTTTTCACTGGTACGTGGGACACCAAAATTTCGACAAATTTTTTTGAATTTCGGTCTTTTCGTCAGTGAAAAAAATTGTAAAACAAAATTGAAATCCCTACTAACGATAATACCAATTGCTAATGACGTGATTCCCTTACCCCCAGAGAAACAACATAGTAACTTTTAGATGACAGAAAAAATGAAGAAAGGAGAAAATAGCAAAGATGTTTTTTTAGGGGGATCAGCAAAGATGTTGATCTGTTCGTACCTTAAGTCGTGTGGAGCTGCTGGGGTGCTGAGAATAGATGAAGGTAATGTATGGAGGAGGAAGAAGAAGGGGAGACTTTGGCTCTCAGCTGAACTCTTCAATACTGGGAGAAGATGCAAGCCAGGCCTGCATTAATAGGCGCAGAGATAGGGGCATATGGCACGTTTGCGGTGGGTGCTGGCTCATTAATCAAACATAAAGAAGCGCCAATTCAAGTCAACTCTGCCGTTTCTTTGGACGAAGCTAATATTGTTTTCAGTTGCAGTTAACATTGGTCAATATGCTCGGCACCGAATCAGCTAGTTAGCCTACCAGCTGCGTATATTTTGTCAGGGATGACAAACTTAACAAAGACGACTTCAACATAAACGCAGTCTCTTACCAATTGAGGTAGCATCATCACTTTCTAAGAAACTTCTACCCAGCTCCATCGCATATTAATTAATATAGTTCAGTTTTCTTGTGTTGCAAGAAAAATAAAATTTACATAAGATGGTATCAAATATATGCATAGATATTGCTTACATCAATAAATCTAAGGAGTGGTTCACTGTACTGTCACATGGCATATTTGCCGCATATTTGTAACTATTTCTATTTCTAGTACCTTCAGAGCCTCAACAATGGCTTTGCCATGCATGTGTGTGCAAATTATACTGTATAGTTGAATGTCTGTATGTTGCAACGGGAGACACAAATTTGCTCATGATAACATTGTTAACTCCTCTAAAACTAGTTATCATCATCGAAATATCTTTCAAGCAATAACATTGTTAATATTGTTCAAGCACTACAGACACTATTTCTGAACACCAGACAATACATTGTCGTACAATCAAGTTTACATCCTTATTTGAGCATCCACTCAACACTCATAAAAAACATAAGGAAAGGAGATTTAGACTAAATGTTGGCGTTGAACATAACAAAATATATACTCAGAAATTTGTCATAGAACATAAACAAAAATAAAAATACAAACAATTTGGGAAATAGTTGTTGCACCTTCCTCCATTGAACCAATTCAAACATAAGAAATGTATGGATCAACTAAGCTACCAACAGGATGCAATGTTGGACCATGTTTATACTTTGAGCTTCGACAATATGCAAGAATCAAGCTCGTGCCCATCGGCGAAAAAGAGAAAACATGGTTCCTAATAAGCAGCGCGCACCGGACCTCATTGGAAATAGGTTTTTTTGCCATCATCCATATGAAACCTTTTGTGTATTTCATCGAGCTTCACAAAGCCTTTTTAGTATTTTATCTTTGTTATGGGCATATCGCTCTATTTCCTTTAGCCTCTTACGTTCTCTAGGATCAACGATTGGTGGCTGCACGCTAGATTGTATGGATCCACCAATTGTGGTAATGTTGAGGGCATCTAAAAGAAATACAATATTTATTTAGTTGTTCAGTTTCATAAGGGACTTCTAGACATTAGTTGATATAAGTATTACTGTTGGTGGTATTGGTTAGGTCATTGAATGGAGTTCGATTCCTGATTCGTTTCAAAGATGCCATCTGCGAGAAAGACGATAAATAAAAAGTATTTTCTTTTTAGTAGACAGGTATGAACAAAATGACTTAGGAAAGGAAGAGACATTTCTCTACACTATGCTATTAAAAAATTTGAAGTGAGTCATTCGTAGGCTCGATTACTCAATGCTAGCATGTATCCTATGCTCCCATCATATGAAAGTGCACCAATCATAAATAGACAACTTGTCGCTGAGCGGTGGTAACATCTTATATATTCTCATGGAAGAACACAAGGATGCACAACTTTTCTTACATATGGTTCCATGAATTTGAACACATCAACAAGCAATCTCTGAAAAAATAACCGTCATTTTGCGAATTGCACATCACTTTAGCATGAATTATCTCTGGCTCACCAGTTCAAGCCAAGCAAAACTATAGGTAGAAATATAATTAGTTAACAAACAACAGAACAATACAGTGATGTAGTTATAGACACCCATTGCATGATTGACTCGCTATTGCTCATGAGCAAAATAAAGCACATCTAACCAAGTGGGAAGTCACAAAGAACTCAGGAAATTGCAAAGTAGCTCATTCCACAATTAGTCATAGATAATTAGATTCAGATAAAATGGGAATCATAATAAGAAGAGCGCATTGACCAATAATATTGAGACCATACCTTTCCTTCTTTACTAAAGAACTTCTCAAGTTCATCTTCAGTTACACGAGTAGACAATCTAGTGACATAAAGGTTATTCCCTGGATTTCGATCATCTTTGCTCCTATGCAAAATTAAAAAATGAAACATCAGTACTGCAAGACTGCTCAAAGATTTGGATAGAACTACATATTGCAATTAAGAACAAGCTACTACAACCAATGACATAATATTTAATAATCTATCATGAACATGTGATATACTTGCCTAGATCGACTCCTATCTCTCGACCTTGATCTACCACGTCTCCTAGCAGGAGGTGACCTTGAAGCATTGTGCCTCTTTGGACTCCTTGTACGTGGAGACCTTGAGGCACTCCTCTTTGGAGGAGGTGACCTGGAAGGGCTGAGCCTTGTTGGTGTGGGTGACTTTGAAGTGCCATTTCTATTTGCCGAAGGTGTAATAGACCGTGCAGTGTATCTAAAGAAAATTACAAACCAGAACACATTAAATCCACTATGTTTAGGAAAGCATTTAAGAGTGGATAATATACTAACCTCAATTCGTTGGATTGTGACATCTAATAAGAAAACACAACAGAGGAGGAAAATATCAAATAAGAAACCACTAAATCATGAATGGAAATATACACATGTAATGATATATGTGAACTACAGTTCAATAATCATCATGGGGGAAAAAATAAAGGTTCATACTTAAGCCTATAAAAGCAACAACCAAAATTGTGAGTAATGAGGGTGTGCAGCAGTGCATTATCAACTTGTCCAACCGTGTGCGAATAAAAAAAGAAACAAGATGTCTTATGACATTCCTTTGCCGATGTTGTCTGAAACGGAAGAAGCGGTAAATCTTCCAACATATATTCAGAACAGATTATTTAGCCATTATAAACGTAGTAGAATCTAGATCTGTCCATTGTCACTAATATTGTTGCAACAATATCAAACACGTTGGAACAAACATACCATCGCATGATAGTTGGACAAATATTTTGAAACCGTTGCAACGCACGAGCACGAATTCAGGACTACGACGCACGGATTCAGGGCTATGATGAATGGATAAAGTTTCACAAAGGACAACTCATTCAGTTAACTATTCTTACCACATGAAACACTGATTGCATACATTCTTGATAACAACAAACTATGCACTAAGTTTGGGTGAGGGGGAGAGTAAGCTCATTACAGGTCTGCAGAAGGCAATGGAGTACAGGTTTGCATAATACAATAGAGTACATGACTGCAACAACATGCATTTTCTCATTTCAGATGGCATAAAACTAATTTTTGCAGCTATATTCAGGTGGCAGCGGAGTACATGACTGCAAAATCGATTGATCACCGCAATGTTCTAAGGGTAATAATTAACTAATGAAGTTCATTTCCCTATCCAGTTATCCACCTGTTAAAATATTACAAAGAGTACTTTTATCTTTTCAAAAGTGGATCGTTGTGGGTAGATGACACTGTAACCTTTTGATGGAATAATAGTATTAGTACGTGTAGAGGAAGGTTAGCTCCGAACGGTTTTAAGTTCAATAGCAAGCGAGCGGTTGCACAAAAAATCTTCTCCTCCCACGCAGCAAGAAAGATGTTCTTCCCCTCTTCTGCTTTCCGACCACCAGCACCAGCCGCAATGCCATCAACAATGTCACCAGCAAGCAAATCACTGAAATGGTGGTACATGCCAATCTCCCTACGCTCCTCGGTCATGCCTTCCTACGCGCACCACGATAATGGAGCAACCCAACCAAAATGAAATTCGAACCGAACAAAATCCTAGACTCGATAATGGCCAGTGGGATCCTATATAGCGATTCCCCAAATTTGGCACTGCAAGCCACTGACGGCGGCGTGCGGGAACGTGCGTGCGTAGCCCAATAGTGACAATGCAGACTAACCCGGTGGCCCTTAAGAACTCTACTTCCTCAGAGTGGTGAAGTCACGAGATAAATCTTAGATCGAAGGGGATGCAAAGACCTAGGAGGAGGAGGAGAGTCCATCACCTGCATGGCGAAGCAGCAACCGCCGTCAGGGTCAGAGCCGGACGCGAGTAGGGGTGATGCTGGTGCCGCCTGAGGAGGAGAGGCACGCGTGAGCCTGTGGAATGGGAAAATTGCCTCCTAGGGGATGTTTTGTTTTTGCCCCAACGAAAGGACAAGCTGGAGTGGCACAACAGGTGGGGGTGGCGAATCAGCGACAATAACACAAGAGTGAAGAAGCGGTGAGGCAGCGCGTGAGACTCTCTCTGAAAGTAATGACTCAGCTTGAACATGAGCATCGGCAGCATCCCGAAGTAGATCTCGACGGCAGAGCCCCAAGGGGCGAAACTATTGCTACGGAGGGCGGTGAAGAGGGAGGCTCGAAGGAGGTCGATGCTGAGGCGAAGGGCACCGATGAGGAGGCAAGGCGGAGGACGACATTGTGGTGTGGGTGGCACCATCACGGGTGCGAGGGCAGGTGGAGGGATAGAGTTTGTTAGAGGCTTGGAGCACGGTGGTCGAAGGGATCGAGGTTGTTAAGGAGCATATTCTTGCTATGGAGAGATATTCCCACATAATTACTTTCCATCCCGGGATTGTCACCTTCCTTGTATATGGAGAGTTATTAGTTTCCATCCCGGGCATTATCACCTGCCTTGTATATCGGGATTTCCATCCTTTGTACCTTTTATATGGCTATATATATTAAACCCGAAGGCCGCCACCATTGTGAGCTGTGCTTCCACAATTCTAGCCTTCTACATGGTATCAGTAAGGTTCCGATCCTGAACCTTTTTCCTTCCACTGCTCTTCTCTTTCCCAGCACCAAGCTCCAGTATTCCTACCGTGATCACCACGTCCTCCCCATGGGTTCCACTGAACCGGCAGGCACCACTAGCGCCCAGTCCAGCCCGGCGGTGACCGTTCCCAACTCCATCCCGTTCCTGTCGGCCCTCTCTATAGCATCTATCAAATGACACGTTCCCATTACCCTTTCCACCACAGCTGCAAACTACACCATGTGGTCCACATACTTCACGGCCACTGTTTGCAAGTTCGGGTTGCTCACGCATATTGGCGGCGAAACACCACTGAACCCCACCGATCCGAGATGGGCGCAGGCGGACTCCATCATCCGCACGTTGCTCTACAGTTATATCTCCTAGGAGGTCCTCTACGTCACCCTCGAGCCGGATCAAACCGCCTAAGCTCTATGGGTTCGCGTCCGTGACCTCTTCACTGAGAACCAGGACACCCGGGCAATCTACCTTAGCCACCAATTCCATTCCATGGTGCAAGGTGACCTCTCCGTCGCCAAATATTTTCAGTGCCTCAAGCTCTAGGCTGACGCTCTCCGTGACGTTGGCTGTCTCGTTCAAGACAGCGAACTCATCCTCAACGCGCTCCGCGGCGTCAACCCTCGCCTCAAGCACGCGGTGGACATCATCTCATTCACCGCTCCTCTCCCGTCCTTGAGCAAAGTCCGCTCGCTGCTCCTCATGCATGAGATGACCAACAACACTGATGCCACGCCTCCGGCGGGATCCGTGTCGGCTCTTATTGCCTCGATGGGCTGCATCGGGAACCCCAGCTCCTGCGGCTCAAGTGCTGACCAGCAGACCCATGGGTCCTCCTCCGGTCGCAGCCGTGGCAAACACCGTGGCCGCGGCAACGGTGACAGAAATCGTGGCAGTGATAGAGTCCAGTCTACACCACACCACGGTTCGGCCACTTCCCAGGTGGCAAATCCCACGGACCCTACACCAACTCCATGCCCGTGGATCTACGCCGTATATGGCTGGCCCCACCTAGCTTGGACAGGGTCATGGCTTGTCGTTCCCGGGCGCCGGCCTCCTTGGTGCTCGCCCAGCGCCCGCACCTGCACAGGCCTACATGACATCTCTCGCTCCCGTGCCAACCTCCACGTCCTACCCCCAGGCGCAGCAGTGGGGTCAAGCATGCTTGATCTTTGCCCTCAACGCCATGCAAACTCCATCACAGCATGGCTAGGTCCTCGACTCTGATGCCACCACTCATATGGCCGCCGATGACAGTACCCTTCACACTTCTATCCCCTACAGTTCTCCATCTTATGTAACCGTCGGTAACGGTTCCTCCTTCCCGATCACTCTTTCGGGCCATGCTTACCTCACCTATCCTCTATACTCCTTTCACCTTAATAATGTGCTTGTTGTTCCTTCAATAGTTAAAAACCTTATCTCTGTTCGTCGATTCACTCGTGATAATCTTTGTTCGATTGAATTTGACCCTCTTGGTTTTTCTATCAAGGATCTTCGAATGCGGACCGTGATTCTACGTTGAAATAGTGCTGGTGACCTCTACACCTTTGGCGCCACCACCACTCCTACATCTCCCACCACCCTGTTGACCACCTCGGCTCCCTTCAAGATCTGGCATCATTGTCTCAGTCACCTAGGTCGCGATGTCATTTCCGCTCTTCAGTGTTCCAGCATTATTTCATGTAATAAACATGGTCATTCCATGTGCCATGCATGTCAGTTAGGCAAACAAGCCCGTCTACCATTTGATTGGTCCACCTCCTTTACAGTTGCTCCTTTTCAGCTAATCCACTGTGATCTCTGTACATAACATGTCATTAGCAACTCTGGTTATCAATACTATCTTATTATTGTTGATGAATTTTCTCACTATTTTTGGACTTTTCCCTTGAAACGAAAGTCTGATGTTCATGATAACCTTTGCTCCTTTATAGCTTATGTGCGCACCCAATTTAACCTTCCTATTTGTTGCATTCAGGCAGACAACAATTGTGAATTTCTCAATCATGTGAATCTTGAGTTCTTCTGTCAACACAGCACATTTCTCCAGCTTTCTTGCCCCTACACATCTCAACAAAACAGCAAGGATGAACGTGCCATCCGTACCACAAACGACATCATTCACACCCTCCTGCTTCAAGCACATATGCCACCGTCCTTCTGGGAAGAAGCCATGGGCACCACCACCTACATCCTCAATCGGCGTCCCTCGGCTCCTCACAGGTTCATCTCCCCTTTTGAGCGCTTGTTCGGCTCACCACGTGACCTACGACACCTCCGAGTCTTTGGGTGTCTCTGTTTCCCAAACACAGCCTCCACTTCCCCAAACAAGCTCTCCCCCTGGTCTACACCTTGCGTCTTCCTCGGCTACCCTCTTGCTCACAAAAGGTTATCAATGCTTTGATCCCTCCACACGTCGCATCATCATATCTCGACACATCAACTTTGACGAGTCGGTTTTTCCTTTTGCATCTTCTGCACCACCACCTACTTCAAACTCCACCAAGGCTCTCGCTGACTCCAGCATTTTTACTAACCTGCCTCTAGTGGCCACAAACACTTTTTCTCCTATAGGTTCATCCACTGGTCATATTATGTCGACCTCTAGTGTGCTGGATCATCCCGTTCCTCCACCAAGATCGACCGAGACAACAATCTTGACACCACTGGACGTGCACCAGACCGTGTCCTCTCTACCACACGCAGCACAACGTGCCTCCTCACCGACCTCTGAGGCTTCCACGACCATCCCTGTGGATACGACTCCCACGCCACGCATGGCCCCAGGTGCTCCCACAATGCCACGCGCGATGACTCTCGAGCCACGCATGGCCCCAGGTGCTTCCACTGTGCCACGCACGACCCGTGCAACTCCTTCCACACCCATTGCGCCCCTGCCATGCACGGCCCCCTTCCCATCCGAGGATGTTCCACGCGCAGCTTCGGTAGACCCGTCGCTCATGCCACATGCGGCCTCCTCCGCGAATCCAGCTCACGCGCCTTTGTCAAGCGTGATCACTTCCACGAATCCAGCGCCCCTCGCAATGCCGCAAACAGCGCCCTCGCTGATTCCACCCCCACCACTTGGTCATCACATGACCACTCGCGCCAAATCAGGAACTACAAGCCTATGGATCGCTTGAACCTCTCCATGGTACACACCTATGTTGTGCCCGTTCCTTTGTCATATCGTGTTGCACTGGTGGCACCACAGTGGCATCAAGCAATGGCCAAGGAATATCAGGCACTCATCGACAACGGTACTTGGACCCTAGTGCCACGTCCTCCCGAGGTCAGCATCGTGTCTGGGAAGTGGATTTTCAAGCACAAGTTCCACTCCGACGGATCATTAGCTCGGTACAAAGCGCGATGGGTCGTGCGTGCTTACTCACAATGTCTGGGCATCGACTTTGACAAGACCTTTAGCCCCGTTGTGAAACCTACAACAATCCGCTCAGTACTGAGCATTGCCGTCTCCAACGCCTGGCCCATCCATCAGCTCGATGTGAAGAATGCTTTTCTCCATGGCACCCTTACTGAGACCATCTACTATCAGCAACCCAGCAAATTCGAGGATACCTCTCGTCCTACTCACGTTTGTTGTCTGCTGAAGTCTCTCTACGATCTCAAGTAGGCCCCTCGTGCGTGGTACCAGCGATTTTCCTCCCACATCCGCACATTGGGCTTCTCGGCTTCACCTTCTGATTCTTCACTCTTTGTACTTTGCGACGGTTCCTCCCTTGCGTACATTCTGCTGTACGTTGATGACATTATTCTTACAACATCCTCCGCGGAGCTTCTCACCAAATCACCAGGCACCTTCACGAGGAGTTTGCCATGACTGATCTTGGTGACCTCCACTTCTTCCTCGGCATCGAAGTTTGCCACTCGGCAGATGGCCTGTTTCTCTCCCAACAACAGCACGTCATCGACCTTCTTCAGCGCGCAGACATGGCTGAGTGTCACTCGACAGCAACACCTGTTGACACGAAAGCCAAGCTCTCTGCTTCAGACGGCACGCCTGTTGCCGATCCTACTAAGTACCGTAGTTTGGCTAGTGCCCTGCAGTACCTCACTTTGACTCGCCCTGATCTTGCTTACGCTGTTCAGCAAGTCTGCCTATACATGCATGATCCGTGCGAGCCTCACCTCCACATGATCAAGCGCATCCTCCGATATATAAAAGGATCATTGGATCATGGTCTTCACCTCTCCGTGACATCAACACTGACATCTCTCACTGCATATTCTGATGCAGACTGTGCTGGCTGCCCCGACTCTCATCGCTCTACCTTCGGCTACTGTGTTTATCTTGGTGACAATCTAGTCTCCTGGTCTTCAAAAAGACAAGCAACTGTTTCCCGCTCCAATGCCGAAGCAGAGTACCATGTAGTTGCACATGTTGTTGCTGAGTGTTGTTGGTTTCGTCAGTTGATGAAGGACCTGCATCAACCCCTCCACCGCGTCACTGTTGTCTATTGCGACAATGTAAGCGCTGTCTACATGGCTTCGAACCCCGTCCACCATCGCCGCACCAAGCACATTGAGATCGGCATCCACTTTGTGCGACAAAATGTGTCTCTTGGACAAGTTCGCTTGCTGCACGTCCCCTCAAGTCATCAGTTCGCGGACATTATGACTAAAGGGCTTCCGATTCAGCTGTTTGAGGAGTTTCGTTCCAGTCTGTGCGTTTGGGAACCTCACATTTTGACTGGGGGGGGGGGGGGGGTTAACGTGCATATTCTTGCTATGGAGAGATAATCCCACATAATTACTTTCCATCCCGGGATTATCACCTTCCTTGTATATGGAGAGTTATTAGTTTCCATCCCAGGTATTATCACCTGCCTTGTATATCGAGATTTCAATCCTTTGTACCTTGTACATGGTATAAATATTAAACCCGAAGGCTGCCACCATTGTGAGCTGTGCTGCAGGCGTGGGGCAGAACGTGGGGAGGGCAGTATGTAGAGGCAGAACATATGTGGATGCGTGAAGGCTTCAGGAAGCACTATATATTTTTTAAGTAGTAGAGATACGTGACTAGCAAACTGGTAGTATTAACTTCTGTGATTATAAGTTTATAACTTCTGTGATTAATACGAGAATAGAAGCCAGCCGGCTGGGCAACACAAAAGTGTAGGGCAACCACCGCAGGCATGACTGGTTGGCCAACTTCATGGCGGATTCCGTTTTCATTCACCTTTGAAAATCCATGGGAAAAGGCATAACAATCAGACACTCCAAGATTCTCTACAAGTTGCTTGGCCATTCTAGAAGAGAAGGTACTATTACAATTTACAACTTACAAGCAGTCAAGCAGCCATTGATCCTTGACTGGTGCAGAAACTAGACAACACACCAGCAATTCAACTATGACGTCTGCAGCTCCTTCCCTGAATCATGGTTCTGGTACTACAGTGTTCATAACACAAATTTTGGACAAAAAGAAGGTACTATATGATAACCGGTGATACATCAGTAGCTTGCTAGTTGCTGGTTTATTGCTCTCATGTCGTTATCATTATTGGTCAAATTATATTCACTGTTTTCATGACGATGTACATGTAGAGTTTCCTTCCGGCTTTCTCTGTTCATTATTTGTGTTTCTGAAATTCGAATCTGGTTTATTCACCTGATCCTGTATAAACCTTGCTTAAAAATTGGAAATAAACTCTCCTCTTTCAGGAAAGAAAATAAATCGATGTGAAGCACAGTGGTAATCTGGTGGAAAAAGGTGAATTTGGAAAATACCATTGCAAAAGATCACCTAAGTTAGAAAATACCATCGGTGTCTCTAGGACATTTGGTCACATGACTCACATTTTATTCTCACATCTAATAGTATTTTTCAATATAAGCATCTTTGCAATGGTATCCACTTAAATTTTCCGGTGGAAAACGACAAGAGCATCCGCATATCGACCACATATTTGTACTCCTAACATGATTTAAAATTTTCAATTGCCTACTCTAAGCCACGCTCAGCTTAGTGTAATTCTTTTTAATCTCGGGTGTTAGGTTGTACTTAGTAAGCATGAACGTGTAACACACCTCATAATTAGAAAAAGGAAAAACTATGATGTCAATGAACAACTCATAAAGGCAATGCCTATTTCCTAGCCTGTTTTCAACGTGATTAGCTGGAGCAATAGCCACAGTGTGAAAATTACTTTCACCATCTCTCATTCTACAAGGCACCCTAAGCATACTTATTTACTGCACCATGTTTACACAAGGAAATATTTATCAACAATATAATGTATTACATAATATAGGAGAATCAAATAGCTCATAGCCGAAAAACGGAAACAATGCCACCAGGACTGATATGATATGAAAATTGTAGCATTTATAAAAATGAGCATTATCACCTTTTGAAAAATAAAGATGGACATTACGATGGCATCCCTAAAATAAGCACAACATGTACTTAGCTTTTCTTCCTTCTCCTCAATAGGTATTTAGCTTTTCTTCCTTCTCCTGAACAGAAAGGCCAGCCTCGTAACCACTACAACCAAAGAAAGGCCAGCCTCGTAACCACTACAACCGATTTATCTATGAAAATTTAAATACTCCATAGATACACATGTCGAGTGAGCTATGTTGTCCATTTCCTTATATAGCTGAATATATCGCATGCAACCTGCTAAACACTTTTCTGAATTAAAAGCTGTTGGGGGAAAATAGACCAGCCTGAGGATAATAGTTGACGATCGCTATCAAAAGTCCCTCCAAAACCTTCGGCCTCTGGACTCAGCAGGAGGCCTTATCCTCAGAGACTACGAATCCCTTTGGGCCACCTCTCCAGCACGTACGTGGCCTTCCGAGGACTCGAAGCTACAACAAGTCCCTCTAGAGCCTTCGACCTCCATACTCAGCAGGAGGCCTTATCCCCGGAGGCTGCGGACCCCTTCGGGTCACCCCTTCAGTCAGGTCCTAGATATTTGTACATCGTGATAACCTGTGTACTAAGCTATGTACTACCTTATAAATAGGGGGTCATGGTCACCTCGAAAAGAGAGGTCGGAAGGAGCACGCTCAACACAATCACAAAGTCTTCATGTGATATTCCCCCTAGCCCAATCCATATTTTACTATCAATACATTTGTTGTGTTCCTTCCTCTTAAACTTCGTTTCTAAGCTTGAGTCTCCTCCTTAGAAGAAACTCTCGCCGTACCTGCTGGGACAAGACAATCTTTTGCACCAACAGTGCGCCGTTCGTGGTGACTTTTGAACACATAAGTGCCAAAGAGAGGTAGGAATCTACCAGAAAAACCACCAACACGCTAGCCTCCATATCCATCATTGCAACCATGAAACCATATGTGTGGCTGTCTCAGCCGTGCACATCACGTATACCCTCCAGCCCCGCTCCCGTATGGGACGACGTTCCTCCGGCCTTGACCGACCCAGAACCTTGAGTCAGTACGAAAAATCCAGATGGCATGGAGCCCTCCAAGCCTCAACATGGCAAAGACCTCGCTGCACCAGAAGAGGTCGCAACCAACCAGGCCGCCTTCTAGTGGTTCTGGGCAGTCGAACCCCGAAATATTCCTGCTTGGACTTCGTCCCAAGGTATCTCCTTCGACAGCACCTGGGACGCCCCGGACGAGCTAACACCTTCGGAGAATCTGTCCACCCAACGTCCTCCTTGGGCCCCTCCGGCGAAAGAAGGCTACGAAGAGGTGCAAGGCTCCGGAGTGCGCAGACCCCGCCAACGCCTCCGACGCAGCCCTCGTGACGCCAACCGTGCATAGGGAACCCCAAGTCCACCTTGTCCAGGGAGGCGTAGTCACAGCCACTCCAGCTCCGAAAACCTGTTCACCAGACGACCTCGACAGTCTCCCTAAAGGAAAGGAGGCCCTGGGGAAACCACGGGCTCCGGGGTATGCGGCTCCCAACAGTGACCTCAACGTCAACCACAAGCTCCGGTACCACCGGAGGCATATAGGTGTATCCTACATGAACCAAGGCTCGACCACAACACCAACAACTGCCAAACCCTCACGATCTTCTGGGAAGAGTACCTTGGAAGACAAGCAGGATACCAGGCCACAGAGGGAACCGGCGAAGGACGGCACAGGGGTCGAAAGCCTGGGGCAAACTCCCGGGCAAATCCCTGGCCCTCCGATCCTGCTGCGTCGCAACCAATTCCGCTACCGACGGTGCAATATCCCAGCGACGAGGACTGAGTCGGAGAATGCCGTCGCTAGGCTCCGGGCGGATTACCTCCGAAGCTGGGCAACGGCTAAGGGTCGAGGGGGTCAAGGACCATCTCTCTCGACTAGCCTTCGGCTCCACCTCCGACACACGCCGTCGCCAGGCTCCAGACGGGTTGCCCCCGGAGCCGGGCAACGGCTAAGGGCCGAGGGGGTCGAGGACCACCTCTCCTAGCCTTCGAGGCCTTCAAACCTCATAATAGAGGCCTTATTCTGGCAAAGGTACGCTCACTATTACCTATTGATAGTTTACCTAGCTAGTCTATCTTTCGTACAGTACGATCAAAATATGTTGGAGGCCTCCAACCTTACTGCTAGAAGTTTTTACAATAGATAGCCATTAGATAGAAATGGTAAAACTAGATTACGTCCCTGTTTAGTAGTAAGTAGTAGAACTTAAGTTACATCTTTATTTGACATGAGTTATGAATAGTCGTCTGACCTAGCTATATCTTATACTGCAATTAGCTGCTTATTGCCAATAGTAGATTGCAAAACTGAGAGTCCTACAAAACCTCCGACAAATACAGAGAGTCCTCCAAAATCTCTGACAAAAACAGAGAGTCTTGCAAAACCTCTGGCAAAAACGGAGGAACTTACAAAACCTCCGGCAAAAGTGGAGAGCCATGCGAAAACTCCAACAACAACGGAGAAACTTACAAAGCCTCTGGAAAAAATGGATAGACTTCCGAAAACCTCCGCGAGACGAAGCGTCTTACAAAAAAACCTTCTCCAACAACGGAGAGTCTTGCAAAACCTCTGCCAAAATGGAGAGACTCCCAAAACCTCCACAAGACGGAGAGCCTTACAAAACCTTTGCGGGACAGAGAGCCTTGCAAAAACCTCGGCAAGATGGAGAGACTTTCAAAAACCCCTGCAAGCAAGAATGTCTTCCAAAAATCTCAACCAGATGGAGAGGTTCTAAAAAACTTATCGGACAAAATCCCCCTTCCCGTAGGAAGAGGTATGGCCCACATGACTCAAACACGTATGGTAATAGGTAAAGTCATTACCCTATAGTCTCATCTAAGACACGATTCATACGTCGTTTATGAAGATCATGCTAACATTAAGTAAAAGCCCACTCTACATGGCACGGGAAATAGTACGGAATCCCCAACTGTTTATTGCAGGAGCCAGGCAGGGGCTAAGGGCCGAGGGGGTCAAGGACCACCTCTCCCGCCTAGCCTTCTACTTCGCCTCCAACACTCTGTTTCCAGGCTCCGAACGGATTACCTCCAGAGCTGGGCAGTGGCTAAGGGCCGAGGGGGTCGAGGACCATCTCTCCCACCTAGCCTTTGGCTTCGCCTCCGACACGTCATCGCCAGGCTTCGGACGGATTAACTCTGGAGCCGGGCAACGACTAAGGGCCAAGGGGGTCGAGGACCACCTCTCCCGCCTAGCCTTTGTCTTCGTCTCCGACACGCTGTTGCTAGGCTCTGGGCAGATTATCTCTGGAGCTAAGCAATGACTAAGGGCCGAGGGGGTCGAGGACCACCTCTCTCGCCTAGCCTTCGGCTTCGCCTCCAACACGTTGTCGCCAAGATTTGGACGGATTACCTCTGGAGCTGGGCAGCGGCTAAGGGTCGAGAGGGTGGAGGACCACCTCTCCCGCCTAGCCTTCAGCTTCTCCTCCAACACGCTATCGCTAGGATTTGGTCAGATTACCTCCGGAGCCAGGCAGCGGCTAAGGGCCGAGGGGGGTCAAGGACCACCTCTCCCGCCTAGCCTTCAGCTTCGCCTTCGACACGTTGTCGCTAGGCTTTGGACGGATTACCTCTAGAGCCGGGCAGTGGCTAAGAACCCAAAGGGTCGAGGTCCACCTCCAGAGCTTGTCTCCAAAGGTTCCAGATGGACTTCGCTGGGTCAAAAATCTGGAACAAATTTGGAAGAAGGCCCTACCAGCACTGAGCCCGAGGAGTACGCGATAACTGGGAATGACGAGGTCGCCACTGCTTCACCCGGCCCTCCTCAGTTACCCTACGTGTCTACCACCACCAGATTCCCAAGGCCGCCTCTTCCCTGGAAGGAACGAAACCAACTATAATCTATGCGAAGGCTCGGTACATCGGTAATCCAAAAAACTAGCTATCGCCTACGATGGAGACGAAGAAGTGCAGCTCGAAGGCACGAAGGCACACAGACATGCGGTCCCCTGCTCGAAGGATCCCCTTACACTTCGGCCCAAAAAGAGATGCAATCGCCACCAGAGGTCCAAATTATATTTATTAAACAAATCGTGCCTGCCGTCACAGAAGCTGATGCAGTAGCCGGCCCCCGAGCTGTCAAAAGACGAGGAAGAAACCGAAGGAGCCACTTTTGGGGTCTCCTCCCGCTACTTCCTGGCCCTTGCCGCCGAAGCCTACTCCTCCTCGTCACTCTGTGGAGATCCCAGTCGATCTCCTCATCATCGTCAGAAATATCGATGATCTCGACAGGCGTGGTCTCCCGAACTGGGGTTGGGCAAGGGCGACAGACAGCTGTCCACCCCACATGGACGGAAGCTGGATGGCCACCGGCGCCACCACCGGTGGCCGAGACGGCCCAGCCCCAGTAGAAGCAGTCGAGATCATTGACATTTTTGAAGAGGATGGGGAGGAAGACGATGCCATATTCAAAGTCAAGTTGAGTGCTTGCTCGTGAGGTGGTGGTAAATCCAGCCGGATGACCCCAGCTTTATATCCGGGCCGAGCAACCACATACGCCGAGGAAGAGAAGCGGAACCAACGCGGCATCGCTCCATGGTGTCCCTCATTAATGTCTAGGGGCCCGTGGCCATATCCCGGTTGTTCCACCGACACATGGCAACATCCCACAGCAACGTCTCGTTGTCTTGCACGAACGTCCCATCACGTTAATGACCTAGACTCCTTTCGGTGTATGCCAGGGGCGTGGGCACAAGACCCTAAATGAACCCACGAATTATCCAGTCAGAAACACACCAGTGACACATCCCATCCTACCGTCCTCAAACTGGTGAATGTGGGGATTCCCCGATCCCACATGTAATTCCCCACTCTGACAAACTCAAATGGCAAGAAGACCCATCACCAAAAAAGTCCGAAGAATCCGGCACAGACCCCGGAGCACATAACCTCCGCCGACACCCCTCCGGCCTCGGGTCCCAATACCGCATACTCCAACTCCAACAGGCTTTGGAGCGTACCTTCTCTGCTAATACATCTTCGGTCTTCGACTCGGACTTCGACGCCGGCTGCACCTCCGACCTCAGCATAACCCCAGGGTATGCCGCCATCACCAATGCTCCGGCAGCCTTGAGCTTCACCATCAATGCCCGCAGTTCCCGCCGAAAAACTCCTCAGGGACGGGGAATGGACTTCGGACATTCTTGTTACAAACCCAGGCTGGAGTTGGTTTTCCTCTACATCCTCTCACCCCTCCAAACGTTAAGGCCAGAAAATGAGAGGGTACTGTTGGGGGAAAATAGACCAACCTGAGGATAATGGTTGACGATCGCTATCAAATGTCCCTTCAGAGCATTCGACCTCCGGACTCAGTAGGAGACCTTATCCCCAGAGGTTGCGAACCCCTTCGGGCCACCTCTCCGGCACGTACGTGGCCTTCCGAGGACTCGAAGCTATAGCAAGCCCCTCCAGAGCCTTCGGCCTCCGAACTCAGTAGGAGGCCTTATCCCCGGAAGCTGCGGACCCCTTCGGGTCACCTCCCTGGTGCCCATACGGCCTTTCGAAGCCTAAAGACGCAGCCGGCCTCCAGAGATAATATCAGGAAGAAAGGACACCCCTGCAGCCAACCTGATGCGAGGTGACAGACGATTAATGCCAGTGCATGTAGTGCTTATTCTGACATCCCAGCGCGATGGAAGTCGCCTGACCCCTGGCAGAGCGGCACCGGGCCACAATTGGCGACCGAGTCACCTCTCAGGGGGTAGGCACCATAATAATTACCACGGTAGATAGTTATCTTCTATGTAGAGTAAAAGGTAATTATCCAGGATAAGGTCTAGTAATTCGGTTAGGTCCTAGCTATTTGTACATCGTGATAACTTGCACACTAATCTACATACTACCTTATAAATAAGGGGTCGTGGTCATTGGAAAAGAGAGGTCGGAAGGAGCACGCTCAACACAGCACAGAGGAGCACAATCACAAAGTCTTCCTATGATACTCCCCTTAGCCCGGTCCATATTTTACTATCAATACATTTGTGGTGTTTCTTCCTCTTAAACTTCATTTCTAAGCTTGAGTCTCTTCCTTCGAAGAAACTCTCACCGTATCTACTGAAACAATATGATCTCTTACACCAACAGAAGCCTTTCAATAAGATAACTGGACGACACATAAACTATTCTTGAATCTAATAGTTCATTATCCAGGCTATCCAATTAGAAGCCTCGGCTTCTGCCCCTTTTCAGGCTATCGAAATTTAAAACAAAAGAAATTACTGAGGGCGATTCTGAGATCCTGCTGTCATACAACTTCTGGATAATCTAATTGTAGGTGCTGAAAATTATATAGCATTTATAAGACATCACACAAAACGCAAATACGCGCATGCATCATGGACGCATATCAAAGCTGTCATGTATTTGCCCTTAGTCTTAATTAAATCAATCAAAAGAAGTGCTCGAACTCAGACTAATAATTCCCTTAAAATTATTACACGCACAGTTCAATGGAGCTTACGCCATCTGATTTGTTCCAAATGAAAGGATTATAGTTCATTGTAGCAAGCCAAGTTGTGGCTCGTTGCTTCCATGGAAAGTGGTGGCTTGGGTACATCAAACTGGAATGACACTTAGCAGATGGTCTAAATCCTCAAAGCTCTTGGGTAATTACAAAACCTATGGTAGAAACCTAATTGACTAATATATATCATTAGATTGACCTTTAAAAAAGTAAATACACTAAAAAAGCATTACAACAAGGCAAGCATTTGACCCACCTCAATTCAACACACGTCTTAAAACATAAGCATTATAATGTCAGTGATCATCAGATAAATGCAATGCATATTTCCTAATCAGTTCTTCTATCATAACTATGCACTGCAAAAAAAAAAAAAACCCCACTTGGTCCACACTTTCTTCGGGCCACACCTGTTCTCTGAAACAAGTTCTGTTGTAAGTTCCAGTAAAAAGGAAGGGACAATTGATTTCGACAGACTTTAGTTAAAAGGATGGATTCTAGGGACCGGGTTAGACTAAAGCCAATGGATTCCCTTCAGGTTCAGATTCTCGTCGTGAAGGGATTTTTGTTCCCTTCAACGCTCCCAACGGTTTCTCTTCACGGTTCCTTTCACGACGGGATTCTCAGAGTCATTCCCTTCAGGACGGGATTCTCTCTCCTTTCCCTTCGCGATTCCCTTCGAAGGGAAGCTGTTGGAGATGAGAGGAAATAAAGAGAATGAGAACGGGAAAGGGAATCGGGAAGGGAACGAAATGAAGGGAATATGGTTGGGTAGTCTAAACATGTGAAGCTCTTAACAGTGTTCATCAGCTGGCAATATATCCCAAGATTGCAGGAGCTGTTATAAATTGTCCCCACCATACGCCCGAAAAATAGTTTTTTTCTTTTGGATGCATAAATTGTTCCCCAGCATCTGTAGAGCACGGGGATCAGTAGGCTGTTTCTGCGTACCTGCGCCTGCAGCAGTGGCCAGCTTCGTCGGCTTGCGCTTCCATTTGCTGCCGCCTCTGTATAAAGATCCATACACGACGAGACTATGACGATAAAACAACGAGGGCAGATAGGTGTCTACCAAGCTATTCGATGTTGTTAAGAGAGAGATACTTGCACGTTCTGGAGACACTGCAAAAACATGGCGGGGTTGAGGAGGGATCTCCATTTCTTGAATTTTTTTGAATAATAGTATTTTAATGAAAAATTACAAAAATAAAGCTAAAAATGAAGAGCCCATTAGACCTTTGTTGATACTCCAAGTGTTGAAAAGTGATCACATATGACCCGTCGGTATCTCTGTTGGCCTGTAGAGCAGGACCTGTCAGCATCATATTGGCTTGTAGAGCGGGATCTGTTGGCATATCGAGTGTCAACAAGTTCTGAACTGTCGGCACATCAAGTACCGACACATCCATTTCCTCGCGGTCACATGTGTGCCATATTGGACGTCGGCATTTCGATTTCCATTTCTAAATTTAATTTTTGCAATTTTCCATTAAAATGCTATTATTATTTTTCCCATTTCTTCATCCATGGTTACGACAGTAGACCGTCTCGTCCACGTTCCTACATCGCATGTCCACGAAGTTGTGATCGCGATACACCACCATGTTGTCCGTTGGTCCTCGGTATGAATTGAATTTTAAGATGCCAATGTTTGCCTGGTATTTGGGAACAGGTTCCTCTAACTTTTAGAGGCAGATAGTACAGTGGACAGTAATTTGTGAGAGAAAAACAGTAATTTATAGCGAAATATTGTAGCACGAGTACGGTACGAAAATATTGTACTGATTTTACTGTATCACCGGAATTGTTGCGGTAACCGTTTCCAATCCAACGGATGGCACGGACGAAGTCACTATGTCGCCGTTTCCAGGCCCCACCTCGGGCGCTCCCCGTTCCGCGCCGCCACCCGCCCACCTCACCTCTCTCGCTCTCTCATCCCTAGATCAAACCTCGCCTGCCGCCTCCGCCCAAGTCCCCGCCGCCGCGCCAGCACCTCCTCCGCCCCTATCATCCGTCCGCCCGGCTCTGAGGAGTCGGCCATCCTTTCGCCCGTGCACCAAGGAAGACCGGATTCGAGGGCCGAGGACGCGCCGAGCCGTACGTTGGGGACCTTCATCGTGGCTCGCCTCCACCCCGACCACTGAGTCGCTCGTCCAACGCATTGCCCGTCTGCTTCCCTCCCCGACCACTGAGTCGCTCACGAAGGCACTCCACCCACGGCCGCCGCGCCGCTAAGGCTCACGAACTCGCCACCCGCCCTGCCCTCACGCGCGCCGCCACCGCCCGCCCATCCGAGGCTCGCTCTGTCCGCGCCGGTGGCCGTCTTCCGCTCCGTTCCAGGTAACGGCGCGCTGATCACCCCTTCGATCTTCTCTCTATCTCGCGGTTTCATTTCATCGTGTTAGTGCCCGTGGGTGACTATAGGATGGTTCTTGTTGCTGGGTCCGGTGAAGTGATGTCGTACATTTAGTTTTTGGATAAAGGTGCTAGTTTTAGGATGTTTGTGTGGCGGCGGCGGTTCAGCGTTGGATAAGATCTTCATCCTCGGCGCTAGGTTTTGAGACTGTACATTGCAGTATGTGATGAAAAAATACAGGGCAACGAGTAGATTAAGGTGACAACCTGATTAATCGGTCTAACAACCTGATTACTTCACACCGATTAATTGGGTTGACCTCTGATTAATTCCACTGAACTGTGTTACCGGGATATGCGTGTCCAAAAAAAATTCGCCTTGTCGACGTGTATTCGCGCGTCCAACACGTCTAGCTGCGTCGAAGGAGAGGAGGAAGAGGATTCGGGGGAAAGGCGGTGGCAGCCACAGGGGGGACTGAGGAGGCGACGGCGGGGTAGAGTAGGTGCAGGCAGCGGGTGGCGGCAAGGGGAGGCAAGGAGGCAGCGGGGGAGGTGAGAAAGAGGTGGCGGCAGGGGAGAGAAGGTGCGGGCGAGCGGTGGCAGGGGGAGCAGGCACGGGTGAGCGGTGGCAGGGGGGGAGCAGGCACGGGCAGGCGATGGTAGAGGAGCGGATTCGGGACTTGGCAGTTGGGAGGGGAGCGGTGTGCAAGTAATTGAACCCTAATGGGCTTTTGGGCTGCAGTAGGGAAGGGATCTGTTAAGCTGGGCCAACCAGATGCCTTCCCCTTTTCTGTTTTTTTCTTTTTCTTTTCTATTTTCAGCAGCTTTTATTTAGTTTATTTATACATCCTTTATACCTATAATGTTACAATAAGATGTTTTGATGTATGTTTATCACAAGTTAATGTGTTTGGTTGGATGAGAATGACTGCTGCCACTTTTTTGGAATTTATAGTTTATATCTGAAGCACATACTCATGGATTGTTATTTATTTTGCAGATTTATCGCCTTCTAATCAAGTATTCGTCATCAAAAACTACAATATCAAGCCTCCTTGCTGTCCTAGTTAGCTCTTAGCATCTCATACATGTTTACGTAAGTACTTTGTACCAACCGATTAATGGTCGACCAATTAATTCAGTTAATCCCCGATTAACAGATTAATCCCCACTCCTCGGCCGGCCGAGCAGCTACCAACACCGAGCATTAGGATCTTTTCCTTAAACGCTTTAGAGTAGTTTCATTTTGCCTGTTGCTGAGGAATTGTTGGTTTATTTGTGCAATTAATGGTTGAGCTTCCGAGAGGTGCTTATTTGAACCTATGATTTATCTCTTGCCTTAGGTTTACAATGGAAATGCTTATTTGAACCTATGATTTATCTCTTGCCTTAGGTTTACAATGGAAATGCATAACTGGTACAAAAGCTTTTGTCCTACTGCTGTTGAGCGCATGATAGGGAGGATGAACTAGCTATTTGTTAATTCTATACGTACTTTGTATTTCTCTTTTGTGATATCTTTCCCCTGGGTTCGTCCTATATTGTTGTATGGCAAGCATGTGGCTTAAGTTCCATATCGATTATGCATTTGCGCTGTATTTTTGCTATGTCTTGACTTGGGTAGCATTTGGCATAAGTTTTAGACAATTAGAACTTTGCCTGGGGCTGGGCGGAATCTTGATTCCCACACTGCAACCGCCCATGCTGTCCTACCACTACATAGCCGTTTCCAACAGACTCTTGCCGTCCTGCGCAGCACAGGATGCCTCCGGATGTAGAGTCGTACACCTGCACATCGCCCCACAACATTCTGCACCTCCTGAGCCTCCACTGCAAACCTACTCTGGTGATCTGGCCTACCCCCCTGCCACTGCCCTCTACTCGCACTACGCTTCCTCCGCCGCCCTTCTCCAGCAGTGCAGCAGCAGCACATTGCCCCCAGCTGCAGCCGCACGCTGACGCAGACGTCTCCTCCGACCTGTCTAGCTGCAGCCGCACACTGATGCCTCATCCGGCTGCTATTGAACTTGTAATGTAACTATGAACAATGTAAATGGGATATTTGGATCTATCGTTCTTGATATGCTGCCTCATCGTATATTCATCTCTGTAGATTACGTTTTCTTATTGTTAGCTAGAGTTTTGAATTTATAGCCAGAGATTCTGCTTGATATTTCCTGTGTGGATTTATTCACATGCTGTTTTCTATTGTATATAATCAGCATTTAGTGTTTCTATTGCATATTCTTTTGACGTGGTTCAAGAACATCTTATTTTATATTCTACATTCATCCATTGCAGCTTAATTGTTTTATTGGATCCTACCTGGTCTTTTTGATTAACTGCCTGCATGAAAATTCTATATTTCACTAAGATATGCGCAAAAGTCAACCTAGTTACATATTTCTGATTCTTGCAGAAGAGGCGGTCGAATGGCTTCCAGTGCACCAAATATCGTGTTTTGGCGTCTCTTCAAGACACTAACTGTAAGCCCTGCATTGGCATCTGGTGTGGCCAGCCAGCATCACCAGCTTCAACAGCATGCACCAGTGAGTGGCACAGCCAAGGGCAAAGCTAAGCTCAAATCAGGCCAGCCTTTGAAGCGTTCCTCCATAGCAAAGAAAGGTACACCTTCAACTGGCGGGGGTGGTGGCAGTGGCCGTGGTCGTCGTGAGGCCATTGAGCGCATCACTCAGATTTCAGAGTCTTGTCTCAATGCCCCTACTCCCCTGCGGCACTTGTCCCCCAAGGAGCATCTTCGTGAGGCCAAACGTGAGGAGCTTGGACTCATCTCGAAGGAGAGGCAACGTGAGCTTGATATGGCCAAAGCTAAAGCTAAAGCCAAATCCAAAGGTACTGGTGGAGATGATGGGGGCCGCGTGTTGATGGGTCCACCAGGCCTAGACTATATCAGTCTTGGGCTAGTTGATGAGGAGGCAATCCCCAAATATGAGCTCACAGTCGAGGATGGTCGGCGACTTGCCAAAGAGTGCAGTCGCGTGTTAATGAGGCGGCACCGTGCACGGCAAACAGCGGAGTCAACGCTTCTGAGGCTCAAAAAGGAGGCCATTGCTGCACTCCCTGAGAAGCTGCAAGCTGCTGCTATGGTACCTGACATGACACCTTTCCCTGCAAATCGGTACATGGCAACACTCACACCACCAATTGAAGGATATATTGAAAAGGTGCGGGATGCTGCCAAGAAGTACTCTGTGAAGGAGAAACTTCGCTGAGAAATTCAAGGGACAAAAGTGTCTCCACATGAGGTGAGGAGAATTTAGGCAATTTGTTTTCATTCATTGCCAGTGTATTTCGGTTAAATGTTGTTTTCATTCATACAAAGAAACCCGTGACAATCATAATTTCTTAATAAATCATCACATTTTCCTGTGTCAAATCCTTTCATGACATCCAAATTTCTTACTGAACTTTGCGATATAATGGTGCATCTTTATATCAACTCATTTTGTGTTATTAAGAGCAGGAAGATTTGTTGCTTTCCTTTGATCCTCAACACTGATAGTATTATAGCATGATAGGCTGGAAAATGCCTGTCCAGGCCTTTTTATCCTAGGTCATGCTTGCTGTTGCTTTCTTAGCTTTTGAAAGAAACAAAGAATGGAATTTAGTTAACGCCTTAGCTGTTTGGATCCAAATCCTGGACTTAGTGTTTACTTCTAGTGATGTGTCTTGGAAGATAAAACAAGTATAAAGTTTTGTTCCAGTTCCAGGTGAGTGCACATAGAGCTTAGTTGTAAATGCTAGTTTATACTCTCTCTTTTTTATAGCGCCTTTGTGAATAAGAATATGAGGTGGTGCTCCTATTTTTGTGAGACAGATGAGCTGGGGAATCTTAACCACATGATAGTGTTAAAGGAAAGAAAAATTGTCTGAGCTAGTCACCGAGCTGAAGCCTGAACTGTATATCTGAGTCATAATTTAATCTAAGCAAAACTATATGTTTCAATCTAAGCATTCAGTAAATCTCCTGCACTTGAATGTCAAGCCTCACTATCTTCAGATCTGCTATCCTCCACTTTTTTTTATGTAAAATGTGAATGGCCTTGTTTAGTTGCCATCTTTTATGACTTTCAATAGCAGTCCAATATCTGGTAATTCATTTTGCTTGTATTGCGAACTAAGCTGCTCAGTTGGTTAGTGCCTCCTGTAGGGAGGACAGCCATCCGGGTTCGAACCCAGGGTGTACCAATTTGTGGTACCTCATGAGAAACTGGTTTTAGCGAGTTTCCTGGTCAGCCAGGGTTCGGTACTCTCTTACCTTAAAATTAAAAAAATGCCCAAGGGAAGTCTCTCATGATCGAGAGAAAAAAATTGCTTGTATTCTACACCAGCTAATTTGCATTATGCTACTCTCCTCGTTTTCTAACTCAGTTCTATTATTCTCATTATACTTTGTAGGTGAAAGAATATGTAAGGTAATATAGAAGAGCAGCCTTCACAGACTGTATCTTTGCATAGGCCACAATTGTAAGGTAATATAGAACAGCAGCCTTCACAGACTGTATCTTTGCATAGGCCACAATTGCCTTCAGGAATCCCGAATTGAAGAGCAGCCTTGCATCGGACTCGCTGATCTGTTTCCTTTGTCAGATTTTTGGATGCGACGCTAATGCGTAGTTGTAGCTAGACTGTCAATTTCCCTTGCGGATTTAGGATGCTTGCTGTTGACAGCCACTTCTTTAATAAAGGCGTCAAGCATTGAGCTTGAAGAATCTGACACCTCACAAATAACTCATAGCATTGTCATGTTCTAATTTCCGCCTAGACCTTGCTTTCATTTTTTTTTTGGCTTCTATGAGGCTGAACCGCTGGGGGCACGCCTTCCCAATCGGTTTCCTACTATTAGGTTTCCTATTTATCCTCTCTTACTTTTTACATTTAGCAAATAGAAGAGGTTCTTTACCCATCTATTACTGTTCTTGTATAGGTGAGGAGATGAGAGGGGAAGAGAGTCGAGGGCTGATAGGTGAACATGTGTTATAAAAGTAGTTACTATATAAGTGGTATCTTATAAACACACGTTTTAAAAATTTATAAGAGCAGTTGTTACACAAGTATATATGTTATAAGAGAAATTATCATATAAGCATACGTATTGTAACAATAGTTACTATATAAATACATATGTTATAAAAATTTATAAGATCAGTTGTCACATAAGTACACGTATTGTAACAACAGTTACTATATAAGTACACATGTTGTAAAAACAATTATTATATAAGCACGTACATTGTAAGAGCAGCTAAAAATATAGTTGTCGAAAATAACACCTTTTATATATAAAACAGTTATTTGTTAGTTACAAGATATTAATAAAATAGATGTGAGTGGATTATAGGGACATAAATTTAGGGAACTGATAGGAACGCGCTGAAGGATTTTGTTTTGAAAAAAATTAAAACCTCATAAAATTTAATCGATAATCAGTTAAATTATATGTAGGTTTAGTATATAATTTTTATCTCAATAGATTTGTATGTCAAAGCACTTTTAATATGATGTTAATTTTACTATAACTGATAACATTTTAAAAAATTGACGGTCAAAATTTATTTTTGATAATTTTTTTACGATTTCTATTCTTGAACAGAATGTTTTTACAGTCAAAATTTATTTAATTTTACGTACCTAAAGACTAAATTTCGAGCGTGCATGCTCTTATCGTGCGGCATGCATGCTCGCATCAGCCGTTCATTGAGCATCAGATTTTATTGGCTCGTGTGCTGTTGCATGTATGGAGAAGAGAAAGATAATAAAATTGGTTACGTCATTCACATGCAACTTCATTTCAAAACTTTTAAAAACCATATTTTTCAAACCGAGCATCTAAATTAAAATCTGATTGCATCATTGTGTTTCGTGCGATAAGAGCTTCAAAACTAGACCCTAGTTCAGTATATTTTGATGATATTTTTTTAACATCAACTTCATATAAAAAAATGCTTCTGTGTGTATTATAATTTGCTTACAATTTTTTGAAAACTTGCTCATGACTTTAAAAAATTGCTTATTCCTCGAAATGTGTTTCTCAAATCTGTACCTAATTATGCTAATTTTGCTTTTCAAATTCACATAATATGCTTTTCTAGGTTCATATGAATTGCTGGTAATTTGGAACTAATATGTTTTTTATGAGTTTACATGGATTTGAGTTTTACAAATTGAAACAATCTGCTTTTTGGATTTTCTGGACTGCTTGGGTGCGTCTCTGTTCTTTGCTGCATTGTCCTGCTAGTCTTTGTTAGGATTACTAAAAATAGAAAATATGATCAGATGAAATGCTTTTTTACAGCATATGAAATGCTTTTTTATAGTATATAAAATGCTTTTTTCAATGCATAGGATTTTTGCCTATGGACACAGAAATTCGTTTTTTCCCAGGTGTTGTCGCAGGCACGTTCTGCGTGCGGATGCCAATTTGTCTTGATTAGGAAAACAATTAATTAAATGTTTTTCTAATTAAGGATGTGCATGCTATCCGTTGATAGCATGCACGGCCAGTATTTAGTATACTCTTCAACCCTTAAACGAGCACTCGTCGCGCCGTCAAAATAATTGGATGGGCCGTTTGGGCACGGGCTAAGGCCCATAGATCGAATTTGCGAACCGGTTCGTGAGCAAGAGAAAACATAGTTTTTTTTACATTTTAAACATAAATAAATAAATAAATAGAACTCAGATGAAAAAATTTATAACAATAGATGTCTAACATCCTCTTAAAGGACAATAACTCTTTTAAAGGGCGGTAAGATGCTACCGTGGCAAGCGCAGATCTTACCGTCCTCTGAGAGCATGGTGCGGTTAGTATTGTTCAGTTGTTTAAATTTCTCTTTCTATTTTTCTGTTTAAAATAGTGATTTTCTGTTACTTAAAAATCCTAAAAGTCTTTATATATGTTCCATAATCCATGTGCATTCTATTTTAATAGGATTCACTAAAAAGTATGTGTACAAATTAAACTAAAATTCTCTGAATGGGTATTTTTAATAAATTCTAGCAATTGTTATTGCATCAAATAAATTCTTAAAAATATAGAAAAAATCACTAATATCCTTCTTATATGATGGGATAATTTTTAAAATTATTTTTAGCCGTAGGTTTGTATATATTTGAATTCAAATTGAGTTAAAAGAAGAATATCACATGTAATTATAAATATATATATAAATAGATCATTATAAATGAACTCATTTTTTCACCATATAATTGAAGGTTGAAAATAATTTTAGAAATTATTAGATCACATAAGAATAATATTAGTGAATTTTATAGATTTTTATAAATTTATTTAAGATTTTAATAATTGCTAGAAGTTATAAAAATAGTTTTTTTTATAGAATTTTAGTTTAAACTCTATATAGGATTTTTAAGTACTAAAAATTCTAATATTTTAATATAAGACTACTATTTTAAACAGAGTAGATGAGAAGAGAAAATTAAGCAGCTAAGTATTGTTTATCATGGGAACAGCAATAACCGTCCTCTTTGATAAGACGGTAAGACTCATGCTTGCTACTATGTATTCTTGCCGTCCTTTAAAAGTAGTTTTTTTAAACAATAGACGTCTATTGTTATAAATTTTTTATCTGGTATCTATTTATTTAATTTTTTAAGTTATAAAATATAAAAATAAAAAAAATCAGAGAAAACACACTCATTTGTGCTCTTAGCAAGCCGCAGTCAGTCGAGTGCATCAGCACGGTGGCAGACGCTAACCTAACGAGCGGAGGAAGACGAAATTGCCCGGCCGATGCGGCGGCGGCAGCAAGCTGGCGATCTATTCCAGCTCGACCTGCACCGCCCTTTCCTGGTAAGCTCTCCTTCACCCATCCCCGGCCGCTCAAACCCCGCCGTTCCTGCTCGTTCGTTCCGCTCACCTCACCTGGATGGAAGGTGATCAACGAATGCCAACTACTATCCTCTGTTATCGCAGAGATCGGTCACCGCAGGGCAGGCTCGGCTCTGGCGCCCTCAAGCCCGCGCTCCAGGCCGGGCTCAAAGGGCGGCGTCCTGCTCCTGCCCCCCAACGCGCTGTACGAGATCCTGCTGCGCCGCCCGGCCGAGGACCTCTGCCGCCTCCGCACCGTTTGCCGGCCGTGGCGCTGCCTCCTCTCCGACCCGCACTTCATCGCCGCCCACGCGGCCCGCATCCTGGGCCGCTCCCGCTCGTCGTCGCCGGCTATGACACGGCTGATCGGAACGACCGCATCATTTGCGATATCGTGGACCTCTCCGGGCACTTCGTGTACTCCCTCCCGGCACTGAGGATGGAGGCGACGGCGTTTATGGAACTTGCGCTCGAGCAGGTATGGCCGCTATCCTGCTCGCCTTACAAGCGCAACACGTATTGTTCTACCTCTGGTGTTTAATTTCGGCTCGTTTGTATAGGTGAAGTTCGCGCTGGACAACCTTGAGGTCCCTGTAGGGTACGGTCCAATTTCACTTCAGCCTGATAAAAGTCAATTCTTAATTCCTAGTGTGCAAATTGCATGGTTTTGTCCCTATTATTCCCCTGTTGATAGATGTGTGATTGTGGAAGATGGAAAGGATATTTCTTCTGGTAGCAATAAGACGAATGCCACCAGGAATGTGCGCTCTTTACCATCTTTGCTGGAGATTTGATGTCTGCTATAAGATGCTTCTGTGTTATGTTGATTATGCCATTATCTTGTGATTTTCAAATTTAAGGCTACCAGGCATGCTGAGATGGAAGCAATCGATGTCCTGCTTCGGGAGTGGCAATGCATGGATCTTGATCAGGCACAGGTTGCAGAAAAATTCGCAAGATGTGACCTTTATGTTACCTGTGAGCCCTGTATAATGTGTGCAATGGCGTTGTCAATACTTGGTTCGAAATGTTTTGATTGTCTATCTTCTGCTGTTAAAATGTTTTACGGTATATGAATTTCTGATTTTATATGTTTCACTTTCTCTGAGTAGGAATAAGAGAAGTGTACTATGGTTGTGCCATTGATAAATTCGGAGGATGCGGATTGATCATGTCATTGCCCAAGGGTTCTTCATCAGATGATTTGTCAGGGTAAGTGAAAGGAAACAGGCAGCAACATGTTGGTAAACTTATATACTCATTAGAACATGACAACAAATTAATATTATACTTACAGTGCTTGCTCATTCGTGCCAGTATTCCAATATGCGGCATGCAGTGTCATGATTTTATCACACTTGAAGTTGTTTAACCTTTCTATTAATGCTTGTCATACATAGTTTTATGGCACTCACAAATTGTGTGGCGAAAATCTTTTTGTGTGTTTGTTTTGCTAGGAACCAAACGCCTAAACCGAAAGGATTCAAATGCACTGGAGGGATCATGCCAGAAGAGGCAGTAGCTCTTTTTAGGTGTTCCTATGAGCAAGGAAATCCAAACGGTTTGGGCTCTTGCATGCAGATATTATTCCATGATTTCTAGAATTATTGCTTCTGTATAGAATTCCCGTGCAGGTTCTATGTTAAAATGTGTTACTCACACTGTGCTATATCGATTTTGCTTAGTAGTTAGTCAGGATCATGATTTTTGCTGGCACTATTGCACGCTCAGTATGATGTTTATTTTCTTAAGCACATGACCACATAGTACTGCAAATTGAGAACCATCTATTCATGTTATTGCATTAATAAACAGAAGTGGATAAATAAACTTTTTCCAAACCTTGTGGCAAGCATAGTTAGCGGCCATTTTATACTTGATCAGTCTTTTAAGCTTCAGTATTATGATTGAAATGCTCTCTTAAACATTTCAGCTCCAAAGCCCCACAGACCAGTCCGAATAGCTCAACAGTGACTGTTGTGTTTAGTTGAACCACAAGCATGGCGAGTAAGATATCAGGAATGGAGATATTGAAACTGGACGGAATTCCTTAGTTTAAGGTCTGTCACGTGATTAACGTTGCTGTTATTGAATAGTGTCTTATATAGTCCTAGGCCGCTACCCACATTTTTTCATTGGGTCGCTATTATTCTTTGCAGATGCCCAGGGGTGGATCCAGGGCCCATGCTGGGGGGGGGGGCTGCAGCACGGGCTCAGCCCAAGAAGCCCAGAGGAAGATAGAGGAAAATTCAGAAAAAAAATGCATCATTTTAGCCCACAAGTCCAGGAGAAAGAAAGAGAAAATTCATAAAAAATGCATCATTTTAGCCCATAAACCATGAATTTGGTCCAATAGCAAGAGGCCCAACACCCCTTTTGGCATTGGGCTGGATCCGCCCCTGCAGATGCCTGACGAGTTTGGCAATTCAACAAGTTTTGTCGTGGCGGAAGAGCTTGTTGGTCTCCCTGAAATTCAGCCTCGTTCAATTGCAGCAAAGTTTCTCATCGCTTCTAATCTTAAAAGCAACATTTGGCTGTGGTCTATGCACAAGATACATTGGAACTGTGTCGATTGAACTCCTTATATGACATGTTTTTCTTTCTACAGAATGGTTTTGATAGGTACTTTTATACTTTACCCTTTGAGGATTTTGTACATATTGAAGGCACAAGGGTCTGTTGCAGCTACGTTCAAATGCTTCAAGATTTGTGCAACATCTATTGAGAGGGAGAAGCATCGAAACACAATGTATCCTCTGGGTAATCGTTGTAAAATAAAATTGTAATGAGCTTAGCGGTCGGTTTGCAAGAATTCTGTCCAATTTGCAGGGGGGAAATGGTTAAATAAAGCCAAGCGAGGCAGAAACCAGTAACATATACTGAGTTTGTCTTAGTCAAGCGGCTAATGCTCCTTAGCTGCACAGGAAAACCATTTGAACCCTCTTTTACAAGAATAGAAATATTGTAAGATCAGCAATATCGCAATACGCTGTATCCAAATGTGTGTACAAGCTGTGCATAAAAGATCACATTGGATGATCAAAAAAGCTAGAAGCATGTAAACTGCCCGTCTATTATTCACAAGCACATGAACTCTGTATAAAGACTGATGAGTATTTCAGAAGCTAAGTTATTGAATTTGTTGTATTCAAATTTACTCCAAGTTAAACTGCTTCAAGGACCGAGGGCTGCAGTTGATGTCGAATGGCTTGCCAATACGATCAGGCAATATTGAAATTTCACCCTCCCGGAGCAGTATCTCGCTCTCCTTAGGCTGTATATCTTCATCAAGCAATTTGATCTTCTGCTTCAACGAAACAACTTCATTTTGCAAGGCACTGACAGTTCTTCTCAGCTGCTTCCATTCCTAACACAAGACATCCCTTCCATCGCTTACTGTTTTAAGTGTGCATCGAAGAACAGTCATCTCCTTAGCGGATTCTTGATAATCCTGTTGGATCTGGTTAACTATCTAGTCTTTCTTCGAAACCTGCAATGTGCAAAGTTGACACCAAATATGAAACAGGATGCATGAATAGGTGTACGATATCAGCAGAACCAACGTTGAAATATATCGCTAGCAACATTTGATCGTTCACCTTAAGAAAGTAATGCAAGAAGATATAAACAGCAAAGCTTACTAATTTCTTAGATGAGACAAGTTCAAGTCCCAGCCAAAATGCCATATAGTGCGCACATGCGGTTTGCGGGAGTCGAACCGCCACCTTTCACCTGGCATGGAGCCTCTTACCATCTCACATGGCATGGAGCCTCTTACCATCTCACATAACTGACTGCTGAAAGCAATATGATATATTTTTTTTTGATTTTTGTTGTCCAAAACTTTTAACAATTATTTGAGCATCAAAATAACTTCAAATGAAAGTTGTAGATCTCATCGAGAGCTATATTTTCATCTGACTTCGTATGAATGTTTTATGGATTTTTAAATATCCCACTAAAAACATGCAAATCAACACTAGTTTTCCCTTACTTCAATATGAACCAACTTAAACATTGCATATATTATCATTTTACTATGTAATTACTACCGTTAGAGCTGACCATTTACCTAAGTTATATTTTTGTATCGTTTCATATTTCATCTAATTTGGAATTGAGTTGATCCATATGAAATGTTAATCATTCTTTAGTGGTTAAGCATTGCATATATCATCATTTCACTATGTTATTACTAACTTTATCATTTTTCATCTAGTTTAGAAATGTTATGTATTCCCTTGAGTTAACCATGGTGAAAAGAGTCGAGCTCGATAAGTTACAAATGTCAAAATTATCGTGGACCATATTTAGGTATCTAGATGGCTTAAAATAAAAAGGTTGTCAATTACAAAGTTGTAGATCTTATCGAGAATTACAATTTGTATATAAAATTGTCTCTATTTGAATCTGTATGAAAAAATTATGATTTTCCAAATACGAGCTGCAAACTATTATCATTATCGATTCATAACCTGAATTGACACTCATAATTGTTGGTTCTTTTCAAATAGATTATCACTGACATTTCTTAATATTATTCAATATTATATAAATGTTAGTTTTTAAGCAACCGATAATGATAGAGTCGCGGATTGATGTTTTTTAGTAGTGAAATAATGTTTAATTCACTGGATCCTGCATAAAACTCGCTTAAAAAAATGGGAAATGAGCTCTCAAAAGTAACTGATGTGAAGCGCAGTGGTAATCTGGTGTATTGATCACGTATTTCTAGTTCTGCCATATTTGAAATTTCGCATTGCATATCGCAAGCCACGGTTGCCGTTTACGTTAACCAAGTGCAGCCACAAGTTCCCAAATCCGCTTTCTGGACTGCTTAACGTAATTCAGCCACAAGTTCCCAAATCCTTTTTCTGGACTGCTTAACGTAATTCTTGTTAAGAGGTGTCCAAAAAAGACCAAAATGCGCAGCAGGGTATGACTCACACGAGAGTGACGCGGTCCGAGACAGGGCTGGAGGGGTAAAACAGTAAATTTAACGAAGAAAACGAGGGCTCCTTCGGGGCCTTTATCCACTGAACCCTCGTGGCGGCGACCACTTGGTGCTCGGAAAGGCGAACGGTTCCTCGCCATGGCGTCGGAGAAGGATGCTGCGCTCGCCGCCGTGCCCAACGACAATCCCACCATGTGAGCCCCCTCGCCCTCTTCTACGCTCTTACTGTTGCCAGACCCCCTCTGATTTGTAGATACCGGTACGCTCGGTGTCAACTGCTTGATCCATCATTTGGGAGATTGTTGATTTGAGCAGTTTTGATTTCAAATGAGGGTACTGATTCATCTGTCCCTCGTGTAAGTTTGCAAGTTTGGGGAGCCGTAGGATTAGTACGTGCAATTGGGGATTGCTTAGGTTCAAAGCCTGATTTAGTTAATAATGAATTAATGATAGATGCTCTTCTCGAAAAAAAATAAAGATAGATGGTGTTTTGAATCATTTGAGGCCAATTGTTTCTGTATAGGAAGCCTGAGCTGCTGAATTGGTCAGCTCTTTCTTAAGAACTACAAAGATGCATAAGAAAGGGTCAAGTTAAATTAATAATGAGATATGGCGCTCTGAATTATTTGAGGTCAGTTGTCTAGCAGGAGCAAGATTGAGTTGTTCAACTGGTGAGGTCTTGTTTAAGAAATAAGAACTAAGAAGATGCAAAAATAGGTCGAGTATCTGCATTGTGCACATTGCACAGCAAAGACCGTCAAAGTGTATCAGTTTCTGATGTCTGTTGCATCTGCAGATTTGACAAGATCATCCAAAAGGAAATACCGTCTACTGTGGTTTATGAGGATGAGAAGGTATTGTACAGTATTGCTTTTCTTGATATTTCGATTTGATTCAAAATATTCTTGTGGAAAATTAATTGAGAACTGCTTTGCCCACCATTCTTATGGTCTTTATGTTTAGGAGACGGGAGTATGAGATTGCTCCTGATAAGCCTATTATGTTTGCAATAGTGAGAGTGTTGTTCTCAACTAGTGTTAAATGTGGTAATGCCCATAAAGTGGTATTTATATAATGGAAAAAGTTCATTAGTATCTGTGTGTTTGCGCCAATCAATCCCTTAAGACTTGGGATATGACACTAGAAGAATATTCTATTATAAGGGGGACTATGTTCACATGCTTTGTAGATTGTGACGATTATATTTTGTTAATGAACTTGAACACTAATTAGTTGAGCGATCCGTGCTACTTTGGGACATAATTAACCTTCAATGTCGCATTGTTTGTTTTAATCTTTCAGCTGCTTCTGACATTGTTGAGTTTTAACTACTTCTAAGCAGAATGCATGTTACAAGGAAAAGCTCTAATCATTATATCCACATGTTCTTTAGTATTGTAGGTTGTGTCACTTTTACATAATTTGTTTGTTCAAATGAGAACAGGCAATGAGGTTCTGTACACAGCAACCATGCATGTTGTGCTGCATATGGATGACTTGGTGTTATGTATGGTGGATCACAATGTCAATTTTCATGATGGCCAGTTCATGTAATGAAATTTCCCTGTTCATTCTTTATGGTCCCTTACAGTAGTATAGGAATCAAAGTACCATCTTGTCAATGGCTACTGTGTGACAGATCATTAAATTGCAAGGTTCTGATTAAACTGGATGCTCAGTTGATTTCTGCTGTTTATTGCTTTGTGAATGGCCTAAATCTACATCCTGATTTGTGGTGTAAGTTATTCGTTTGTAATCTCTGAAGTGCATTGATCTGATGTTTTGGATCCAGGTCTTGGCTTTCAGAGACGTAAACCCCCAAGCTCCAACACACATCCTAATCATTCCCAAAGTCAAGGATGGATTAACTGGCCTTTCAAAGGTGGAACTTAACTGTTCATCAATTACCAAGTTTATGCTTTCCATAAATTTAGGCCAACTTTTCTCATCATGGTCATCAATATGTTTCCTCGAATTTACTATCATCAAAATTCAAAAGTAAAAACATTTCATCCGTGCCATCTTCCCAGGCAGAAGAGAGGCATGTAGAGATACTTGGTTATCTCCTATATGTTGCAAAAGTGGTTGCAAAGCAGGAAGGACTTGAAGATGGCTACCGTGTTGTCATCAATGATGGCCCTAGCGGATGTATGTTTGACTGAAATCCCTTAGAGCACATTTTTGTCTGACCACTTCCCCTATCAACCACCTGATATCTTTCTTTGCAGGTCAATCTGTTTACCACATCCATGTACATCTTCTTGGAGGCAGACAGATGAACTGGCCCCCAGGCTAAGAACCACTCGTCTGTTGATCAGTCTTCACGGCAAGGATTTGCGTTGCAATTCTATCGAATAATCATCCATGCAATTTCCTTAAAAGTTAGCTCGCTGGACTTGTGCTATATTTGTGGAATTACTGGAACCATCCTGCTGTGATTTATGGACAAGAAACTTGTACTTGGAATCTTGGATTGACTGGTTTCTTATCAATCTGATCAATGCTTTCACAAGAGTTCTGTTCTCCCTTGTTGACTAGATGTGGTTACCTGCAATACCTTACTGTGGGGTGCAAACGACAATTTATGATGCAGGCTTCTGCATGCATGATGCATCTCTCTGTCCGTTGTTGCACCGAATTTACTGACTGCATGGTCTCCTCTGTTACTTTACAACGAGCGCATGCTCAATAAGTTGGTTGGTTCTCAAATAGTTCAATGCTCATAAGCCTCATAAAATCAGTACCAAGTTGCATTTCTACAGTGAAGAGTCAAGATATCCAGTGCCATGATTTATGTGGTCTTTCTTGGGCCGTTTTTTTGTTTCAGTCTGTCAATATCAGCAAATCCCAGCTTAGAAAAAAATATCAGCAAATCCTGTGGATTAATACAACTGGCTAAGTGTCATGGTAACATCAAGTATAAATGTGGATACGTTATAAGAGTGCCGTTGAACGAATACGACAGGAATGATGCCGATGTCGTAGTTTGATTTTAGATATGATTTAAAAAAGAAAAAGATTATTCGCTATTTTTTCGTCTAATTATTTATTTATTTTTATTAATAAAATAATTCATACATTCGTAGTGGTAATGAGTATAGGGAGAGGGAACGATAGAGTGAATAACAAACCTGAGTAAATTTTTAAATTTTATAATTTTATGAGATAGGAGAAAAGCATGGAAGAAGATTGATGGCAAGAGGTCTAAATGGAAGATATTTCCCCGGTTTTGTCACGGCTTGCGAAGGTTGGATGGGAGAGAGGACGGCCTCAGCTCTCTCTTCCTCCAGCTCACGGATCAAGCACCAGTGAGCGAGAAACAAACCTCAAAAAGCCATGGCCATGGGGCTCCCCGGCCTCCGCTGCTGCGACCTCGCCGCGCGTGGCCCGCTCCCTCTTCCTCCCCTGGGCCCCGCCCTCCCGCGCAGGCCTCCTCCGCGCGCCTCCCCTCTCCGCTACTCCTCTCTCCAAGCCCCAGGTATTCATTCACCACTGCTCTGCTCCTTAATTTCCTCCTGGGCTCTTGATGTTGCATGCACTAGATAATCGAACGGAGAAGATTTCTCGTTCTCGAGTTAATAGAACCGAGATAGTTTGAGGTTTGTTGTTGATGTTGATCCAGTGATTTGTGTTGCTGCCGACAGCTGGGGACAGTATTGGGGATGAAGTCCTGCGCATGTTCCTTGAAGAGAGGCAGCTACACGGCGATTTCGTCACGAAAATCTCTGACATGGTTTGGAGGAGAAATGGCGCAAATGTTGATGTGTTAGAGGCGACCTCGGGTCTAGAAAATGCTGCAAATGTTGCGCAACCTGATGCAAGTTCTGCAAAATCGTGCTGCCAGTGTCACTACTTTTGCAAGGAATAACTGATAGACCATTGGAATGCAGGTCAGGGAAGAAGTTACCGGCGAGGGAGTCTTGAGGCTAGCGGCGACCAGAGATTGGGTATCCGGTGAGAGCGACCTGCCTGTCAGAAAGAGGCTTTCTGCTAAGGTCTGTCATCGTGTTATTTGGGGATTGCTGTTCATTATTTTGGATTGTCAGAATGTTATTGCAGAAATAGCTGATAGAGAAATGGGAATGTTTTTTCAAATGATGACAGGATAGACAGAATGACAGCGACAAAAGGAAGGAACTCAACCTTCTGAAATATGAAGCAGTGTGACACCTCTCCAGTTTTTCATCATCTTTGAATTTCTTCAGAAAAAGAAAACTACTTACCATCTACTGATGCTCATGATTTTCTTGCAGCTCAAGGATGAATTGTTGCTCCTGACCACTGGAATTGGAGCAGCATGTAGTTTATACTGTCTCCTGGTCTTTTCTCTTGAGGTACATGTAGGCTTTAAACTGTACAATCGACATAAAAAAAGAAGCAAGTACCTTTGCGCTAACCATAAAACACTTCAGTAGTGCAAAATACTAATTATATGCCATAATTAAATGCTTCCTTGTATAACTTTGAACTCTAGAAACCAACTGGTAAGATTAACCGGTTTTTGCTTCCATAACTAGTCCAACTGGGTAGTATGGGCAATTAGGCATCTTACAGTTCATCATTTATGTATCCTGGGCCTTGCATCGGACTCATGTTTTTTTGGGTAACAGATTTGAACAAATGTAAGGGGATGCATCAAACATAGAACTTGATATGCCGATGTCATGTCTAGAATCAAAGGCGATTATGTTTTATGACTTTATGAATGGTTTCAGCATTTAATGGCCATCCAGTCACCTAGCTAAGATCATTGACTATGCCTTTACATAGATATCATATGATTCCATAACTCAATGAACGGCACAATTTAACTTTCACCAAATGGCTAAATATGGATGATTGATGTGACTGAATCTGCAATACTCTTATTGAACAGGCTGCTATCAGTTATGCTTTTGGAGTTGCTTTCAGGTAAGCTAAGTAATTGTCCTGTACAACTTATTAATGTTTAATATAATGCTGATGCTCCCTTGTGGTTTGAACATGTATTTAAAGTATGCTGAAGCTAGACACTCTTATGTTGGACAGTTGTTTGTATCTTCAACTTCTGTATCGGCACACAGACAACCTGTCAAAGGAAGATATTCCAGAAATTTTTCTGAAGAAGAAGGTGAAGAAGTAGGTTTTGAGATGCTGGCTTCAGTCTGTACTCCATTATTCTATTACTCACATTTTGATAGTTTCAATACTTTTTTGAACTAAAAGTTTCAATAATTATTCATTTGTTCCTATTTATGCAAATGCTAGAATTGGCATCACAAGCGAAGATTTGAAGAATACAATAGAGAAGACCCTGGGTGGCACTTCAGTAGCCCTATCATCCCCAAGGCTTGCGATTCCTGCTATGATTTTTGGATTGTCAGCTATATCAGATCACTTCCAGAACAGCATTTTCAGTTTTCAGGTAAGAGCACCACACTTCTCTATTATGCTAGATCTCATCTAGTTGGCAAACCATATCAGATTTATCGTGACCTTATGAGTACACACGTATTTGGGTACTCGTTTCCCCTACTAACTGTGAAAAATCATGTAGCAAGGGATATTATCATGAATCCATTGTATAAATGACTCATATTCCCTGTCAGGAATATGCTCTTCCGTGAACAAATCCTGAATGACTGGGCTCTCTTTATGCAGCTTGTTCCAGGCATGATGGGTTTCCTTGCATACAAGGCTGCAGCTTTAGTACAAGTCTACAGAGATAACGAGGACCTCCGATTGATACTTCCTGAAGATGAGGACATTGACAGCAGTTGAAGTGTACCAGTGAGAGATTCTATTAACCTAGTTGTTGATAAATACAGAACAGATTGGTGGACCACTCGTGCTTCAGTTTTGAATAAAATTTCTCTCTTCAGGCGATATTGAAACATAAACATCCTGAAATTTGTTTGCTTGTTTTACCTTTTCTGAGGAACTAGATTGTTTAAATAATGTCATACTCTTTTAATATAAATCATCGTGCGGACTAAATAATAATCCACTCAATAATATTTTCGACAACTCAAAACGTAATATTGGAGTAATACTTGAAGTACAATATATCTTATGAGATGAGATGAGTTAAAAAAAGTATATATCACTCTATAACATATAGCAAAAATTGAATAGAAGCTGATATAATAGTTATACTACTATGTGCTATCCTTCGGTCATTGTTGCTCGAAATTACATGGATTCAAACGTACATTGAGAGTGTGGGACACGTTTATAATTTGAAAAGCGCCCTATTTTGCACCTCTCCCGTTTCTGATCACCCAAAAACTCAAGGCTCTGTTATTGGTACCATGTGTTTTTTTTTTTTGGCCAGATTGCTGTGCAGTGCAGATGGCAATGTTCAGCTACTTTTCTAGTAGAAATCTATGGTGTAAACTAGCAAATGGGTGTAAACATGTAAACAGTAAATGCCATTCGTCCGATCTCCCTTTGAAGGCTACGATTGATACATCGATGTTACCTGCGATGTAATGCCCCCGCAAATACTTGCTTTAGTTTGCGAGTCGTAAGTCCATGTTATCTTAGGTGACATTGTAAGCTTACAAATAATTGGATTCTACTTCCGTGATACATATCTGAAAATAGATGTACACCTGTGTGTGTGTGAAACAATTTATTCCATATTTCTGGTCTATTCATGAAATTCCGAAATATACATATTTTAGTCCCATATTACTAGTCCAAATATAGTTGAGCATGCTTAAATAGTTGGTTCTTTCTTTTGTCTAAAATGAAAACACTTGGAAGAGAGAAAGAGAGTGACTTTGGCTATACACACGCGCGTATTTTTCGTATGACTTGTGATTTGCCATATTTACGCAATATTATTTTCTATTTTATTATGTTTTAATGAGATTAATGAGGAAATTAATCATGCAGTAATATATGGCAGTAATCATTCAAGTTAATGGCATTTTAATGAGATTGAAACCGCCGGTTCTAACATTATACAGACACAATAGGACAAGGGGTCTCTATTGAACCTGCTACAACAACTTATGTCAAAGGTATTAAGAAGACAATACGATACCTCTACATTTCGGATGGCAGGTATAACTACATAAAATAACTTATTGTAATTTATATACCCATCTTTACTCTTTTTCATTTATTCTTTCTCTTTAGTCTACTTATTTAAAGTTTATTAGTCTTCCTAAAAATCATGTGTGTGGTTCGGCTAAAACATATTCTGAACTATCCATACAATAAATTTGGTATGGTTTAGACCGCAAATGACAATTCTTTTTGGCTCCACAAGTCATCTAAGTATTATTGTTATAGAACAAATTGTAACATATACCAACATTCGAAATTGAATAATTCAAATTCTACGACTCTATTGGATGTGCATGTTTGCAAATAGGACCTGTACATGTTGCATTAAGTGCTGGCAAAATTTTGAGGAAAATCGAACATAATTGCTAATTATTTAGAGGGCGGTTACAAGGCTAAATAGTATGAAATCATAAAAATGCATATAAATGGAGCATTGCAAATGAACTCACTTTTTCACCAAGTAACCTAGGGTTGGAAATAATTTTAGAAATTATTACGCCACACGAGAGGAATATTAGTGAATTTTCTCAGATTTTTGAGAATTTATTTGAGGCCTTAAAAATTACTAGAATTTCTAAAAGTAACCATTTTTGGAGTTTTTTTATTTTAAAACCTAGACGGGGTATTGAGGTGAATCCTTTTAAAATGGATTCATCATGAATTATAGGACATACAGAAAAAGTTTCATAAATTTTAGAGTACCAGAATCCCACTGCTCAAGTAGGGAAAGCGAAAAGAGAAAACACTGTTCATCCGCGAAAATACTGTTCATCCGAGTCACGCCAACCAGACTCATGCTGCCACGTCGAACTCACATGTAAAAGCGTCAGGATTTTCACCAGCGTGGCCACTTTGGTCACATCAATAAATATGACGTGACTACGTTGAGGAGTCACGTCAGACACTTTGGCGTGGTAAAAGGGGCTAGTTTCTGAAAATTTAGGTTTTGACGGGTTGTTATTAAAATATTAGTTTTAAAAAGGCTAAAATAAAAAAAAGTCAAGGCATCCTGGTTGGCCTTTCTGATTTTCGTCTTCTCATTTTTCCCCATTCCTCTTCTCTCTCGCAAGCGCACTGAACTATTATGTTGCCAAGCATTGTCATCCTCTTCTCTCAGCATGCACCGAGCAGGAGAGCGGGATCTCTGAAACCGGTGTCGCGTAGAGACCCGCACAGGGCGGCAATCAAGTTTTTGGGTAGCGCTTGGCATGACCGCTCGGTGACTGCGACGTCTACTGCGTTCTCGTCTTCGACTACTTCCTCGACGTCTTCGACGACGACTACGTCCGAGGAGCTGCTTCCATGACACTGACCAGATCACCCTCCTGGAAGATCGTGTTCATCAACCCAATAAGTAAGTTGTGTGCAACTTCTAATCATGAGAAATATCTTTTTCGATCTGAAGTACATGATAGACCTGCTAGTTCTAGTATTTGCATCATATTTATCCTGTGTAGTATTTGTCCAAATAAAATCTGGACTTAATATTGTCGCAAATATTTCCAACATTCCAAAAACCTGATTGCGACTTCTTTTGTGAACTAGCAATGGCGGATGCATCTGATGACATGAAATATGAGAGGTTTTCTGGTGAGAACTTCTGTAGATGGCAGACACTGGCCAATTTTTGGCTCATATCTTTAGGATTATGGTGGATGATCCACACTGTGTTCCCGCTTACGATTGAAGAGGACACGCAGTTTGAGAGTGCAAATAACACCGCACTAGGTTGCCTTCTCACATACTAGCAGATCAGCTATACGATGTGTATTTGAACATCACGTCAGCCACAAAGTTGTGGGATGCCCTGTAGCAGAAGTACGTAGAGGCTGGAGCAGGTCGCTGGCTGTACAGGTGCGAGAAGTTCTTCAATTTTCGCGTGGATGATGCAAGGTCTATTGTTGCGCAAGCACATAATATGCAGCTCCTAGTTGGCATGATCTCGCACTTGGCGGCTGTGCACTGCCTCCTAAGTTTGTGGTTGCATCAATTGTTGCCAAACTTCCTGCGGCATTGTGGGATTTTGCAACAAATCTGAAGCACAAGAGGGAAGAGATTGCTATTGAAGATCTCATCGCTGCTCTTGACGTGGAGGAAAAAGCAAGAGCCAAAGATGCACCAAAATAGAACAACCAGAACAGTGCAAACAGTTCAAAAGAAGACATATAACAAGAACAAGGGTCTCAAAGTGAACAAGACAACTAGCTTTAATAAGAAAACAAAGAAAAAGAACTTGAAGAACATCACCTGTTACGTGTGCGGTAAGCCTGGCCATATGGCCAAGGACTGTCATGACTGCAAGGAAAGGAACATCGATCTTAACAAAAAGTTCACTAATGTGACCATATGCGAGGTCTCGATTTTAGGAGGGTACGTCAATTCTCCTGTTGTTTGTTCTACATTTCAATCCATCGACTTGTGGGTTGATATTGATGCTAACGTTCAAGTATGTTTTGATATTTCCTTATTACTTTTTACCAGGTCGCAAGGGATTCCTCCATCCTAACGGGGAACATGTCGCATGCTTCTGTTCTTGGTGTTGGTATGGTAGATTTGAAGCTTACTTCAAGGAAAACCATCCACTTGAAGAATAGCTAGCACACACCTGCAATAAACAAGAATGTGATCAGCGGTTCTCTCTTGTGCAGGAGTGGTTTTAAGCTAGTGTTTGAGTCGAATAAATTTGTAATGTCTAAGTTTGAGACATTTAGAGGAAAAGACTATGGAAGCGAAGGCTTGTTCTATCTAAGTACTATGGATTCTTGTTATAATCTTAATGTTGCTACTGTTTTGAATAAAAGTGCAGCCAATGTATGGCATTCACGTTTTTGTCATATTAGTTTTGATACTGTTGCTGGAAATGTCCAGGTTAGAGTTAATTCCAAAATGCAAAATAGTAAACGATTTTAAGTGCTAATCTTGTGTGCAAGCTAAACAGCCTTGAAAACCTTTCAAGGGGATAGAAATAGAGAAAAAAATGGCATCATTAGATCTAATTCATTCTAATTTGTGTGAGATGAATGAAGTTTTAACTAAAGGAGGAAAAATATATTTTCTTACTTTCATTGATGATGCAACACGATATTGTTATGTGTATTTGTTAAAATCTAAGGATGAAGCATTGAGCTACTTCAAAATATATAAGGCAGATGTTGAGAACCAATTAGAGAATAAAATTTAAAGACTTAGAGATGATCGTGGAGGAGAGTATACCTCTAATGATTTTTCTAATTTCTGTTCTGAACATGGGATTATCCATGAATTTACACCACCTTACTCACCTTAGTCGAACAGGGTAGCTGAGAGGAAAAACCGAACACTAACAGATTTGGTGAATGCCATGTTGGAGAGTACTGGTATACCTAAGATGTGGTGGCGGGGGGACGCAATCTTGATTGCAAACTTCTTCCTCAATAGAGTAATCACCAAAATGTGTGAGAGTACCCCATATGAGGGATGGGGGGCCAATGTCAGTTTTCTACGAACGTAGGGGTGCTTGGTGAAAGTCAACATATCGGAGCAGAAAAAGAGGAAACTCAGGTTAAAAATAGTCGATTGCATTTTCCTAGGTTATGCTCGGAACAGCCTTGCCTATAGATTCTTAATTGTAAAATATGAAACTTCTGAGATCATTGTTAATACAATGATGGAGTGTAAGTCTTTGAGGATACGTTTCCTATGAGATCAGTTGGTAGTACTTTAGAAATTGTGAACAACCAACCTGAGAACAATAATAATTTTGACTCTCCTCCCTCTGAGCCAATTGAAAACATACATATACAAGAGGTTTATGAGGAGGACAATAATCTAGTCACAAATGCTCCGTGCAGGAGCAAGAGACAAAGGGTTGAGAAAACCTTTGTGATGACTTTACTGTATACCTCATGGATGATGTGCCAAAAACCTTTTCCGAGGCTTATGAATTACCCAATGCTGAGTATTGGAAAGAGGTAGTCCATAGTGAGATGGATTTCATCATGGCAAATGAGACTTGGGAGATCATTGTTTGTCCTTACGGGTGTAAACCCATTAGATGTAAGTGGATTTTTAAGAATAAAATGATGTCTAATGGAACAATTGAGAAATATAAACAAGACTTGTGACCAAGGGTTTTACTCAAAAGGAGGGGAAATATTATTTTAACACTTATTTCACCTATCGCCAGACTAACCACCATTAGGGCTTTCTATGGTCTACACATTCACCAAATGGATGTAAATGCAACTTTCCTCAATGGAGAGTTGGAGGAAGAAATCTATATGAAGCAACAAGATACGTATGTGATTAAGGACAAAAAAAAAAATAAAGTGTGCAAATTATTAAAATCCTTGTATGGCCTGAAGCAAGCACCTAAGCAATGACATGAAAAATTTGATAAAACTTTAACATCTGCTGGTTTTGTTGTAAACGAGGAGGACAAGTGTGTATACTATCATTTTGGTGGGGGTCAAGAAGTCATCTTGTGCTTGTTGTCGATGATATACTTATATTTGGGACTAGCATTGCCATTATGGACGAGGTCAAAGCTTTCTTATCTAGATGCTTTGACATGAAGGATCTAGGAGAGGCAGATGCTATTTTGAATATTAAATTGATCAAAAATGAGGTTGGGATTGCATTAAATCAATTCCATTATGCTGAAAAACTGTTGAGCCGTTTTGCTTTGAGAACAACAAGATTTCTCATACGCCTTATGATGCTAGTGTAAAGCTTAGGAAAAATAAAGGCATGAGGAAATATCAATTGAGATATTCACAAATAATTGGGTCCCTTATGTATCTTGCTGGTGCCACATGACCCGACATTTGTTTTGTTGTGACCTAGGAGATGATCACTAGGATGCAATTGAGAGAGTGTTGCGCTATTTGAGAGACACAACCTCGTATGGAATTTACTATTCTGGTTATCCTTCTGTGTTTGAAGGATATAATAATTCTAATTAGATCTCTAATGCGGGTGAGATCAAATGCACAAGTGGCTATGTGTTTACTTTGGTTGGTGCTGTAGTTTCGTGGAGGTCTTGTAAACAGACTATTTTGACACGGTCAACCATAGAAGCTGAACTTGTAGCGCTAGACACTGCCACTGTTGAGGCTGAGTGCCTTCGATAGCTACTCATGGACATACCATTAGTTGAGAAACCAATACCAGCGATCCTGATGTACTGCGATAACCAAACAGTATTGATTAAGGTTATTAGTACTAAGGATAACATGAAGTTGTTGAGACATGTGAAGCGAAGGCTTAAATTTGTTAGAAAATTAAAAAACTCTTGAGTAATTTTTGTGAATTATATTCGCACTGAGAAAAATCAACAAAATCTCTTTTCTATGGGGCTTGCTCGGAAAGCAATTTCTGCTGCAACTATAGACATGGGGATGAGACCCACTTAAGTTACAGTATAATGCTAACCCATTTCTTATTGATTGGAGATCATTTGAATTAGATAATAGAAAAAACAAGTTATTACTGTAACTGGAGAGTACAAAATTAATTAAAATTTGTACCTATGTACCTAAAGAATGTGCTCTCTGCTGTATGAAAGGTTGGATTATAGCCTTAATGTGTTCTACTTTCCAGTGAGGGAAAATGTATCAGCCTAGAGGATACCTATAATGAATACACCTATGCAAGCTTAACTGTACGGTCATAGTTCATGAAAATGGGGACATTCTCTAGAAATCTCATGAGAAGATTGGGGAGCATGACTTAGTTAATGCTCTGTTAAGACTTGGCTCTTTGGCAGCCTAGTACCAGTTGAATTTTTAGGAGAAATCTAATTGCAAAAGGCTGTGAATTTAAGGTATAGTACATTCAACAGTCGTGAGAAAATGGATCTTGTTAGTATAGTTACAAGTTCAACTCGTACAAGACTTACACCAAAACATTGGTATATAAAAAAAATTTCAGTTCAATAACATCTAATCTTTTCTGCTAACTGCTTTGGAATTGGTTGGGGATTGTTGGAATTTATGGCTCATTCATGAAATTCTAAATCATGCACACTTTAATCTCATATTGCTAGTCCAAGGAGAAATGGACATGCTTAAATAGTTGGCTCTCTCCTTTGTCTAAAATGAAAATACACGAGAGAGAGAAAGAGAGGGACTTTGGCTATACACGCGCACATGTATTTCACATGAAAATGGTGTGACTTGTGACTTGCCATATTTACATGTATGTGGCAGTCAATAGTGCAATATTATTTTCCATTTCATTTTATTTTAATGTGATTAATCAGAAAATTAATCATACAGTAATAGATGTCAATAATCATTCAAGTTAATGGCATTTTAATGAGATTGAAACTGCCGGTTTTATCATGCCATAAACCGCATCAGTTACCTTTTCTTTGATGGGCTGTTACTGCTACATGTGGTGGCTATTTGAGGACCAGGAGCTCCCGGTTGGCCTTCCTGATTTTCTCTTCTCATTGTTTTTCCATTCCTCTTCTCTCTCGCAAGCACACTGAATTGTTCTATTGCCAAGCCTTGTTATCCTCTTCTCTCGACGTACACCAAGGAGGAGGAGAACGGGATCTCTAAAACTGGTGCCGTATAGAGACCTGCACTGGGCGACAATCATATTTTTGGGTAGCACTCAGCGTGACCGCTTGGTGACTGTGACGTCTACTGCGTTCTCGTCTTCGACTGCTTCCTCGAAGTCTTCGACGATGACTACTTCCTCGACATCGACTATGTCCGAGGAGCTGCTTCCACGACACCGACCAGATTGCCCTCGCGGAAGCTCATACTCGTCAACCCAATAAGTTGTGCGCGTAACTTTTAATCATGAGAAATATCTTTTGAATCTAAAGTACATAATAGACTTGCCAGTTCTAGTGTTTGCATCATGTTTATCCTGTGTAGTATTCCTCGTAATTAAAGTTGGACTTAATATTTGTGGCAAATATTTCCAACATGAACATAGGTGTGCACATATTTTTTTCTTTATTATTTATTTCTTTTACAAACTTAAATACAAACTATTTATGTCCTATAAAATCATGTGAGACTAAAGATTAATTAATAAGTTTCCGGAATCAATAGAACAATAAGCAGAAGATAACATGCTTTACAGATGACAAATGCCACGTCGTGTGTGCCCAGATTTCAAATGCAAGAATGGCAGCTCCAAATCGATCTTCCAACCTGTGTCGACGCCGTTGCAATGGTAATCCTCCACCGTTTAACTTCTTGCATCCATGTACTCATCGTGTCTTAGATACACTTATGTCACATGATCCACTAAATCTAATGCAAATTTTATATAAAAAATTATGTCACTAAGACTCAGGGATCAATATCACTACAACAGAATAGATCATCTGTATCACCCTACCAGTGCTGGTTAGGTACAGACTGGCACTGATGAAGTACATGTGGCCCTATAATATTATTTTTATTTCTAAAATGCGAGCTTTTTTTTCGACCCTATAATATGTATCGGTGTCTGTTGGTAAAAAGAAACAGCATTGATAATGCTAATATCAGTACCGATTGATAAAAAGAATCGACATTGTTAGTTCCAGTATCAGTGCCGGTTCTCTGTTAGAAACCGGTACTAATATTGATTATCAATGCTAAGTAATCAGTGCCAGTTTAAAAATTGTCACTGATGATATTTTTGAGCCGACACTAATGACTATTTCTGTGATAGTATATGGGATCGGCATGGGTATGGGTTATGAGAGGAGGGAGGTACGGTGAGAAGAGGAACATTAAGTGAGAATCACAACAGGGGGAGGGGAGATTAAGCGTCGGATGTAATCATAAGATTACGTGGAGAGGGGATTAAGGACATCATGTTTTGTTTTACTGTGAAAATTTCTAGGCTATTTCTCCTTTTCTTTCCAGCCATTGTAGTGGAAGGGTCGTGAGAGGGTCATCTCCTTTTATTAATAAACTAGTTAAATACTTGTGCGTTGCAACGGGAGCTAAAAATTTACTAGAGATAATACATTTGATTGAGTGTTATATGAGCTACGATAGAAAGCTATCTTGCATCGGGAACCAAAAGTATTGCCCATAGCCACATCAGCTAGTTTTGCATTAAGATTCTCAAATTTTATAGAAAGAGAGCACCATAACACAACTCTTTGAAACAATATATTGTCTAAAAGATAAACGATAATATTACACTGATGTTTTTTCACCCGAATGAAATGAAGTAGGCATTGTTTACGAAATAATCTCTCTATTGAAAAAAAAAGTTGAACAAATACTAGAGGACTATGTGAGTCCTTTTTTATTTTACGTCCACCCTTATGCTTAGAGCACATTCCTCCTTCGCACCACAACGGCATGGGCAAATCATCTTACTCGCTCGAGTGCAATTATAAGCTTATCGCGTAGACCTATATATCACAATCCATATCAATATCTCAAAAAAAGGACATGTTGAAATGCAAGTTATATTATACCGTGTATCAAATTGCATAAAGATGTCACCATTAGACGCCACCTCAAATACTTCGATAGACTCAACTCTGCAAAAAAAATATTATCGCTTAGATGAAGATTGATAAATAGCAACCCAGAAGAAATAAATCATGGCACTAAGAAACTTGAAGAATGCATAAAATAACCATAGGATCTCATGAAAATTATTTTTAGACCATGAAAACATTTGTTTATAATTTTGGATTATTTTGTAGCTAAAAATAATTTATTGTATAAGTTTCTAAAATCAATAATGATGCAATAACTAAAACTGCACTGAAATCGATATATAAGCAATAATACCTCGACTATGGGGCGAGGACCTCTCTGTAGACGATATTCTTTGTGCAAGTCCTACTCTACTTTGAGCGCTTGTTCTTTTTATTGTTGTCATCCGGGGTTACGAGGATCTTGATGTTTCTTCTGGCAGTAGCTCTAGACATCGTGACGTACAGTTGGCCATGAGAGAACACTGACTAGAGGAGGTACACGCTGATGTTCGGGATGGTTTGTCCCTGTGCCTTATTGACTGTCATTGCGAAGCTGAGCCTGATGGGAAACTACTTTTGCTTGACCTAATATTTCATCATCAGAGGGGCATAGGGGGACTAGAGGCAGAAAAACCCTCTTCCCAGCATGCTGCTCGAGCACGATCTCTTTGTCAATAGCATTTCTTTGGAACTCCCGAACCACAAGCCTTGTCATGTTGCAAAGTCTATTGGCGGGGTCAATGTTTCTGAGCAGTATGACAGGAAAGTTAACCTTGAGCTTTAGCATATGCGGAGGCAGCCCGTTTGGGGTTAGAGAGTAAAGGAATCCCGGGGTAGTAGTTGTGGGGGTCATCTTCAAAGCGATCAAAGCTATGGTACACCATCTCATTCCCCAAGAAATGACCAATCATCTTCAGATTAATCATATCCATGCACTCGTTTTGTGTGGACATGATGGCTCTTGACGTGATGTAGTTTTGGTCAGCTAGGTTAGCATCGAGCATCAGAAACACACTAGCCATAAGTTTATTGAGGTCCGCATCCTTTCCTCTATACGGCATGCATATATCATCAAGAAGTCATTTGTTGCCATCACCATCAGCCTCCTTGGTGCCATCACCGATGCGCAGCAGGTATTTCGCAATCTATGGGTTGCTCTGAGCCCTCATGTTATGCATGGCCTTAGGTGTCACATGCGCTCCCACACGCAGGACATACACAATGTTGAATCAACTATTTGGGACCTTGACCCTTTCAGACAAAAGGGAGGACCTATCTAAAGCCACCACCAAATACAACAGTCTTCCCACCGAACGAGACATCTGACTGGCCCATTATATCGCACATGCTTTTGTCCAGGGTCTCCACCGCCTGCCTTTTAGTCATGGAGTCTTCATCCCACATAATCAATGATGTTGCCTGTAGAAGCTTAGCCGTCCCACTATAGTTTGTGAAACTACAAGAACCCCCATCGTCAATGCTCAGAGGTATCTTGAATCGCTAGTGCACAGTTCTTCCTCTAGGCATTATAGAAGCGGCAACACTAGACATAGCTGTCGCCATGATGATCTTCCCCTGGCCGCAGACCATTGCAAGCAGTGCCTTGTAAAGAAAAGTCTTCCCCGTGCCTCACGAGTCATCAACGAAGAACAAGCCTCCTTTGCCGCTGTCAACCACGACTAGAATGTCATCATAGGTGACCCTCTGCTCGATGTTGAGGGAGTCAGATAAGGTTGTGTGCTCATGGTCCACACTGATCATAGACTCTTCGAATATCTCCCTCAACACACAGTTTGCCATGTCAAGTGCCTCATTGATCTTAGGAAGATGGAACAATCTTATATCCTTCCCCATCGACTACAGCATGTTCCTGACATCTATCAAAACCTTATGCTCGACTACGTGTGCACATTGATCAATGTGATGATAGTCATCCAACATTGTCTCAAGGTGTTTGTTCCAGAGGCCACACATGTCACTAGGTTCACAAAATACCAATATTGTTGCAAAGATTCTTTAGAGCGACAATGACATCTGGAACAACTCAGCCTCCGTGAGGTACTCATCCAGCGTATTTTTTGCCTCAATCAAACCCCTTCTCTCCGCAACATCACAGAAGGATGGTAGGATCTCACCATCAACTGTCCTCATGTCCTCATAGGATGTGGCATCCGTCACGTGGTTCAGGAGAACCCAGAGGTAGTAGCGTTCCCCCTTGGTTGGATGGGCCTTCACAATTCTATCGACTTGTCCACCTCGTTTCCTCGGATTTCAAAACTTTCTATTTTTTCCTATTTGCCAAGTAAACCACTCGAGGAAGTCATGATAGAGGATGCCTCTTGCTTGCTCATGTGCTCTATTTGCCTCGAAGTACTTTGTCAACATTGACTTCTCGGCATCATCACGATCGAGCACCTCCTATATATCTCACCCCTCTTGGTACGAAACCATGTGCATGTTCGGGAAATGAAGTTGTAGTTGCATCACAGGTGGAGAGTTCCTGCTCAGGTCAAAGTTGTATATCCTCCACAAGGCTTCCAAGGGGTGGGGGGTAACCCACCTTGCCTCCCTGTACTACTTGATCTCGTCAATGTCATTGTTGTCGGCCTCATTCACAGATATGGATGCTCGGTCGTGACCCTTGTATATGTACTTGAACAGATACTTGATAGCCTTTGTGCTCTAGTAGACCTCAACATTGATGTGGAAGTAGAACAACAACAAGAGGTAAGGGTTGTATGGGATGACCCACCCGTTGTTTAGCTGACATTTTTGAACCGTTGCATGGTGACTGTCATCATGTCTCTTGTACACCGGGTAGGAGTCCTTGCATGGTAGTCGCATTGAAAGGATGTGGGTAATGGTTCTTGCATGACCCACGATCCTTTATGCACGGGCACTGGGTGTTCAACATACCACAAGGGCCATGTATCATGTGCTTGACAACCATCTTGTATAGCTCTGGGTACTTGTGCTTATCCGGGAGCTCGGCAGAGATGATACAATCATACTGCTCTAGATACACGAGCTTGTACTTGCCCTACATGATCAGCAGGAAGTGGGCATGTGACAATCCCCTCTTCTGGAACTCCACAACATAGACATAAGCCGGAACCTTGCTAAGCATGTTCTTCTCAAACACCTATTTCTTTAGTTCCTTAAGCTTCACCATGAAAACACGCACGATAAGATCTGAGCGACCTTGGGTATCTGGCCATGCTCGAGCTCATGTGTGATCTCTTCCTAGTTAGGGCTGCAGGTCATCGTGAGGAAGACATCCAGCTTCCTGTACTTCGGCACCAATTCCATAGCATCCATGCGCCGACGCCTCCTATCTCGAGGACCTCCGGTAAATAATGTAGCCAACACGGTTCGTTTACTGACCGCGTCTGCTCTGCTCTCTCTAGCATAAATGCTGTCCACCAAGCCTTGATAAAGGTCCGCCCTTATCTCCTTCTAATGATTCCATATGTAGTCTAGCCGCAAACTCTCGATCTTGATGTAAGTATCGACCACGAACTGCTGGAAAAGATGCTTGCCGAACAATATTAGTTTGAATATCCCTGGCCTCACCTAGAATTTGTAGCAGTAGTAGTCCCTCACATAGACGTACAACCTGCTATTTGAATCTATGTGAAGCGTAGGACGACATATGTTAGTGTGAGATATAAATGAATGTAAGGCAAAAACCGTTCTAAAAACATTAATTGTATGAGAATATCAACCTGGATCCTCATTATTGTTACCACGATCCACATGAGCCGCCCTAACCGCATCCATGGATACGCCAACCTTTGGGATATCAGGATGCCAACCAATTTTGCCTCTCAGGAAGAAGAGAGGGTATGACAGGGGGTCATAGCACTCACGATACAACCGGATGACATATGTCTCGTTGCTGTTCCCATGTAGGATAATGCTACAGTCGAAGTTTTTTTGTTGCTCGCTACCCTCGACCCAAACGGCTGCCACCTCTGAAGTGAGCGGTACGTTATACGTCCTCTGGTCGAGCCTATCAAGATTTAGTGTCACATAGTAATTCTCAAGGTCTTCAACCTGTCTCATACTCCTGAACTACTGAGAGTATGGGTTGTCACGAAGTTTGCCAACCAGTCTAGCGATGGTTTCTTGGTCTTGCAGGTATTGCTTCTCGCAGCAACACCGATACCGGTGTTCTAGACTTGGGTCATCATCATAGAAGTACATATCTAGATGCTGGGGGTCCAAGCCATTAGTTCTAAATGAATGTATGTATTGGAACATTTGGCCGTGGGCTCGAAACATGTAGATACCACTTCTTGCCATGTTGGTGGCCTCACTATTAAGGCGACAATAAAGAGAAGTGAATGAGAAATGGCCATTGAAGAACCTAATGCTGTCCCAAAAATGCTAGGTGTCCAAATCTACGCTTGACCATAGCCTCATAAGTTCAAATGGTGTATCTGGATTGGATAGACTAATCTTTCTGTTACGACAATAGAACCCCTTAGGCTCACACTCGAACTTCTTCACATCACAGAATTCATAGTTCAGTTGGGGCTTAAGCACGTGCATGCTTTGGGGGTATGGTTCTATATATGTGGTCGTACGGATCGGGGACACTTGAGGCCATGATAGTGGAACCGTCGGCTTCATCAAATTCGTCATCCTCATCATCGTCCCCATCTGAAGAGATTTAGCATCAAGAGGTTAGAGGAGGCTTAGTATTTATGATACTAACAAGGGATGCGATCGGTGCAAAAAGTACCTCGACAAGCGAACATGTAGTCCTCCTCATTCGTATCCTCTTCGAATATGGCTTCATCATCACCTGTGGAACATTAAGGTAAACAGTGGTTCCTTTTGTATTGTATTTGAAAAGTTAACAAATACAACTAAGAACTTTACCATCTTCATTAACAAATGGGTGTGTTGGAGATGTTGTGATGTTGGCAGGTTGAGAGGTTGAAGAGGGGTCTTCTATCAAATGAAAATGAGTTCATGTACATGAGGGTAGGTTTCACATTGGAAATACAAGAGGAAATATAAACAACTGAGGGAATTACCATTGTTCGCAATGCTTGGCTGTGTTGGAGGGTCCACACAGTTGGTGTCATGTGTTTCTACGCAAGGGTTTTCTTTGGATGCAACATAAGCTCCCGTGTCTCATCAAGCTAAGAAGGCTGCATTATGATGGGCAAGCAAGGTTTGTCTTTCTCCAGGTGTTACATGTTGTCTATGTGATCTTTGACAGTCATTCATATCTCGGATCTCCACTTCTACAGGGAAACCTTCAACACCAGGTGTGGAACAATCGCCAGAGGTTACACCATTAGTGGTAGATGCGCTAAGTGAAAGGAGCACATCTAATTGGTTACACAAAGGGTTCTCCATTGCAATGAAATCTTTCTCGGAGTGTTGCGTCACAATGTGCGGCATGCATTTTCATGGTCTCTCTTAGACTGCATTTGCTCGGGTGTCTTTTTGGCATAACGTGCCCTAGCACCTGCATGCCTTGCTTTGATTTGCTCGGCTATTAGCACTTGCTCAGTATAGGCTTCACGACATTTTTCTTTCTGCTTGTCAGACATCTATGCAAATCGGTCCCTATCCCTTTGCCTCTTACATTCTTTGGGATCTATAAGTGATGGTCGAGCATCGGATGCCATGGATCCACCAACATTGCCAATGATCATGGCATCTTAAAAAATTACAACACTTACTTAGTCATGGACTTCAAGCTATAATGTATGGAAGTATTACATAAGATACAAACTCATGCGTTCACTTTTTTCATTATGATACACCAGTTTTTGATTTTGGATCAAAATGTCAAAATATACCTGCAGATTATTGTTCAATGTACCTAGGATAGAGCAAGTTGGAGACTGACTGCAGTTCAAGATGCTTTCATGGCCAACCATCTTTCCAGCAAGTGGTGTGAAGTCACTTACATCGTGCTTAGCAATGCAACAAAATTTTAAACAATTGTATATTATTTCATATTGGAACTTAAATCATATAGTCTTCAATTTAAATTGCGTAGTGGACACACTTGACAATCACGATACCTGGTAGGTGAATAGTGGAAACTGTTGTCTGAGTACCAGCCAAGATGCTTTCTTGGACCTCAAATGACATATTCACTTGTTGCCTCTGGTATGTATCATTTCTATGTAGCTAGTCAATACTTCAGATAGGAGGCATATTTTCATGGTTGCTTGCGGTGGCTCCTTCAAATAGTTTGGTGTACTTAATTAGAACATGTAAAGATTATGCTTGCAGGCAATATGGTGATTTGTGTTGAAGCGATACCTTCTGAAGTTGGAGTGTATCGTAGCTCGCTGAGTGCAGATTGTCCTGATTGATGGCGTTCGACGTTGTTGATGGTTGCAACTTTCTTTTGTTGACGGGTGTCACAATGTTTTTTTTAATAATTCTTCTTTCCGTTTGATCGACATTTGTTCATATCGATCCCCGTCTCTTTGCCTTTTACGTTCTTTTGGATATGAGAGTTGAGGTTGTTGCGCATTGGATATCGTGTGTCCACCAATATTGATTGTGTTGATGGTATTGGTTAGATCTCTGAATGGTGTGGATCCACCAGTTTCATTTGAAGAAGCCATCTACGAGGAAGATGAACAACATTTGGTCAAGGAATTAATCAAATACTAATACTAACTTAGCAAAAAAATTAAGTCATGCAGCCTTCTCATTTATTTATCAAATAAAAAGGTAATTTTCGATACAACAACAGCTTTCCCTTGATCCATCCATACACAGACGTGCCCTTTTTTTCACTAGGAAAGGGGAAAAAGGAGGGGATGAATACCGATGTGAGGGATTCCCTCAATCCAGGTTGTCGGATCGAGCAGGGGAGCCGGCGGCGGGTTCTCTACAAACAAAGTATAGATATTTATTTTTGGAATTGGTTGTAGGAGGCAATGAGAACAGCTAAATGCAAGGAACATACTCTTTAGATACTCAACACTTTACTAACATAAGTGGTCAGAGAGGACTAACATAAGGGGTTCTCTACAAACAAGTATAGATATTTATTACTCATCAAGAAGCAACCAAGATAACAACTTTTCATCATAGAGGACTTCACATATGCTGAGATCACAGAATAGAGTGGTCCTTTCAATCCTTGATGTCCACCGGTCCGAGGGGCATCCTTGATTGATGAATCACACAGTCGCATCCTTGATCATTACAACATGTGTATGCCATGTTCCAGATATATACAAATAAAACAACATGCGTATTATGCTTATGTTAACTGGTAGCACAATTAAACTGAGCAACTCCACAAGCACTTGAATGAGGAAAAAAAGCTATCCAATATCAATGTTTTGGCTAAGTGCTAACTCACCAATTCAACAAGACCACCAAGTATTCCTGCTTGCTCCTGTCAACAAAAGGAAGAGAAAAATAATGAAAACGGCAATTAGAGGGATGGAGAATAGTTTTGTAAAAAAATTGTTTATTATTGCTCCTATCAAGCATCTATTTTCACGTGGCATGTGTATTATTGCTCCTGTCAAAAATCTATTTTCACATGATCATCTCCTATCAAACATTTATTTTCACTTGGCATGTGTATTATTGCTTCAACTCCTCTATCACTACATAAAAACAAGATCATTCCCAGGAGCAAGAGGTAGAGAATACATTCACATGCAAAGTAGAGATTTTCCCTCTTGCAGTACAAAATGAGTTGCTCAGAGATAACATAATTCCATTGGATTATCAAATAGTTGCAGATTAACAAACTACACGATGCTACAAATGTGGTTTGTGAAGCAGCCCACAACTAAAAGTTAAAAGGATTAGCAAATTAGCAGCAACCACTACTGCAGATACCCTCATTAGTGTTGGTTCAAAATCGCCATCAGTGTCGGATTTTGAACCGACACTGATTACTCAGCACTAATAGTCACAGACTATCAGTACCGGGTATAGAACCAGTACTGAAAAATATTATCAGTGCTGATTTATTTTTACCAACCGACACTGATAATGATTTCCCACCCTTTTCAAAATATGACGGTTGCCGCCAATGCCGTGGTATTTTCAAATTTTGGCCATTACTGGCAATAGTATATGGTATATTTATAGACACACATATAAATTTAATTTACGAGACATCAAGTTTATTGCAGCATATATACACAAACACATATAAATTTCATTTCTAAAACATCAAGTCTCGTCACAGTATATATACACCGCATACATGAGAGGTTTCATTACAAAAATGAAAAATAATTTAAGGTTTCTTGCTAATCGAAGGTTCTGAACTCTGCTTTTTCTTGTTGGATGAAGGTAACGAGAGAGAGGAGCCAAATTTATGGAACTCATCGGTTGGACTGATGACTTGGTCATTGATAAACTCAACAAGTTGTTCTTGAAGTGTGTTGATTTCAATGGCCATGAGTCGATCTCTGGATAGCACGAGGAGCTGCAATTTTATGAATTGAAGAAATCAATCCTTACGAACACGTGTTGGACCTGAAAATTAGGCATCAAGATGTATGTCGTATACCTTAGCATCGACCACCTGGTATGACGCATCTCTGTTGAATCCGTGCATGAATTTCATTACATAAAAATCACATAAATTATTGACTGGACCCTACTTCCTACTAGGAAAGTCATGTCAGATAATCCATTCTTTTGCGAATGGCCAGTGTCTAACACTCTTCTTGATGTATCATAGGTACACTCTGCATTTATGTGATTATTACCGTAAGTAGACTTAGATTCAATCAAATCAATATTAGAAGAGCAATAACGAAATAGTCGGGTTTTACCTTTGTAGCAAGTCAATGATAGGTTGGTAGGTTTCTTTTGAATTATTTTGTGAGTCGAAGACAACGATCTTGCTAATGTCTAGCTGGATGACAAGGAGAATCTGCACATAGGTCACCATAGGTTAGTTGGTCCTAATTTATAACTATGTATTTCTCAAAAAGAGTAGAACATTCATGGAGGGAAACACATACCCAAAGTGATAGGGCAAAAGTATGTATTTCTTAAATTGTAGCTCTAGAATACACTTCAATGCATAGTCCTCGGTTCCTTTTGGATCGGATTGCATCATTGTTGGGTTTATATGATGTGGGTTAATGAATCCCACATGGTCGATGTCCTCTATCCTGCATCTTTGTACCTTCATTCTACATAAGAAATAAGTTAAGACATTCAATCTAATGGTACATGAATGTATACTATGAATTATACGTATACGACACTTACAGAGTCCAACAACTCAAGATAGACACGTTGAGGGCATCTTGCTGATACAGTCGATATATTTCCTCAAATAATAGATAAATAGAGGCATCATAGTGGAGGAAATCTCGATCCTTGTATCTAGGCTCGAATATTTCTCTATCATCCCGCGACTCCTTAATGTACCACGCATGGAATTTTCGAAGTTGATATGTCAGTTTGTTCCACACGTTTGGCGCGACCAAGAGTTTGCCCAACTTAAATTGCCATATCTCGACTACTTTTAGTGCTAGGGACTCGTCTAGAAATTGCTCTTTTGTCATTTTAGCATCTTGAAGAAATCTTTCTAAATTCTGTTCTTGTTGTATCTGTTCGATAGGAGACTCTTCAAGTATTTCTTGCTTTTGATGCGCACGTGTCTGATTTACTCTTACGCTCAATAGGTTTGGCCATCTTCAAGAAAAACTTCTGTGTTTCTACATGAATTGGTATTTTTTTTCTCAGGCTCTGGCTTTTAAAATAATTTCTTGACACTGGCGTCCACTATCGCTCTAGTTTCGTTTGTGTTTGTTCATAAGGCAACTTCTCAGGTGTTGTCACCTTCTTAGGTGCCCTTTGCTTCTGGGATGAAGCTGACTTCTGAGATGAACTCAAATTCTTAGACTGTGCAGCTATTGTCAACTTCAGAGGGGGAGGAGTTGCCTCTCTTGGTGGTGGTGGTGCTGACTTTGGAGGTGGAGGAGTTAGCTCTCTTGGTGGCACTGGTGCTGACTTCTGAGGGGGAGGAGTTGGCTCCCTTGGTGGCGACTTGCGTAAGGGAGGAGTTGGCTCTCTTCAGGGTGACGGTGGCGGTGGCAGTGATCGTGGAGGAGTTGGTTCTCTTCTTTGTGACGGTGGTAGTGGCGGCGGCCGTGGAGGAGTTAGAGAAATTCTGTGTGGTGGGTCCGACTTCGCATCAGACGACTCATCTGTCTCATCTTCAAACACTATGTAGCGCTTGGGCCATAGAATGAAGCCACCCACGTTTGATCCGAGCCTCTTGGAACCTGTCTCTCCAGGGTAATCCATGTCAATTTTATGGTACGACCTTCGCACGGAGTCCACATGGACCTTGGTGTATCCCCGTGGTATCGGAAGATCGTTGAAGAGAGCTCCTTCCATGCATTGGTCGACTTGCCCCATAGCCATCGTGGTGGTAATGTTCAAGGTGGGCACGATAAGCTTGCACACTTTGCTTTTTGTGATGTCGTCCATGGGGTAACGGGCCGATTGTTCTTCTGCAAACCCTATGGACGTGCAACTGCTTCGACGACCACCAGGGCTTACAACATTTTCTTCGCCTTGCTGCTACCTATTTCATTGCTGAAATGCTTTGGTTTTTGTGTCTATCATTTGACGCTCTTGTACAAGTTCTTGTCGTACAAGAGCCAGCAACTCTTTCAGTTCTTCTCTACTTCTCTTCCAACTCCTGTAACTTTTGGCGACTTCTGGGAATCCCTCTTTCCAAGGCATCACACCCTTGCCTCTGGTGTGACTTGGGAGCTCCTTGGTTTCCAATGCCAAGGTTAGTTGGTCTTTCTCCCTTTCTGTCTTGAAAGAGCCTTGGGAAGACTGGGTGTGGACATCTGCAATTCTTTGCATCACTTCCTATTCTCTGTCGCTTTTGAAGATTAGACTGCCATCTGCCGACAAAGTCATCCCTCTCGCGTACAGATAGTGCTTCGCTCGTTCAATCCAGTCAGCCATCTGAGGTGTGGTACCACTGCAGGTTACTTGTTCTTCTATCTCTTCCCACTCATCGTATTTCCTTACGTACCCACGCGAGCCAGTTCTGTGGGGGTACACGTTCTTGCGGGAGTTTGCTTTGTTTACCTCACTTAGTCGTTGTGCTTCCTCTGACCGCCTGTACTCTATAAAATCGTTCCAAAATGGTTTCACCATCGGATAATCATCCCATTTTGATGTTCGACCCACCAAGTAATAATTTCTCCACAGCTTACCCTTGAAATTCTTGAACGCGATGGCCATTGTTGATAGGGCACGATGCTTTGCTTTGGTCATGTTGCATCCTTCAGGGTATTCAAACTTTTCCACCAACTTGCCCCATATAAGATCCTTGATTTTATCGGGAACCACCCACATGTCATCTAGTCTGCCTCTCCAACTTCTATTTGTGATTGCAATATAGTTCCTCACTAGACACCTGATTGCTGTTTTGAACGGCCCCAGAACAACTTTAGGTCTCGTGGGCTCTCCGACTGAATTAACCTCTGTGATGATGAAACGTCCCTCGGGCATCCTACTAGGTTCTCGTCCATTCCTCTCTTCTCCTGTCATCTCGTCACCCTACGAAGCATTAGTATCAGGATCAATTTGACCCTCCGGAGCATCATCTTTGGCTCTACCCTATGCAGCCTTAGCGGCTATCTCTAACTCAAACTGATCCATGTTCAGGTATGCACTCGGGCTACCACCTCCCGTCTAGTCTAGCTTTATATTTGCAGGCTCATCTTGTACCGAGGCTAGATCTGGCTCTGAGGAGGGGCCTTGTATCGGAGGGAGGATGGAACGGGGCCGTGCACGGCGGTTGGATTTTGAATGTGCCATTCCTACATAAAAATTTTAGACACAAAAGCACTTGATTTAGAGTTAAAATAAATTAGATATGTAATCAAATTATGGTCACAATATATGCATCGATTCACATTTAGAAAAAGGCCAAGGAAAAATAGCTCATGACATATAAAGATGCTAGATATCGAATAATCATGCTATCATGTCTCATAAGTAAAAACATAATATGTACAATGCTACACATAATATAGATAATGGCGATTTGAATCATTGCTACACATAATATGTACACGACTTCACCTTACACAATCCGAACTAATTTAGCGAAGCAGACAACAACTATATAGCCACAAAAAAATTTAATGTTCACATTCAATTTGAGCTTAGAGATACATCAAGCATTGTTCAACTCCCCACCTCTCTTCAGCTGTTCTAAGTTTCTGAATGCAAGTGTTATTCACTCACGGAATTGGATGCAAGTGTTCTTCATTTTCTAAGCACCAACACTACAATGTACAAATATAAAATTAGGAAGGTCCACAAATATTCTCAAATGAAAAAATAAAAAATAATATGCAGATCTAGTAGACTTGCATTTTTCACAACAAATGAGCAACTTTTGCATGAATTGACTCATATAATATGCAAATTTGCATTTTTTACAAACTTATGAGAATTTGAAAACATGCTTTTTGCCAGTAGACCAAACCAACCGGCTAACAGCTGTAAATTCAGAGAATAATTTACCTAACTGCCATCTTAGTGATCGATCTGCTACAACAATTTGCTCCATAAATTCTGAAGACTTCATAATCTCTATACCACTCAATATAGAAAATTGCTTGCCTTTCACTAAACAAGAATCACATATAATACATAGTCATATAGCATCTCGCACTACCATTATCTAACCATAATGGAATTTGCAAGACAAAATTTCAGAAACAATTAACTGTTTTTGGAACAATTCTCTAACCACATCTAGAAGCATAACAACAGCAGAGGGGGTAGAGGGGGAAGGGGACAACGATGACTACGAGGAGGGAGTGCCTTCGGTGGACGGCTGTGGGAAGGAGTCGACGCGTTAGGAGGAGGAGCGGCGGCGCGTCGGGAGGAGGAGTGGTGGCACGTCAAGGTGTGGTCGAGGAGGAGGCGGCAGTCGAGGAGGCGGCGGCCGGGGAGGAGGCGCGCTGTCAAGGAGGAGGCGTTAGTAGGAGGCGACACGGTAGGGGAGGAGGCGGTGGTCGAGGAGGCAGTGGACGAAGAGGAGGCGGCGCGGTCGGGGAGGAGGTGTCGGGAGGAAGCGGTGCAGTCGGGGAGGAGGCGGCGGTTGGGGAGGATGCGGCCGTCGGGGATGAGGAGCGTCGGGAGGTGGAGGAGCGGGCTGAAATGGTGAATGGAGTGAACAAGGAGAGCGGATAAGTGTTGGTGTATATATATGTACAGAAGCATCAGTGCTGGTTCTAGTTGCTAACTAGCACTGATACATGTATCAGTGTCGGTTCTAGTTGGTAACCAACACTAATAAATGTATCAGTGTCAGTTCTTTTTACTAACTGACACTGATATCTAGAGTATCAATGCTGGTTACTACTTAGAACCGGCACTGAGAAATATTTTTTCCCTGAAAATATTCTTCTATTGTTAAATTCAGTTGAAAACTTGAAAAATACATAGAAAAATGTTTAGAGTTGAGAAAAATATAAAACCAATTTTGTTGAGTTTGTATTGCTATCGCCTACATGATAAAAATACTTACATACATGAAATGTGGATTGAATTATCTTTATTTCATTAATAAGTCTGCAATTTGTTAACTCCGTAATGAAATTATGAAATATTCAATCCAAAAAAACATGTGAAACCAATTATGTTAAACTTAATTTTTCATACTCTTTACATGAAAGTTAATGTTAACCACTGATTCTTGGTTAACTTTATGATTTTTAGCTATTCATTTGATATTCTCCTTTTAATCCAATTTGAATTCTAACCAATTCACATAAGTCCGATCTCATGGTGCGGCACTCAGATAAAAACTTTCAAAAAGTTACTCTTCACCATACATATCCTCGATACAAATACATGAAAGCTGCTTTCATTAAATGATTAATGCTTCGTTGTGGTCACGGTGTATGTAGGTAGTTTCCTCAGTGTCATTAATGAGAGGAAGGTCGACATTCTCTCCAAAAGTAGGCAAGTCATCAAATTTATCGTAGTATTCTTCGTCGACAACATCTTCAACACCGATAATCTTTCTTTTTTCTTGAAGAACCACGTGATGCTACTCCTTGATAGCTAGGCCCGGGTCCTTTACATAGAAGACTTGTGCAACATCCTTGGCAAGCATGAATGGTTGTTCTATATATCCGAAGTTTGAAGTCCACGGTAGTCGTACCATACCTGTCGACCTTGACTCCCCCTAGGAGCCTAACCCATTGGCACCGAAATAGAGGGACCATCAACTCGCCATATTCAAGCTCTCAAATCTCCTCTATGAATCCATAGTAGGTTTTTCTGATTCCAGCGCGGTCATAGATATCAATACGGACACCGCTATTTTGATTAGTGCTCTTGTTGTCTTGTGCTCTCGTATAAAATGTATAGCCATTGATCTCGTATGCTTGGAATGTCCGAATCATAGTTGATGGGCCATTAGCCAATAGTTCCAACAAAGCATCGTCGGTATCCTTACCCATCATGTGTTGACGTAACCAATTACTAAAATTATTTTTGTGCTCTCTTGCGATCCAATCAACTGACTTCGCTGGATTTGTGGAGCGTAGCATGCTCACATGCATATTGACGTACGAGCTCACTGCAAGTGATTGTTGCAGAACTGCAAATTGTGCTTGAGTGAATAAAACATGATCTTTGATATGGATTGAAGTATGACCTATCATTCCTTTCCCCTTTACCCTCCCATCATAGCGAGATATAGGCATACAATCACGTTCTATTTCGTGTAGTCAATGCAAAACTCAACGACCTCCTCCGTACTCTACCCTTGGGCAATGCAACCTTCCGGGCGACCTCGGTTATTAACATATTTCTTTAGAACCCCTACGAACCTTTTGACAGGATTCATCTGATGCAGAAACATGGGGCCAAGGCTCTTTATCTCACCCATTATGGGCACAATTAGGGGGAATTATATTAAAAAATATCGGAGGGAAAATAGTCTCAAGCTAACATATAGTATGGATCACATCTTCCTGCAGCTTTGCCAGTTTGTTCGGATCAATGACCTTCTATGAAATTGCGTTAAAGAACGAACACAACTTTATGATTGGGTCTCGGACCTTATCCGGCAGAACATCTCTAATTGCAACTGAAAGCATCTGCGTCATCATCACATGACAATCATGAGACTTCATGCCAACTAACTTCTTATCTTTCATGTTTACTAAGCTCCCGATATTGGAGGAGTAACCAGTCAAACTTTGACATCACAGCAACCACACAGGCGGATCTTCTCTTCCTTGCTCATAGTGTAGCAAGCTGTGAGAAGTTTCTTTTTGTCGTTGTCTAATTGTATGTAATGTAGGTCCTTCCTTAGGTTCATTTCTTCCAGGTCCAGTCGTGCATTTAGTGTATCTTTTGTTTTCCCGGATAAGTTTAATAAGGTACCAATCAAGCTATCAAACAGATTCTTCTCCACGTGCATGACGTCGATTGCGTGTCGTATCATAAGATATCTTTTTCCACATAGGAGTATGTTGCCCAGCGGGGATTTTTGTACCGCCTGGCCCCTTTCCAAGTACAACTCTAAGTGTCTTTACCATCTTAAATATCTGTCCTCCAGTGCAAATCTTTAGAGCTTGACAATTCTCCACTATCCCGTCAAAAGCTCTTTTGTTCTTGTGGTATGGGTGATCTGGACGAAGGAACCTACGGTGACCCATGAAGATCATTTTCCGACTGTTCGTCAGCCACCGCCCCCTGTTTCCTCCAAGTATTGAACACATATATTGTACCCTTTTATAGTCTGTCCTGATAGGTTACTAAGAGCGGGTCAATCCGAGATCATTACGAATAGCATTGCACGCAGGGTAAAATTCTCACGTCTGTACTCATCCCATATATGTGAGCCATCTGTCCACAGTACAAGAATATCTTCAACCAATGGTTTGAGGTACACATCGATATCGTTGTCTGGTTGATTCGGCCCACTAATTAGCAAAGGCATCATAAGGTACTTCTGCTTCATGGACATCCAAGGTGGAAGGTTGTAGATACAGAGAGTCATGGGCCAAGTTCTATGAGTACTTCTCGTGTTGCCGAAAGGATTCATCCCATCCTTAATCAACCCGAACCTTATATTCCTCACTTCATCTCTGAATTCCTTGTATTTTGAATTGAATCTCCTCCATTGCATGCCAGCAGGGTGTCTAAGCATTCCATCTTTCTTGCGTTGTTCGGCATATCATCGCATCAACTCGGCATTCGCTCTGTTAGCAAACAATCGCTTCAAACGGGGGATTATAGGGAAATACCAAACCAACTTAACAGGGGGTCTTTTCTTCTTTCTCTTCACCCCCATGCCATCGCTCTCGATATCATCAACGTTGCGCTTGTACCATGGTGCATTGCAAATGCGACATGCTTCCAAGTCAACAACCTTGCTATGAAACAACATGCAGTCGTTTCCACATGCATGCATTTTCTCTACTTCCAATCCCAATGGGCAGACAACCTGCTTGGCATGGTACGTATTTTCGCGTAACACATTCCCCCTTGGAAGCAATTCTCTCAAGAATTCTAACAATTCATTGAAGCCCTTATCGGCCCAACCATTGCTAGCCTTCATTTGCATCAGTATCAGCACCACATGCAACTTGCTATGCTCATCTTTACAGTTCAGGTAAACTGGTGTTTTGGAGTCCTCTACCATGCGCTGAAATTTTTGATGTTGTCTTTCACTGGTGAAGTCCCTCTCCTTATCGCGCAACATTTGCTCTAAGTCGTCTTCATTGTTGCCAACAAAAGTGTCCCCTCCATTGTTCTCAACGAAAGTATCTTCAAATGCCGACATATCAAAGTCTTCGTGAGCCGTCATATCGTTGCTTATGTCTTCTTCAACTGTTGGTTGCCCTTCACACCCAATATCTTCAAATTCACCATGCTCAGTCCAACGGGTATAGCCAGCCTTGAAACCCCTGCGAATCAAGTGTGCACGGATCTGCTCTATGTTTGAAAACTACTTCTCGTTCTTGCAGTCGACATACAGACAATATATATAGTGATCAACTCGCTTCCTTTTTGGCTTTTTGTACACTGCGACAGCCCTCAGAAAATCCTCAACGCCAACAAAGAACTCTGGCCCTCGATCTTTGTACATCCATGACCGGTCCATCTGCAAATCATTATAATTAAACACATTCAACTTATAATCATTAAACATTTCAATATCTAGAACAAATTTATTGAATTACCTCGCATCTTGATTGGTCCCCATTTGAGGGTCCATCTCCTTCCAGTACTTGGGCCTGGTCGGGGGACCCGCCATCCAAAGGCTGTCGTGTCCGATTACGACCCGTGGGTGGACGTGCCATTCTTACAACACAATATTCTATCAATTGTGTTAAATTCTCTATGTTGATTAATGAACAGAGGAAATCCACTGGATTATTATTTAAATTCAAGACTTTAAATATATACGCAAACCACATACTAGAAAATTGGAGCTAGGGGCATTTGAAAATACCTCCTTAATTTTCTATTCTTTGCAAGGATGCCACTCGAATGACAGTTCTAGTGGTATTTTTGTAATTTTTTAATGGCAATAACGGTTCAAGTAGTGGCAAATTTGTAATTGTCCATAGATTTAATGTACGCACCCACATCTATTTACATGTGACTATTAATCTACTCCTTAAATTATCTATTATGACAAAATAATGATCTTTCTCTAATTTATATCATATTGGAGCTCTTGCTCATTCCAAAAATCAACACCAAAGAAGAACCACCTAAATTCAAACCTAGAACAATATAGCAACTAAATCCAACTAAGAATCAAATGTAAGATCATCTCTATACATCTAACAATGAAAAAGTTACAATTTTTTCCTAAATTAGATCTAAATTGCATCTCTAAATCCATAACCATAGAACAAGCACCAACCATGAACCCTAGAGCAATCTACCAAGTAAGTCTATCTAAAAAAGAAATATAGATCATCTTATCAACCTTAGATCACTTGACTCCTCCTAATCTTGAATCCTTCAACCGTAGAGATGGCAAAAATAGCGATCGGCGCTGGCTTGCGGCGGCTCTAGTCGCGCTTGGGGGAGAAGGTGAGCATTATACTGTAGCACCCCATCAGTGCCGGTTGGTACATCGATCGGCACTGATAGTGTCTATCAATACCTGTTATTAACTCCTTAGTGGTTGTTCGTGCGCGGGAGATTAAGAACCGGCACTGATACATTTAAGAACCGGCACTGATATGTTAACAGTACTGGTTACTATTGTATCGATACTGATAGGGTGCTATATATGTGATGTTCTATGGTAGTGAGCTATTTGTTTAAGCTTTCAATGAAAAATTTCAGATAATCAAGTGAGACGCCCACATTGGATTACTGAAGCCAAGTTATATAAAAAAAATATATGCATGTAACTGTCCACAGAACAGTACAAAGTAAATGAAGAAAAGGTACCAAAGATGACAATAACAGTTACATGTATCTGTATCATCAAAGACAGTACCTCTTATGTTCAGCTATCATAATTTCTATCTCGGCTAGCTGCAAATCATAAGGGTCATTCATATATATGTAAACATCACCAACCATAGCTGCAATGAATAAGGTAGATATAAATGCTAGCAAGAGTTGTTAAGATGGTGGCAATCAAACTCAAAGCACACTAATCAAAGCCAGCAAAAACTAATACGATTTTAGTACAACAAATCCTTTGGCTTGTCATTCAATCAGATACAAAGCACATTACTATGTTCATGAAAAGACAAACACCTTGCTTGCGTAAAAACGACACATTGCTTGTATACCATTGTATATTGCTCTTCACTCCATACACACCACATCGAGATGTTGGGACCAAAAGTGTGAAAAGAAACACAGATGTAGCCATGTGTATTATATATAAAAATATGTACTACTTGCAGTATCATTAGCCTATTTGTTTGACAGATATTTCAGTCAACAGACGAATAATCAATGAAGCACACCCGTATATCAAAAACATGTATATGCTTTTTAGTCAAACTCTATAAATTCATAAGGGTGTCCTCTGCGTGCAACTTCGAAGGGCAGAGCATGGCGTTGTCGTGCATGCGGCTTCGGCTTGAGGTGGCGAATTGGGACGTTAGTGGACTAGGGCAGTGGCAAGGGCGGAGCAAGGCGTCGTTGTGCGTGGCTTGAGGTAGTGCGAGACCGACGGAGGAGGAGGACAGCCCCAGGCGAGAAGCAAGCACACGAAGATCACCAGGAGAGACGCGGGGGTGCCGGTGCGTCGCTACTATAGGGACTACGGCATTTGGATCGCGGATGGGACAGAGGAGCGAAAAGCGGGAATTAGTTTGCTAAGATGAAATGTGGGTGAGGAAAATTCGGTAGCAGAACGAAGATGCTCTACATCTTTTTTAAGTAGTACATATAGATAACGTAGACTTGAAATAGAGTCAGTATGTTGGAGACAGCTCAAAGAAAGAAGAATGTCGCATTGTTTCCATTTGGGAAATCATACAGCACTACAGCTTATCTGTGACACTCTTGCAATCATAGTTGCAGAAACCAATGGATCGGTTGGAGGCAAGATTGCGGCGACAAACTATAAGGTAGGAGTGCAATGCTTTTGCAACACATACCCAACCCATACTGCAAGTTGGAGACTGCATATAAGAGTTCTTACATACTAGCTGAGCATTTCCAACAGGGAGGTGGCAACTTGGACCACCCTGGTGCCACGACAGTTCACTACTACTATTAACATGATCAGAAGTTGGCCGAGTTAGTCCGCCGGAGCTGGTTCTTTATCTCCAGTTGCGGCACATACTGCACTACCGGCTCCGGTGCCTGCAGCAAACACAAAACAGTTACTACATCAGTTCCCTAAGGGGCTGATCGGTTGCCGCATGAGAGGTTACTGGCTCTGCGGATATGTATAATCTCAGGAAGATCATATACGAGCAATTGATCACACCCTAAATTGTAAAGGTTTCGATAGACATATCATACACATATGGGACATCGAACTATGAGAAGAAATCCAGATCTCAAAGGGCAAATGTCTACTGAGTTCATCGTTCCCTGAGAAATAAAAAAGAATACAGTTCTTCGGCTGGTAAACGCATGCAATTCCGATCGCGCTGCAAGTGCATAAAGAATGTTTGTTGTACCTCCTTGCAAGAAAGAAATGTCTCAAGTTCTGTGGAGCGAGATGCTCCTGAAAGACATGAGAGGAAAAGGCAGTAGCTGCGGAAAGATCAGCATTTCATTTCTAAACACACCTTTTCTTGAGCACTGCTATATTACCAGTATACAACCGTGGCAGTTCATCTGTTCACGAAATGTTTGTTTGGTCGTCTTGCGATTTTTCTAGACAATGAGGTCAGGGTCTCACACTCCCAAAGTGCAAAGTAGGACACAGAACTCACCTTTCGGAGAGCTTGTCACTAGTACTCTTGTAGAGTTATACATATTGTCTTCAGATTGCATGACATGGGGCATAGAAAGGCGCGTGAGGGGATTATAAAAACCAGAAAAGGAAAAACGAAACACAATTCGAGATAGATGCGCAGATTTCACTGCATGGATACTAGTAAAATTTCAAATCAAGCTGAATCAGATGGGCAAAAAATATTACTTGTTGACAGGGTGTATGACCTTTAGTAAATAAGCTGACTGAAAGCTATGGCGGAAGTTGAGCTGTCAGACAATGCAATAAACTTTCCAAAGGCCTAAATAATAAATCCTAAGAGTAAGCTTAGACTAAGAATAATATCTTTAGTGACAGTGATGTCTGTCCCACGAGAACACATTAGAGACATTGGTCATTGGATAAGAAAACTGTACAATAACAGAAAGAGGAATAGGGATGATTGATCATCCACGATGTCATTTATACTGATGCTAGTCCATGAGCACACACAAGGCACTGGCTATTGCATAAGAAAGCTCTGCGATGACCGAAAGAGATAGGAATGGCTGACAATCCAACAATGTCATTTGTCTCACTTTCGGTTAGAAAAACGAGTTTGACATGAGGAAAAGAGAATTTTCGTACAAAAAGATCTGGAGATGTACAGAAAAAGACTGTAACCCCACTTGATTGGACACAAATTTGTGGTCCATCAATCAGCAATCACCAGACATCGTCATGTAACCACTCCCAGAGCAGAGCCAATCACGCATAGACAGCGGAGAAATGGGCAGTACCAGACTCGCATACATAGACCCTATGCATCGGCTCAAAAGGAGGAAGTTAAACATATTCAGAAGTGAAACTATTACACTCCACTGATTGGCTGTATGAGATCTCACTGTCACTAAAATAGATCCCAAGGGAGAGAAAAAAAGTTTTCTTGTCTTGTATTAGAGAATTAGATCCCAACAAGCTTGTTAAGAGGCCACGAGTGGCCTACATGCTCATGCTGATGCTCTTGGCAATAGCCCTTGTGCGCTAGATATCAACCAATAACTATCGAGCGCGTTTGTATGCGAGTCACTCTTCCGAACTGCTACAGGTGATGAACAATCAGACAAGGACTCCTAGTTGCGAGGTTGCAAGTTGTGGCTTCGAACTTGGAAGGTCTACTGCAAACTTCTAGTAACACAAGGTTGCAAGTTGTGGCTTGGAACTTGGAAGGTCTGATTCATCACAAGATTTCTAAATTTATCGGTGCATGGTTTGATTTGTATCGTACCTTGTGCCTCCTGAGCCGCTCGTTCTCCTCCTCCAGACGCGAGATCTTGTTCTCCAGCTCGTTCGTGTACGCCTGCGTCCATCGAATCCAGACTCAAACACCGCACGCACATGAGCTCGCAAACGTGCCATCGAATGCACTGGGGATTAATGGGGTTGGCAAGGACCAACGAACCAACCTGCTTCCGCGCGCGCGACCTCGCCGCCGACTCGCGGTTCTTGATCATCCGCTTCTTACGCCGCTCCACCGTCGACCTCTCCACCACGCCGCCCTCGGCGCCTACAGCCCGCTTCCGTCCGGCCGCCGCGCCGCCCTCGTGGCTCTCGTGGTACAGCGCGTCGAGCACCGGCCCGGCGCCCATGCCGAGCGGCCGCGGCATGGGGTAGTGCTGGTGGTGGTCCAGCTGCGCAGGAGCCGGCTGGTACTGCTGCGCCCAGCTGCGCGCGCCGGTGTACGCGGCGTCGGCGGGCGCACCGGCCCTGGACAGGAAGTCCTCCAGCGTCATCTGGGACCGCGGGCAGACACCGGCGCCCTGGATGTCCCGCCACACCTCGTCCACCGTCCTCTTGTCCGCGGCCGCGATCGAGAGCTGGCCGTCCACCTCGCTGAACGTGAGGCTGCACACTGAGCCCTGCTGCGAGAGGGGCCCGCCGCCGCCGGCCCCGATCCCGTGGGACGACATTGCCTTGGCTCCCATTCACTCACTGGTCACTACCCGCGTGATCACCGCACAAACACCTACAACAAATGCACGAACAGACGCACACATGTTCGATCAACGCAAGAAGGCCACACGTTTTTACAAGATTGAAACAAGAAGAGAGAGGAGCTAGCGCGCGCAAGAACACTGACATCAAGCCTTGACGACGGCACATGGCAAGAGCGTTCGAAGTTTTGCGGCGAGGTGGTAGGAACGCACGCATACACAGAGAGGCCAGGAGAAGCAGGAGGTGGTGTGGGCGCAGCTGCTGCTACTTGTTCTGCTCCCTTCCCAAGTTGGAGAGGCAGGTAGAAGAGGCAAGAGGGAGGCAAGAATTTAGGATTCCACAAAGGGAGGTGGGACTTGGGGTTGGGCCAATGGGGGCAGACAGGCGATGCCAAGAATCCAAAAAGGGTGAGGTGAGGAGAGAGAGACACCGAGAGAGGAGAGAGAAAAGGAGGAGGTGAAAACTGAAAAGAGGGGCTGCCTTTTCAGCAGGGCAAGGCCGAGGTTCCTGGCTTTTCCCTGCCCCGCTTTGCTCAGCGGAATTACATTCGTGGTGCGTGGTGCAGCGTCTGCAGAAGTGCAGAATAGAGACGGCGTGCAGTAAAGAACCAGTTATGGTGCCGGGCCCTCATATCAAGGGTGACAACGGGTCCAGTGGGACTGAGGTAGGGTAGGAACGCACCCAACTCGAAATTTGAGACATCAAATGATGCCCTAGCCTCGTTGAGTAACCCAAGACTCGAGCACGAGTTCGCAATGCGGGAGGGGGCATGTGAGGCGGTGGTAGACTGCACGCAGGAGATGTGGCGACGACCGACTAGCGTAGACGATGCGGTGGTGATGGTGGCGTACTATGGGAAGGTGGCGCAAGCGAGGTGACGGTGTACTGCAGGAGGCAAGGTGGTGGCAGACTGCGGGAGGGCGGATGTGGCAGAGCCGCAGAGGAGGAGGGCGGCGGAGCCCACGGCCGCGGCCGGGTGGTGGGGTGGCCGATGGGGGCGTGGGCTCCTCAGGCTTAGGCAGTCTACAGTCGGGCTAGGCCATGGCTGTCTCGGGGCATGGGGCCACCTGCGGGTGCTAAATCAACCCCGGTCCCGGACCCAACTCAGGTCGGAGCTTTGACTCGAAGGCCCTGTGAGGCTATTTCAACACCCAATCCCGTCCCAACTAGGTCCGAAACCTACTGATCCGATCCAGTCTATTGCCATCCTTACTCATGTTAGTCCGTTCCATTTCAACGTGCTAGCACAAATCTTACAAGAATTTAGGAAAAACACTGATGCTTATGTATATTTAAAGACGAACCAAGAGGTAAGGTATTGTGTAATGAATCTTTAAGACTGATTCCAAGATTCTAGGTTTTGCACACCTCGAACGAGGCACGAACCATAGCCAATGGTAGCTTGTTAAATAGAAATGCTTGTGGAATGTGTGGGCTACGGTAATTTTGCATGGAACAATCTATAAGTTCAGGGATAATATAAAACTAACGGCCATAACGATAACGATACACATATCCTTCTCGCATGTGTTTTGATGAATGGCATCTACTACTTAAGAAGTTAACATAGAAGACATCATATTGGGGATAGACGTTCCAAAACTGTCATTAATGTGATATTAGATTATGATCCGATCAAAACCCGTCACTAATAACATGTCACTAGTAACAAAAAAAGAAATCATTCATCATTAAAAACCGCAGTGATGACTCACATGAAAGCCTGTGACTAATGACAGAGTCATTAGTGACGGATAGAGACAGTGCACGTCACAAAAGATAGCCTCTGTACCATATAGTGTGGGTTTGTCATTAGTGACAGGTGATAACTATTAGGTCTGGTCGGAATCTCGAGAACTTCATGAGATTTCGACCAGTCATTCGTGATAGGTGACAATTATGATTCGTCAATAATATGAAAGTTATTAGCGACGGGTAGTAGTTATCACCTGTCATTAATGACTGGTCCGAATCTCAAGCACTTTATTAGATTTTGACCAGTCATTAGTGACGAGTGTGTCGGGTGATAACTATTACCTATCACTAATGTAAAAGTTATTCGTGATGGGTTATAGTTGTCAGCTGTCATTGATGACTAAGTACTTATCGAAGTGCTCAAGATTGAGTCGTTAGTGACAGATGATAGCTTATTTCAGAAATTCATAACTTTTTCATACAGGGTCGGATGAAGACAAGCTTTATATAAAAATTATAACTCTCGACAAGACCTACAATTTTTTATTTGAAGCCATATATACACAAATAAATGTCTAAAAAAATATCAAAGTTAACCACATACTTGACCACAAACTAAATTACTAGATTAGTGTAAAACTAGTAGGAATGCTTGAAAAAGTCACACATATGGCCGTAAAGTTGAAAATCGTAAATTTAAATATTTTTATTTTGAGTTTGGTAACTCAGATTGTTTAAACGTCTGCGTATCACTGACTTTCGGATGTAACACTATGTCACTAAATTTTTTTAAGGCAAATTAGAGAAGGTCAATTTTCGACAAAAACCTCAAAGGTCTTGTCGAGCATCTTCCGAGCCTTTTTTAGGGTCACGAAAGATGCAGGTCCAAGACCTATATTTTTTTGGATGTGCCTCTTCATTATCTTTAAATGTAGAGGTCTAACTTTGAAATTAAACTTTGTATGCAAAAGTTATATCTTTTTTACTAAACACTACTAAATTAGACACAAACTTTTTCATATGGAGTCAGATGAAGATAAACTTTATATGAACATTATACAACTCAACGAGACCTATAATACTGTAGTTGATAACCTTTTCATTTAAATACATATAGATGCCCAAATAATCATAACAATTTTTAGTAAATAAGAAACAAAACAAAAACATATCCTATTGCCATCAATGAACACTTTATGGTGGGATGTTAAGGCAGCCTCGCATAAGGGGTCTAGTCTCGGGTTCAATTCTCAACAATCACATGCGCTCGTATTTTGCGTGACTTGTGACTGGTTAGGTGCGTGGTCAGGTGACTTGCTCCTGGTCTGAGTGCCAAAAAAAATTTTCTAAGCTAGAAAATATTTATTTATTTTTGTTAAGACGCACATCGGTGACAGTCTAGATTCGACCCATCACTGATGTATAGTTATTAGCGACGGGTCTGAATCTAGATCCATCACTGATGTATAGATATTAGTGATAGGTCTGGATCTAGACCTATCACTAATATATGTCCTTAGATCCATCACTAATGTGTCCATATTAGTGACGTATTTAGAATGACGGAGATTTTATCCGTTATTAATAATAGTTATCATCTGCTATTAATAAGCTATTCTTACGTAGTGATGATTCTTAAGAAGTCACTAATATGCAGATGATTGCTAGAAACTATGTTGCAAACGCTCATATCCACCGTTCTTATATTCTGGAGCATCTCATGTGTCTAATACTTGAAGTCTATCCATCATTTGTTTGCAAGATAATGCAACTCATGAGCAGCAAGCCCTTGTGCCTATCCGACCTCTATTAAGAACGCACCATGCCACAATAATGCCTTTCTCCTGCTTGTGCTTGCACTAAATGCTAATTGCTCCGTTCAACCCCTCACCACTATCACCCTTGATTCAATTGCCTCTATGGTGCTTCCCCTACCACTGGTACCAGTCGGGTCCACATCCCACTTTATCTTTGAGAAACTAAGTGGAGAAGTGTCTTGGTTTGCATATGATGATATATTGATAATAGTTGATGTGTCTTGAACTAGGTTAGCTTATGTTTGTGGATGCTTGTTCTTGTTCTTATCTAACTCGAGTTGGCGGTGTTTGGAATTGGTGAATTCTTCTCTGTATGCAGAAAAATTACACACCGGAAGTTCCAGTGTTCAACGGAAGTTCCGATGCGGGTAGTGTGTACTTGCCAAACTATTTCTTGCAGGAAGCAATTTTTCGAGCGAAATTGGAGATCAATGCACCGGAAGGTCTGGTGAGTGTGGTGGCTACACCGGAGGGTATCACCGGAGCATTTTTAGCGTTGAAGCAGAAATGAAAGCAAATATCGGATGGTCCAGTGATGGATTTTGAGAGCTCTGGAGTATTTTTTGTAGAGAGGAAACTTTTAGCGCCAAGTTTGGTTATGTACGTCGGATAGTCCGGTGCTGTAATTGTGAACATCGGAGAATGCACTAGACCTTTTGTTGCAGAGAGGTTACAGGAGGGGGTGGCTCGGTGGATTAGCACACACCGGATTATCCAGTGATAGACATGAGATCATCGGAAGCTTTCACCGGACCTTTTCTTGCAGAGAGCAAAAATTTTCTAAAATAAATAGTGTTACACTCACCGGATAGTCTGGTGTTCAGAAGAAAACACACCAGAACATCCGGTGTTTATGTTTTTTTGCAGGATGTGCTCTGAGTTAAAGCTTTTGATTTTGTGCTAACCTAGAGATATTTTGAAGTGTGAAGAAATATGTTTGCTTGTTTCAAGGTGTGCAGGTGACAGATGCAACTTAGCGGTCGACGGCGGGTGATCGGGGCTAAGCGATTGCTTGGTGCCAGACGATCAAGGAGGGTCGGGTGAGTCAAGGGTGATCCTAGCTGTACACATGAAGGTTAAGCAAAGTATGAAATGGATGATGAGATGACGTGTTAACAAAGTCAAGCGAAGGGGATGCCAGTGCAAGTGACAAGGTAGTCCGAGGGATCGGTAGTGGGAGAGACTTGCTAGCGGTTAAGATTGCAAGACGGAGGACACGCATCATCATCGGAGCACTTGCTTCTGGTGGAAGCAAGTGGCGGCTAGTCAGGCTTTGAGAAGCGTAATAGGATTTCGTGGTTTCGCCTCAAAATCAAGGCACCATCGTGAAGCTTGTGTCGAGGGGAAGCTAAGTCATAAAGGCGCCGCGGCCATCCGATGAATGGAGAAGAAAATGGACTAAAATGTCCTCGGTGGTAGGTATAAGTGTACTACAAGAGAGGTTTATTTTGGGAAAAAACTAGAAAACTTGGGGTCAAATTTCATAGGCATATAAATAGAGGGGTAGGGCTATGAGAGAGGATGAACCAGTCATTTGAGTCTATATGAGAGTTTTGTGCTAGGGTTTTAGTAGAGAGGAGAATGAGTGCTTAGCCTATATAATAGGTAAGAGTTTTGAGAGAAAAATCTTTATAATCCTTCTAAAATAGGGTTGATCTTTTTGCGTAATGAAGTTTATTTTGTTTCATATGCTTTAATTCCCTTCCTTCTAGTTTCCCTATCTTGGTTCTCTCGTTATATGTGCAAGTTTTTCCTTTTCAGTTTTGATTTTCGTTTTTGTTTTTGGGGTGAAATTTCAGCAACTTGTGAGATCATTCTTTTTGTTGAAAGAGACATAAATTTGTATACACACACTTATGTGATTGAGTCTTGAATTCCCTTGCCTCTAGACAACCAATTTAGAGAGTTTCATTGCTCAATGTTAATCTTTTCTTGTTTCTCTGCTAGTTGTGATCTTTCGAGTGCTAAAACGCATTGATTGATCTTAAATGGAACCTATAGTTCATATACCATCCGTGAAGTCGTGTTGCCTTGATTTTCTCTTGTTAAAACTTCTTTCGATTTTTGGTTTCGCTTGAGTTCTGAGGTGCGATGGGTGTTCCTAATAGGAGAAGGTCATTGATTTTGCAAGATATTTGTTTAGGCATCTATTCACCCTCCTATAGTCTTCAATCTCGTTCCTACAATTGGTATCAGAGTCGGTTTGATCACTTGTTGACCTTAACCGGCTTTGTGATCCATAGGCGATATGGAGAGAAGTGGGAAGATTCTACTATTTGATAGCCGTAAATTTTCATACTGGAAGATGCACATGGAGGCTTATCTTCTAAGCTAAGGAAGTGCAATATGGGAAGTAGTTGATTCCGACTACAAGATCCCTATTGCTCGCACGACTTAGGTTCAAATCGAACAATATGAGGGCAACAACATGACCAGATATATTTTGTTCACTAGCCTAAGTTGAAATGAGTTTGATAGGGTCCAACACCTCTGTACTGCTCGGGAGAGCTGGAATACTCTGAGTGTCTTTCATGAAGGAGCTAATCAGGTTAAGGCTAGATGCCAAAGTACATACAATCAAGAATACTAAATGTTTGTGCAAGGCCCCGGAGAGTCTTTGGATGCGATGTTTGCTCACTTTGATGGGATTGTTAGCAATCTTTGATCAACTGGTGTTTTGTCCTATTCTGACCATAGGAGAGCAATCAAGCTTCTCTATAGTCTTGACCATAGCATATGGGAAGTGAAGATCTCGAGCATTGAAAATTCTCCGAGTTATGACACATTGACTTGTGATGAGCTCTTCAGCAAGCTCAAATCCATCAAGCTCGTCAAGGTGGCTTGGATCGGTCTCAAAAATCCCCTATCTTAGAACATGTCATTGGTTTCTGGACCTGATGGTGGCAATTAGTCTGCAGCTGGATTTTCTTATGCTAACACTTCATTGAGTGGATTTACATTGTCTTCCTTGGTTTCTTCACAGAGGAGTAGGTGAACGCGCTAGATAATGAGGACCTTGTGCTGATCGTGAAAAAGTTCACCCGCTTATACAATAATCACTGAGATAGGAGGAAGGGTGGTTCTCGTGCCTGCTTTGAGTGCAGTGACACTACCCACTTCAAGGCAGATTGCCCCAAGCTCAAGAAGAGGGAGGACGGCGACCACGACTACAACAAGCACAAGAAGAAGAATAAAAAGCCATTCTTCAAGAAGAACTGCGACAAGATGGCTAAGAAGTCGGCTTCTAGGGCATTCGTGGTGGCTCTCAGCGACATCGACACTTCTTCCAGCGATGAGGAGAGCTCGGAGGAGAATGAACCGCAAGCAAAGAATAAGAAAAAGGCCAACGACTTCTCTGGCCTTTGCTTCATGGCGAACGACAACAACGACAACAGTGACCCCAAGCTGGATCCTTCTGAGGTATTGCCTTCCTACGACCAGTTTTCCATCCAAGTAAATACCTTGAATGATGCTCTCGTTAGCCAGGATATGTTACTTAGAAAGTTATGTGAGTTGAAGGATCTTAGGTCTAAGTATGAGTCTATCTCTATTGAACTTGCATTGCTTAGGTCTAGACTCGATGTTGAGGAGTGTGAGAGTGTTCTGATTGTCATGGCTAAACTTGTCAAGCTTCGTAATGTGCATGCTCAAGTCGACAGTCAGCTTGAGAGTGCCGAGAAGAATCTCCTTGAGGAGGAGTCTAGGTCTACTCTCTTAGTTGCTTGTAAGAATTGCCATTTGCTTGCAAAGGATGTTGAACTAAAAGACAAGGGTCTGATGGAGCTAGAGTTTAGATTGGAGAGTGCTAGGAGTTCTAAGAATGTGCAGCCAAATTGTTCCATCTGCACAATCTCTCAGGACAAACTCAGCTAGGTTAGAGGGAAAGTTCAAAAGCTTTTGACTAAGAATGAGTACCTCCTTTGTCTGGTGGAGAAGTGCTCAAAGGACAAAGGGAAAATGAATTTGATCTTAGCCAAGACTAAGATGTGTGCTGACAAGGCGGTTTTGGCTTTTGGATTGGGTTTTGAGAAGGTGGCTTACAGTGGGAAGAGTATGAATGTGTTCACCACACCTACTACCCTAGAAGCTGAGGAGTCTAAAATCAATGCCACACCACAACCCATCAAGAAACACATTCCTTAACCCATAGAGAAGAAACCCGCACCACGAACCAAGAGATCTCCATAGCCTAAGATGAGGGCCTATAAGAGAGCCCTGAGTGACTGGCAAACGAGTTCTTGGGAGACGCTATCACTGTACCTACTGCTAGAGAGAGGGTCACTTGGTTGAGTTTTGCTTTCTCCGTAGGAGAGATGAGTGGCATGAGTGGGAGTGTTTGTGTACATGAGCCTTTTCCTCACTTCCACTCACGAGTCCCTAGCGCTTTTCAGTCTCTTCCTAGAGCTGTTGCCTGGTGTGGATTTTGCCATCACTCATAAGAGGCTTTGAGTCTCAGTGCTTTGGCAGACCATGTTTTTTCTCATCGTGGTACTCGCCCTCAACATACTAGAACTGTTTTACCTGCACCTGCTTTTACCACTTTAGAGCGGACGACCCAGTATTAGATTCCCAAGAGGTTTTTGACTAATCTCAGTACTGAGCCATCCAACTATTCTTCTTCTCATATGTAGGTGGCAAGCGGAGGCCTGGAGAACAAGTGGTTCATTGACTCTAGTTGTTCGCACCATATGACCAGAGATTCATCATGGTTCCCCAGCCTCACCCTCGTGAAGCGACACGAGTACATCACATTCGGGGATGATAAGAAAAGGAAGGGTGAAAGCTAAAGGTATGGTAAGGGTGAATGAGAGTTTCACTCTCAAGGATGTAGCTTTGGTGGAGTATCTGGGATACAACCTTCTCTCTGTATCTTAGTTGTTGGATGAGGACTTAGAAGTGCATTTCAAACGCGATACTTCTCGAGTTATTGATTCTTCTAGCGCTTTGATTTGCAAGATTTCTCGAGTTGTGAGAGTTTTTAGAGCTGATTTTTCTAAGTCTCTTGTTTGTTCTCGTTGCTTGATTGCTCAACCTTCTTCTGAGCTTTGGATGTGACATAGGAGACTAGGGCACATGAGCTTTAATTTGTATACTCGTTTGAGTGCCCTAGGCTTGATCCAAGGATTATCCAAGCTCAAGTTTGAGAAGAATCTTATTTGTGCTTCTTGCCGGCATGGCAAGATGGTTGCTGCCTCCCACCCACTAGTCAATCTGGTGATGACTGAACGACCGAGAGAATTTCTCCATATAGACATTGTTGGTCATTCTCGGGTTTATTCGGTGGGTGGGAAGTGGTAAGTTCTTGTCATTGTTGATGACTTCTTTCTCTACTATTAGGTCTTCTTTCTTGTGAGCAAGGATGAAGCGTTCTTACACTTTCGGAGCTTAGCTTTGAGATTGTTCAAGGAACTCCTTGGTGCATTGAAAGCAATTCACAATGATAATGACACCGAGTTCAAGAATTATCTCTTTGTTGCTTTCTGTCTTGATCGTAGCATTAAGTATTAATTTTTTGCCCCATGCGTTCCTTAGTAGAATGGCGTGGTTGAGAGGAAAAATAGTACTTTGTGGAGATGGCTAGGATGATGTTCGATGAGCATAGGAATCCTAAGAGGTTTTGGGCTGAGGTCGTAGCACAACATACTACATCTCCAATTGTATTTTCTTGCGCTCGATCTTGAATTTGACTTCTTATGAGTTACCAGGATGATACTCGATGAGCATAGGACTCCTATGAGGTTTTGGGCTAAGGCCATAGCACAACATGCTACATCTCCAATCGTATTTTCTTGCGCTCGATCTTGAATTTGACTTCTTATGAGTTGCGCTTTAGGAGAAAGCCAAAGGTTTCACATTTGAGAGTTTTTGATTGTCGTTGCTTCATCCTAAAGCATGGCAACCTTGATATGTTTGAGTCACGTTCTTTCGATGACATTTTTTTGGGTATTCTCTTCATGGTCATTTTTACAGGGTCTTTAATCTTGACATTAACACCATCATGGAGTTCTGTGATGTGACCTTTGATGAATCAACCCCCTGTGCTAGTTCTGTCATTGAGTGTGCAGATGATTAGGAGATGAGTGAGAGCATCTACAATAGATGACAACCTTTCAGCTCTCGGTGAGGATAAGGATGATTCACTACTTCCCTCAACCACATCTGCTTCTGAGCTGGCACCTACTTCTTCTACTCCAACAAAGGGTCCTGCAGCATCTACTTCTAGTTTAGTTGCTCTTGAGCATACACTAGCACAGGTTGAGGGGGAGTTCACCTCTGGGCGTTAGGCCGCTCAACACATTCAACGGCGACACCCTCCACACATGATGACTAAGGATCTTGATAAGAGGGTAACGAGGTCCAAGACCGCTTCTTATGCTCATTTTACTGATTGTGCATTCGTTGCTTCTTTTGAGCCCCATGATGTTGGACATGCTTTATCTGATTTGAGTTGGGTCAATGTCATGCATGAAGAGCTTGAAAATTTTGAGAGAAACCAAGTTTGGGTCCTTGTAGAGCCACCCCCTAATGGGCACACTATATGCATAAAATGGGTCTTCAAAAACAAACAGGGGGAGGGTGAGTATGTGGTGAGAAACAAGGCTAGACTAGTGGCTCAGGGTTTCACTCAGGTTGAAAGGATAGACTTTGGAGAGACCTTTGCACCCGTAGCTAGGCTAGAAGCCACTAGGATCCTTCTTGCATTCGCAGCATCCAAGGGTTTCATGTTGTATCAAATGGATGTCAAGCGTGCTTTCCTAAATGGTTTCATTCAGGAAGAGATCTATGTCAGGTAACCCCTAGGCTTTGAGCATCCCAAATACCCACATAGAGTTTATAAGCTTAGAAAGGCTTTGTATGGGCTTAAGCAGGTACTTAGAGCTTGGTATGATAGGCTTAGGTCTTTCTTGCTAGAGCATAGGTATATGACAGGGTCAGCTGATGAAACTTTGTTCACTCTCAGGCATAGCGATGATTTCATACTTGTTCAGATATATATAGATGATATCATTTTCAGTGGCTCTTCTTATGCACTTGTGGCTAAGTTTGCAGAAACTATGAGTAGGGAGTTTGAGATGTCGATGATGGGTGAGCTCAACTTCTTCCTTGGGCTGCAAATCAAGTAATGCCAGCAAGGTACATTCGTTCACCAGACAAGTACACCAAGGATTTGCTGAAGAAGTTCTACATAAGTGATGCGAAGCCCTTGACAACACCGATGGCTACCTCGACCATGCTTGATCCAGATGAAGATGGCGAGGAGGTGGACTAGCGGGAGTACAGGAGCATGATTGGCTCTCTCCAGTACTTGACGATGATAAGACCTGACATCCACTTCGTCATCTGCTTGTGTGCTCGCTTCCAAGCTTCGCCAAGGACGTCTCATCGCCAAATGGTAAAACACATTCTGAGGTATCTCAAGCACACTCTCAATTATGAGCTTTGGTTTTCTGCTTCCTCTTCGCTTTCTCTTCGAGGTTTTTCGGATGCGGATTTTGCTAGTTGTAGAATTGACAGGAAAAGTACCTTTGGTATTTATCACTTCTTGGGTACTTCTCTTGTGTGTTGGTTTTTTCACAAATAGTCTAGCGTTGTGTAGTCAACTACTGAAGCTGAATATGTAGCTGATGCTAACTATTGCTCACAGATTTTATGGATGGTTGCTACTTTGGGGAATTTTGGGTTGAATTTCAGGTGTGTGCCACTTTTGTGTGACAACACCGGTGTTATAAGCTTACCCAACAACCCAATTCAACACTACAGAACCAAACACATAGATGTGAATACACTTTCTAAGAGACCATAATGAGAAAGGAGATATTGAGTTGAGCTACATAGATACCCAACATCAGCTAGTCGATATATTCACCAAGGCTCTAGATGCTACAAGGTTTTCCTATTTGAGACGAAAGCTTGGTGTGTGCCATCCCTATAGCATTATGTGAGGAGTTGTCCTTTGTATATACTCTATCTTATTTTTGTTGTATTTGCATTATATTTCATTATGTAAGATAATCATAGTAGTTGAGCTTTGACTTGTATGTTTTTAGGATTTTCGATTGCTAGACTTGAATTTGGACTAAGTTGGGTAATTGTGTGGAGCAATCTTTTAATCGTAGGCTCTTCTTGATGCTTTGACATGATATATTTCAAGCAACCTAGCTTTTCTTAAGATGAAGTTTGGCAGTTTTATGAATCATGTAGACTATAAAATACTGCATTCTTGATCACCATGTTCATAATTGCTTTGGCTTAATCAATACTTGTGTTAAGGCTAGCTTTATGGATATCTTTCTCTAGGCTTGATTCAAGATCGTGGATTGAGGAACATTGCACTACATTTTCTATCTTTATCAAATGCTTAGCTCACGATAGAATCTTGGGTCATGTGTTCCTTGTGTCTTAAAGGCACTACTTAACTTGATCTTGTGACCATCTTAATAACTTGTGCGAATAGAATAATCATAAAAAATCAAGTCTCTTGTGCTAAAATATGATCCAATACGGTTGTCTTAAGACCTCAAGGTGTTTGCCGTACCCAGGCACGCGACCCTTTACTTGGATAAGAGGCAACTTGAGGATAAAATGAAATTCAAAGAAATGTGCCTAACTGTTTCATTCTTTTTAATCACTTGAATAATCTAAGTCTTGGTTTCATATATGAGCATTTGCAAAGCCTATTGTCATGAATGCTTGTTTGCCTAGTTTGAGATTGAAGTTGGCTACTTCTTAATTCTTGTATTGCCTCGGTACGAGTGGATGGTTATGTGGTGGTCACCTTGCAAATGATTCGGCTATATGAAATTAAATGCGCCAATCAACTCTTCGGGTTTAGTTTTTCAAGCTTCATATTCTTGTGTCACTGTCTCTTTTTGAACCTCTATACGATTGTGAGCTCTACTTTCTACTTTCCTGAGCCCTTTGACGTTTCTAGCTTTTGCAAACACTTTGTGGTATACTTGTGAAAGCTCATTAGGTTTGCATATTCATGCATTGCATAATATTTGTCCTTGATGTTTGCATTCGCAAAGGGGGGCGAACATACGCACAAAGATGAGAATATGCACAAATATGCTACAAAGAAGGAGAAATGAGAAAATTTGCAACAAACCTCAATGAAAAATGTGTATTCATCAAGGGGGAGCACTTGTTTTTAAGTTTTTGAGCTTTTCTTGATCTTTTGTGGTTTTGGCTTGTCTTTGCCTTTCTTCGGCCTTTTGCAATCTATCTTATGCCATGTGATTTGTGTTTACTCTTTCTCGAGTTTTTGGTCACTTAGATGTGTTTCACTTCTTCTATGCTAAATCTTTGTGCTTTGAGGGTTATCAATGCACTCATCAAGGAGGAGATTGAGAAACCAAATGGAGAAGTGACTTGGTTTGCATGTGATGAGGCATTGACAACAGTTGGTGTGTCTTCAATTTGGTTAGCTTGTGTTTGTGGATGCTTGTTCTTGTTCTTGTCTAACTTGAGTTGATGGTATCTGGAATAAGCGAATTCTTCTCTGTACGCAGAAAAATTACACACCCCGGAAGTTCCAGTGTGAACATCGGATGTTCTGGTGTTCACCGAAAGTTTTGGTGTGGGTAGTGTGTACTCGCCAGACTATTTCTTACAGGGAGCAATTTTTCAGGCGAAATTGGAGATCTTTTCGAACTATTTTTTACACTATAGAATGCACCAGACCTTTTGTTGTAGAGAGGTTGCAGGAGGGTGGTTCAGTGGATTAGCACACACCGGATTATCCGGTGATGGATATGAGATCACTAGAAGCTTTCACCGGACCTTTTCTTGCAGAGAGCAAAAGTTTCCTAGAACAGATATTGTTACACTCACCGGATGGTCCGGTGTTTAGGAGCAGAACACATGGAACATCCGATGTTCACATTTTCTGCAGGATGTGCTCTGAGTTGAAGTTTTTGATTTTGTGCTAACCTGGAGATGTTTTGGAGCGTGGAGAAATGTGTTTACTTGTTTCAAGGTGTGCAGGTGACAGATGCAACTTGGCGATCGACGGCGGGTGATCGGGGCTAAGTGGGTGCTTGGTGCCGGACGATCAAGGAGGGTTGGGCGGAGTTAAGGGTGATCCTAACTATATACATGAAGGTCAAGCAAAGCATGAAACAGAGGACGATCAAGCATGAAGCAAAGCAAGTGGCAGCTAGTCACACTTTGAGAAACGTGCTAGGGTTTTGCGGTCCTCAAAATCGTGGGAGGACTGGAGGAGTACATGGCACCATCGCGAAGCTTGCGTTGAGACAAAGCTAAATCGTAAAGGTGTCACAGCCATCCGACAAATGGAGAAAAAAATAGGCTTAAATACCCTCAGTGGTAGGTAGAAGTGTATTATAAGAGAGGGGTATTTTAGGTAAAAGTTAGGAAACTTAGGGTCAAGTTTCTTAGGCCTATAAATAAAGGGGTAGGGCTGTGAGAGAGGATAAACCAGTCATTTGAGTCCATTGTGCCACCCATTTGAGAGCATTCTGCTAGGGTTTTAATGGAGAGCAGGATGTGTGCTTAGCCTATGTAATAGGTGTGAGAGTATTGAGAGAAAAATCTTTGTAATCCATATAATAGGGATGAACTCTTTGAGTAATAAAGTTTATTTTGTTTCATATGCTTGAATTCTCTTCCTTCTAGTTTTTCTCTCTTGGTTCTCTTGCCTTGCATGCAAGTTTTTCCTTTCCGGTTTTGATTTTTGTTTTTGTTTTTTGGCTGAAATTTCAGCACCTCGTGATATCATTCTTCTTGTTGCTAGAGGAATAAAATTTACATACACACGCTTATGTGATGGGTCTTAAATTCCTTGCCTCTAGACAATCAATTTGGAGAGTTTCGTTGCTCGGTGTTCATCTTTTCTTGTTTCTTTGCTAGTTGTGATCTTTCATGTGCTTAGACATATGGAATGATCTTAAATGGAACCTATGATCCATATACCATCCGTGGAGTCGTATTGCTTCAATTTTCTCTTGTTAAAATTTCTCTCGATTTTTACTTCCGCTTGAGTTTTAAGGTGCATTGGGTGATCCTAATAGGAGAAGACTATCGATTTCGCAAGAAATTTATTTAGACGTCAATTCACCCCCTCTAGTCGCCAATCTTATTCCTACAATCTTTGATGTATGCCTCCTCTATAAAGACCCCTATCGTGCTCATGGTAAAAAGAAGTGAGAACTATAGAGTTTTCATGTAGGAATTTTGATCCTTGAGTTTAGTGTTTGATTTTTTTACCTAACAATTTTAAAATCATAGAGTTTCAAATTATAAATTCAAGCTATCACTGAATTTTTGTATATAAGTCTCAAATTCAGGATGAAAACTTTTGGGTTTAACTATTCAAGTTGAAAGGTGGATTTTTTTGGGGGGTGTTGTTTGCAAAAAGCAAGATTGTATGCACAAGCCATACTGTGGAAGCAATTTTAACTTTTTTTAAGGGCATTCCCTGTAAATTGCAGGATAATCGATTTTGTATTACGGCAAACTTTACTTCCATAAATTTCCATAGTCATAAAAACTGAGACATACAGTCCTAGGAGCCTACCAGTAGAATAGTCCTGCTAAAAAACGTATTGTGCCAAAATATAATAATAGGGAGCAACTCAGGTGAAAATGCCACAAATATTGAAACGGTGCAAATTCATTAAAAGACATACCTACAAGCTTTCAAAACTTTTGAAACTTTGCATTGCTCTAGGTGAGATTACGTCTTACATTCCTACAAATTTACAAGTTCAAATTTAATCTCATTTTAAAATATATAAAAAGACAAATTTAAAGGGCAATAGCACTACAAGATAATTTTTTGTCATGTAGTGTTATTACCTCTGAAATTTGTCCTTTCTATATCTTTGAAACATGATGAACTTGGAATTTTGTATGCATGTAGATAATGACCTTACTTAGAGCTGTACAAAGTTTCAAATTTTTTAAAAGCTTCGAGATATGTTTTCAACAAATTTGCACCGTTTCCAATATTTATGGCATTTCCACCTGATGTAACTCCTAATAATATGTCCGTCCTGTCCTGAGTGGCCCAAGAGAATCTCGCACAACTCTGGACGCATTTTCCGTAGCTCGATCCTTCAAAAAATGTCGCGCAAATGATCACAACTAGGTAGATAATTTATGCCTAGTAGTTTCTAAACTTCCACATGCAACACATTTGCCCTTTATACCAATTCTGGACGTGTAACTCGCCTCGCTGCAAGGCTTTTTGGGAAAATAATGGAGAGCGTGAGCATCACAGTTTAATGATTGAGGTGCATTCCCAAAAAGCCTAATTCTATTCACCACCAACACATAAAGCTCGGATTCTTAATTTGAATATTTGCTAGTTTTCTTTATACCGACAGCATGACTTTATACTGTTCGTTCTATTTTCTATCAGATTATTACTAGTACACTCTGAATACTCAACGCATGGCATTCGAACCATAGAAACTCAATATGCCCTCCCGCTTATACTTGGTGGATGCATAATTTGAAACTTATACTGGATCTGCATGTCGACATGGGTCTAAATATTCAATATTGCTGTATACGGAGCTTGTAAAGATTTTCATATTCTTTAACTAATATTTATCTTGGCGCAAAGCTATATATGTCCACCCCATGTACCCGTGGCTCATAAAAGGATCTGCCAATTCACTCCAGCATTGGTCACCATACATAGAATCACAAAATTGCACATACCACTGAAATCACGCGAAATTTTTATTAAGTACAAGTCTGCACAACTTAATAGGCACCATCTCATGACATTATCTAAACCGTTGTTGGTACCTCCAAGACCAGTTTGATCCTTGTTGTGCAGCTATGCACCAACCATTGCTAATTTATCATTACTACGTACGCCTTCATTGGTCCAAAACTCCTTTTATTGGTCCAAAAGGGGCAAAGACCAGGAACGGAGTGAAGTGCTTGTACCTGAAAACAATTTCCTAAGGCATTATGTTGCGAGTGGCTAACTGGATGAGCTATTGCTTTTTACTACTTAGCAACTTGGCTAGTCTTTGATCGTTGCGAGAGCAAGTCCGAGGTAACGTCGAGGCTTCAAGTTCCAACGTCCGTTGTAGGCTAAGCTCACCCAAGCTAATAAAGCTGCTGGAATTTTCTCGTACTAGCGGGGTCACATATTCTTTTGTCGTCGAGTTCAGAGGATGGATCACGGTTCGTGGATGCGATCCAACGGTCGAGCTAGCTCAGATATGGCTCTCCCTCTTCCTTTTTTTTTTCTGTTTTGAGAAAGACAGATGGCTTTCTTCGTGGCAATTGGCAAATGTTACGAGTGGGAGAACTAGATCATAGCGTTCGGTTTGGCCCATTAACAACTCGGTTTGGCCTATTAACAACTCCCAACACTTCACCTAGTAGGGACAGACGCATGATGGATTACTAGGGGCTTATCTCCTTCTTTCCTCCCTAAGTCCTCCTCTTCCTTCCTTTCACTCTTCTCTCTCTTATCTCTCATTCCTCTCTATGGAACACCAGAGCGCAGGGGGTTTGAGCCCCTGCGCCCCCTGAAGATGCGCCCATGGCACTTAGCCCATTAGCCAAGAGAGGCCATGAAAGAAGTGCTAATATCTTTCTATGCCATATGGATAATATCTTTTTTCCTAACCGGCAAACATGAGCTACCAATTATATTAATAAAGCAGTAAAAAGGAAGAAAAAAAGGATACAACTGCCACTCCCAACTCAGAGAACTCCACACAGTCCGTATTCCGCAGCTCATAGACTAACATATCTAGCACGATGCCGAAGCACAAGCCAACACTATCTCACGCAAAGCACATGACACAACCAAGTGAACGACACATTCTTCACCATATGACACACTAAAGCTTCAAATTTGGATACGAGGTAGACATTACGGAGCATCAAGATTGCATGAAGTTTGAGAGAGAAGAATGGAAGCAACAACGCAATGAACCACAATCTTTACCATAGTCGAAAAACCATGGCAAGCTCACACTGTTAGGACCTCCAACAATCAAACTTAGAATGGCATAGGTGAGAGGCAGCCCCTCAGCTCGACAATGGCGATGGATGATGCACAGAAACCGCCTCCAGCTGCAACACACGCCCCTTAACTCACCACCATGATGAGACCCATAGACCTAGAGTCCCCGATCTAGCACCACCACTAGACGGAAGCTACTTCACCGAGTGGTGTCATCATTGTTGCTAATCTGTTCAATGCAGGTCCCAAACCGATGGTCAACTAACAAGGAACAGGAACTTCAAGGCAACACCTTCAAGGAGGACATGATGTAAAAGACACCACCATCGTCCGATCTGACAAGCCAGATCTGTGTTTTCACTCGGAGAACCCTCAAAGGGTTGAGGGAAGAAGAGGCACCTTGGCAATACCTCCAAGGAGGAGAACGATGCCTAAGAGCATCATCGTTGTCGGCGTCAGCAGAAAGCAGAGCAAGGCTTTCCCCTAGAGCCCCCTGTTGGCGACAGCTATGGGCACACTATTTAAACCACAAGCGTTCGTCATTAGTAGCTTTTCACTCAAAGTATTCCAAGATTATCAAATCTATAAAGATCAGTAGTTGAACATGTTAGGGTTTTCTATCTAATCTAACATATTAATCCTAACAAGAAGCATGATTGCATAAAGACATATTAGATTAATAAAGGCATAAAGAACTAAGAGAATGTATAGAAATCATAAACCCTAATCTGTAAGTGTATCCAGATAGTTATTTAGTTGCAGTTCAAGCCATTAGATTATCATGTTAATAGTTGGAGATAAACATATTTAAATCTCACCCTCATTCAATTCACCCCTTACTCTACCTAATTTTCCACGTAACGACCTCCTGTCACGCGAATCACTACCACAAAAAGGGCCGTCTTTGCCCCCTTTCACTGTTGATTCAGTAATAATTGGTAGTGATAATATATCACTGCCGGTTCATAAGCTCTAGTCGCACATGAAAAGCCAAGTCAGGAAGAACCAGCAATGATAGTAGTTATCGCTATCAGTTCTTATTACAAACCTCATAACATGAACTAATAATCATATTTAAATTATCATTACTGGTTTTTAAAAAGACGTGCATAAAAAGATGTACCTTTAATAACCGGTAGTGATAATAGTTATCTCAACTAGTTCGTATTACAAATCGATAGTGATAATATTTATCACTACCAGATCATAATCCAAACTGATGCTGCAATAATTGATGAAGACGGACCAGTGGTGTTAATTATTATCACTGCCGTTTTGTATTCCAAATTGGCAATAATAATTCTTCTATAAATAAAGACCTATCTCCCTCAACCCCCATCTCATTTCCTTCCAATCTCTCAAAGCCGCTCCCGAGGGGTAGTAGTGGTCGAAGTGGAGCGGTGGTCACCATCACTGGCCGCCTCTACCCCTTGTGCTTGTCTTCAATGCATCCTCCGAGCTGTAGTCACCTCACTTCCGTTGAGCCTACCATTTGCCTAGCCCGTCGTGTGCTCCTAATCTCAAGAAGTAAAAGGACAATGATATCGCCTAGAGGGTGGGGGGAGTGAATAGGAATTTTTTGCAAAACTTCGTTCCCTTTTGATATTTGGACTAAATTTGAAGTAAAAATAAACTAATATATTTTTCATAAGTAAAAAATCTAAATATGTTAGGCTCAGCTAGTGCACAATCACCCTAAACAACTATGAAGGTTACAATCCTAGGGTGATAAAGATTATTCAAATCTAGCAATATATGCAAGAAACTCTAATCGGATCTTCTGATACTGTTCATCAGAACATCCGATCAGTTCAAAATAACACATTTAAATATCACAAAATTAACTCAATGTGCATACAAATAAACCTACAAACAATCAAACCAATGTAATGCATAAGAGTAAGGAGATAGGGAGACAAATGATTTGTTACCGAAGTTTGGATATCCACCGATATCCTACGTCTCAGTTGAGGAAGCTCGATCACACTTGAGCTAGGTCTTTTTCAACTCTTATCCTCACGAGGTTGCCCACATGCACTCGTTGTCTCCACTATTGCCAACTCTTCCTCAATTCCAGAGATGGTGAGTTCTGCAACCACTTCCAGGCCTACTCACAATCTTCACTTAAGAAGATCATCGGCAATCCACCACTAAGTCGTCTATGAGACGGTGGTCTCCAAGAGTAACAAATTCCCGAACTCACGCACGATCAATGCTGAGTGCTCAAACACACGCAACTAATGCGTCACATACGAGCAAACCAAGCTCCACACTCCTCACTCTATCCTCACTTAGCCACAAAGGCTTGATTCTCACAAAATCTTGATAGTGAGAGAAGGGAAGCACTAAGAGGTGGAACACCAAGTTCTAACACATCTCATAAGCACAACAAATGCAGCCAACCAACTTCCAAAGCCCTGCCCTCATGAAAGGAGGCAAAGGGGTATTTGTACCCCACTCTAAAAAACTAGTCGTTGGACTCAAACTGCATCGATTGGAACTTGCGATACCATGTATTCCAATGGTCGAATCCTGGCGAAACTCACTTTCAGACCTAGGGAAAACAACACATCGCAACTTTTGATGTTTGGATTAGAACATCCGATTAAATCAAAATTAGGAACTCGAGAATGCCAAGTTTCTGAAAATCAGAGGTTCTGACCCATTGGAACTTCTGATCTACCCATTGGAGCTTCCGACACATCGGAACTAGAATCAGAACTTCTGACACATCAGAACTTCTGATTTTTAATTAGAACTTCCGAAATCAGGACATCTAACACTCTGAAAAACGACAATTACTTTTGATCCCGATATCCGATGTCAGTGATCTCAGACTCTATGGGAAGCTTTTTCAGAGAGCTACACATCCCTACCAAATTCATGATCTCAACTATATTGGATCGAAATTAGGAACACTCCGAAAGTTGATTCAGACACTTTCACCTATTGTACAAAGCTTAACTCCCAAGATTAAACTATGTACCACATGGAACATGTCAAACACCACTAAGGTTTCGCCACAACCACTTTTCGCCACTAAGGCCGATCAAAACAAAGGGTTAAATCTAAAACACCTTTTAGATACCTTGGGCTCATAAAATGAACTCTCAACACAAACCCATCCTACACTAAGCATATGGTTTGAGCACTCGACACAACAATCAGGCAATGCTTTCGGCAACCCCTCTTGATAATACGGTTATCGATCCTATAATCTGGTCTTCCACCGAACTTATTGAGATTGGCAAAACTAGAAAATCTATTGCAGTTGCACCTTTGCCTTGAGCAATCCCATCGGATTGGACAAACACATTATCCAAGCCCTGACGCTTCTCATAGCTCTTCAAGGCTCATCATCAAGTCCTCTTCTCTCGATGATGATGACCATCCTTGTTTTCATCTTGATCTTCACTCTATCTCCGGAAGCTAGATGAAGCACACTTGATAGCTTTCTATGCACCAAGAATAGAAGTCTTCATTCTTCACGTCATCTTCATTTGATTCACCACCAAGGTATGAACTGCAAGCATCAAGCATATAAGGTGTCCACTAAGCTTGCCTTGATCTTCCTCTTACAATTTGGTATTGAATATCTCAGTTCAACTCATGCCTTCTTATGGAATTTAACCCCAACTCACTGTCAAGCACAAAGCTTATGGGTTAGTCCATAAAACTCAATTGACAATCTTATATCTTTAGTCACTTAATCTCCATAAGTGACTTAGCCTTAATGCTTATTATCAATCTTCTTAAGCTTCTCCTTTATCTTATGAGGATCACCTAGAGCTCAATGACATCGATGCATTTCTTTTGATCACATGACATTCCTCAATGAATCCATACTCAATCCTCCATGCATCATCTATGGAATAACATACTAACAATTTTCAACATAATTGTTAATCCATAGGTATTGTTATTAATTATCAAAACCATACTTAGGGGTTAGATAAACCTTCAAGAAGTTGTTCCCAAGGGGTAGTGGCAGTCGAAGTGGAGCGGTGGTCACCGTCTCCACTGCGGCTGCCTTACCCCTTGGGCCCGGCCTCTCCCGAGCCAATGTGTGGCCGCATGCCCTCCCCGTCTCTCCATATCCTCTCCTCGTCTCCACTGCGTGCATGAATACTGTGTGAAGACGATTGTGGCAACATGTAGATCTAAATGAATGGCAAAAAAACACAAATGTGTTGAAGATGGATTGTATTTTTGCCATTCATTTAGGCTTACTATTGTCACTGCGAATGTAGACTTATATATTACCATTTGTTCAAGCAAGATTGTGAAAATAGACACATCTAAATGAGTAGAAAAAATACATTTTCTTCAAGATGATTGTGTTTTCACCATTCATTTAGATATATTGTTGTCACTGGGATACCACAAGATGTAAAACAGATATTTCACCATGAAAAATACTCTACCTCAAACTTTTTGGTATGGGGTCTCTGTCAAACTTAGGCGGATTCCCATGCTGAAGAGTTCGCAGTAGAGTATTTTTGCACATTTGGATGGATTATCACTACCGGTTCTAGCCTTGAACCGGTAGTGATAGTTGGATTATCACTATCGGTTGAAGGCTAGACCTGGCAGTGATCATTGGATTATCACTACCAATTCAAGACTTAAACTGGTAGTGATACATACTATCATTGCCAGTTCATAATCCCGTAGTTTATAACTGCCGCTAATTCACTTCAGGTTCAAAAACCGTCTGTGATGCCAATTTTGAACCGACAGTAATGACCTTTTCTATAGTAGTGGATGCAGCTACTTCTCTTGAGTATTTGGGAGATTAAAGCAAGATCTAACTACTAGGGTTAGGCTTGCTAAACTAGATTCAATACAATAGATCGGCTAATATATTTGATCACCATGATCACATCTATTAGCATGTCATCCAAACTTGAATTAGGCGAGGGGTGAAGTGTACTCTCAAAGAGCAAAAATGTAATAAAGGAAAAGAATTTGCATTCAAGAACTCCAAACATGAACGACTAGAACTTCATTATAATACTCAATACATGACCATCATTTGCATACCTCGACAACGACCAAGCAATGGCTCCAAAACTTAAGCATACTTAGACCCTGTCAATTGTAACATCCAAGAATATGATGTGAATAAAGGTCATATTGAAAGGATTGGAGACGTCCTAAGAGGGGGAGGTGAATTAGGATAACTAAAAATAATCGGCTCCAAAAACTTGATAACATAAACCTATATCAGTTTCTATCTAAATGTGCTTTAGGTTTATCTAGTATGTATACTCTACCGTTCAAAAAGTTTGCAATCTATAGCCAATCCTAGAAAACTACTCTATGAAGGTAAACATGCAATGATAGATTGCAGGAAGTAAATGTGAAAACATAAATAAAGTAGAGAGAGTAAGCTCGACACAAGGGATTTTTATCCCATGGTATCGATGGCATAAACCTCACCTCTAGTCCATGTTAGAGCAGCATCCTAGGCTATAGTTCCCGAACGACACCCGGTCGCGGCCCTTGAGCCACCTAGACCTCAAGTAGGTTGAGCCGCCAAGACACCAAGGCAATGTCTCACCATAAGCCTCTTTTTCATTCACTTGTTGTTGTCTTCACTTCAGAGCTTAAACCACCAAGGCAAGGGTCTCCATGTCCCCATATGAGAGTCCGCTCCACATCAATGCAGAGGGTCAACAAGTATGAGCCACTAAGACTCACGGTGCTGGCGAGTCACTAAGACTCTAAGGTATCAGCGTACCACTTGATACAATATAGGGCCACTCATTGATCCCCTCTATAGGCAGTAACACCTAGCAATAACTCTCTCTAGGCCTATTAGTATTAATCACTTCCTAATCATATGCTTAATTGACTTGGATGATCACTTTAAGCACTTTGGTGATTTGGATGCCTTCTCAAGTGTTTATGAGCTTTCCTGGACTCCAGCACACTCAAATAGCCGAGTGGGGGTATTTATAGCCTCAAACTCGCACACTAGCCATCGCTCCAACGGTCACAAAAGATAATGAAAACGAGATGATCTAGTGTTAACACAAGTACAAATACCGAACCATCCGGTGTGTACGGTAGTAGAAAACTAGCCGTTGGTACCCCACTCAAAATCATTGTGAACACCAGATATTCCGATGTAACATTGAACTCTATCACTGGACTATCCAGTACGTATACTTAAGCTGACCGAGCCACATCTTCTTCACTGTTTATTGTCTGGTGTGTATACTTCTGATTATCAGACCATCCAGTGTATACAACCACACCAAACTATAATTTGCAACATCTCATGAAAAATACTCCGGTGAAGCCTTCGGTGTTTACTCCTTTACATCACCGAACCATCCAGTGTGTACAACTCTTCTGCTATACCTCCTGAAAAAATGCTCCGGTGTATACTCCTTTTGTTCACCGGACCATCCGGTGAGTTCAAATCCATTCTTTCACATATTTAACTTCTCCTATAAAACACTCCAGGGTGCACATCACCTTAACACCGAACCATCTGGTATATTCTGTTGAAATACATCTTCTGAGTAAAAACACATTGATGTGTACAAATACCTAAACACCGGACCATCCAATGAGGTCATTTTCCCTGCGACTTCTTCAATTCAATCAATCTTTATCTCGGTTATAGTGGTTTCTTCATGTATTGAATCTATGAGACATACTAAAGCATATACATGATAAACATATTAGTCTCATTAACTATATTATCATTAATCACCAAAATCATATATATATATATATATATATATATATATATATATATATATATATATATATATATATATATATATATATATCGTAAAGGATATGTTCTCTACACATATAATGAGAGAATTCAATGTTAAAATATGTTCATAACTCACACCAACACACTGCATCTCCCCACCACACATGTTTAACATTTTGTTGACCTAAAATCATAATACATATTTATTTAAATTTGAAAAAGTACCTTCACTGCCGGCTCAATAGGACGACTGACAGTGAAACTACTTTCACTGTCGGCTTAATAAATCCACTGGCAGTGAAAGTAGTTTCTCTCCCAGCCCAATATGTCCACCAGCAGTGAAACCCCTTTCACTGTTGGTACCGCGGGGTACAAAAAATTTGTTTTAGTTTCGCACGCGCGAAGAGAAATTGGAGCTGCCAAAACAAAAGTGAGGTATAATTGCATCAAAAATAAATTCATGCATACTACTTAATGCAATTTAACTACTTTATCTTAACAATTTGCCCTTCATTATGATGACGACGTACATAGGGTAGTTCGTCGGTGTCTTCCATGGGACCTAGGTCAACGTCCTCTCCAAAAGGAGATAGCGCATCGAATTGATTGTAGTCTTCCTCATCAATAACATTCTACACTCTGATAATCCTTTTTTTTCCTTGAAGAACCACGTGACGCTCCTCCTTGTTAGCCACGCCCGGGTCCTTTACATAGAATACTTGCATAACATCATTTGCAAGTACGAATGGTTCTTCCCTGTATCCAACGAGTTTTTGGTCCACTGTAGTTGTACCGTACTTGTCGATCTTCATACCCCCTTGGAGTTTGACTCATTGGCACCGGAAAAGAGAAACCTTTAACACTCCATAGATGAGCTCCCAGATCTTGATGGTTCATTAGGATCAACTTTGAAGATTTACCTAGGTCTCTATAGGGATAAGATCAATTTTGGTTTTTTGGTAACATTTTGAGTTAAAATGTTAAATATAGGATTAACCTTGGGAATTTCAACTTACTTGAGTTCAAGAGGCTCCTGTTAGAAGTTTTCTTGACGTCGGGGAAAAATCTAGAGTTCACTTATTCTAAACAATGAAGAAAGGTCAAATGAGCAAATGTAAAGGAAAGAAGGGATTTTGTTTGGATAGCTAGAGAGAGCTCATCTAGACCTCCTTCTTGACCAAAATTGAGCTTAAGTGGTGGGGAATCAATACGGGAGAAGGAATGAAGTAGTTGTTGCCATAGGAGATTTTGTGAGGGAGAGAGTACTGAAATGACTCTGTTAGCTCGAGGTAAAAGAAGGTGAGGAAAAGGAGGATATCACTGCCGGTAGTGATGTAGAGATATCACTGCCGGTCAGTGATGAGATGTGGGTGCATCACTGCCGGCTAAATCCATCAACCGGCAGTGATGACCCTTATCACTGCCGGTTTATAAGTCACGATGGCTGATTCTTCCCGCGCGGCTAATGAACTGGCAGTGATGGCAGTCCATTACTGCGGGCCCATGAGGAACCGACACTGATGGGCTACAATATAAGCATAGTTCTGTAGTAGTGTGCGCTAACACTACTACAAAATAGATGAATAGTGTTGGTTCCAAAACCTCTGCCGGTTTTGGACCCGACACTGTTTACTCGGCACTGATAGTCACAAACTATCAATGCCATTTATAGAACCAGCACTAAAAATTTGCATCAATGCCACTTTGGGATTTCAACCGGTAGTGAGCGTATTCCAGGGCCAAAAAAAAGTGGCGCCCAATGCAGCGGCCTCACCCACGATTTTACACATATCACAAACAAAATCACAAACAAGATTTCAATGTTGTTGTTTCACACAAGATTACAAAATCACAACACGTAATCACAAACAAGATTACACACATTGATTGTAATCACAAACAAGATTTCACTGCTGTTCTTCCACACAAGATTCATTTCACTGCTATTCTTTCACACAAGATTCAATTGCTCTTATCCAAACAATTGCAACAGAGAGAACAATTAGAGAGCTTTCAGAACTCGTTGTGATGTTCTAAAAGCCGTTGGTTGGGGTGGTGGGCGTGTGGGGAGGACGCCACTGGCTGTCGGATTTGAAGCGGTGTTTCGGGGGATGGTGGTGCACTCCCTGGAGCTTGGTGGAACACGCACCCCATGCAAGTGGACGACATTGGGGTGCTTGAGCAGCTTCAATATCCCGATCTCCCTCCTAATATGCCCATACCAATGGAATGAGCCGATGTTAATCCATCCGTTAGGCTATGGCCAAAGGGCAGCAGGCGAAACCGCTGGTGAAATCGAAGCAGCCGTTTGACCAGAAGTGGAGAGGAAGTATATGTATCTATTTACCTACTCGTCGATGCGGAGGGAGAGGATCTTGTTGCGGTTGAGGATCTTGACGGTGAAGTGTCTGCCGGTGGCGAGGTGGCACGCGCACTTGACCTTGCTGTAGTTGCCCTCCCCGAGGATCCGCCCTATCTCATACCTCCCCTGCAGCGATGCCTGCATGCATTCCTCCTCAACCTCACCATTTACCATTCACAAGCTCCTTGGTGGGAAGAGATAAGGTGGAGAGAGAGAGAGTGGAGTGGTGGAGCGGTGACTCAGAAAATATCACGTGCGACCCAGCCAGCGGACGCGAGTGGAGCCTAAATCAGATCGAAGTAAAATTACGTGTCCGATCGTATCACTGCCAGATCGTCCTATAACCAAAACTGATGCGTCAGTATCAGTGCCGATTTGTGTTACAAACCGATACTGATACCGACTATCAATGCCAGTTTTTAGCGGCTTAAACACGATTTGGACGCGAGAGGTTAAGAACCGACAGTGATACGTTTTCACTGTCGGTTGTACACGAACTGGAACTGATACCGACTACCATTACCGGTTTTTAACGGCTTTAACATAATTTGGACATAAGAGGTTAAGAACCGATAGTTATACGTTTTTATTATCGGTTTTTTACAACCGGTAATGATAACCGTTAATTATGTCTAATTCTATAGTAGTGTAAGTCATTCCTGGTAACTAAGAACCGAATCCAGTTCATGGCTAGTTGAAGGACAGTGCTCCAGTCTTGTGTTTCCAATCCATCAAATTTTTTTTCAGGCCTCAAAAAGTATAGGCATGAAAGAATCACCGACAAAAACATAAAGCTTCATACACCATATGTTATAAGCACATACAAAGATAGCCGCAGCAACGCCAAAGACTACGTACTCCTGCACGATCCTACCACGGCAACCAACCGTCAAACCTCTCCTCCACGCATGGCTCCTCCACCGGCTTATGCTTCCCATCTCCGATGACGCCGATAGGCCACCGCGGCTCCTTCGCGGGCAACCTGCTCTCCACGTCCATGCACGGGTTGGCCATCCTCTCGACGAAGCTCTTCGGCGCGCTGGCGTTCCGCATCATGAGTTCGCATTGCGGCGGAGGGCGAAACACCACTGGGCATGCGAAGGTGTCTATCAGAACAAGAACGTGCGCGCCGCCCTCGGCAAGGCGCGGGTCGGCGCATGCCGTAGACACGTGAGCGCAAATGTCCTTGCTGGCCGCGACCACGGCGCCGCGGTCGAACGGGTGCTCGACGCGCGGGAGCACGCCCTCGGCGAGCGCCCGCTCCACGCGCTCCGGTCCGCGCAGCTTCCGCGACGGGCGCCTCCGGAGGTCGATGTCCTCGGCGACCTTCTCGACGATCCGTGTTCTGCCTGGGCCGACGCGGACAGGGAAGTGCCTCCTGATGACGATCCTCACGTCCACCATCAGCGCGGGGGGCGGTCCCGCGGAAGAGCCACCTCGGCCACCGTGGTGGCTCGACGAGGACGAGGGGAAGAAAGTGGCGAGCTGGAGGCGGCTGGCGAGACGAACTGCAGAGACACCACGGACGTGCGCCGCCATGGCGTGGTCTCACTTTCTTGGACGGAGTGGTGACTGGCTAGACTTCACGGATGGATTGTCAACAATGCGAGGCTTGGTATTTAAAGCGGGAGGTAGTGGAGTGCACGGGCTACCCCGTATCTCAATCGGAATTCCTTTCCGACTCGGTTTGGAATCCGACCGAGGGCCGTCTGGCCCCTCTTTTTTTTAGGCAAGTCACAGGAGCTGTATTAATCATGGGATCTAGCGCTTAGACGTTGATTCATCAGATGCTCCGATGATCCGTTATAACGCTAAAAAATAACATTTGTAACATCAAAAGTTAATGTTTGTAATATTGAAAATATACACTAAAATAACTCGTTGTATGTATCCGATTTTAAAAGAAAATTTCCACCGTAACACCATTCCATATATTAATAACAGTAGATGGAGTTAAAACATTAACATTACTAGCAACAGGTTTTTCCAAATTTTGCTCCTCATGTATTTGTAAAACTAAAGGCATAATCTTTCTGCCAAAGTATCATCGATCATCTTTTGAATACTATTAGCCATGGATGCACCAATATATTGATCAATCATACTAACAACTTCTTCATACAAAGGAGAAGGTTGAGCACTTACATTGGTCGACACCTTAGGGGTATGATCGGCGGGTGGTGGATAATCTTCATTCTTGAACATACCTTGCCGAGTCTTCATATAGCGTGAGAACAACTGTTACCGATGCTATTCCAAGTAGGCTTCGATCGCTATACGCGTTTCTTCTAGCAACTCATCGTAGGATGCCATAATGATGTTATCTTTCTCGATTTCCGAAGTAGACTTCTTTAGGAATTCAAAATGCAGCTAGAGGATAGCCGAAAACTTCTTACCTAGTAGAGTCGTCAAAAAGTATGTTGACATGAAAAGGTGTCGCGCTAAACACTGAGCACCTCATGTGCAATATCCGACGAGCAGCACCCAAGATATCCTGGTCATAGTGCTATGTTGTCAGACCTTCGTTGTTATCCATACTCAGGAGGGACCCCATCGAAGCGCAGATAGCCGGATGGTCATCTTTGTTCATCGAGATCAAGAATAGACAGCAATGTAGATAGGAAAAGAGAACGAGACTACATGAGTTAAGTAAAAGTTGAAAGGCAATATAAATTATGTTCAATCGATTGTTTCATTAATTTCAATCGGCTATGACCCACTCATATTTAAAAGACGGCAAGTATGTACAAGATTAGGACTCTTAATTCAAACCGAACAAGACTTACAAATATGATTCGACTATGACACATGAGTCTAAACTTTCTATAATTAACATATCTTTTTCTATTTGACCACGTAAACTCTCATATATTTACTGAATATTCTTTATTGTAGCTCGGCCTTCCTTAGTTCGACTACATTCTCGGTTTAAACATATGTCCGCGTCGCTGATCGTGGTACTATTTATGTGGTTGTAGCACTGTTCATCTAGGGGGTGGTACTGTTTAAACACACTGTTCACTAGGTCGGAGATATTATTCATCTGGTCGTAGACACTATTTGTTGATCAAAATTACTGTTTACTAATTGAAGTTAATATTCATCGGTAGGAAACAATATAAATACTAAATCTTACCATCAACCTCACCCAAGCTTATATGGGCAAACTCCAGCCCGAGCATCACGTTAAATGTCTTATTCTTTCGTGAACCTATATATTTTGGTAATTGGATTGTTGCGGCATCCTTGTTTATGATTTCTTTTGCTTCTGAAAAAAAGAGCTTTTTTTTCTGGTGTATCAAATATAAATTATGGATACGATATATAATATGAATGTGCTAAGACATTCCTCGTGACTCAGAACCGAATCCAGTCCATGGCTAGATCAAGGACAATGCTTCGGTCTTGTTATACCAATTCAACAAGAACTTTTTCAGGCCTCAAAACGTATAAGCATGAAAGAATCACTGACAAAAACTTAAAGATACATATAATCCACGCATATGTTATAAGCTCGTACAAAGACAGCAGCAGCAACGCTAAAGACTACGTACTCCTGCACGATCCTACCACGGCAACCAGCCGTCAAATCTCTCCTCCACGCATGGCTCCTCCTCCACCGGCTTATGCCTCCCATCTCCGATGACGCCGATAGGCCGCCACGGCTCCTTCGCGGGCAACATGCTCTCCACGTCCATGCACGGGTTGGCCGTCCTCACGACGAAGCTCTTTGGTGCGCTGGCGCTCCGCATCATCAGCTTGCATGGCGGCGGATGGCGAAACACCACTGGGCGCGCGAAGGTGTCTATCAGAACAACAACGTAAGCTCCGCCCTCGGCGAGGCGCGGGTCGGCGCATGCCGCGGACACGTGAGCGCAAATCTCCTTGGTGGCCGTGACCACGGCGCCGCGGTCGAACGGGTGCTCGACGAGCGGGAGAACGCCCTCGGCGAGCGCCCGCTCCACACGCTCCGTTCCGCGCAGCTTGCGCGACGGGCGCCTCCGGAGGGCGATGTCCTCGGCGATCTTCTGGGCGATCCGGGTTCTGCCAGGGCCGACGCGGACGGGGAAGTGTCTCCTGATGACGACCCTCACGTCCACCATCAGCGCGGGGGGCGGTCCCGCGGAAGAGCCGCCTCGGCCACCGTGGTGGCTCGACGAGGACGAGGGGAAGAAAGTGGCGAGCTGGAGGCGGCTGGCGAGACGAACTGCAGAGACACCACGGACGTGCGCCGCCATGGCGTGGTCTCACTTTCTTGGACGGAGTGGTGACTGGCTAGACTTCACGGATGGATTGTCAACAATGCGAGGCTTGGTATTTAAAGCGGGAGGTAGTGGAGTGCACGGGCTACCCCTTTTCTCGATCGGAATTCGTTTCCGATTCGGTTTGGAATCGTGTTTAATCCGACTAAGAAACGGAGCGCGAACGCATTCGCGACGGGGCCGTCTTGCCCCTCTGTTCCGTCTGTTACGAATCGCGTTCAGTCCGATAGAGAAACGGAGCGCGATAACCACCTAGGGCCTGTTTGGAAGTTCGGCTAATCTGTAAATTACAAGGCCCTATTATTTTTCTGGAGTGGGCTGGAAATTGGTGTTTAGAAGCCTGGTTAGCTCACTTCTTTTACAGCGGTTTGAGCCCATTCCATCGGAATAAAAAACACGCGTAACACGGTCTGGAAAATAAAATGATATCTATCTGTCTTGACCGAGTCCCGTGCTCACCTCGGCCGAGCGCCGACCATGGCAGCAACCCTCGGTGACGGCCGGTGAGTGGCGGCGACCCTCGGACATGGTTGGCAAGCAGCGGGTGATTCCATCGGCGACTCATCGCCACGGTGAGTCAAACCCTAACCCACACCGTTCAGTAGCTAGGTTTCTTGGTTCTTGCGGCGGAGCTTCGTTGAGCGTAGTGGCGGTGGGGAGGAGGCCCTGGGACAGTATATTAGAGAAGAGAGTGAGGCCAGCGAAGTGGAGGCCGTGGGATGAGTGCGCGTGGATGGCGGAGGTGTAGAAGACATCGGGAGGGTTAGGTGTGCGGTGGCAGAGGTTTACGGCGAGGTCGTGGCGGCCGGCAGTGGCATACACGCGCGGGAGGCGGAAGTCGACGGCCCGATTGCGATCGACTCCGGCGTAGACCGCCGCGGCATGGAGCTTGGAGTCACGGCGCGTGGACATGCAGCCCGTGAAGTCGCCGTCGCGCGGTTGGCTGTGAGGGCATCATGCTGTCCGCCGGAGTGTCTGGTCGCGGCAGAGGAAAAAAGCACAACAGTTTAAATTCGAGTTTTGATATGAAGTTGTTTCAAGTATGAGGTCCATTTTGATGCTATAATTACTTGGTACTTCTTCAATCTACACAGCTTTTAGACTTCGGATGATTTGGGAGCAAATCGGGCGCAGCACAAGTGAAGCATTAATGCTGGCTGCTTGGTTGTTCCAGGCATCGAGGCCGCATGGCCGGCAACGGCCAGTCGACGTTGAGACAAGCACCGCCGTTCTTCTGCGGTTTTCTGTGTTCTTCTTTTGCAGCTCAGTTGTGGAGTGCTTTTACCCAAAGAACATTTTACGAGGGGAAAGAATTTTCTTGTGCATAAGAAATTACAAATGGAAACCATTTACATTTGTAAAGGTTACCATGCTTCCAAGTAAGGCCCTAGCGGCCGTCTGGCCCAAGTGCTGTATTAATCATGCGCAGGAGTACAATCTCTGGCGGGCACGTCCACTAGGAAGTTTTGAAGGCAGCTTTGCATACCATCTTTCTCATACGCCCAGGCATCTATGTCATCAGTCACACGGTGGCCAAATTTAACTAATTTTCTGAATTTCTTCAATATCCGGGTTAACAAAAATTGCTTTCAGGGCCTCTAAATCTCACTCCCTGCTGTTAGCCCTGATCGGTGGTGGAGACATATTTAAATTTAAGGTATGTCAGAGTTGTTAACATAGATAATAATATATATTGTAAAATCAAAATGGTCCACAGAGAAATGTATGTTTCCGCTTGTACAAGCACCCGGGTTTCAGCTGCTAGATGTGTTGCTAAAATAGTTAGTTATATCTGCGTACCAAAATTAACAAAAAAAGAAGCAAATAATCAAACAATGGCACAACTAATTTAAATGATTCAACAAAAAACAAATTGATTCAAATTTCAACTAATTTTAATGCTAGACTTTCCCTTAATCTTGTGGTTTTCTAGTTGAGGCAGCATCTTGCCATCAATTTTAGATGTCCTTATCCTGCCGGTGAACCCTACACCTCTACCGCCAAGCATCGTGCCAGCCGCTCAGCAGCACCCCCATTTTGACATGCACCGCTTACTGCCGTGCCGTGCCGTGCCCCATGCCCTACCGTGTCAGCCGTGCGTAGGAGGGGAGAGAAGACAAAGATATTGAGGATGGAGTCTGTGGAAATATGGATCGTAGCCTGACTCATCTCATGCCGTTGTGCGGTCTTCCTAGTTGCCCTAGATGTGGTCCAGAGTCCACATAGTCACATCAACAAATCATTTTAGTTAGTTGTGTAATGTACCAGTTCGTATGCCATAAGGTGTCACGGCCACATTAGCCGACAAGCGCCACCGCACCAGGCCCAAAAAATTGACTTACCGGTTCGGCGCCGCCTTCTTCCTCCTGGCTCCTTCAAATCTTAACCCTGCTAATGGGCTCATAACCACCCCAACCCACAAATCAGGTGCTGGAACCCAAACCAAACCAATCCACACACGCTTCCCACCCAGCCCAAACCAAACCATTTCATTAATTTGGGTTGAACACATTCACTCAAACCGGTTCCAAACCACAGCCATGACCATATGAACGTGCCATTCACTATAGTCGCTACCACGAGAACCTCACCTGCAAGGTGCATGCATGGTGGGTCCATGCAATGCATGCATTGCTCGTGAAAAAGGGAATGTTCATAGAGAAAAATTGTAAAACAAAAAACAACATCAGAAAGTATATAAAATAACTTGAAAAAAGGGGAAGTCACGAAAAAAAGTAACATACGATGAGATATGACTCTGCCAGCAACAAAGGGATTAAAACCTTCCCAGAAAAGGTGCACAACTTTATGCCTTTCATTTCACATTTCCACCTAACATTACCATGAATTTCTGAAATAAAAGAAACATGTGCAATATTCTCAGTACGTTAGAAAGTACGGTGTATTTCCATCAAAGTTCAATAATTCTGGTTCCCCAATTGCTATCATGGTTGTGCTTCTTCCTGAACCAGGGAAGTAGATACTGCAATTGCCATACTCTTTCCTTCATACAGTAGTTAGAAAGTGATTGAGCATGATGTAGTCGAGCTTCAACTTGCTTCGCAGACCATTTAGATACTTCAGGTAAATATAACCATAAACAAAGTGCCTTACATCACAACGATGATTGATGGTTGTACAGTTTTATCTAACATTGAGTATGTTGTATGCAAAATTGGAGGACAAAAATATAAGAATTCAGAACTTCTGATACCTAGATGGGAGGCCAAGTAAATTGTGGGGAAATGTCATAATTCAGCATGATATATAGTCTCTGGTGCTTTGAACGATCAGCACAATCGCTAACCGTGCAGGTTAGAACTAAACTGAATGAAAGTGAAGAAGCATTAAAGAACAACTTGAAAAGAAACAAGTTTAGTAATGTAAATTAACTATTACAAGAGTGGGGAAAACCAGCTATTATTGTTAGATCTTGCACACCTAAATTAATGGGGCAACTGTTTAAGTAAATGCAAAAAAATAAGTAGAATACCAATTTTCATAGAATAATCGTTTAAGCAGATGGTATAACTTGGAAAACCTCAACAACTAAGGACAAAATCAGTTGAAACATCGATTCATCTATTCACACCTAGGAACAGAGAACTTCAAGAACACAAGACAAAACAGAGGCGGTTCAGGATGCATGATTTGCAGACAAAATTCAAGAGGAATGGTAAAACTGAGAGATAGCCACCAAAACGAATAGTACTACTGAGTGTCAATAATGAAGAATGTAACCAACGCTAATGGCAAAAATGAACGATCAAATCAAATAACTTAATTTCAGTAACTCTAGTAAATCAATATAGTGAACATGGAGATTATTTAGCGAACATGGAGATTTCAGAAATAAGAATACATGGCTTCAGCTCCATTCAGAGGAAGACACCTCACGAAGGATTTGTTAGTAAATAGCATCTAAAAATCCCATACTAATTAATGCAACCAAAACACAATATGGATCATGCCCACACAAAAGGAAAATTCCAACCCTCCTAACCTTGCCTCACCATCAATTGCCAACTTCTTGTCATGGACAATGGGCCATGGGCTAGAAGACGGGCCGAATGGTGGGCTGGGCATATGGACCACAGACCATTCGGCTGGGAGGCTCATAAAAGGAAGGATCGCTAGCTGAGCTTGAATATGGATGAAGAAACATGATAGCTCTTCGTACTCCTCCGTCTTCTTCCTCCCCGGCCTCTTCTTATCTGATTTCCCACCCTCTATTGTCTCTCTACTTCCCAGTCTACTTCTTCCTCTTATTAGTCTACTTGTTGAGTTCCTCTTCTCTGTATTTGTACCTGGATTGAGTATTAAATTGTGTATGACTCTGAGCTCTTGAATGGGATTGATTCGTGTGCTTGTTTGAGTGATTTGTGTGTTAGATCAATTGGGGAATGTGACAATTGGTATCAGAGCTACCGATCCTCGGAGCTGTGGAGTGATGGCCATGAATTTCGTCGAAGAAGTTGTTTGTGGTGGCAGTGCATGTCACCTGTTTGGTGAAATGCCAAGCTGGCTTGGTGTCACCTCGAGCGGTCTTCTTCACATCATCGTGAGTGATGTGTCGTATCTAGTGACCAAAGAGGTGTTGTGCGAGATCTATGGCGCCTATGGGGTGGTGGAGGTGTTCGTGCTTTTGAGTGCCAAGCATGTCGAAGCTCTCATCTCGTTCCGTTCATGCCAGGACGCGGAGTGAGCTCAAGGCATCACCCACAGGCGCTACATCTACAACAAGTGTTGTGTGTTGGATGTGCAGTGTGTGCCACCGACCTCTGGTGGCCACCCGACATTGTCCACGGATACTTCCGTCAACCTCGCCACTAACATCGCGTAAGCCTCCAACATGCCTACATCCGCTACAATCGCACCTGCGTCCACCATAGTCATGTCTGCACTGCACGACCGCACGAAAGAGGAAGAAGAGGTCGAGAATCGAAGCAACATGAAGATGGAGATGTACCTCACTGAGATTTTTGAGAGGGTGGCAGTGCTGCAAGCATCCTCGGCAGTGATTCTGGTGTTGGTGCGCTCTCTAGCAACCTCAACGCGCTCGCTGGTGTCGCCAGACTCCACTCCGGATCGGCACGTCGACCCCACCATCGATGTCGCGTGCCTTCCCCATTTCTCGGTGACAACGACGCACATCGATTACATCCACATCGCCTTACCGCGCACCAGGATGACCCTAACCACTCGTTATTAGCCCAAGTGCTCTCGTCACTTCCATCGTTTCCTGAGGATGTGGATCTGATTCGCGAAGCATCGCTCCAGTTGTATTGGGAGCGAGTGAGCTGCACATCGGAGGAGGCGGTGCCTATCCATGTCGACAAGCTGGCTGTCTGAGGGATGACGTTGCCGCCGCACGACGTGACAACTGGTGAGGCTGTGTGCTTATCTGACAGTGCCCGCACTGCCCTAGCCGTGAACCTCAACATCCGAAGTACCCCCCTCATCACCAGTGAAGATGGCCGTGACCTGCTCTTCTTCCTCTATGGCATCTCGTCGCCCAAGGAATCTTTGCAACCGCCCTCTGCAATTGCCACCCACGCCGCGACCATCGTCTCCTTCCACAGTGACATCAACCTCGAGTGAGCGCGTTAAGCTGTTGTGGAACATTGGATTGACCACAAGAAGTTGCGTGGGTGTGCGTGAGCTCACGATCTCCACCAGTGCGCAATCCCCGGGGAGCCATCACCTCACCTCCTCATTCATTAGAATCATGCGGAGATGCGTAGTGTTGCAAGGGTCTAGAAGGATCATCCGCTTTGCAGCTCCATCGGAACGACGATGTCTCCGTTCCTCATCCACACTAGTGCAGTAGAGTTGTTGGCCTCTGGCAATGCCCTCGGGCTATAGCAGCTCACGAGGGTCCTCACGTCGCTGGGGTATAACAAGGTGGCATCAACAGCAGTGCTCCCCTACAAGTCGCCAATGGTGAATCAGAAGGTGTCAGCAATGGAGTTGAAATGTGCCTCCACCCTCATCGCCTCGTCGATTGGCTACATCAAAATGCCAGTGCGTGGGCTGACAGGCGACGTGGTCATGTGCCCCGAAGGCTTCAAGTGTTGGGAGCCCCTTTTGCTACAATTCTCCGCACGCTTCACAAGCTCAAAGGTCGGATTGTGCATGTGTCCATGAACCTCGTCAATGTTCCTAAGCATGACGTTGATGCAGCAATGAACCTCATCAACATGTGCTTCCAACTCCAGCCACACTTGTTGTCTTGGGGTGTCATAGCCTTTGTTGCAGTGGTGATTTTCAGGGTTTTAGTGCGGATAAGGATCCTTTGGAGTCTGGGAGGTTGCTAACGGTAGTGGCTAGGATCATGGTTCTGTATATTCTATTACATTGGAGTTTGGTGATCTGGAAGCTTCAACCTTCTTGGCCCCCTCCTAGACTAGAATGCAGAACATCCCTCCAATGGATTGTACAATGGGCACAACTCAATACAAATGCAGATGTGGCTGAATTGGGAATGGTAGGAAGCATAGAATAGGGTCTTTATGCAATATGGCAAGCTCTTTGAAGGGAAGATGTGAACAAGGCAAGCATGACACCATACAATACTTAGCCAATGCTGTCCATGGCATGGATGGAATGGCAGTGAACAACAGATTGCACTAGTTGCAAGTAAGGGCTGCTGGAGCTAGGCAAGTCCTCAATGAGCAGAATTACAACGTCAGGTACGTGGTTGTTGGCATTGAGTCTTGTCTGATGAGCTACAATAACCAGTGTCAGGTATGTGGTAGAGTAGAAAGAGTGCAGTACTTGTTATCACAGGGTGACCGAAGTGAATTTGCATATTGTCAGCAAAGATCAACACAGATGTTCAATATTGCAGCGGGTTCTATTGATCATGTGCATTCTAGTGGGCTATCCTCTGGAGCAGAAGTAGAGGGGAGATGATGGTTGTGCAGAATTGGAGGGAATTAGACATTGTGGCACAGCTAAAGCATTATGGAGGTTCAATCCCCTCCATAATACTTATGACCAATGGAAGGTGATGACCCTGATGATGCAAATCAAAAAAGTGATGAGCCATTCCAATGTAGCATGGTGTGTGGCATTGCATCTAGCTTTCCCTTTGGACAGTGTGTTACTTGGGCTGAATCCATGGCAGCCAATACAAGTGAGATTTCGTGGGTCAACATTTACCAACAGTAGAAGTGTGGTGGGAAGTTTGAGTCACTCGCTGGTTTGGACGAGAATATGTTACGTCTTGCTGGAGATTGAAAGCAACACATCATGGGCAAGCCTTCTCACTGAGGTTGATACATGGATGAGCATGCTCCCAGTTGGAATTCATGAGTCCTATCTCATAGCTCCTAAGAAACCCGTCTTTGATCCTGGAGTCACAAGCTACATGGAGGACATAACGATGAAAGTGGATGAAGCATTGCAAACTGAAGCTAGCTTCTCTGAACTTGATATATGGGAGTTTTTGATGGGAGGTTTCTTGTGTTGTGATGGCTGTAGTGTCAGTTCAGGGCATTGGCTTGAGGGCAAGCCAAGTCTCAAGGAGGGAGGAATGTCATCGACAGTGGGTCATGGGGCAGAAATGGGCCAGATGGTGGGCTAGGCGTATGGACCGCAGACCACTCGGTTGGGAGCAAAAGGAGGCTCATAAAAGGAAGGATCACCAGCTGAGCCAGAACATCGATGGACAAACATGATAGTTTTTCTTTGTCTTGCGGTCTTCTTCCTCCCCTGGCCTCTTTTTCTCTAATTTCCCACGCTCTGCCGTTTCTCCACTTCCCAGCCTACTTCTTCCTCTTCCTAGTCTACTTGTTGAGTTCCTCTTCTCTGTATTTGTACCCGGATTGAGTATTGACTCGTGTATGGCTCTAAGCTCTTGAATGGGATTGATCGATGTGATTTTTTGAGTGATTTGTGTGTTGGATCAATTGGGGAACGTGACACTTCTACTATCGTCAATCAGAGCATTATAATTGTTCTACTAAAATCTTCAAATTTCCTGCCTGAATTTTCCTCCTAAGAATGAAATTTTTGTTAACGGCACGAGATACATGCCTCCCCTTCTGCTCAAATTCACAAAGTTCTAGTGCTCCACCCAAAAATCTAATCAAACACATCAATCCACACTCCCTGCATATCGTGTGACTCTCCTGACACCGAAGCTAAACAAGAAACCAAGCACTACCCTAGTCCCCAGCACCAAGCTGAAGCAATCCAACAAGAGAAACAAGCTAGAGTTGCTTACCAAGAAGAGAAGAAACAGATCCAAGTCGAGGTGGATTTGCAAGCGATGCCAACGTATTAAGCATGAAGCCCATAATGTAGCCATTTCGGTAATCAAAGTGCCTAGTAATTAAAGCTGCTCTGCATGGGAACCGTTGGAATGAGATAATTTGTAGCATATGTATAGCTTCAGTTGCCACAGAGAAAGAGCCTAAGCGATGATTCCCTCGTTTCCTCCCTCGATCACCTGGACGTCACCATGGACGACTCCTTCGACGGTGCCCAGGATGGCCCTGTAGGCAACCACCTCGACTTCACCATGGATGGCATCCTCGTCGCACACCTCGACGGTACCTAGGACGACATCCTCGTCTCACACCTCAACGGCTCGCTCAACAGTGCCTAGGACAACATCCTTGTCATGCACTTCGATAACAACTACGATGACACCATGCAAGGAGCCCTGCTCGCGCACCACAACGACACTCAGGACACTACCATGCATGAAGCCCTGCTCACGTAACTCGACATCACCTAGGATGACATCCTGGTCACCCATCTCGACGGCGACATAGAAGACCAACATGACTATGCTCTGGACGCCCCCTCGATGCCTTCCATGATGCCACCCTCGATTGGCTCAATGAGCTCGATGACGAGGAATTCTCTCACCCAGGACCCTTGGGTGAACGTGAGAGCATGCACACAGGATGGAAGTGAGGGCGTAGTGACTGAAGAGCTACATGCCATGGCGTACAAGGCCATGCAGCGCAACATGTGATATACTCTTTGAGTTCCTTGGTCTCAAAGTCAAGGGCTTAGGCACCCTGTAATTAGGGAAGGAAGGAGTACCAACAGATGGCGAGGAAGATGAGGAGGAGAAGAGAAGGCTTTGGTGGGAGGAGATCTGTGTTCGTTGAGCAGCGCCACAACAGGGGTGAGACCTTAGGCCATCGGACAGGGGCAAGATCTTAGGCCATCAAATAGGGGCAAGACCTCTAGCCGTCAGGTGACGTCGGAAACATTGGTGGCAGCAATTTGCATATCAAACATACTTTCAACGATGGAATCAGTCACTCTCGGTTGGGTCCAGACTAGACCTGGCCAACTGGGCCTAACGGGCCAGTCCGACACAGGCCCGGCTAGACGTGCACCGTCAAGCCTGGCTAACTAAACAGGTCATGTCGTGCCGTGAGTGATCGTGTCGTGCTAGGTTGATTCGAGCATGGTTGTGGCACGGTAGGCTAGCGCGGCTCGTCTGTGAAAAATTAGTCCAAAAATAGAAAAATTTAAAAATAATAGCAAGAAATTCAAAAAATGGAAAATAGATAAAAATGAGATTTATTGGTTGCCTCGTTAAAAACCTTTCTACTAGAAGAACAAAAGAGAGTACAATCTATGCTTCGAAAATTACACGGTTTCATTAGGAACACCAGATTTTTTTTTTCTTGCAACATGTAATATCCTTCCTCAAGTGATATGTTCCACTTGTAGACCTTGCATATAATTCATTATTGCATATATTACACTTATCAAATCTTACTTGTTCTCCGTCTATTTCTCTGTAGACCATTTCAAAATGTTGCCATATTGATGACTATGCCCGCGAATCCTTGGTGTCATGATCCATAAATGGAAATATAGAATTGATTTGTTGAAGTAACAAGCAAGTAGCAAAAGAGAGATAGCAAGATAGAGTATTAGAGATGTATAGCCATGAGTGGTTTTGTAGGCACTGCCGTGGTGGGATCACTAGGATAGTGGCTATTTATAGGCCAAGTGGGTGGCAGGAAGTTATTCAAAAAAATAAAAAAATATAGACACATAATTAATTCTGAAAAAAAGCTTTATTGATGGCTTGCCTCATTAAAAACCTTTCTAGCAAAGGAAAAAAATAGTACAACCTAGCTCTGAAAATTGGAAATTGTTCTCATCAACATCTAAATACAATTTTTTTTAATGAAGCTTCAAGCTCACTGTTCTCTACAGTGTGTTATATTCACGCTTTAGCTTGTTTTCAGTCTTTTACTATAGCGTGTATTTCCACTATCTCACTTGTGAGATTTGTTTTTCTCTCTTCGATTATCCTTCCAGTAAGACTAAAGATAGCTTTCGAAGAAACTATATATATGGGAACCGTTAATAAATCCTGTGCTATTAGTGAAAGCACTAGATATGTCGACTTGTGCTCATGCCACCGTTGCAATATGTTAAAATTTTCTTGTTCGTGGCTAATAATGTCGACATTGATAAAGGATGTTAGCTCCCCTCTGGATGTTGAAATTCTGGCGCTCGTAGACAATCATGATGAAGAGTCTGAACTTCTTAATGAAGAACCTCCACCAAATAATTTTCCCCATGATGTCATCTTCTTACTTGTTGTGGGTGCTAGTGGTGGCTGTTGCAAGCGAACTCTGGCATACTTTGTTCATATTCACTATAAAAATTGAGTAACATAGTATGGACATTATTATAATAAGAAGAAGAATTTTGGTCAAGAGCATCACCTAGAATTTGGAGAACTCTATAGAAACCTACGATTTTAGCTCTAGGATCTTAAATAAATGTAAAAGCATACAACAAAGGAATTTATTTCCAATATTTTAAAATTTTAGATTTCATAGGAACTGCACAATCTCTTAGGAGACTATCATTTTCATAGTTATTTAAATGTGTAGTAATATCAACAATATTATGCACTAATAAACAAGATGTTGGATTAATAAACTCCTGATAAGCTAACAATTGAATTATAAAAAAATCAAGAAACTCTAGTATCTTTTTGGCAACATACCAATGCACTTTTGTGAGTAAATTTTGGCCCCACGCTGATGATAGTATGTATGAATAAACATACTAAATGTGTTCTTATATGATACAATATTTTTAAGCATCAAGAAAGTAGAGTTCCCATGCGTGTCAGGCTTGGCTATGCCCGTGCCCATGCCTATGCCAGCACAACGTGTCGTGGTGTCAACCCATGCCTATGTCGGCACAACGAGGCCTAGCCTAGCCAGCCTAGCTATCGGGCTAAGCCAAAATCATCATGCCTCGTGTTGGCTCATTTGGCCCGACCCAATTTGCCAGCTTTAGTCTAGACCAAGGTCTCAACCTACGGTTTGGAACCGATGCCAACCTGAAAAGTTCTTCTCCAGGAAGCTTCTCTGTAGCACTTCTTAAGCAAGTAGTTAATCCTATCACTAGAATACTAAATAAAAAGTAAACTTCCCCTTATTTCAAAATTTAGCTAGTTAATTCTAAGATTGTCCCTTCCAACATTTGCTTTTTAGTTCAGCCCTTGTTCTCCCGTAATTTCCTTTCAAGTGGTTTCCTCTTGTCTTTTCTTTGTCCTCACTATTACATCTTCGAGGCCAAATAGCCCTCCAAACTCCATAGTCGTCTCTATCCACAAGCATAGAATTCTCCTAGTGCAAGGTAACTCCTCCTCTATCCAAGAGTATATTAATATATTTTTTCTAAGAATTGGATGGTTTTCATCCACTCGGGTTTGTTAAACATCCATTTTCCTACTATTGTCCCCCCTTGCTAGGTTTGTGAATATATCCTATTACCTTGGGCTACTAACATTAGGCTAGACATTAATCCCAAAAAGGACTAATTCGAGCCTTAGCACAAACACACTCTTTTCCTCAACCTTAGCTTGGATCCAGGCTCGAGCTTGGCTTATGTGAAGCTCAAGATTGAGCCTTAGCACACACACTCTTTGAGTTTGAGCTGTTTGGTTGGCGAGCTTGGATCCAAGCTTGAGCTCGTCTCATATGAAGCTAAAGATAAACTCAAATTGAGTCTAGACCGTTGGAGCCTTAAGCTTTTTTGGCAGCATTATGTGCCAACAATTTTAGTATTTTGCTGTGAAATTTAAAAGTAGGCTTATAAATTCACTACTGTAAAAAGGTATAAGAGTACCAGTTGAAAAATGGCTTCAGTGCCATACGAACACAAGCACAAATCGACTCATCTCATCCATACGAACACAAGCAAAAATCAACTCATCTCATCCATATGCTCATCTCAAACACAAGAACACAATCAAAACGACTATCTCATCCATACACTCACAATCTCGAATCCATTCTGATTAGTAGTGGTAGAAGAGATATCCGGAAACATTACTTTCCCAGCAAAAAAAAGAATCTAAATTATAAACATTTCAAGAGCTTCGGTTCCTTTCTCGGAGAAGAGCCATGGCTCAAGAGCCATCAGAGGCGGAGGCAAATACCTCCGGAGCGACGTCTTCACCTTGCCCTCCACGGAGTAGGCCTTGTAGCTCACCACCCTCTGCTGCTGCTTCATCTCCAGGTCACCGAGGCACCACATGCTGGCCCCACCCCCTCTGCCTTTCCTGCCCGTGCCCCCCCCTCCTCCTCCTCCTCCTCCCAGGAGCCCCTCCTTCCACCCTGGCGTAGGGCAGCGCCAACGTGTGGCTTGGAGGTGGGGGCAGGTGCAGGGGAGGCATCGTCGTGTAGATCTCAATCCACCGGTTGCCACCGGGGAAAGTGTTGTGGGAGAAAGATGGAGAGAGGAGGGGACCAATTCGGTGAGGAAGAGATAAGGCTCTGCGGAAAGAGATAAGTGTATGTGGTGAGGCAGCTTGTTGTGAGGAGGGGACATGAGGACTAAGTGCGCCGGACGTGATCCAAAATTGGATTGGAGATAAATTTCGGGTCTAGACACATCTGTGCCAATTGGTGGTTCAAACTGACACTAAAAATAGACTATCAGTTCCAGTTTCAACCACGAACGGACACTAATAGTCTATTTTTAGTGTCAATTCTTAGCGGCTCACTCATCTTCCACGCGTCGGAGTTTAACAACTGGCACTGATACGTCTTTAGTTGCGGTTTTTACACAACCGACATTGATAGAGCGCTACTTATAACCTATTCTGTAGTAGTGATTGTTAGTGTAATAGTCTAATTGAAGAGCTTCTACTTTGAAGAGGTTTCATAGAATTTTTAAGTGAAACTGTTCAATTCCCGTGGTTGGCACATGCTTATGTCAACTAAATGATGGAAAATGGTTCGTTTATGCAATCCAATGGTCGATGTTAGAGGTGGCTTCCTTCATTGCAACTCTTTTTTTAGACGACGATTGCAAACTCTTTATCTCTCTCTCTCTCTCTCTCTCTCTCTCTCTCTCTCTCTCTCTCTCTCTCTCTCTCTCTCTCTCTCTTTGAGAGGAACGATTGCAAACTCTAAGATGATGAAGAATCAACTTATTATAGCGTCCGTTCGGGCCATTAACATCTCCGAACATGCAGCCCAACTCATAAGCCCCATAAACGGAGTGGTGTGTTTAGAGAGAGGAAACGCTTAATCGATATATCTTGTTTTTGCTTGAAACTAACTCCGACAGATAATCAGTGTAGCGGACAGATCCAACACAAAAGCACAAGTTTGGCAATGACAGACCTGCTAGATTTCTTATCCATTCGGATAATGTTTACGTGATTCATCTTCGCATATACTCACCTTGATGTCTCTGGTCTTAGTGTGTAGGCAGAGCGTTTCGGTGCTTGATTTTAGATTCACCAAAGCCTATATGGGCAAATGCAGCCAGAGTGTCACAATAAATGTCTTATTTGCTCATGAACCTATATATTTTGGTAGTTGGATTGTTGTGGCATCGTTGTTTATGATTTCTTTCGCTCCTAGAAAAAAAAAGATTTTTTTCGCTCGCCGTAACCTTGAGATAATCAGATATGATGTAATCGTGTTAACCTTCTTGTATGTCAAGCACAGACTATGGATATGTAATATGAATGCGCTAACACTACTAATCGTGTTAACCTTCCCATGGTTTCCTCTTCTCTTTTCTTTGTCCTTGCTATTATATCTTTGAGGCCGAATAGCCCTCCAAACTCCGTAGTCGTCTCTATCCACAAGCATAGAATTCTCCTCTATCCAAGAGTATATTAATATTTTTTTTCTAAGAATTGGATGGTTTTCATCCACTCGGGTTTGTTAAACATCCATTTCCCTACTATTGTCCCCCCTTGCTAGGTCTGTGAATATATCCTATGACCTTGGGCTACTAACATTAGGCTAGACATTAATCCTAAAAAGGACTGATTCGAACCTTAGCACAAACACACTCTTTGCCTCGAGCTTGGCTTATGTGAAGCTCGAGATTGAGCCTTAGCACACACACTATTTGAGTTTGAGCTGTTTGGTTGGCGAGCTTGGATCCAAGCTTGAGCTCGTCTCATATGAAGCTAAAGATAAACTCAAGTTGAGTCTAGACCGTTGGAGCCTTAAGCTTTTTTAGCAGCATTATGGGCCAACAATTTTAGTATTTTACTGTAAAATTTTAAAAGTAGGCCTATAAAATTCACTACTGCAAAAATACATAAGAGTACCGGTTGAAAAATGCCTTCAGTGCTATATGAACACAAGCAAAAATTGACTCATCTTATCCATACGAACACAAGCACAAATCAACTCATCTCATCCATATACTCATCTCAAACACAAGAACACAATCAAAACGACTATCTCATCCATACACTCACAATGTCGAATCCATTCCGATTAGTAGTGGTAGAAGAGATATCCGGAAACATTACTTTCCCAGCAAAAAACAAAAAAGAATCTAAATTGTGAACATTTCAAGAGCCTCAGTTCCTTTCTCGGAGAAGAGCCATGGCTCAGGAGCCATAAGAGGCAGGGGTAGATACCTCCGGAGTGACCTCTTCACCTTGCCCTCCACGGAGTAGGCCATGTAGCTCGTCACCCTCCGCTGCCGCTTCATCTCCGGGTCACCGAGGCACCACATGATGGTCCCAACCCCTCCGCCTTTCCTACCTATGTACCCTTGCTCCTCCTCCTCCTCCCAGGCGTCCCTCCTTCCACCCCGGTGGCGCCAGCGTGTGTCCTGGTGGTGGGGGCAGGTGCAGGGGAGGCACTGTGGTTGACATCTCAATCTGCCGGTTGCCACCGAGGAAAGCGTCGTGGGAGAGAGAGGGAGAGAGAGGAGAGGATTAATTCGGTGAGGAAGAGATAAGGCTATGTGGAAAGAGATATGGGTCTGTGGTGAGGCTTGTGTGAGGAGGGGCCGTGAGGACTAAGTGCGCCGGATGGGAGGACGTACGACTGAACTGGATGTGAGCTAAAATTGAATTAGAGATAAATTTTGGGTCCAAACACATCTGTGCCAGTTGGTGGCTCAAACCGGCACTGAGAATGGACTATCAATGCTGGTTCCAGCCATGAACCGACACTAATAGTCCATTTTCAGTACCGGTTCTTAGTGGCTCACTCATTTTCCACGCGTGGGAGTTTAATAACCAGTACTGATATGTCTTCAATTGTGGCTTTTACACAATCGACACTGATAAGCCACTGCTTATGACCTGTTTTGTAGTAGTAATTGTTAGTGTAACAGTCTAATTGACGAGCTTCAACTTTGAAGAGGTTTCGTAGAATTTTTAAGTGAAACTGTTCAATTCCTGTGCTTGGCACATGCTTATGTCGACTAAATGATGGAAAATGGTTCGTGGATGCAATCCAATGGTCGATATTAGAGGTGGCTTCCTTCATTGCAACTCTTTTTGTAGACGACGATTGCAAACTCTTTATTTCTCTCTCTTTGAGAGGAACGATTGCAAACTCTAAGATGATGAAGAATCAGCTTATTATAGCATCCGTTTGGGCCATTAACATCTCCGAACATGGAGCCCAGCCCATAAGCCCCATAAAAGGAGAAAAATGGTAATTATGAAATGCAAAAAATAGCGGTGTGTTTAGAGAGAGGAAACGCTTAATCGATATATCTTGTTTTTGCTTGACACTAACTCCGACAGAAGTAATCAGTGTAGCGGACAGATCCAACACAAAAGCACAAGTTTGGCAATGACAGACTTGCTAGCTTTCTCAGCCATTCGGATAATGTTTACATGATTCGTCTTCGCATATACTCACCTTGATGTCTCTGGTCTTAGTGTGTAGGCAGAGCGTTTCGGTGCCTGATTTTAGATTCACCAAAGCTTATATGGGCAAATCCAGCCAGAGTGTCACAATAAATGTCTTATTTGCTCATGAACCTATATATTTTGGTAGTTGGATTGTTGCGGCATCGTTTTTATGATTTCTTTCACTTCTAGAAAAAAAAGATTTTTTTCCGCTCGCCGTAACCTTGAGATAATCACATATGATGTAATCGTGTTAACCTTCTCGTATGTCAAGCACAGACTATAGGTATCTAATATGGATGCGCTAACACTACTATAAAACAGATAAACAGTGCTGGTTCCAAAACCTCATCAGTACCGATTTCAGACTCGACACTAATTACTCGGCACTGATATATATTTACACACTATCAGTACCAGGTATAAAATCCACGCATATGTTATAAGCTCGTATAAAGACAACAGTAGCAACGCTAAAGACTATACTCTGCACGATCCTACCATGGCAACCAGCCATCAAACCTGTCCTCCACCGGCTTATGCCTCCCATCTCACTCGAATACATATCTTATATTTTCTAATTGGAGGCTCCTTTTAATGCCTCCACGTTGATCCTAAGAAAATCCTAGAAATTGCATGCAAAATATCCAACCGTCGAATTAATTGATTGACTAACTGTAACCATAGATCAACAACCAGACGAAACAACATAGAAGATTAAAAAATAAATCATAGAGTCCAGCTCCAAGACTACTTCTTACCTTGCCTTTCCTTCCTTTTTTATTGCAGATATCATTTGTCCAACAAGATTACGTTAGCAAACTCCAACTTAATTACGTTAGCAATCGACACACTTTTCCAAATCAATTATAATCAAACATTACAAAATTAAAACAACAGAACACAAACATATTACAGATTATCACACAAAAATAATATCAAAGAATTTATAATGTATTTTCAAAAAATAATAATATGAGATACGGTAACGACATTAAAAATAATAATAATTTCAAAAAATCAAGAAACAAATAAAAATCAATTTGCATAACACATAAAATGAAAATTATAAATTAGATCTATTCACAAATAATAAACATGATTCCAATATTACGAATAAAAACTATATTTATATTTTATATTCTAATATTTAAATATAAATAGTTGATGTATCTTAGCATACAACCATTATTAATACAAATATCTATAATTCAACCGTAAGCTAAATTTCTAGCCTGTGCAGTCGCACGGGTTGATGCGCTAGTTTTGAACTAATTATGAGAAATGTCAATATGCTGCTCTCTTATGGCTATAAATTGTGCTATATATTAGTTTAATGGTGTGGTACTTAAATTAAGTCTGATTGGTTGGTTCATTAATTTCAATCGGCTATGACCCTCTTATATTTAAAAGATGGTAAGTCTTAGCTATACAACATTAGAACTCTTAATTTAAACCGAACAAGACTTACATATATGATTCGACTATGAAACATGAGTCCAAACTTTCTATAATTAGCATATCTTTCCTATTTGACCATATAAACTCTCATATATCTATCTGAATATTCGTGATTGCCTTATCGCTGGTCATGGTACTATTTGGTCATAGCACTATTCATTTGGGTGGTGGTACTGGTTAAAACACTGTTCATCTAATCGGAGATATTGTCCATCTATTCGGAGACACTGTTTGCTAATCAAAATTATTGTTCACTAATCGAAGTTAATGTTCACTAATCGAAAACACTGTAAATACCAAATCTTATCATCAATGCCATCAAAGCTTATAGGGGCAAACTCCAACCCGAGCATCACGTTAAATGTCTTATTCTCTCATGAACCTATATATTTTGGTACTTGGATTGTTGCGGCATCATTGTTTATGATTTCTTTTGGTCCTCGCAAAAAAAGAGAGATTTTTTTCTGGTATATCAAGTATAAATTATGGATATGATATATAATATGAATGCGCTAAGACATTCCTCGGAACTCAGAACCAAATCCAGTCCATGGCTAGATGAAGGACAATGCTTCAGTCTTGTGATACCAATCCAACAAGAATTTTTGCGGGCCTCAAAACGTATAAGCATGAAAGAATCACTGACAAAAACTTAAAGATACATACAATCCACGCATATGTTATAAGCTCGTACAAACACAGCAGCAGCAACGCTAAAGACTACGTACTCCTGCACGATCCTACCACGGCAACCAGCCGTCAAACCTCTCCTCCACGCATGGCTCCTCCACCGGCTTATGCTTCCCATCTCCGATGACGCCGATAGGCCACCGCGGCTCCTTCGCGGGCAACCTGCTCTCCACGTCCATGCACGGGTTGGCCATCCTCTCGACGAAGCTCTTCGGCGCGCTGGCGTTCCGCATCATGAGTTCGCATTGCGGCGGAGGGCGAAACACCACTGGGCACGCGAAGGTGTCTATCAGAACGAGAACGTGCGCGCCGCCCTCGGCGAGGCGCGGGTCGGCGCATGCCGTAGACACGTGAGCGCAAATGTCCTTGCTGGCCGCGACCACGGCGCCGCGGTCGAACGGGTGCTCGACGCGCGGGAGCACGCCCTCGGCGAGCGCCCGCTCCACGCGCTCTGGCCCGCGCAGCTTCCGCGACGGGCGCCTCCGGAGGTCGATGTCCTCGGCGACCTTCTCGATGATCCGTGTTCTGCCTGGGCCGACGCGGACAGGGAAGTGCCTCCTGATGATGATCCTCACGTCCACCATCAGCGCGGGGGGCGGTCCCGCGGAAGAGCCACCTCGGCCACCGTGGTGGCTCGACGAGGACGAGGGGAAGAAAGTGGCGAGCTGGAGGCGGCTGGTGAGACGAACTGCAGAGACACCATGGACGTGCGCCGCCATGGCGTGGTCTCACTTTCTTGGACGGAGTGGTGACTCGCGAGACTCAACGGATGGATTGTCAACGCGAAGCGAGGCTTGGTATTTAAAGCGGGAGGCAGTGGAGTGGACGGGCTACCCCTTTTCTCGATCGGAATTCGTTTCCGATTCGGTTTGGAATCGTGTTTAATCCGACTGAGAAACGGAGCGCGAACGCATTAGCGACGGGGCCGTCAGGCGCTCAGTCCGATAGAGAAACGGAGCACGATAATGGAAGTTCGGTTTTAGGCCCAAAACCTCTGTAAATTACAGGCCCTATTACTTTTCCGGAGTGGGCTGGAAATTGGTGTTTGGAAGCCTGGTTAGCTCAGTTTTTTACAACGGTTTGAGCCTATTCCGTCGGAATAAAAAACATGGCTAACATGGTCTGAAAAATAAAACGACATCTATCGGGCTCAACCGAGTCCCGTGTTCACCTCGGCCAAGTGTTGACTATGGCGGTGACCCTCGGGGATGGCCGGTGACCAGCGAGCGATTCCAACGGCGACTCATCACCACGGTGAGCCAAACCCTATCCCACACCATTGAGTAGCTAGGTTTCTTGGTTCTTGCGGCGAAGCTTCGTTGAGCGTAGTGGCGGTGGGGAGGAGGCCCTGGGGCAGCATATTAGAGAAGAGAGTGAGGCCAGTGAGGAGGAGGTCGTGGGATGAGTGCGCGTGGATGGCGGAGGTGTAGAAGACATCAGTCGAGTTAAGCGTGCGGCGGCAGAGGTTTATGGGCGAGGTCGTGACGACCGGCAGTGGCGTACACGCGCAGGAGGCAGAAGTCGACGGCCCAATCACGGTCGACTCCGGCGCAGACTGCTGCGGCATGGAGCTTGGAGGCACGGCGCGTGGACATGTAGCCCGTGAGGTCACCGACACGCGGTCGGCTATGAGGGCGCCATGCTGGCCGCCGAAATGTCTGGTCGCGGCAGGGGAAAGGAGCACAACAGTTCAAATTCGAGTTTTGATATGAAGTTGTTTCCAGTATGAGGTCCATTTTGCATGCATGGTTCATGAAAGAGGGAATGTTCATAGAGAAAAATTGTAAAATAAAACAACATCAGAAAGTATAAAATATAACTTGAAAAAGGGGAAGTCACGAAAAAAGTAACATACGATGAGATATGACTCTGCCAGCAACAAAAGGATTAAAACCTTCCCAGAAAAGGTGCACAACTTTATGCCTTTCATTTCACATTTCCACCTAAGATTACCATGAATTTCTGAAATGAACGAAACATGTGCAATATTCTCAGTACATTAGAAAGTAGGGTGTATTTCCATCAAAGTTCAATGATTCTGGTTCCCCAATTGCTGTCATGGTTGTACTTCTTCCTGAACCAGGGAAGTTGATACTGCAATTATCATACTCTTTCCTTCATACAGTAGTAGGAAAGTGATTGAGCATGATCTGATGTAGTCGAGCTTCAACTTGCTTCGCAGACCATAAATAAAGTGCCTTACATCACAAAAATGATTGATGGTTGTACAGTTGTATCTAACATCGAGTATGTTGTATGCAAAATTGGAGGACAAAAATATATGAATTCAGAACTTCTGATACCTAGATGGGAGGCCAAGTAAATTGTGGGGAAATGTCATAATTCAGCATGATATATAGTCTCGGGTGCTTTGAACGATCAGCACAATCGCTCACCGTGCAGGTTAGAACTAAAGTGAATGAAAAGTGAAGAAGCATTAAAGAACAACTTGAGAAGAAACAAGTTTAGTAATGTAAATTAACTATTATAAGAGTGGGGAAAACCAGCTATTATTGTTATATCTTACACACCTAAATTAATGGGGCAACTGTTTAAGTAAATGCAAAAAAATAAGTAGAATATCAATTTTCATAGAATAATCGTTTAAGCAGATGGTATAACTTGGAAAACCTCAACAACTAAGGACAAAATCAGTTGAAACATCGATTCATCTATTCACACCTAGGAACAGAGAACTTCAAGAGCACAAGACAAAACAGAGGCGGTTCAGGATGCATGATTTGCAGACAAAATTCAAGAGGAATGGCAAAACTGAGAGATAGCCACCAAAACGAATAGTACTACTGAGTGTCAATAATGAAGAATGTAACCAACGCTAATGGCAAAAATGAACGATCAAATCAAATAACTTAATTTCAGTAACTCTAGTAAATCAATATAGTGAACATGGAGATTATTTAGTGAACATGGAGATTTCAGAAATAAGAATACATGGCTTCAGCTCCATTCAGAGGAAGACACCTCACTAAGGATTTGTTAGTAAATAGCATCTAAAAATACTATACTAATTAATGCAACCAAAGCACAATCTGGATCATGCCCACACAAAAGGAAAATTCCAACCCTCCTAACCTCGCCTCACCATCAATTGCCAACTTCTTGTCACGGACAGTGGGCCATGGGCTAGAAGACGGGCTGGATGGTGAGCTAGGCATATGGACCACAGACCATTCTGCTGGGAGCGAAAGGAGGCTCATAAAAGGAAGGATCGCCAGCTGAGCTTGAATATGGATGAAGAAACATGATAGCTCTTCGTACTCCTCCGGTCTTCTTCCTCCCTGGCCTCTTCTTATCTGATTTCCCACCCCCTACTAACTCTCTACTTCCCAGTCTACTTCTTCCTCTTATCAGTCTGCTTTTTGAGTTCCTCTTCTCCGTATTTGTACCTGGATTGAGTATTAAATCGTGTATGATTCTGAGCTCTTGAATGGGATTGATTCATGTGCTTGTGTGAGTGATTTGTGTGTTAGATCAATTGGGGAACGTGACAATTGGTATGAGAGCTGCTGATCCTCGAAGTTGTGGAGTGATGGCCATGAATTTCGTCGGAGAAGTTGTTTGTCGTGGCAGTGCATGTCGCCTGTTTGGTGAAATGCCAAGCTCGCTTTGCGTCACCTCGAGCGGTCTTCTTCACATCATCGTGAGCGATGTGTTGTATCTGGTGACCGAAGAGGTGTTGTGCGAAATCTATGGCGCCTATGGGGTAGTGGAGGTGTTCTTGCTGTTGAGTGTCAAGCGTGTCGAAGCTCTCACCTCGTTCCGTTCAAGCCAGGACGCGCAGTGAGCTCAAGACATCACCCACAGGCGCTACATCTACAACAAGTGTTGTGTGTTGGATGTGCAGTGTGTGCCGCCGACCTCTGGTGGTCACCCGACGTCATCCATGGATACTACCGTCAACCTCGCCACTAACATCGCGTAAGCCTCCAACATGCCTACATCCGCTACTATCGCACATGCATCCACCGCAGTCACGTCTGCACTGCACGACCGCACAAAAGAGGAAGAAGAGGTCGAGAATCAGAGCAACATGAAGATGGAGATGTACCTCGCTGAGATTTTCGAGAGGGTGGCAGTGCTTCAAGCATCCTTAGCAGTAATTCTATTGTTGGTGCGCTCTCTAGCGACCTCAACGCGCTCACTGGTGTCGCCAGACTCCACTCCGAATCGGCACGTCGACTCCACCATCGATGTCGCGTGCCTTCCCCATTCCTCGGTGACAACGATGCACATCGACTACATCCACATCACCCCCACCGCGCTCCAGGACGACCCTAACCACTTGCTATTAGCCCAAGTGCTCTCGTTGCTTCCATCGTTCCCTAAGGATGTGGATCTGATTCACGGAGCATCGCTCCAGTTGTGTTGGGAGAGAGTGAGCTGCACATCAGAGGAGGCGGTGCCTATCCATGTCGACGATCTTGTTGTCGGAGGGATGGCGTTGCCATCGCACGACGTGACTTCTAGTGAGGCTGTGTGCTTATCTGACAGTGCCCGCACTACCCTGGCTGTGAACCTCGACATCCGCAGTACCCCCCTCATCACCAGTGAAGATGGCTGTGACCCGCTCTTCTTCCTCTATGGCATCTCATTGCCCAAGGAATCTTCACAACCGCCCTCTGCGATTGCCACCAATGCCACGGCCAACATCTCCTTCCACAGTGACGTCAACCTCAAGTGAGCGCGATAAGCTGTTGTGGAACATTGGATTGACTGCAAGAAGTTACGTGGGTGTGCGTGCGCTCACGATCTCCACCAGTGCGCAATCCCTGGGGAGCCATGACCTCACCTCCTTGTTCATTAGAATCATGCGGAGATGAGCAGTGTCGCAAGGGTCTAGAAGGATGATCCGCTTTGCAGCTCCATCGGAACGACGACATCTCCGTTCCTCATCCACACTAACGGTAGTGGCTAGGATCATGGTTCTGCATATTCTATTACATTGGAGTTTGGTGACCTGGAAGCTTCAACCACCTTGGCCCCCCTCCTAGACTAGAATGCAGAACATCCCTCCAATGGATTGTACAATGGGCACAACTCAATAGAACTTCAGATGTGGCTGAATGGGGAATGGTAGGAAGCATAGAATAGGGTCTTTATGAAATATGGCAAGCTCTTTGAAGGGAAGATGTGAACAAGGCAAGCATGATACCATACAATACTTAGCCAATGCTGTCCATGGCATGGATGGAGTGGCGGTGAACAACAGATTGCACTAGTTGCAAGTAAGGGCTGTTGGAGCTAGGCAAGTCCTCACTGAGCAGAATTACAACGTCAGGTACGTGGTTGTTGGCATTGAGTCTTGTCTGATGAGCTACAACAACCAGTGTCAGGTATGTGGTAGAGTAGAAAGAGTGCAGTACTTGTTATCATAGGGTGACCGAAGTGAATTTGCATATTGTCAGCAAAGATCAACACAGATGTTCAATATTGCAGCGGGTTCTATTGATCATGTGCATTCTAGTGGGCTATCCTCTGGAGCAGAAGTAGAGGGGAGATGATGGTTGTGCAGAATTGGAGGGAATTAGACATTGTGGCACAGCTAAAACATTATGGAGGTTCAATCCCCTCCATAATGCTTACGACCAATGGAAGGTGATGACCCTGATGATGCAAATCAAAAAAGTGATGACCCGTTCCAGGGTACCATGGTGTGTGATATTGCATCTAGCTTTCCCTTTGGACAGTGTGTTACTTGGGCTGAATCCATGGCAGCCAATACAAGTGAGATTCCGTGGGTCAACATTTACCAACAGTAGAAGTGTGGTGGGAAGTTAGAGTCACTCGCTGGTTTGGACGAGAATATGTTAAGTTCTGCTAGAGATTGAAAGCAACGCATCATGGGCAAGCCTTCTCACTGAGGTTGATACATGGATGAGCATGCTCCTAGTTGGAATTCATGAGTCCTATCTCATAGCTCCTAAGAAACCCGTCTTTGATCCTAGAGTGACATGCTACATGGAGGACATAACGATGAAAGTGGATGAAGCATTGCAAACTGAAGCTAGCTTCTCTGAACTTGATATATGAGAGTTTTTGATGGGAGGTTTCTTGTGTTGTGATGGTTGTAGTGTCAGTTCAAGGCATCGGCTTGAGGGCAAGCCGAGTCTCAAGGAGGGAGGAATGTCATCGACAATGGGCCATGGGCCAGAAATGGGCCAGATGGTGGGCTAGGTGTATGGACCGCAGACCACTCAACTGGGAGCAAAAGGAGGTTCATAAAAGGAAGGATCACCAGCTGAGCCAGAACATCGATGAACAAACATGATAGTTTTTCTTTGTCCTGCGGTCTTCTTCCTCCCCTGGCCTCTTCTTCTCTGATTTCCCATGCTCTGCCGTTTCTCTACTTCCCAGCCTACTTCTTCCTCTTCCTAGTCTACTTGTTGAGTTCCTCTTCTCTGTATTTGTACCTGGATTGAGTATTGACTCGTGTATGGCTTTGAGCTCTTGAATGGGATTGATCGATGTGCTTTTGTGAGTGATTTGTGTGTTGGATCAATTGGGGAACGTGACACTTCTACTGTCGTCAATCAGAGCATTATAATTGTTCTACTAAAATCTTCAAATTTCCTGCCTGAATTTTCCTCCTAAGAATGAAATTTCAGTTAATGGCATGAGAGACATGCCTCCCCTTGTGCTCAAATTCACAAAATTCTAGTGCTCCACCCAAAAATCTAATCAAACACATCAATCCGCACTCCCTGCATATCGTGTGACTCTCCTGACACCAAAGCTAGACAAGAAACCAAGCATTGCCCTAGTCCCCAGCACCAAGCAGAAGCAATCCAACAAGAGAAACAAGCTAGAGTTGCTTACCAAGAAGAGAAGAAACAGATCCAAGTCGAGGTGGATTTGCAAGCGATGCCAACGTATTAAGCATGAAGCCCATAATGTAGCCATTTCGGTAATCAAAGTGCCTAGTAATTAAAGCTGCTGTGCATGGGAACTGTTGGAATGAGATAATTTGTAGTATATGTATAGCTTCAGTTGCCACCGAGAAAGAGCCTACACAACGATTCCCTCGTTTCCTCCCTCGATCACCCGGACGTCACCATGGACGGCTCCTTCGACGGTGCCCAGGATGGCCCTGTAGGCACCTCGATTTCACCATGGATGGCATCCTTGTCGCACACCTCGACGGCACCTAGGGCGACATCCTCGTCTCACACCTCGACGGCTCCCTCAACGGTGCCCAGGACGACATCCTTGTCATGCACCTCGACAACAACTACGATGACACCATGCAAGGAGCCCTGCTCGCACACCATGATGACACTCAGGACGCTACCATGCACGAAGCCCTGCTCGCGTAACTCGACATCACCTAGGATGACATCCTGGTCACCCATCTCGACGGCGACATAGAAGACCAACATGACTGTGCTCTGGATGCCCCCTTGATGCCTTCCATGACGCCACCCTCGATTGGCTCAATGAGCTCGATGACGAGGAATTCTCTCACCCAGGACCCTCGGGCGGACGTGAGAGCATGCACACAGGATGGAAGTGAGGGCGTGGTGACTGAAGAGCTACATGCCATGGCGTACGAGGCCATGCAGCGCAATGTGTGATATACTCTTTGAGTTCCTTGGTCTCAGAGTCAAGGGCTTAGGTGCCCTGTAATTAGGGAAGGAAGGAGTACCAACAGATGGTGAGGAAGATGAGGAGGACAAGAGAAGGCTTTGGTGGGAGGAGATCTGTGTTCGTTGAGCAGCGCCACAACAGGGGCGTGACCTTAGGCCATCGGACAGGGGCAAGACCTTAGGCCATCAAACAGGGGCAAGACCTCTAGCCGTCAGGTGACGTCGAAAACATTGGTGGCAGCAATTTGCATGTCAAACATACTTTCAACGATGGAATCAGTCACTCTCGGCTGGGTCCAGACTAGACCTGGCCAACTGGGCCTAATGGGCCAGTCCAACACAGGCCCGGCTAGACGTGCACCGTCAAGCCTGGCTAACTAAATGGGTCGTGTTGTGTCGTGTCATGCCATGAGTGATCGTGTCGTGCCAGGCTGATTCGGGCATTGTTGTGGCAGGCAGGCTAGCGCGGCCCGTCTATGAAAAATTAGTCCAAAAATAGAAAAATTAAAAAATAATAGCAAGAAATTCAAAGAATGGAAAAATAGATAAAAATGAGATTTATTGGTTGCCTCGTTAAAAATCTTTCTACTAGAAGAAAAAAAAGAGAGTACAATCTATGCTTCGAAAATTACACGGTTTCATTAGGAACTCCAGATTTTTTTTTTCTTGCAACATGTAATATCCTTCCTCATGTGCTATGTTCCACTTGTAGACCTTGCATATAATTCATTATTGCATATATTACACTTATCAATTCTTACTTGTTTTCTGTCTATTTCTCTGTAGACCTTTTCAAAATGTTGCCATATTGATGACTATACCCGCAAATCCTTGGTGTCATGATCCATAAATGGAAATATAGAATTGATTTGTTGGAGTAACTAGCAAGTAGAAAAAGAGAGATAGCAAGATAGAGTATTAGAGATGTATAGCCACGAGTGGTTTTGTAGGCACTACCGTGGTGGGATCACTGGGATAGTGGCTATTTATAGGCCAAGTGGGTGGCAGGTAGTTATTTGAATAAATAAAAAATATAGAGATATAATTATTTCTAAAAAAAACTTTATTGATGGCTTGCCTCATTAAAAACCTTTCTAGCAAAGGAAAAAAGAGTACAACCTAGCTCTGAAAATTGGAAATTGTTCTGATCAACATCTAGATACAATTTTTTTAGTGAAGCTTCAGGCTCACTGTTCTCTATAGTGTGTTATATTCACGCTTCAGCTTGTTCCCAGTCTTTTACTATAGCGTGTATTTCCACTATCTCACTATTTCTTCTCTCTTCGATTATCCTTCCAGTAAGACTAAAGATAGCCTTCGAAGAAACTATATATATGAGAACCGTTAATATATCTTGTGCTAATAGTGAAAGCACTAGATATGTCGACTTGTGCTCATGCCACTGTTGCAGTATGTTAAAATTTTCTTGTTCATGGCTGATAATGTCGACATTGATAAAGGATGTTAGCTCCCCTCTGGATGTTGAAATTCTGGCGCTCGTAGATGATCATGATGAAGAGTCTGAATTTCTTGATGAAGAACCTCCACCAAATAATTTTCCCCACAATGTCATCGTCTTACTTGTTGTTGGTGCTAGTGGTGGCTATTGTAAGCGAACTTCGACATACTTTGTTCATATTCACTATAAATATTGAGTAACTTAGTACGGACATTATTATAATAAGAAGAATAATTCTGGCCAAGAGCATCACCTAGAATTTGGAGAACTCTAAAGAAACCTACGATTTTAGCTCTAGGATCTTAAATAAATGCAAAAGCATACAACAAAGGAATTTCTTTTCAATATTTTAAAATTTTAGATTTCATTGGAACTACACAATCTCTTAGGAGACTATCATTTTCATAGTTATTTAAATGTGTAGCAATATCAACAATATTATGCACTACTAAACAAGACGATAACAAACTCCTGATAAGCTAACAATTGAATTATAAAAAAATCAAGAAACTCTAGTATCTTTTTAGCAACATACCAATGCACTTTTGTGAGTAAATTTTGGCCCCACGCTGATGATAGTATGTATGAATAAACATACTAAATGTGCTCTTATATGGTACAATATTTTTAAGCATCAAGAAAGTAGAGTTCTATCTTACCGGTATATCCATAGCAAACTTACGTGAATGCACACCCATTGCAACACAGTATTGCCTATATGCTGCAATTTGTTCGTTAGAGGAGTTCACTACAGTTATTGCAGTACGAAAATCTTCTAGGTAACACACCAACCTCTTTAAACCGGATTTTACTGTAAGATTGATAAGATGACAAGCACAACATTAATGTAACAAGAAAGATTCAGTATATGTACTAAACAACAAATAAGAATATCCATTTCTTTAGAGTTTGCACCGGTATTATTTAAAGTGATAGAAAATATTTTATTTGTAAGCCCAAAATCTTTAACTACTTGAGATATTTTTTCAGCAATATTTTTTACCAGTATATGCGTTGTCAATCAACCGGAAACCTATTATTCTCTTTTCTAGTTCCCAATTATTATTAAAAAAAGAGCAATCATACTAAGATAATCCTCTCTAGCCCTACTTGCCCATATGTCTGAGGTTAAAGCAACTGAAAATGTACATATTTCCAACATTTGTTTAAGCTTGCTATAACATGCATTATAATATTTTACCATATCACTAGTAGTTTTCTGTATAGAAACATGTGTGGACCTAGGATTATGAGCTTATTTAATATAATCTTAAAATGTAGCAGACTCGCCGATCTTGAGTGGAAGATCCACTCTTGCAATGAAGCGGCATAGCTCTTTTTTAGCATTGGCGGAGTCATACTCCCAATGATAAATAGAGCCGTTGGGGTCATACTACAACACCGTCTGCTTCATGACTGCTCCACTCTTTCTCTTGCAAGTTGTGGAGTGCCTCTTCAAGTGTCTTGTTCCACCTAAGGACTTTGCAGATAATTCACTTTTGTAAATATAACACCTAGCATACCTGACGCTTACCCCATCTTACTCTATGTAGATCCTTTCGAAGTCTTACAAAACTTCAGAAGTAGCGGCTCTTGATCTTTTGGAGCCGGTGCTTGCTGATGTGTGTGCAATTGTAGAGCTTGATGATGGAGATGTTGGTGCTTGTGAACTAACTGGAGGTTCACCATTGGGTCCTTCTTCATCTGCAGCACCGCAATCAAAAGGGTCGTAGTCCCCTACAAGCCCTTGAAGAAAAAAAAATCATGGACATATCATCATGATCACCGTTCATGATCAGGGTTGAATGGCACTAAAAAAATTCAAAGATTTGGAGTTAGAAAAGAGAAATAACAAACAAAGAATGGGAGAAACAAGAAAGAACATCGATGCAAATATATCAAGATTTATTCAAAAAAGTAGGATGATGATATTGAAATTTCTCGAATCCTGGCAACAATTCAAACTAATTTTGCCAATTTATTACAATTTCTCAAGAACTTTGAGAGAAGAATGCGAGGAGAAAACAAGAGAGAACATATTGCTGCCAGTGTGGAATGGGAGGGTAGAATGGTGCTATATTTATAGGTGAAAAAATGGTGAATTATGCAATATTTTTGAATTTTTGGAGCCCAAACTTTCAGAAAAGGCTAGAAATTTTGAAATATTTTGGGTTAACAGGTTAAATCTGGCTGGGCATAGCCCATTTAACACGTTAAACCATTGTGTCCCCACGTGCCCGCCGGGCTAACCGTGCCCACAAGCACAAATCGACTCATCTCATCCATATGAACACAAGCACAAATCAACTCATCTCATCCATATACTCATCTCAAACACAAGAACACAATCAAAACGACTATCTCATCCATACACTCACAATCTTGAATCCATTCCGATTAGTAGTGGTAGAAGAGATATCCGGAAACATTACTTTCCCAGCAAAAAAAAGAATCTAAATTGTAAACATTTCAAGAGCTTCGGTTCCTTTCTCGGAGAAAAGCCATGGCTCAGGAGCCATCAGAGGCGGAGGCGGACACCTCCGGAGCGACGTCTTCACCTTGCCCTCCACGGAGTAGGCCTTGTAGCTTGCCACCCTCCGCTACTACTTCATCTCCGGGTCACTGAGGCACCACATGCTGACCCCACCCCCTCTGCCTTTCTTTCCCGTGCCCCTCCTCCTCCTCCTCCTCCCAGGAGCCCCTCCTTCCACCCTGGCGGTAGGGCAGCGCCAACGCGTGGCCTGGAGGTGGGGGCAGGTGCAGGGGAGGCATCATCATGTAGATTTTAATCCACCGGTTGGCACCGGGGAAAGCGTCGTGGGAGAGAGAGGGAGAGAGGAGGGGACCAATTCGGTGAGGAAGAGATAAGGCTCTGCGGAAAGAGATAAGTGTACGTGGTGAGGCTTGTGGTGAGGAGGGGACATGAGGACTGAGTGCGCCGGACGTGATCCAAAATTGGATTGGAGATAAATTTCGTGTCTAGACACATCTGTGCCAGTTGGTGGTTCAAACTGACACTGAAAATAGACTATCAGTTCCAGTTCTAGCCACGAACCGACACTAATAGTCTATTTTTCAGTGTCAGTTCTTAGCGGCTCACTCATCTTCCACGCGTGGGAGTTTAACAATTGGCACTGATACGTCTTCAGTCGCGGTTTTTACACAACCGACATTGATAGAGTGCTGCTTATAACCTATTCTGTAGTAGTGATTGTTAGTGTAATAGTCTAATTGACGAGCTTCCACTTTGAAGAGGTTTCATAGAATTTTTAAGTGAAACTATTCAATTCCAGTGGTTGGCACATGCTTATGTCGACCAAATGATGGAAAATGGTTCGTGGATGCAGTCCAATGGTCGATGTTAGAGGTGGCTTCCTTCATTGCAACTCTTTTTTTAGACGATGATTGCAAACTCTTTATTTCTCTCTCTCTCTCTCTCTCTCTCTCTCTCTCTCTCTCTCTCTCTGAGAGGAACGATTGCAAACTCTAAGATGATGAAGAATCAACTTATTGTAGCGTCCGTTTGGGCCATTAACATCTCCGAACATGGAGCCCAACCCATAAGCCCCATAAATGGAGCAGTGTGTTTAGAGAGAGGAAACGCATGATCGATATATCTTGTTTTTGCTTGAAACTAACTCCGACAGAAGTAATCAGTGTAGCGGACAGATCCAACACAAAAGCACAAGTTTGGCAATGACAGACCTACTAGCTTTCTCAGCCATTCGCATAATGTTTACATGATTCATCTTCGCATATACTCACCTTGATGTCTCTGGTCTTAGTGTGTAGGCAGAGTGTTTTGGTGCCTGATTTTAGATTCACCAAAGCTTATATGGGCAAATCTAGCCAGAGTGTCACAATAAATGTCTTATTTGCTCATGAACCTATATATTTTGGTAGTTGGATTGTTGTGGCATCGTTGTTTATGATTTCTTTCACTCCTAGAAAAAAAAAGATTTTTTTCCGCTCGCCATAACCTTGAGATAATCAGATGTGATATAATCGTGTTAACCTTCTTGTATGTCAAGCACAGACTATGGATATCTAATATGAATGCGCTAACACTACTAATCGTGTTAACCTTCCCGTGGTTTCCTCTTCACTTTTCTTTGTCCTTGCTATTATATCTTTGAGGCCGAATAGCCCTCCAAACTCTGTAGTTGTCTCTATCCACAAGCATAGAATTCTCCTAGTGCAAGGCAACTCCTCCTCTATCCAAGAGTATATTAATATATTTTTTTTCTAAGAATTGGATGGTTTTCATCCACTCGGGTTTGTTAAACATCCATTTCCCTACTATTGTCCCGCCTTGCTAGGTCTGTGAATATATCCTATGACCTTGGGCTACTAACATTAGGCTAGACATTAATCCTAAAAAGGACTGATTCGAGCCTTAGCACAAACACACTCTTTGCCTCGAGCTTGGCTTATCTGAAGCTCGAGATTGAGCCTTAGCGCACACACTCTTTGAGTTTGAGCTGTTTGGTTGGCGAGCTTGGGTCCAAGCTTGAGCTCGTCTCATATGAAGCTAAAGATAAACTCAAATTGAGTCTAGACCGTTGGAGCCTTAAGCTTTTTAAGCAGCATTGTGGGCCAACAATTTTAGTATTTTGCTGTGAAATTTTAAAAGTAGGCTTATAAATTCACTACTGTAAAAAGGCATAAGAGTACCGGTTGAAAAATAGCTTCAGTGCCATACGAACACAAGCATAAATCAACTCATCTCATCCATACGAACACAAGTACAAATCAACTCATCTCAAACACAAGAACACAATCAAAACGACTATCTCATCCATACACTCACAATCTCGAATCCATTCCGATTAGTAGTGGTAGAAGAGATATCCGGAAACATTACTTTCCTAGCAAAAAACAAAAAAGAATCTAAATTGTGAACATTTCAAGAGCCTCGGTTCCTTTCTCGAAGAAGAGCCATGGCTCAGGAGCCATCAGAGGCAAGGGTAGATACCTCCGGAGATGACCTCTTCACCTTGCCCTCCATGGAGTAGGCCTTGTAGCTCATCACCCTCTGCTGCTGCTTCATCTCCGGGTCACCGAGGCACCACATGCTAGCCCCACCCCCTCTGCCTTTCCTGCCTATGTGCCCCTGCTCCTCCTCCTCCTCCCAAGCGCCCCTCCTTCCACCCCGGCGGCAGGGATAGCGCCAGCGTGTGTCCTGGAGGTGGGGGCATGTGCAGGGGAGGCACTGTGGTGTACATCTCAATCTGTCGGTTGCCCCCGATGAAAGCGTCGTGGGAGAGAGAGGGAGAGAGAGGAGAGGATTAATTCGGTGAGCAAGAGATAAGGCTATGTGGAAAGAGATATGGGTCTGTGGTGACGCTGGTGGTGAGGAGGGGCCGTGAGGACTAAGTGCGCTGGATGTGAGGACGTACAACTGAACCGGACGTGAGCTAAAATTGAATTAGAGATAAATTTCGGGTCCAGACACATCTGTGCTAGTTGGTGGCTCAAACCGGCACTGAGAATGGACTATCAGTACTGGTTCCAGCTACGAACCGACACTAATAGTCCATTTTCAGTACCGGTTCTTAGCGGCTCACTCATTTTCCACACGCGGGATTTTAACAACCAGCACTGATACGTCTTCAGTCATGGTTTTTACACAATCGACACTGATAAGGCGCTGCTCATGACCTGTTTTGTAGTAGTGATTGTTAGTGTAATAGTCTAATTGATGAGCTTCAACTTTGAAGAGGTTTCATAGAATTTTTAAGTGAAACTGTTCAATTTTTGTGGTTGGCACATGCTTATGTCGACTAAATGATGGAAAATGGTTTGTGGATGCAGTCTAATGGTTGATATTAGAGATGGCTTCCTTCATTGCAACTCTTTTTTTAGACGACGATTGCAAACTCTTTATTTCTCTCTCTCTCTCTTTGAGAGGAACTATTGCAAACTCTAAGATGATGAAGAATCAGCTTATTATAGCGTCCATTCGGGCCATTAACATCTACGAACATGGAGCCCAGCCCATAAGCCCCATAAAAGGAGCGGTGTGTTTAGAGAGAGGAAACGCTTAATCCATATATCTTGTTTTTGCTTGACACTAACTCCGACAGAAGTAATCAGTGTAGCGGACAGATCCAACACTAAAGCACAAGTTTGGCAATGACAGACCTGCTAGCTTTCTCAGCCATTCGGATAATGTTTACGTGATTCATCTTCGCATATACTCAACTTGATGTCTCTAGTCTTAGTGTGTAGGCAGAGCGTTTTGGTGCCTGATTTTAGATTCACCAAAGCTTATATGGGCAAATCCAGCCAAAGTGTCACAATAAATGTCTTATTTGCTCATGAACCTATATATTTTGGTAGTTGGATTGTTGCAGCATCGTTGTTTATGATTTCTTTCACTCCTAGAAAAAAAAGATTTTTTTCCACTCGCCGTAACCTTGAGATAATCACATATGATGTAATTGTGTTAACATTCGTGTATGTCAAGCACAGACTATAGGTATCTAATATGGATGTGCTAACACTACTATAAAACAGATAAATAGTGTCAGTTCCAAAACCTCATTAGTACCGGTTTCAGACTCAACACTGATTACTCGGTACTGATATATATTTACAGACTATCAGTGCCAGATATAAAATCTACGCATATGTTATAAGCTCGTACAAAGACAACAGCAGCAACGCTAAAGACTACGTACTCTTGCACGATCCTACCACGGCAACCAGCCGTCAAACCTGTCCTCCTCCACCGGCTTATGCCTCCCATCTCACTCGAATACGTATTTTGAACCAATTATGAGAAATGTCAATATGCTGCTCTCTTATGGCTATAAATTGTGCTATATATTAGTTTAATGGTGTGGCACTTAAATATTTTTGAATTTACTTTCTCTTTGGCCCCCCTTGAGCTCAATGACATCGATACATTCCTTTTGATCACATGACATTCTTCAATGAATCCATACTCAATCCTCCATGCATCATCTATGAAATAACATACTAAAATTTTTTAACACAATTGTTAATCTATAGGTATTGTTATTAATTATCAAAACCATACTTAGGGGTTAGATAAACCTTCAAGAAGCTGTTCCCGAGGGGTAGTGGCAGTCGAAGTGGAGCGGTGGTCACCGTCTCCACTGCGGCTGCCTTACTCCTTGGGCCCAGCCTCTCCCGAGCCAATGTGTGGCTACACGCCCTCCCCGTCTCTCCATATCCTCTCCTCATGGCCTTCGGTGTTTACTCCTTTTCATCACTGAACCATCCAGTGTGTACAACTCTTCTGCTATACCTCCTGAAAAATACTCCGGTGTATACTCCTTCTGTTCACCGGACCATTTGGTGCGTTCAAATCCATTCTTTTGCATATTTAACTTCTCTTGTAAAACACTCCAGGATGCACATCACCTTAACACCGAACCATCTGGTATATTCTGTTGAAATACATCTTCTGAGTAAAAACACATTGATGTGTACAAATACTTGAACACCGGACCATCCAATGAGGTCATTTTCCCTGTAACTTCTTCAATTCAATCAATCTTTATCTCGGTTATAGTGGTTTTTTCATGTATTGAATCTATGAGACATACTAAAGCATATACTTGATAAACATATTAGTCTCATTAACTATATTATCATTAATCACCAAAATCATATATATATATATATAGTAAAGGATATGTTCGCTACACATATAATGATAGAATTCAATGTTAAAATATGTTCATAACTCACACCAACACACTGCACCTCCCCTCCACACATGTTTAACATTCTATTGACCTAAAATCATAATACATATTTATTTAAATTTGAAAAAGTGCCTTCACTGCCAGCTCAATAGGGCGACCGGCAGTGAAACTACTTTCACCGTCAGCTTAATAAATCCACTGGCAGTGAAAGTAGTTTCGCTCCTAGCCCAATATGTCCATCAGCATAATAAACCCCTTTCACTATTGGTACCGCGGGGTACAAAAAATTTGTTTTAGTTTTGCACGCGCGCAGAGAAATATTGGAGCTTCTATAACAAAAGTGAGGTATAATTGCATCTAAAATAAATTCATGCATAGTACTTAATGCAATTTAGCTACTTTGTCTTAACAATTCGCCCTTAATTATGATGATGACGTACATAGGGTAGTCCGTCGGTGTCTTCCATAGGACCTAGGTCAATGTCCTCTCCGAAAGGAGGTAGCGCATCAAATTGATTATAGTCTTCCTCGTCAATAACATTCTACACTCCGACAATCCTTCTTTTTCCTTGAAGAATCACGTGGTGCTCCTCCTTGTTAGCCACGCCCGAGTCCTTTACATAGAATACTTGCATAACATCATTCGTAAGTATGAATGGTTCTTCCCTGTATCTAATGAGTTTTTGGTCCACTGTAGTTGTACCGTACTTGTCAATCTACATACCCCCTAGGAGTTTGACCCATTGGCACCGGAAAAGAGAAACCTTTAACACTCCATAGTCGAGCTCTCAGATCTCTATGGTTCATTAGGATCAACTTTGAAGATTTACCTAGGTCTCTATAGGGATAAGATCAATTTTGGTTTTTTAGGTGACATTTTGAGTTAAAATGTTAAATATAGGGTTAACCTTGGGAATTTCAACTTACTTGAGCTCAAGAGGATCCTGCTAGAAGTTTGCTTGCTGTTGGGGAAAAATCTAGAGTTCACTTATTATCAAAAATGAAGAAAGGTCAAATGAGCAAATGTAAAGGAAAGAAGGGATTTTGTTTGGATAGCTAGAGAGAGCTCATCTAGACCTCCTTTCGGACCAAAATTGAGCTTGACTGGTGGGGAATCAATGCGGGAGAAGGAATGAAGTGGTTATTGCCATAGGAGATTTTGTGAGGGAGAGAGTATTGAAATGTCTCTGTTAGCTCGAGGTAGAAGAAGGTGAGGAAGAGGAGGATATCACTGCTGGTCAGTAGATTAAGCCGGCAGTGATGTGATGTAGGTGCATCACTGCCAGCTAAATCCATCAGCCGACAGTGTTGACCCTTATTACTACCGGTTTATAAACCACGATGGCTGATTCTTCCCACGCGGCTAATGAACCGGCAGTGATGGCAGTCCATCACTGCCGGCCCATGAGGAACCGATAATGATGGGCTAGCATATAAGCCCAGTTCTGTTGTAGTGTGCGCTAGCACTACTACAAAACATATGAACATTGTTAGTTCCAAAACCTCTGCCAGTTTTGGAGCCGACACTGTTTACTCGGCACTGATAGTCACAGACTATCAATGCCAGGTATAGAACCAGCACTGAAAATTAGCATCAATGCCAGTTTGGGATTTCAACCGGTAGTGAGCGTATTCCAGGGCCAAAAAAAAAAGTGGCGCCCAATGCAGCGGCCTCACCCATGATTTTACACATATCACAAACAAGATTTCACTACTATTCTTTCACACAAGATTACAAAATCACAACACGTAATCACAAATAAGATTACACACATTGATTGTAATCACAAACAAGATTTCACTGCTGTTCTTTCACACAAGATTCATTTCACTGCTATTCTTTCACACAAGATTCAATTGCTCTTATCCAAACAATTGCAACAGAGAGAACAATCAGAGAGCTTTCAGAACTCGTCGTGATGTTCTGAAAGCCGTTGGTTGGGGTGGTGGGTGCGTGGGGAGGACGCCACTAGCCGTCGGATTTAAAGCGGTGTTTCAGGGGGTTGGTGGAGAGGATGGTGGTGCACTCCCTGGAGCTTCGTGGAACACGCACCCCATGCAAGTGGACGACATTGGGGTGCTTGAGCAGCTTCAATATCCCGATCTCCCTCCTAATATGCCCATACCAATGGAATGAACCGATGTTAATCCATCCGTTAGGCTACGGCCAGAGGGCGGCAGGCGAAACCGCTGGTGAAATCGAAGCAGCCGATTGACCAGAAGTGGAGAGGAAGCATATGTATCTATTTACCTACTCGTCGATGCGGAGGGAGAGGATCTTGTTGCGGTCGAGGATCTTGACGGTGAACTGTCCGCCGGTGGCGAGGTGGCACGGGTACTTGACGTTGCTGTAGTTGCCCTCCCCGAGGGTCCGCCCGATCTCATACCTCCCCTGCAGCGATGCCTGTGTGCATTCCCCCTCAACCTCACCATTTACCATTCACAAGCTCCTGGGTGCGAAGAGATAAGGTGGAGAGAGAGAGTGGAGTGGTGGAGTGGTGACTCAGAAAATATCGCGTGCGACCCAGCCAGCAGACGCAAGTGGAGCCTAAATCAGATCAAAGTAAAATTATGTGTCCGATCGTATCACTGCCAGTTCGTCCTATAACCAACATAGATGCGCCGGTATTAATGCCGGTTCGTGTTACAAACCGGCAGTGATACCGACTATCAATGCCAGTTTTTGGCGGCTTTAACACGATTTGGACGCAAGAGGTTAAGAACTGACAGTGATACGTTTTCACTGCCGGTTGTACACGAACTGGCACTGATACCGACTATCATTGCTGATTTTTAACGGCTTTAACACAATTTGGACACAAGAGGTTAAGAACCGATAGTTATACGTTTTCATTGTCGGTTTTTTACAACCGGCAATGATAACCATTACTTATGTCTAGTTCTATAGTAGTGTAAGTCATTCCTCGGAACTCAGAACCGAATCCAGTCCATGGCTAGATGAAGGACAATGCTTCAGTCTTGTGATACCAATCCAACAAGAATTTTTGCAGGCCTCAAAACGTATAAGCATGAAAGAATCACTGACAAAAACTTAAAGATACAGACAATCCACGCATATGTTATAAGCTCGTACAAACACAGCAGCAGCAACGCTAAAGACTACGTACTCCTGCACGATCCTACCACGGCAACCAGCCGTCAAACCTCTCCTCCACGCATGGCTCCTCCACCGGCTTATGCTTCCCATCTCCGATGACGCCGATAGGCCACCGCGGCTCCTTCGCGGGCAACCTGCTCTCCACGTCCATGCACGGGTTGGCCATCCTCTCGACGAAGCTCTTCGGCGCGCTGGCGTTCCGCATCATGAGTTCGCATTGCGGCGGAGGGCGAAACACCACTGGGCATGCGAAGGTGTCTATCAGAACAAGAACGTGCGCGCCGCCCTCGGCGAGGCGCGGGTCGGCGCATGCCGTAGACACGTGAGCGCAAATGTCCTTGCTGGCCGCGACCACGGCGCCGCGGTCGAACGGGTGCTCGACGCGCGGGAGCACGCCCTCGGCGAGCGCCCGCTCCACGCGCTCTGGCCCGCGCAGCTTCCGCGACGGGCGCCTCCGGAGGTCGATGTCCTCGGCGACCTTCTCGATGATCCGTGTTCTGCCTGGGCCGACGCGGACAGGGAAGTGCCTCCTGATGATGATCCTCACGTCCACCATCAGCGCGGGGGGCGGTCCCGCGGAAGAGCCACCTCGGCCACCGTGGTGGCTCGACGAGGACGAGGGGAAGAAAGTGGCGAGCTGGAGGCGGCTGGTGAGACGAACTGCAGAGACACCACGGACGTGCGCCGCCATGGCGTGGTCTCACTTTCTTGGACGGAGTGGTGACTCGCGAGACTCAACGGATGGATTGTCAACGCGAAGCGAGGCTTGGTATTTAAAGCGGGAGGCAGTGGAGTGGACGGGCTACCCCTTTTCTCGATCGGAATTCGTTTCCGATTCGGTTTGGAATCGTGTTTAATCCGACTGAGAAACGGAGCGCGAACGCATTAGCGACGGGGCCGTCAGGCGCTCAGTCCGATAGAGAAACGGAGCACGATAATGGAAGTTCGGTTTTAGGCCCAAAACCTCTGTAAATTACAGGCCCTATTACTTTTCCGGAGTGGGCTGGAAATTGGTGTTTGGAAGCCTGGTTAGCTCAGTTTTTTACAACGGTTTGAGCCTATTCCGTCGGAATAAAAAACATGGCTAACATGGTCTGAAAAATAAAACGATATCTATCGGGCTCAACCGAGTCCCGTGTTCACCTCGGCCAAGTGTTGACTATGGCGGTGACCCTCGGGGATGGCCGGTGACCAGCGAGTGATTCCAACGGCGACTCATCACCACGGTGAGCCAAACCCTATCCCACACCATTGAGTAGCTAGGTTTCTTGGTTCTTGCGGCGAAGCTTCGTTGAGCGTAGTGGCGGTGGGGAGGAGGCCCTGGGGCAGCATATTAGAGAAGAGAGTGAGGCCAGTGAGGAGGAGGTCGTGGGATGAGTGCGCGTGGATGGCAGAGGTGTAGAAGACATCAGTCGGGTTAGGCGTGCGGCGGCAGAGGTTTATGGTGAGGTCGTGACGACCAGTAGTGGTGTACATGCGCGGGACGCAGAAGTCGACGACCCGATCGTGGTCGACTCCGGCGTAGACTGCTGCGGCATGGAGCTTGGAGGCACAGCGCGTGGATATGTAGCCCGTGAGGTCGCCGACACGCGGTCGGCTGTGAGGGCGCCATGCTGACCGCCGGAATGTCTGGTCGTGGCAGGGGAAAGGAGCACAACAGTTCAAATTCGAGTTTTGATATGAAGTTGTTTCAAGTATGAGGTCCATTTTGCATGCATGGTTCATGAAAGAGGGAATGTTCATAGAGAAAAATTGTAAAATAAAACAACATCAGAAAGTATAAAAAATAACTTGAAAAAGGGGAAGTCACGAAAAAAGTAACATACGATGAGATATGACTCTGCCAGCAACAAAAGGATTAAAACCTTCCCAGAAAAGGTGCACAACTTTATGCCTTTCATTTCACATTTCCACCTAAGATTACCATGAATTTCTGAAATGAAAGAAACATGTGCAATATTCTCAGTACACTAGAAAGTAGCGTGTATTTCCATCAAAGTTCAATGATTCTTGTTCCCTAATTGCTGTCATGGTTGTACTTCTTCCTGAACCAGGGAAGTTGATACTGCAATTATCATACTCTTTCCTTCATACAGTAGTAGGAAAGTGATTGAGCATGATCTGATGTAGTCGAGCTTCAACTTGCTTCGCAGACCATTTAGATACTTCAGGTAAATATAACCATAAATAAAGTGCCTTACATCACAAAAATGATTGATGGTTGTACAGTTGTATCTAACATCGAGTATGTTGTATGCAAAATTGGAGGACAAAAATATATGAATTCAGAACTTCTGATACCTAGATGGGAGGACAAGTAAATTGTGGGGAAATGTCATAATTCAGCATGATATATAGTCTCTGGTGCTTTGAACGATCAGCAGAATCGCTCACCGTGCAGATCAGAACTAAACTGAATGAAAAGTGAAGAAGTATTAAAGAACAACTTGAGAAGAAACAAGTTTAGTAATGTAAATTAACTATTATAAGAGTGGGGAAAACCAGCTATTATTGTTATATCTTACATATATAAATTAATGGGGCAACTGTTTAAGTAAATGCAAAAAATAAGTAGAATGCCAATTTTCATAGAATAATTGTTTAAGCAGATGGTAGAACATGGAAAACCTCAACAACTAAGGACAAAATCAGTTGAAACATCGATTCATCTATTCACACCTAGGAACAGAGAACTTCAAGAACACAAGACAAAACAGAGGCAGTTCAGGATGCATGATTTGCAGACAAAATTCAAGAGGAATGGCAAATCAGAGAGATAGCCACCAAAACGTATAGTACTACTGAGTGTCAATAATGAAGAATGTAACCAACGCTAATGGCAAAAATGAAAGATCAAATCAAAGAACTTAATTCCAGTAACTCTAGTAAATCAACATAGTGCACATGGAGATTATTTACTGAACATGGAGATTTCAGGAATAATAATACATGGCTTCAGCTCCATTTAGAGGAAGACACCTCAAGAAGGATTTGTTAGTAAATAGCATCTAAAAATCATATACTAGTTAATGCAACCTAATCACAATCCGGATCATGCCCGCACAAAAGGAAAATTCCAACCCTCCTAACCTCGCCTCACCATCAATTGCCAATCTTTAGCACTTCTGTGTTCGAGTCCCCACAGACGGCGCGCTGTTGGAGCAAGAGATCGTCTTGCCCTAGGAAGTACGGCAAGAGTTTCTTCTAATGAGGAGACTCAAGTTTGGAGACAAAGTTTAAGAGAAAGGAACACCATAAATGTATTGATAGTAGAAAAATGGATCGGTCTAGGGAGAGTATCATAGCGTGACTTTGTGTTTGTGCACCTTTGTGTCTTGTGTGTTGCCCCTTGTGTTGTGTTGAGCATTGTCCTTGTGACCCATCCCTGCCCAGATGACCACGACCCCCTACTTATAGGGTGGTACGTAGCTTAGTGTATAAGTTATCACGATGTATAAATATCTAGGACCTGACCGATTTACTAGGTCTTATCCTGGATAACTACTTTTTACCTTACATAGAAGATAAATATCTACTGTGATAACTATTGTAGTGCCTACCCGTTAAGGGGTGAGCCGGTCGCCAATTGCGGCTCAGCGCTACTCTGTCGGGGGTGTCAGGACAATTTTCATCGCACTGAGGTGTCAGGATAAGCACTACTTGCACCGGCATTAATCGCCCGTCATCTCGCGTCAGGTGGTTCCAGGGGGTGTCCTTTCTTCCCCGATATTATCTCCGGAGACCTACTGCATCTTTAGGTTTTGGAAGGCCACACAGGAACCAGAAGGGTGACCCGAAGGGGTCCACAGCCTCCAAGAGCCAGGCCTCCTGCTGAGAGTCCGGAGGCCGAAGGCTTCGAAGGGGCTTGCTATAGCTCCAAGTTTTGGGAAGGCCACGTACATACTGGAGAGGTTGCCCGAAGGGGCCCGCAGCCTTCAGAAGTTGGGCCTCCTGCTGAGGGTCCGAAGGCTGAAGACCTTTGATAGCAATCTTCAACCATTGTCCTCAGGCTAGTCTATTTTCCACAAATAATTACTAGCAATAGGTTTTCTCAAATTTTGCTCCTCGTGTATTTGTAAAACTAAAGATATAATCTTTTCTGCCAAAGTCTCATCAACCATCTTTTGAACACTATTAGCCATGGATGCACCAACATATTGATCAATCATACTAGCAACTTCTTCATACGAAGGAGAAGGCTGAGCACTTACATTGGTCAACACCTTAGGGGTATGATCGACGGGTGGTGGATAATCTTCTTTCTTGAATACACCTTGCCGAATCTTCACATAGCGCGAGAGCAACTGTTGCCGACGCTATTCCAAGTAGGCTTCGATCACTATACGCGCTTCTTCTGGCAACTCATCGTAGGATGCCATAATTATGTTGTCTTTCTCGATTTTTGAAGTAGACATCTTTAGGGATTCAAAATGCAGCTAGAGGATAGCCGAAAACTTCATACCCAACAAAGTCATCAAAAAGAATGTTGACATGAAAAGAAGTCGCGCTAAACACTGAGCACCTCGTGTGTAATATCCGGCGAGCAGCACCCATGATATCCTGGTCGTGCTGCTATGTTGTGAGACCTTCATTGTCACACACACTCAGGAGGGACCCTGTCGGAGCGCAGAAAGCCGGTGGGTCATCTTTGTTCATCGAGATCAAGAATAGGCAGCAATGTAGAGTGGAAAGAGATCGAGACCACATGAGTTAAGTAAAAGATGAAAGTTAATATAAATTAAGTTTGATCGATTGGTTCATTAATTTCAATCGGCTATGACCCACTCATATTTAAAAGACAGCAAGTCTTAGCCGTACAAGATTAAAACTCTTAATTCAAACTGAACAAAACTTACAGATATGATTCGGCTATGAAACATAAGTCCAAACTTTCTATAATTAACATATCTTTCCTATTTGACCATGTAAACTCTCGTATATCTATCTAAATAGCCTTATCGCTGGTCATGGTACTATTTGGTCATAGCACTATTCATTTGGGTGGTGGTACTGGTTAAAATACTGTTTATCTAATCGGAGATATTGTCCATCTATTCGGAGACACTGATTGCTGATCAAAATTATTGTTCACTAATCGAAGTTAATGTTCACTGATCGGAAACACTGTAAATACTAAATCTTATCATCAACGTCATCAAAGCTTATAGGGGCAAACTCCAGCCCGAGCATCGCGTTAAATGTCTTATTCTCTCGTGAACCTATATATTTTGGTACTTGGATTGTTGCGGCGTCATTGTTTATGATTTCTTTTGCTCCTCGCAAAAAAAGAGAGATTTTTTTCTGGTATATCAAGTATAAATTATGGATACGATATATAATATGAATGCGCTAAGACATTCCTCGGAACTCAGAACCGAATCCAGTCCATGGCTAGATGAAGGACAATGCTTCAGTCTTGTGATACCAATCCAACAAGAATTTTTGCAGGCCTCAAAACGTATAAGCATGAAAGAATCACTGACAAAAACTTAAAGATACAGACAATCCACGCATATGTTATAAGCTCGTACAAACACAGCAGCAGCAACGCTAAAGACTACGTACTCCTGCACGATCCTACCACGGCAACCAGCCGTCAAACCTCTCCTCCACGCATGGCTCCTCCACCGGCTTATGCTTCGCATCTCCGATGACGCCGATAGGCCACCGCGGCTCCTTCGCGGGCAACCTGCTCTCCACGTCCATGCACGGGTTGGCCATCCTCTCGACGAAGCTCTTCGGCGCGCTGGCGTTCCGCATCATGAGTTCGCATTGCGGCGGAGGGCGAAACACCACTGGGCATGCGAAGGTGTCTATCAGAACAAGAACGTGCGCGCCGCCCTCGGCGAGGCGCGGGTCGGCGCATGCCGTAGACACGTGAGCGCAAATGTCCTTGCTGGCCTTGACCACGGCGCCGCGGTCGAACGGGTGCTCGACGCGCGGGAGCACGCCCTCGGCGAGCGCCCGCTCCACGCGCTCCGGTCCGCGCAGCTTCCGCGACGGGCGCCTCCGGAGGTCGATGTCCTCGGCGACCTTCTCGACGATCCGTGTTCTGCCTGGGCCGACGCGGACAGGGAAGTGCCTCCTGATGACGATCCTCACGTCCACCATCAGCGCGGGGGGCGGTCCCGCGGAAGAGCCACCTCGGCCACCGTGGTGGCTCGACGAGGACGAGGGGAAGAAAGTGGCGAGCTGGAGGCGGCTGGCGAGACGAACTGCAGAGACACCACGGACGTGCGCCGCCATGGCGTGGTCTCACTTTCTTGGACGGAGTGGTGACTGGCGAGACTCAACGGATGGATTGTCAACGCGAAGCGAGGCTTGGTATTTAAAGCGGGAGGCAGTGGAGTGGACGGGCTACCCCTTTTCTCGATCGGAATTCGTTTCCGATTCGGTTTGGAATCGTGTTTAATCCGACTGAGAAACGGAGCGCGAACGCATTAGCGACGGGGCCGTCAGGCGCTCAGTCCGATAGAGAAACGGAGCACGATAATGGAAGTTCGGTTTTAGGCCCAAAACCTCTGTAAATTACAGGCCCTATTACTTTTCCGGAGTGGGCTGGAAATTGGTGTTTGGAAGCCTGGTTAGCTCAGTTTTTTACAACGGTTTGAGCCTATTCCGTCGGAATAAAAAACATGGCTAACATGGTCTGAAAAATAAAACGATATCTATCGGGCTCAACCGAGTCCCATGTTCACCTCGGCCAAGTGTTGACTATGGCGGTGACCCTCGGGGATGGCCGGTGACCAGCGAGCGATTCCAACGGCGACTCATCACCATGGTGAGCCAAACCCTATCCCACACCATTGAGTAGCTAGGTTTCTTGGTTCTTGCGGCGAAGCTTCGTTGAGCGTAGTGGCGGTGGGGAGGAGGCCCTGGGGCAGCATATTAGAGAAGAGAGTGAGGCCAGTGAGGAGGAGGTCGTGGGATGAGTGCACGTGGATGGCAGAGGTGTAGAAGACATCAGTCGGGTTAGGCGTGCGGCGGCAGAGGTTTATGGTGAGGTCGTGACGACCGGTAGTGGCGTACATGCGCGGGACGCAGAAGTCGACGACCCGATCGTGGTCGACTCCGGCGTAGACTGCTGCGGCATGGAGCTTGGAGGCACAGCGCGTGGATATGTAGCCCGTGAGGTCGCCGACACGCGGTCGGCTGTGAGGGCGCCATGCTGACCGCCGGAATGTCTGGTCGTGGCAGGGGAAAGGAGCACAACAGTTCAAATTCGAGTTTTGATATGAAGTTGTTTCAAGTATGAGGTCCATTTTGCATGCATGGTTCATGAAAGAGGGAATGTTCATAGAGAAAAATTGTAAAATAAAACAACATCAGAAAGTATAAAAAATAACTTGAAAAAGGGGAAGTCACGAAAAAAGTAACATACGATGAGATATGACTCTGCCAGCAACAAAAGGATTAAAACCTTCCCAGAAAAGGTGCACAACTTTATGCCTTTCATTTCACATTTCCACCTAAGATTACCATGAATTTCTGAAATGAAAGAAACATGTGCAATATTCTCAGTACACTAGAAAGTAGCGTGTATTTCCATCAAAGTTCAATGATTCTGGTTCCCTAATTGCTGTCATGGTTGTTCTTCTTCCTGAACCAGGGAAGTTGATACTGCAATTATCATACTCTTTCCTTCATACAGTAGTAGGAAAGTGATTGAGCATGATCTGATGTAGTCGAGCTTCAACTTGCTTCGCAGACCATTTAGATACTTCAGGTAAATATAACCATAAATAAAGTGCCTTACATCACAAAAATGATTGATGGTTGTACAGTTGTATCTAACATCGAGTATGTTGTATGCAAAATTGGAGGACAAAAATATATGAATTCAGAACTTCTGATACCTAGATGGGAGGACAAGTAAATTGTGGGGAAATGTCATAATTCAGCATGATATATAGTCTCTGGTGCTTTGAACGATCAGCAGAATCGCTCACCGTGCAGATCAGAACTAAACTGAATGAAAAGTGAAGAAGTATTAAAGAACAACTTGAGAAGAAACAAGTTTAGTAATGTAAATTAACTATTATAAGAGTGGGGAAAACCAGCTATTATTGTTATATCTTACATATATAAATTAATGGGGCAACTGTTTAAGTAAATGCAAAAAATAAGTAGAATGCCAATTTTCATAGAATAATTGTTTAAGCAGATGGTAGAACATGGAAAACCTCAACAACTAAGGACAAAATCAGTTGAAACATCGATTCATCTATTCACACCTAGGAACAGAGAACTTCAAGAACACAAGACAAAACAGAGGCAGTTCAGGATGCATGATTTGCAGACAAAATTCAAGAGGAATGGCAAATCAGAGAGATAGCCACCAAAACGTATAGTACTACTGAGTGTCAATAATGAAGAATGTAACCAACGCTAATGGCAAAAATGAAAGATCAAATCAAAGAACTTAATTCCAGTAACTCTAGTAAATCAACATAGTGCACATGGAGATTATTTACTGAACATGGAGATTTCAGGAATAATAATACATGGCTTCAGCTCCATTTAGAGGAAGACACCTCAAGAAGGATTTGTTAGTAAATAGCATCTAAAAATCATATACTAGTTAATGCAACCTAATCACAATCCGGATCATGCCCGCACAAAAGGAAAATTCCAACCCTCCTAACCTCGCCTCACCATCAATTGCCAATCTTTAGCACTTCTGTGTTCGAGTCCCCACAGACGGCGCGCTGTTGGAGCAAGAGATCGTCTTGCCCTAGCAAGTACGGCAAGAGTTTCTTCTAATGAGGAGACTCAAGTTTGGAGACAAAGTTTGAGAGAAAGGAACACAATAAATGTATTGATAGTAGAAAAATGGATCGGTCTAGGGAGAGTATCATAGCGTGACTTTGTGTTTGTGCACCTTTGTGTCTTGTGTGTTGCCCCTTGTGTTGTGTTGAGCATTGTCCTTGTGACCCGTCCCTGCCCAGATGACCACGACCCCCTACTTATAGGGTGGTACGTAGCTTAGTGTATAAGTTATCACGATGTATAAATATCTAGGACCTGACCGATTTACTGGGTCTTATCCTGGATAACTACTTTTTACCTTACATAGAAGATAAATATCTACCGTGATAACTATTGTAGTGCCTACCCGTTAAGGGGTGAGCCGGTCGCCAATTGCGGCTCAGCGCTACTCTGTCGGGGGTGTCAGGACAACTTTCATCGCACTGAGGTGTCAGGATAAGCACTACTTGCACCGGCATTAATCGCCCGTCATCTCGCGTCAGGTGGTTCCAGGGGGTGTCCTTTTTTCCCCGATATTATCTCCGGAGACCTACTGCATCTTTAGGTTTTGGAAGGCCACACAGGAACCAGAAGGGTGACCCGAAGGGGTCCGCAGCCTCCAGGAGCCAGGCCTCCTGCTGAGAGTCCGGAGGCCGAAGGCTTCGAAGGGGTTTGCTATAGCTCCAAGTTTTGGGAAGGCCACGTACATACTAGAGAGGTTGCCCGAAGGGGCCCGCAGCCTTCAGAAGTTGGGCCTCCTGCTGAGGGTCCGAAGGCTGAAGACCTTTGATAGCAATCTTCAAGCATTGTCCTCAGGCTAGTCTATTTTCCACAAATAATTACTAGCAATAGGTTTTCTCAAATTTTGCTCCTCGTGTATTTGTAAAACTAAAGATATAATCTTTTCTGCCAAAGTCTCATCAACCATCTTTTGAACACTATTAGCCATGGATGCACCAACATATTGATCAATCATACTAGCAACTTCTTCATACGAAGGAGAAGGCTGAGCACTTACATTGGTCAACACCTTAGGGGTATGATCGACGGGTGGTGGATAATCTTCTTTCTTGAATACACCTTGCCGAATCTTCACATAGCGCGAGAGCAACTGTTGCCGACGCTATTCCAAGTAGGCTTCGATCACTATACGCGCTTCTTCTGGCAACTCATCGTAGGATGCCATAATTATGTTGTCTTTCTCGATTTTTGAAGTAGACATCTTTAGGGATTCAAAATGCAGCTAGAGGATAGCCGAAAACTTCATACCCAACAAAGTCATCAAAAAGAATGTTGACATGAAAAGAAGTCGCGCTAAACACTGAGCACCTCGTGTGTAATATTCGGCGAGCAGCACCCATGATATCCTGGTCGTGCTGCTATGTTGTGAGACCTTCATTGTCACACACACTCAGGAGGGACCCTGTCGGAGCGCAGAAAGCCGGTGGGTCATCTTTGTTCATCGAGATCAAGAATAGGCAGCAATGTAGAGTGGAAAGAGAACGAGACCACATGAGTTAAGTAAAAGATGAAAGTTAATATAAATTAAGTTTGATCGATTGGTTCATTAATTTCAATCGGCTATGACCCACTCATATTTAAAAGACAGCAAGTCTTAGCCGTACAAGATTAAAACTCTTAATTCAAACTGAACAAAACTTACAGATATGATTCGGCTATGAAACATAAGTCCAAACTTTCTATAATTAACATATCTTTCCTATTTGACCATGTAAACTCTCGTATATCTATCTAAATAGCCTTATCGCTGGTCATGGTACTATTTGGTCATAGCACTATTCATTTGGGTGGTGGTACTGGTTAAAATACTGTTTATCTAATCGGAGATATTGTCCATCTATTCGGAGACACTGATTGCTGATCAAAATTATTGTTCACTAATCGAAGTTAATGTTCACTGATCGGAAACACTGTAAATACTAAATCTTATCATCAACGTCATCAAAGCTTATAGGGGCAAACTCCAGCCCGAGCATCGCGTTAAATGTCTTATTCTCTCGTGAACCTATATATTTTGGTACTTGGATTGTTGCGGCGTCATTGTTTATGATTTCTTTTGCTCCTCGCAAAAAAAGAGAGATTTTTTTCTGGTATATCAAGTATAAATTATGGATACGATATATAATATGAATGCGCTAAGACATTCCTCGGAACTCAGAACCGAATCCAGTCCATGGCTAGATGAAGGACAATGCTTCAGTCTTGTGATACCAATCCAACAAGAATTTTTGCAGGCCTCAAAACGTATAAGCATGAAAGAATCACTGACAAAAACTTAAAGATACAGACAATCCACGCATATGTTATAAGCTCGTACAAACACAGCAGCAGCAACGCTAAAGACTACGTACTCCTGCACGATCCTACCACGGCAACCAGCCGTCAAACCTCTCCTCCACGCATGGCTCCTCCACCGGCTTATGCTTCGCATCTCCGATGACGCCGATAGGCCACCGCGGCTCCTTCGCGGGCAACCTGCTCTCCACGTCCATGCACGGGTTGGCCATCCTCTCGACGAAGCTCTTCGGCGCGCTGGCGTTCCGCATCATGAGTTCGCATTGCGGCGGAGGGCGAAACACCACTGGGCATGCGAAGGTGTCTATCAGAACAAGAACGTGCGCGCCGCCCTCGGCGAGGCGCGGGTCGGCGCATGCCGTAGACACGTGAGCGCAAATGTCCTTGCTGGCCTTGACCACGGCGCCGCGGTCGAACGGGTGCTCGACGCGCGGGAGCACGCCCTCGGCGAGCGCCCGCTCCACGCGCTCCGGTCCGCGCAGCTTCCGCGACGGGCGCCTCCGGAGGTCGATGTCCTCGGCGACCTTCTCGACGATCCGTGTTCTGCCTGGGCCGACGCGGACAGGGAAGTGCCTCCTGATGACGATCCTCACGTCCACCATCAGCGCGGGGGGCGGTCCCGCGGAAGAGCCACCTCGGCCACCGTGGTGGCTCGACGAGGACGAGGGGAAGAAAGTGGCGAGCTGGAGGCGGCTGGCGAGACGAACTGCAGAGACACCACGGACGTGCGCCGCCATGGCGTGGTCTCACTTTCTTGGACGGAGTGGTGACTGGCTAGACTCACGGATGGATTGTCAACAATGCGAGGCTTGGTATTTAAAGCGGGAGGTAGTGGAGTGCACGGGCTACCCCGTATCTCAATCGGAATTCCTTTCCGACTCGGTTTGGAATCCGAACGAGGGCCCGTCTGGCTCCTCCGTTCCGTTTGTCTTACGAATCGCGATAAACAGCGGCCGTCTGGCCCCTCTTTTTTTGCCAAGTCACAGGAGCTGTATTAATCATGGGACGTAAGATCCATCGGATGCTCCAATGACCCGTTACAATGTTAAAAAATAACATTTACAATATCCAAAGTTAATGTTTGTAATATTAAAAATACACACTAAAATAGCTCGTTGTATGTATCCGAATTCAAAAAACAATTTCTACCGTAACATCACTCCATGTTACACGCAACATTTTCAGGTGAAACCCCACGAGATCACTCGACCTTAAGCTCGTGCAACTGATTTTAAATGAGATCGACTTCTTGACTAATCTTACTACAAGACTAGCATGATAAAGATCCTAATCTATAAAATTGAATTTTCCACTCGTAAATACAACATCAACCACCCTAAACAACTGTAACATCCAAAAGTTACTATTGTAGCATCTCAAAACATATATTGTAACATCCCAAAGCACCTAATGCATTAGTCCAACTAAATCACATATAGCAGCATCTCCAATTATCTGTTGCAGCATCCTTAATCATATGTTGCAACATCCAAAATTATCTGTTGCGACATCCCAAATCATATCAAAAAAATCATCTCAAATCACATGTTACAACATAAAAAACACTAATAATAACATCTTAAATAGATTGATGCAATATCGAAAAATACAAAATCCTCAAAATCACATGTTGCAGCTTTCACCACCTGTTTCCTCTTCAACCAATAAACTCTACTTATGGCTGTGACATATTTGTTGTGCTCCAACCAATGAGCTTGGACCCAAATCGATATCTCCTGTAACAAATCTCTACGATGAACACACATAAATAGATAAGTCACACACTGATAACTTCTAGCTCATGCCTCGGTTGTTAATCGGGGTGATAGGTGCAGAAAACATGTCTAGTAAGAGGTACTTACGTGATGTCGCGAAGGAACCAAGAACCAAAGAGATAGTGCATTAGGAGAAGAAGGGCGACACGACCCCCTACTCCTTCGCTGGGTAGCCTCCCAAAGTGAGGTCACTGTGAGATGCTTCTATGTGGGAGCAATGCGCTGCATGCAGGAGCTGGGCAAGGTTCGGAGCTACCAGAAGAAAAGGAATCTTGGAGTTTGAGAGGCAATGGCAAAGAGATGTTTAGATGGTAGCAGGTTAGGCAGGATAACGATGAGTAGTGTTAGTTGTGTAGGGAGGAGGATGAGCCATGCTACCACATAGACATAAACAATTTATTTGAATGAGGGATGGGCCAGAGAGAAGTACTAGCGAGCCGCGGGAGCGAGACATCTGATTTCTCCGTTGGATTCGGATGTCTGAGGGGAAGCATTATGCGCAGGAGTACAATCTCGGGCGAGCACGTCCACTAGGAAGTTTGGAACGCAGCTCGACACACCATTTTTTCTCATGTGCCCAGGCATCTATGTCATCAGTCACTCGATGGCCCAATTTGATTTTGCTGCATTTCGTCAATTTCCGGCTTAACAAAATTTGTTTGCTTTCATTATCTAAAAAACAAAAATTGCTTTCAGGACCTCTAAATCCCACTTCCTGCTGTCAGCCCTGGTCAGAGCGGCCACCGTCACAGCTGCAGCTGAAGAAGCCGGATCAGTGGCCGTAGAAAACACATTCGAGGGGGTCCGGCCAATCCTCTTAATTATGGCTCCGCTGAGAATATCCATCCCACGCAACAAAGCACGCCAAGTAAGAGCTCCTCTTCTTTCTTGTTCCATTAACCGATATGCGCATGCTGGCAGCCACGAAATCGAAGACTCCATTCATGGACCGACCCACCACCGTCGTGAGGCCCAGGTAGCGCTCTCCCAAAGCTTCTGTTGCTATGTCCAGGATACCCATCACCTCTTGTTTGGTTGAGACCTCAGAATTTTCACTGAAAAAAATCGCCGACTTCTGCTTGTTTACGAGTTGGCCACAGCCGGTTTGGTATGGTAGTCATCAAGAATACCTGCTGTTCGTTCAGCTCCTTCCGACGCCTCCGAAAAAATCATGCGGTCATCTGCAAAGAGCAAGTGGGAGATCCAAGGAGCGTGACGACTAACTCCGATCCCGTGATAAATATATGTCGGAGCACAAAAAAGAAAGAGGTAGGGCGAGATGATCCCCTGCCTGATGCCTCTAGTTGGTTTAAAAACCGGTGAGAACATGCCATTGACCCTCACAGAAAAGTAATCCGAGGTCACACGTTTCATAACCAGAGTAACCCGTTGATTCGAAAACCCAAGAGCCAGCATAATCGATCTCAAATACTCCCACTCAACCCGGTCATACGCCTTGGCCATGTCCAGCTTGATAGCACAAGCTCCTTTCTTTCCTTTCTTCTTGCGCTGGTAATGAATCACTCGTATGCAATCAGCACGTTGTCAGTGATCAAACGACCCGGGACAAAAGCACTTTGTTCTTCCAAGACAATATCATCTAAGGATACATCTCACTCTGTTGGCCAACGTCTTTGAGCAAATTTTGTAGATCACATTGCATAAAGAAATTGGGCGAAATTGAGTGAGCTCTTGAGGGTTTGATATCTTTGGGATCAGCAATAGCAACGTCTTATACCCTGTTTGGCAAAGCTGAAACTTATGAGTTTTTTTTCTAAAAAGTTGTTTATCTAAAAAGTTATTTATATCTTCTGAGAAAAACGGTTAGCTTATGAGTTTAATTTTTAGCCTCTCAGCATACCAGATTTTTAGAAAAACTAATCTCAACCGACTTATCAATTTTTAATTCATTTTACCAAAAACCAGCTTATCAAAAAAGTCATAAGTCAGCAATAAGTTTAGCGTTTGTTTCAACTTATCAACTTATCAGCTTTTTTATAAGCAGAAGCTATTGATAAGCAGAAACAAACACGACTTATATGTCCTCCGACATCTCTCCTCCATTGAGAAAACCCAGAAGTGCTACAATGACATGGTTCGATTCTTGACTAGATCCCAATGTTTTTGAAAGAACCCCGCCGTAAAACCATCCACTCCGAGGATTCATTTGGGCCAATGTGGAAGAAAGAAGTTTCTACCTTCTCTGGTGCATAGTCACCTAATACGAGGTTAATGCCGTGTTCCCCGACCTTGGGACGCCATTCCGAATCGAGGGTTAGGGTCAAACAGGATCGACGCCCCAAATACTGCAGAGTCATCCCACCTTTGCTGCACAGCTCTATAGTGGGAATACGACGGGACGAGACAAAGATGAGGCATACCTTGTGATGCAGTGCCACGTCTATGAGACCATCTCCATCTTTGTCGTCATTGGTGCGCGGACGGCTGAGGGAGGACCATGTTGGTAGAGCGCAGAGGGTGGTCCTCGTTGGCATACCGCAAATAGCGGACCTCATCGTTGTGGAGCGTGAATGGCGCAAATAGTGGACCTCATTGCCGTGGAGCGTGGATGGCGAACCATATGTGTTGCTAGATGGCGGCCGGCGGTGGGTGATCCGTTGCAGCGGCAACCATGTGTTGTGGGAGCAGAGAGAAGCAGCTACAAGAAAAATGATGCCGCGGCGACTTACCTGTGTACGTGTGCAGTGAGTTGGGAGAGGTTAGGGCATGTAGTGGTCTGAGTGGGCCATCCAATGGCAGCCATAGTAGCCCATCTCTTCTTTTATTTCCTTTTCTTTTTTATTTCTTGTTTTTAAACGTGTGATGCATTTGTTTGTGATCCATCACATGACGCAGTCTGGAATGTGACACAATAGTAAATAGTTCAACACTAAAGTTTCTAATGCTCACTCAAAAAAGAAAATTTATACATAAATTTCTAATTTTGTATTTTATATATTAAAAGTAGTATACAATCTGGGATCGTGACTTCACTTTGTGCTTGTCCCGGTGTCATCGACTCGAAATACTTAGGTCATCACTCCGTATTGCGAATTATCGTCCTAAAGAGGTATACCTCTTTGTACCCCATTTTTCTCAAGTGTCTACCCGCGTCTCTCGACCCCGTTTCTCAACCCAATCGACCAAGAATTCTAGTGACTATGCTCTAGAGTAATGGGACAGTCTAGCTTCCGGTGTATTTCCTCAGTAACTTTGTGGGGGGACGTGCTGACAAACCAACTCAGGTTGCAACACTTCTTGGGCCGTGAAAATGTTCTGATAGAAAGAACTTGCCAACACTTCCATTTCTTCTCTTGGTCCACAGTGGTGGAGCCATCCTCCTTCCACAAAGAAACGATCCGGCTGAGGCATACGTGCTCTATTTGAGGCCTTGGCCTGAAGAAACGAGGTGCTCCGGTCACCATCTCGAAGCCAATCGATTGGAGACCATTCAACCAACTGTTTCATGGGACCCCGTTCTCGTCGTGTAGGAAGAGTACGAACCCGTTCCTTCCGTCGGAATATTTAGGTCTGGTGTACGTACCTGAGTGAGAACCAACACTCGGCTCCTTTGATGGTTTCCTCTTCCAGGGCGCCTGCTTATTCAGAGTTAACTAATCCTTCCGAAAGAGTTCCTTTGCTGCTTCTGGGTTCTTTGGGCCACCATGGTTTTGTCCATCCCCTCAGGAGAGAGATATGTTCCTCCTCGTCATCTCCATTCCCTGCCATGCTTCCACTAGTAGAGCATCGTTCATTTCCGGACCACCCCGAAGAGGAACGACCGTGTCTAGACTCTAGAGCCAGTTGACGAGCTACTGCCATATATTTCCGTAGCCGCCTGACTAAAACTCTAAAATTTCTTTTTCTTCTCTTCTGGCGCTCTGAGCTTGAAGATCAATAGGAGTTTCTCCTCTGTATTGCGTGGTGCAGGATTACGGCACTCAATTTCCGTGTGTCACATTAATCCACAAGAGTATCAGAAGAACGGCAACTTCTCAAATTGAATCTCGTACCACTTGGGATCTCCATGTTGGTCCGTCTTCAGCATAACTCCCCGTCGCAGCGGTTTTGCAATTTCAATAAGAACTCGAGCTCGAAGAAACGAGCCGCTAGCCTTTTCATTGCCATCCACGTCCACCTTCTCCACTTCGCCAATAAGGCCAGCCACTCGAGTCCTCCTTTTCTTGTTCATCCAGCCAAAGGGTAGGTTCAACACCCTAACCCAGATTGCCATCGAGTCAAAACATACATCCGAAGGACGCAGATTCTCATTGTATTCCTGGAGTCTCACAGCAGGCTTGCCCACCACCCACGGAGATCCGTCAAGAACCCTCTCCTTACCGAGGGTGGTACCAAATTCCACTATGGGCAAGGTTTTTTTTTTTCCGATAAGGAGCTTTATTAACTCATATTGTTATAACAAGATGATTACAATTAATATAAGTCTCTTCTGATCTCTCCGTATCAAAGATGCACACAGCCAAAAAATAAGAAAGAAAACAAAAAAACACTAAGAGACAGGAAGCAGAAGCGGTGCAGACCATAGGCAACCTCTAAAATTATTAATTCCGAATGCGAAGTCTAGAACACCAGCCAAGGCTGACAAAGGACTTGACTACTTGCTCCGGTTGCTGACATGCCATAGAAGTTATATGTTGAGATTCCGGCTGAAGCAGCATAGACCAAGTAAGCCAATACGTACATGTAAAATAACCTGCAAAGAGATGAAGGTTTCTTGTTATTGAAAATAAAGTGGTTCATACAACGTTGTATTGACGAGCACAAGGCTGTCGCTCTAACCAATATATTAGCTTCCAGACATTTACTAAGACTTCATAACCAGCTTCCCATCATATGGGCCGCTCTTCGAGGTGGGTAAAAGTTTGTAACTACATGGATGATGAGCCTGGTGGAACGAGCAAATTGACACTTAAAAAAGAGATGCTTAATTGTTTCATCTTTACGACAAAAGCAACACTTTTAACTACATTGCCATCTTCTTTTCTTTAGGTTGTCCTTCGTGAGTAAAACCTCTTGCCGAATGTACCAAAGGAAGATTCTAATTTTAGATGGTACTTTTAGTTTCCACATATGTTTATTTTTGTGTGGCGTATCGACTTGTTTTAACGCTTTGTATAATGAATTCACCGAGAATTGACCATTTTGGGTCATATTCCAATTAAACTCATCTCGCTCATTAGTGATATCGATACTATTTAAAATTGCCAACATCTCATGTAAAGCTATCAACCGAGCACCTTTTAGGTTCCGTCAGAAAAGAGAGATTCTCCTAGGGAGATTGGATCATCTCGGCTACAGTTTTTCTTTATGTCGGGCTATGCTGTACAAGCTGGGGTATTGGTCACGCAGAGGAGTGTCTCTTAGCCATGTGTCTTCCTAGAATCTGATTTGTGATCCATCCTTTATGGCGAAAGTGCTTGTTGGGGGTTGCCATCAAGAACCCCTGACACCCTTGGCTCCGCCAACCTATGTCCGGAGGCCATCAGGCTTAGAACCTCTCCGACGCTGCCATGAAGACCCAAGTGACCCCTGGAGCCTTGGGGGGGTGAGAGCCCCCCAGTAATACCACCGGGAGGGGGTTCTACCGTCCACGTGGTGTCTACCACGATATGTTCGACATTTAATGATGGTCTACTTTGGTACCGACCTGACACGCCAAACAGGATCGGCTCCATAGTCGGTGACCGACCAAAGTACTGTGGCCACTTGCTGCCACAGTCACTACCACGGTTAGGTGATATCATCAGAGTAGCTGATATTTGGACTTGTGCTTGAGCAATGTTTTACTAGGTTGGTCCTATGTTCCGGTTGTATGGTGGTAACTTGTATCTCCACCCCTATAGGGGCATGCTTATATACTTACACTCTGAAAGGCAATATAAATATTGACCGTGAGCACACGGTGCCAAGGGGGGAAATTTGACTGATCGCTCTAGGCATTCCTTTCCTCTCCACTTCTCTAAGCTTGAGCCACTCTAGTGAGTTAGCTCACGCAGCATCTTGTTTGCGGAAGACATTTTTTTTCCACTCACACCTAGCGCAAAACATGGGGATCTAGAATGGTGTATCACTCGAAGAGGCAAGATGCCACCCAAGAAAAAGACCGTCAAAGTGGAGTCCCGAGTGGCTGGCTCCACGGTGACCGCCAAACACGCGCTATGACGATTCCAGTGCCCCAACCAAGGGCGATGATGATTCCATGCTCAAGAGGAACAAGAGCCCCGTGGCCACCATCGATATGGCCATGATCCCGGCTGCGGCTGACGCTAGGGTCCCACCAGTTCATAGGCCCTTTAGTAGAAGTACGGTGAAAGCATCGTGGCACCCCAAAGGGTTGCGGCTAAGGCCGCAATTGTACATGCTGCCATGGCCAGCCAGTAGGCACACGTGGTGGCCTCAGACCCAACTGAATGAGCTATAGGTGGCCTTTGGGATGTGCAACAAGCTACAATCATAATTGAGGTCGCTCCTAGGACGACTGATGCGGTGGTGACTCGGGCTCTGGGGGGCAGTGAGGGCATCATCTGTGCCCCTCATCGTCCCTAAACACCACCCCTAGTCAGTCCGCACACAGCTGAGCCTTGAGCCCATTGGCGTCAGGCTCCACTCCTAGACTCTAACTCTCCCTTGCAGGTCGTGCCCTTCCCAGACGGGTTCCAGACCCCAAACTTCCTAAATCTAAGGGTGATTTAGACATGGAGGAGTTCCTTCACTCGTACGCCCTCGCCATTGAGGCCAACGGAGGCGAGCAGGCCACTATGTCCAAGTGCTTCACCCTCGCTTTGGAGGAGGTAGCCCTCCAATGGTTCTGGAACCAGGGGCCATCTACGCGTGGGCCCAGCTCTGAGATACCTTCTGCAACAACTTCTAAGGCACCTTTGTTGAGCTGGTGACCTCTAGGAGTCTGTTCGTTATTAGGCAATAGCTGGGTGAAACCCTCTGGGAGTACTTTCGAAGGTTTGTCCAAACAAAGGCCCAAATAAAATGCATCTCGGAGTTATCGATCATCGACGCATCAACCCAAGGTCTAGCCACTGGGCCCCTTTTCGATCGACTACATCAGCGCCCGGTGCACACGGTGGGTGCCCTCATGTGCAAGTTTAAGGAATACGCTCGTGCATAGTAGGAGCAGCTCCGCTGGGATGCCATGGATACTGTCACGGCCCCCTCCATCAAGCCCGTGAAGCCAACCTCGGAAGTGGGATCCTTAGGACCAATCGTCTGCCCTAGCAAAAAGGGCCTCCAACGAAGCTGAGGGCTCCGGAGCACGCAGATCCTGATAGCGCCTACGACATAGCATCCACAACATCAATCATGCACGAGGCACTCTGAACCAGCCTCAATCTGTGGGGCACAGCAAAGGGTGCTCCGGTGCCTTCTTCGAGTGCTGGCGCGCCCCCGGCCGACAACCTAAAGAGGGGTACTGGTGCACTCTGCACGAGGCCAGACATGCCCACAATACTGAAGACTGTTGGACCCTCGTAACCTTCCGAGAGGAATACCTCGAGCGGCAAGCAGCGCACATGGTAGAAGATAGGATCGGAGATGAGAGACCTGGAGGTCGTAGGCCTGCAGAGGACCGCCAGGATGATCATCTAGCCTTTCCAAACCCTCCTCAGCTAGCTCTGCCCCCTCCGCCTTTACCCCCCCACAGTGCAGCACATCAAAGGGGAGACTATTCTCGGCAAGTGGTCCTAGCCATAACGGGAGGGGGAACCTCCAATGGCTCCTTGAAGCAAAAGCGGTGAGACTACGCATGTGGGGTTAACCATGTCGAGGCAACCATCATCCACAATTGAGTCCAGGGGTGAACTTTCCCCACATGCCTTCGACGATGCTATGGGGGTGAACTTTCCCCACACAGACGCCCTAGTCATCAAGATCGACATCACTGACGTCGAAGTCCAGAGGTTGCTAGTCGATAGAGGAAGCTTCGTGGATCTTCTCTTTGTGCATGCCTTTTACTAGCTCTGCATTCCATGGGGCCAGCTCTCTCTAGCCCAGAGGCCCCTTCAGGGGTCTAACGGGGTCCCACTTGACACCCTGGGCCCGATATAGCTTCATGTCACCTTCAGCGAGGGCTCCGTCGCATGGACCGAGGTGATCACCTTCAACGTTGTGCATGTACCCTACGTGGTAGCCTAAGTCAGGGCACTACGAACAAATTCGAAGCGGTCCGCCATCACAACTACCTCTGCATGAAGATGCCGAGTCCCCAAGGGCTAACCTACATCCATGGCAATCAAGGCTTGGCTAGGCTCATCGAATACAAGCACCCTGTCCTACTTGACAGCCACCACATCCACAATGTGGCCAAAGGCCTCCTCGAAGACCCCCCCTTTGACGTGCCTCGAGCACCATGGCACTCTGAAGCCATGACTAGAGGGGGATGTCAGGCATGTCCCATCGGGTATAGGCCACCTCGACCGGACCTTTCAGATCTAGGAGGACCTCACTCCAAAGTAGGAAACTCATCTCCTAGCTGTCTTGCAGGCCAACATTGATGTTTTCACATGGTCTTCGCAAGACCTCCCTGGAGTTGACCGCCACATCATCAAGCATGCCCTCCGAGTTGACCCACAAGCCAAGCCCATACATCAGGGGCTTTGCAAGCTGTCCTCTGAGTGGGCAGACGCTGCGCAGGAGGAAGCCTAGAAGCTGTTGAAAGCCAACGTCATCCGTGAAGTCATCCACTCTGAGTCACTATCGAACCATGTCCTAGTTAAGAAGCCTAATGGGAAGTGGCACATGTGTATCGACTTCACAACGCTCATCAATGCCTACCCCGAGATCTATACCCACTCCCTCGCATCGACCAGCTCATGTATACCACCTCCGGATGTGAGTTATTGAGCTTCCTAGACGCATACTCTGGATACCACCAAGTGTGGATGGCTGCGAAAGACAAAGGCAAAACTAGCTTCATTACCTCCTTCGGGGTGTACTTCTACATTCGGATGCCTTTTGGCCTCCGAAATGCTAGAGCCACCTTCTCCTGCTTGGTGTGCAAAATCCTAGAATGACAGCTAGGCCACAACATAGAGGCCTACGTCAAAAACATCGTCGTAAAATGCAAGCTCGAAGCCGAACACGTTGTTGACCTTCAAGAAACCTTCAAAAGCCTCCGAGTTGTAGGCATGCGGCTCAATCTGGAGAAGTGTATCTTCAACGCCAAACCTGGCAGGTTGTTGGGATACCTCGTCTCCAGGAGAGGCATCGAGGCAAACCCCAGCAAGATCCATGTCATCACAGAAATGGCACCCCCCCCCCACACAAACATGAAGGGGGTCCAGCGACTGGCCACTCACCTCACAGCCCTCAGTTGTTTCCTCGCCCGGTCCACCGAACACAACCTTCCATTATTCAAAGCACTAAGTGGCTCCGAGCCTTTCAAATGGTCGGTGGAGTTCCAGGACGCCTTCGAGGCCCTCAAGGCCCACCTAACCGACCTCAAGACACTCGAAATACCCCCTCCCTATTGAAGGGATCCTCTTGTACTTATCCGCCTCCACCTCCATTGTAAGTGTTGTACTCATGCTAGAGGAGGAGAATGAAGGCCACTATATGCAGAGGGCAATCTACTATATTTTGGAGGCCCTAGTTGGGGCCATAACGCACTATAGTGAGCTAAAAAAAATGGCATATGCCCTTCTGGTGGCCTCATGCATGCTTCGGCACTACATCCTCACCCAAGACATCATAGTACCAACCTCTTACCCACTTGGCAACATGTTATATAATCAAGAGGCGACATGATGCATAGGCATGTGGGCTATAGAACTAGCACCCTTCACAGTGAAGTTTGTGGCTCGCTCGGCCATCAAGTCGCAGGTCCTAACCGAATTCGTCGCCGAATGGACTCCCCACCTCAGGGCCCCTAGCAGCACCTCCCCAAGATGTATGGACAATATACATGGATGGAGCCTATGGGTCCAGCAACGCGAGGGGCGGGGCAATCCTCATCTCCTCGACTGGACAACAAGTCGCATTCACTGCTCACTTAGAGTTCAAGATAACCAACAACATCACCAAATATGAAGTCATCCTTTCGGGGCTCTGGAAGGCTCGAGCCTTAGGAGCCACTAGACTCGTCATGAAGACAAACTCTCAGGTCATCGTTGGCCATGTTAACAAGAGTTTCCAGGCTTAGCATCTGGACCTGGTGAAGTACCTCAAAGCCATCTGCAAAGCCGAGGGGTCATTCCAGCATCTTAGTAGGAAGCATACCACATACGAACAACCAAGATGTCGATGCCTTGGCCAAAGTTTCCACTAGGAGCGGGGCCCTTCGACCGGGGGCCTTCTTCGAAGTCCTCCACAAGTCAGCAGTAGGTACCTTTGACGGGGTTGTCGCCATCGTCCTCTCCATTAACTCCCGGTCTGGAGGCCCCCTCCTCTCCTTCCTAAATGGAACGGAGGACCCTGACAACCCCGTTGAGCTCTACCGCATTGAGCAGCGTGCTAGGGGCTACCTCCTGATGGACGGAGCCCTTTAAAAGGCCGGAGTCTGCACCCCCCTCCTCCGTTGTGTCGCTAAGGAGCAGGGAGTAGGGAGCAACATGGAATGCAGAGGCACTCCATAGGTGTTATGTGTAGAAAACCTTTACCTCTCCTCATTTTGTAATGTACCCGGGGCAAGCCTTTGTCCACATTTTGCAATGCATGGAACATCAACCAAATATCCCCATCTAACTCGACCTCGAAGGGCAGAGGCCTCAGTAGCATTGAGTACAAGGCTCTGCCACCTCGAAGGCCATAGACCTCGGTAGAGTTGAGTACAAACCTTTGCCACCTTGAGGGCCATAGGCATCAGTAGTGTCGAGTACAAAGCTTTGCCACCTCGAGGACCATAGGCCTCGATAGCGTCAAGTACAAACCTCCGCCACCTTGAAGGTCACATGCCTTGGTAGCTTAAGTACAAACCTCCTTCACCTCGAAGGCCATAGGCCTCGATAGCATCGAGTACCAACCTCTGCCACCTCGAGGGCCATAGGCCTCGGTAGCATCGAGTACAAAGCTCCACCACCTTGAAGGCCATAGGCCTCCGAGCGTCGAGTACAAAGCTCCACCACCTTGAAGGCCATAAATCTCAGTAGTGTCGAGTACAAAGATCCACCACCTTGAAGGCCATAAGCCTCAGAGTAGCGTCGAGTACAAACCTCTGCCACCTCGAAGGCCGTAGGCCTCGGTAGCGTCGAGTACCAACCTCCGCTACTTCGAAGGCCAGAGGCCTCAGTACCATCAAGTGTACAAACCTCCGCTATTTCGAAGTCCATAGGCCTTGGTAGCGTCGAGTACCAACCTCCGCTACTTCAAAGGCCACAGGCCTCGATACCATCGAGCGTACAAAACTCCACTACTTCAAAGGCCAAAGGCCTCGGTACCGTCAATCGTACAAACCTCTGCTACTTCTTAGTCCATAGGCCTTGGTAGAATTGAGTACCAACCTCTGCTACTTCGAAGGCCATAGGCCTCGATACCGTCGAGCCTACAAACCTCCATTACTTCGAAGGCCATAGGCCTTGGTAGTGTCGAGTACCAACCTCCGCCACCTTGAAGGCCATAGGCCTCAGTAGCGTCGAGTACCAACCTCTGCTACTTCGATGGCCATAGGCCTCAGTACCGTCGAGCGTTAAAAATCTCTGCTACTTCGAAGGACGGAGGCCTTGGTACCATCGAGCATACAAACCTCCGCTACTTCGAAGGACATAGGCCTCGGTAGTGTCGAGTACCAACCTCCGCCACCTTGAGGCCCATAGGCCTCAGTAGCGTCAAGTACAAACCCCTACTACTTCGAAGGCCAGCAGGTCTCGGTAGCGTCAAGCTTCCACCGCCTCTAAGGCCTCGATAACGTCCAGCGTCAAACCCATGCTCTAATTGTAGGCCTCAAACCAAGAATCTCACAATGAGATCACCATTATGATGCTTCGTCACTCTAGTCGCACATAAGACACCTAAGCATCCCTCTAGTCACACTCTGCAACCACTATTGACCGCAACATGCGTGGGGGCCAGGAAAGGGGAAGCTTATGGAGCATAGGTACGAGGAGTTATAGAAGGCGAGAAGGGAAGCAAAGTTAACACATCACAATCTTATTTATACAATAAGTACAAAAATGACACTTGACGATGTGCTTTACAATCAATCCTGTCCTAATAGATGAGCTAGGCTATGACGCCTTCTGGTGGGCTGATTCCACCCTCCAGAGCCACCAACCCCACGGTCGGATAGGTACACGAGGTGACATCACGCATAACCTAAACACGAGCACCTCCTATCGAAGATGGAGTCTCATTGAGCCTGAGAAGATGAGGCTTCCACCTGGAAGGGGTGGGAGTCAAAAGTTGAGAAATCCAAGTCCCCCGAAAATGATGAGGCCTCTGTGGTCTCCGCATCCTCAATCTTGATCCGGGCCATGAAGTCCTCAAAGATGTCTAATGGACCATTCTATCAGAGTTCTGTGGGAGAACAAAATGTCGAGAATCACGTGGGCTAGCGACATCAAAAACCCTCCACCACTCGTCTATCCCTACGAAACTTGGGCCAACCTCTGAAGCAGAAGCAGAAGGGTCCTTCGTCTCCTCCTTAACCAAGATATCGGCGGCCACGTCTGAGTCCACGCATCCTTGAGAATCGTGAGGTAGGAGAAGCGCTCTCGCCTCATGTGACGTAGCGTAGGTTCATTTGATTGGGGCGCACTGGGCCCTGCTCTAGAAGCGGCAGCTCGAACACTCGAGAACATTTCTCTTGCTTCGGGTCACCAAACCTATATGCACAAATGCTTCTCAAGGGTCAGCCGCGTGGCATGCATATCCTAGCACAACGCACAAATAAATGGATAAGGCGCAAAGGAGACATATCTCCACAAAAGTTGGCGAGCGAAGTCAAAAATACATGAAATGAGAGCCGAGTTAACATGCAAGGTCTCCAACCCCTGTAGTAAAGGGAGAGACGAAAAAGCAAGGCCTACTCAGAGCTACACCTTTACCTGCTGATCCTGTGAAGCGTTGCCCGTGCTCAGAGACTATTCCCACAGAGCGACATCTCAGCGAGGAGGCAGCCCACGCAAGTAGATATCATGTGGTGGTGGCAGCACAAGTGAGGAGGCCTCCAAGTGCGAAGCCTTACCTCTCACAAGGGGGTCCGAGCGAGGAGCTCCTCATGCACTTTATTTCACATGATCTGCTATAAAACACAGAGTCATGGGTCCAAGGCTGCACGGATTTCCGTCGGAGGTGCCTCAGGCTAGAGGTCCTCAACCACGAAGTCTAAGGCTGACTGCCCTAGTGCTTCAAATTAGAGGCACCCTACGCAGTGTAGCAGTGCTAGTTAAAACATTGAGGCCACATGGATGCTGGAGTTGGCGTAGGCCTCAGCGGTGCTAGCTATCACCCCCGTTATGGTCCAGAGCTAGCGGATTTTTAGGGCAAGACCTTCGGGCTAGAGGGTAATGGTGGGCCCTTGGCCCTAAGGCCACCTAGAGAATTCTCGATGCCATGGGTTGCCTCCATAGCGCGCTCAGCTAGCCCTCGGTGCTCTACACATAGGGCTTCCTCCACTGCCTGGGTAGCCACCGCACTTGTTGGGCTATGGCCACCGCAACCTGGAGGTCCTAGGCTACGCCTTATGCAGCGATGGCCAGGTCGATAGACGCCTCCGCTACCCAGCAGGCTTCGGCAGCCTCCAGAGTTGTAGCCTCTACACGCTCTCTGCACATCGTCTCTTACTAAAGATGACTCTCCACAGCCTCTGCTCACTTCTCAACCTCTTCTAGAGTATGACGTAGCCTTATTGTTTCCTCACGATCCATGTTTTGGGTCCGATGCTGCGAGCAGCCTAGCACCTTCGCTAGAAGTAGTTGCTGCAAAGCAGAATGAATGAGAGATAAGGTTAGTAGCCCAAAGGACGGAACCAGGAAATCTTTATTTAACAACATACATGCCAGGCCGTCGCCTCTAGATGCGCCGCCAACTCTTTTGGGGGCCTTCGAGCCAGAGAAAGCTTGATCTCCCCGCTCCTAAGGAGTGACGAGGTAGAGGTAAAGGCGATCAACGCCTCCGGTTGGAGCATGAAGTCATCCAGAGTCAGGGCCTCGAAGCTCAAGCCCTACTCTAAGAGCGTAAAGGCGACCACCATGGAGGATCCAGCTCCCCTAGCCCTAGCTATGAGAGCCAGATCATGGTCTAGAGGGACACCCTGAGGCGGCGAAGCTGTCGCCTCTTGAGTGGCTGCCTCAGGAAGAGTCATTGGGTCCTACGGGGAAGCCAAAACCTATAGAGAGACTGAGGTTGGACATGTTTTGATAGCCCTTGTAAACAAGAAAAATATAGAAGTCAGGATCCATAGGCATTGACGCCTATAAACCAGAAAAAAGGGGCAACGATGCCACACCCATGCCACTGGTCGCAGCAGTAATTGAGCACATGATGTCCTTGTCGTCAAAGGGGTCAGCAATCCCCCATGCCTCATAGTCAACAAGGGAGGCCTCACCCCCTCTCCACCTTGGTCGTGGCCTGCTGAGTCTAGGATAGCCAAAGCCTTCCCCAAAGCCGCCTCCTTCGGCCTGAGACTCATCCTCAGTCACACCACCCGCACCTTCGACGCTCTCAGCACGTCTCCGATGCTTCGTCTCGTCTGATTTCACCTCGGAGGACTAGACCACCAAGCTATTGCACGAGGCTACGGGGCCAATTGGGGGTCAAGTCCGGAATTGGGTCATGAGGATCGTGGAGGCTGCGGTGCCCGAGGCCCTACGCCCTTGCTTTCTGGTGACCCGGGGCTCCACTGGGTCTGGCCACGCTGGGGTCACAATTCTGAGGGAAGGGGAGATGCGGTTATGTCGCTCCCAACTCCCAACCAACTCCAGACGCTGGTCTAGCTCTACAACAAAAGGTTGGCTCAGGAATCAGTCCACAATCTTGGCCATGTGGTCCAGCGCAAAGCACCCCTCTGAAAGTAAAAGGCCTCTCACCAGAAGCTGTAGATTCAATGCTAGACAAATAGGAGGACTCACCAGAAGCAACAATGGGCCCAGAGTATGCATTCAGCTCATCCTTCTCACCTTGCTCGAAGGTGTGGTCCCAATCTACCTGAAGGGAGATCACGCATGCTCATCCTCCGGGCTACCTTCCAGAGGAGCGCCACCCTCGAAGCAAGATGAGCCTTAGGAAGGTCCACCACCGAGGTTTGGACGTAATGGATATCGCGGTTGGTGGAGTGAAGGGGTGATCCGATGCCCACATCATAATAGAATAATCCTTCGGCCACCTGGTATACCATCGGTCATTGATGGCCTTCGCCAGAAATGTGTCATGATACTCTTGCCGAAGCTGGAAGTTCACGCTGTCGAAATTGAGGGCCTTTGTCTCTTCATCCTTCATCGAGTCTTTAGCTGACAGCTTGCTTCATGGATAGTGGCAAAGAGCTCTGCTCGCCCCTCACAGTCCTCCGCCCGCATGGCCCATTCAAAGATGGCCAAACGGACGATAGCATTGACTAAGAGTTAGGGGAGCTCCACATAAAAATAGTGAAGCACCCCTTCGAGGAGTTGCATGGTCGAGAAACCGGGGCCCACATCAAAGAAGGCATCGAAGACCACAGTTTTATGGCCCTGCGGTGCTGGGATCACCCCCAAGGTGAGGTGTGGGCGATGGATCAGGAGCAGACCTTTCCCTCCTCGACCATCCAGTCGAGCTCGAGCGTGGTAATGATGAATGCCCCCGGTGGGTTGGTTTGTAGAGGATACTTCTAACTAGCGCGATGGAGCGCCACGCTCGGCGGCGGCCCGAGCAGAGGCGGCGGAGTCGCTGCCACCATGGTTTCCACTGATGTGCGCACATCTACGGCCCCACCCAATGTTGGTGTGCCCATGCCAGTAGTGGAGGAGGTTGATTCTGTGTGATGGGCGGCGCCGGCTAATGCTACCGACGTGGCAGCATGGTCCTCAGATGTGACGCAACCCCCACCAGGGAACTGGACCTACCATGGGCACCAGAGCGAGTCATGGGAGTGCGTAGGTGGAGAGGTCGGTAACGGTGGATGATGGGAGCATTGATGCTAGCGGTGTTCGCGCAAAAGCAATGCTCGAGGAGAACAAGAATGCCAGATAAAGTCACCGCTCGGTCGGGATCCCTTCTTTATAAGCCTAGGGAGGAGTTGTTGCCTCCTCGGGGCGCATGCGCACACCCTGTCCCTTCACCGACAATCATAGGGAAGCAAAACTGCTCTCGATGACCCTCTAACACCGAGACGCCACATGTCCCACTACCATCTAGCAAGACATGACTGCACCATTAATCGCGGGTTACATTTAATGCCTTTTCTTACAAGTGATGTCAGGCATTTGTCTCGACTGTTTGACCGGCACTTAAAACCACTAAAAACATCCGGAAGACCATAGGCCCCCAGCAATGAAGCTAAGCATCATCGGAGGCCCTTCTCCGAAGACCATGGGGCCGACCGCTTCGCTGGCCACCCTTGTGAAGGGCTATTGTTGGGGTCGCCATCAAGGATCCCTGACGTCATTGGCTCCACTAGCTTAAGTTCGAAGGTCATCAGGCTCAGAACCCCTCTGGAGTCCCCAGGCTTCGAAGCCGCCACGGAGACCCAAGCGTTCATTGTAGAGACCCCCAGAGCCTTGCGAGGTGGGCGAGGGCCCCATAGTAATACTGGCAGGAAGGGGCCCACCGCCCATGTGGTGTCTGCCATGATGTGATCGACATTTAATGATGGTCTACTCAGGCGCCAACTTGACACGTCGGACAGGACCAAAGCCATAGTTGGCGACCGACAAAAGTACTATGGCCACTTGCCTCCATAGTCACTACTATGGTTAGATGATGTCATCAGAGTAGCTGATATTTTGATCTGGGGCTAAGCAATGTTTTACTAGGCTGGCCCTAGTTCCCAGTTGTATGGTAGCAACTTCTATCTTCACCCCTCGTAGGGGGCATGTTTGTACACTTACACTTTGAGAGGTGATATAAATATTGACCATGGGTACACGATACGAAAGGGGGAAAATCTGACTGATCACTCTAGGCATTTTCTTCCTCTCCACTTCTTCTCTAAGCTTAAGCTACTCTAGTGAGTTAGCTCTCGCTATACCTTATTCGTAGAAGACACTTTCTTCCGCCAACGGTGTTGTAACGGAATAGCTGATGCTTTTACTTTCATAAGCCCAGCCCAAAAAATGGGAGTCTCTCGGTTTTTACCTAGCCTAGGATAAAACCTTTTGTCACTAAGTATCTATTCATTATCAACTCTTGCTATTTGCCCTCCTCGTTAAGAGGTTTAAATAGACATTTGCATAGATATGAGCAAGTTCTCTATCTTTTCCCCAACCGATTGCACTCTGAGTCTACATGGGTTGCCCCATGCCGGCCTCATCGCGTCTATGATTGTTCTGATTGATGTGCAGGGTCAACGGCGACAAAACCTTACCTATCACCGCCCACTCCGCACCCCCAGCCTTCTCCCCTCGTCGTTGCTAGAAGTGGCGAATTCTGCTTCCTCCATGCGCTGCGCGTGCGAGTTGTTCGTACCTCGTCGACCCTAGCCCATCCAAATCGGCCCACACAACTATAAGCCCATGGATTCAATCTTGAACTCTCCTGATGACAGCAATGCCAACTGAGTCAACAATACCTTCCCCTCGAAGCTTCTTCTCTGTCACTTCCTTTTCTCTGACCATGCTTGTTTCCTACTTCTTGTTCTACTTCTGCTGCTGCTAGAAGCCAGAACAAACGGAGAGAAAAATAAATTAAAACTAAAAAGTTTGTTGAGAAACGTTTTTTTGAGAAACTATATACTAAGAAGCCAAAAAATTATTATAAAAATTAACAATCTATTTTTAAAAGCAGATTTTCAGATAAGAAAAAAAATATAGCTTTTAAAAAAAAGGTAAAAAGTAGAAGCCCAAATAAACGACCCCAAAGCTTCGAGGCCAAATCGCCGTCCAAACTCCGAAGTCGTCTCCCTCCGCACGCACCGAATTCTCCTAGCGTAGCGCAGGACCGCTTCTCCGCGTCCTCCCCCTCCGCCGCGCACCCGCGCCTCCTTCCCGGAGTACTTTTGGAACCGGGACCCCTCGGTGAGCTCGTTTCGATGCTTCTCCCCCGCCTTGCTAAGTTTTTTTGTTTGACGCGTAGTTGCTCCGGTCGAGCTGTAGGTTCGAGGTTTGCACGCGTCGGTGGGTTACTCAGGTACTTAGGGGGCCAGGGTTTCGAAGTTAGGGGAAGCAGCTTGATGGGGCTGCTGCATTCTGCGGAGTAAATTTGGTGGCGTGATTGGTAGGGTTCTGTTGCCCTTTTGGGGACTCACTAGTAATTGCTCAAGTTCGAACCCTACTATTTAGATTTGGAACTCTGAATTATATTGAGCTTTTGACCATGTTATATTTGGGTCGTTTCGCTTTTTTTATTTCTTGCACGCAAGGGAGCTTAGGAAATCCTAAGAAAAAATAGCTTGGACAACTTCTGACAAGGTGGTGGTTCGAATTTTGATACTATATATACTTCGTATAAACTGCTCTTTAGATTATTCCTTCAATGTAAGAACATTGTTGTTTCGCGAACAATGAAGGCTTATGATTGGATGGTTGCACATGAATGCATGATGTGTTGTATGCTAGACATCATTATTATTGCTACACTGCATTTGATAAATGCTGATTTTGTTCTGTAATTTGTTTTCTAGCACAGGCTTTTAATGAGTTGGTACTCCTCCGTCAACAAGCAATCTGAGGAGGCAGGCGGCTTCATCATGGTGACGTCGATGGAAGGAAAAATGAGAATGTTGACACATCCAGTGTAGATTCCCTCAATGAACCTTTACTCGGGGCTAGCTATGACAATGGTGGATCAGAGTTTAGTTCTTTCTATTCATAATTTTGTTAAAAATTTCTCACAATTTCTTATCTGACTGCAAAGTTCTATATTGTTTCCTAATGTATTGATAATTTTTTTGGCCTGCTATATGTTTATGTTCCTAGTAGGCAGGGCTTGTGGGGTGACTATAGAAAGAAGGAGCAACTACACTGGTCATTTCTTTTCTCAAATTTGATTGCACAATCGGCACAATAGTTGGGTAATGTTCTCATTCTGGCCATCAGATTTATGTATTCCATTATTACCCATAAGTTTCATCAGCACTTGACAGTAATGGGCTTTTATCCGTCTTTTCAGTTTCCTTGTTTTACAGAGTGGGACCTACAGATTAGTCCTGTCCTACTTAGTGCTCAACTCCTTATTGAATATAAATTCAGTGAGTAGTTTGTGTAAATAATTAGCAACCTACACACCATACCAACTCTTAGATTTGGCATTCTTGGCCAATATGCCTTTGTTGACGTATTCACTATGTATGTTGACATATTCACTATGTAAATTTTTAGTAACCTACTGGCTGCGACAGCCGGACTTGCATGTAGTCATTAGGGTTCAGATGGTTTCCCAACCTTTTCTGAAATCAAATTATCAGTACTGATTCTCATGCATTATATACACACGATTAGTCTTTCAGTATTATAGAGCTTTTGATAGGATTTACAAACCATCGTAGGCCAATACGCCTACTGCATATCTGATTCTGAGTTCTGAGTCAAACAAGCTGACACTCTTTTGTAGTCTCCTTGGGTATGACGTAACTATTGTCTGTGATGACCGGACTTGCATGGAATCATTGGGGTTCAGTTGGATCCTCAACCTTTATTGAGATCAAATTATCAATACCAACTCTCTGGCGATCTGGCCCTGATATACAAACCACAAAGTTGCGCCTCCCTGCCTTGCAAAATAACTTTCTCGTGTTATGTACATAGTTATCACGGCGTCGCCATATCGACGATATGACGGCGTGGCGGTGTTTTGCTCCTCGCCACGACCGTGCCATGGCGCTGGAGTCTATGGCGCCCGCCTAGAGCGGGAGTGGGAGAGGCGCGAGGGATGCGGTGGTGCGGGGCGGAGCACGCTGGGAGCGGCGTGGGGCGGCGCCGCTGCTAGATTTCGATGCGGGTAGGGGGAGGGGGGATGAAGTCCCTAACCCTAACCCCCTAGCCTTATACATTCGAACTGGGTGGGTCGGGATGGGCTGGTGGGTTGGCATGGGCCGAGTGGGCAGTGCAAATTTTGTAGAAACCCCTTAGTTTTCCAATATATTACGTGCTAATTCAATATAACCTCAATTATATTACAATTTTTTGTATTTAAGCCCCTCGGGGCATTAATAATTGCAAAAACTATTGTATATTGCTACATTTTACATCTATTACCTTAGTACTACATTGTTTTAAAATGTGTGTATTCGCCATGCCGATGTGTGTATGACGTTGCCACACCACGCGCCATAGGCGTTGTAAAGTTGTGAAGTGGTGGGTCACCACGCTTTGTCACGCCTCAGTAACAACTATGTATGTACCCTGTCACATGATCCCTACTGGTTGTTGAAGTGCACAAGTTTGGTTCTGGTTCTGCTTTTGTGCTTGCAAATCTAGAACTTAGTTTGGTTCCTGCTATGGAGACAAAGTAAAAAAATGATGGATGCATCTGCTCTTAGTGCTATAGTATTCCTCTCGTTGATTGCTATTACCATAATTTTCTGAAGTATTGCAAAACATTATTTCTTCGTTCTTTTCTTAAAAATCTATCGCAAAACGTTCTAACAAAGTAACAAAGTTGACTAAGCATAAGAATCACTATCAATGTAAGAATTATTTTTCTTCAGAATTTGAAAGTCCATATCCGTACCACTTTTTGGGAACTCATGAAAACAATATGTTCATATATCAACGTTGAGTGGGTATAAGAATTTGTAGCATTAGCATTCTTCTCACATTCTTAGTTGCTATTGTTATACTATGTTACTGCTCTTTCATGAACTGTAACCATTGATGCTTTTAATCTTTATACAATACTCATTCTTTTTTGCTATTATCTTTGCAGCAAATATTATTGCAAGCGCAGGATCAATTTTTGGTAGATTATTCCCCTTCTCATCGGATAATCCAGTATATATTAGCCCTTTGCAGGTAATGTATAGAGGAAAGGCTTATAATAGAGTTTCAGTAATTGGTTTAGTACTCAAACCTCTTTTAAAAACTTCCAGGAAGAAAAGATGAATACATTGAGATGCAGATTGCAAATCCCTTTTGATGGCTCCCGTATTGAACATCAAGTATGTATAACCTATGGGGACCGGTTTTCCACGTTGGCATCCTCATACTAGCAAAGTAACTGATCTGCATTGTTGTTGTTAGGATGCCTTGAGACAACTCTGGCATTTGGCTTACCCCACTCGCGAGGTTCCTCCCCTGAAATCAGAATTGTGGAGGGAGATGGGTTGGCAAGGCACTGATCCAGTTACTGATTTCAGGTATTTATTAATATCTTGAGCATGCAACTACCAAAGTCTACTCCTTTCTGGTCTAGTTGAACTCAGTATTTAAAGCAATCTAATACCGACCATGTCCATGTAGGAGCGGTGGATTCATATCTTTGGAGAACCTCATCTTCTTCGCTAGGAATTACCCTGTACAAATCTTATATCTAATAAGACTTATTGCTGTATTTCTGATTTGCCTGATGTCCAACCATTCATCATTGCATACATTCGGGTGCAGAATCCCTTTCAGATGCTTCTGAACAAAGTGCAAGGGCAGAGAGCAGATTGGGAGTACCCTTTTGCAGTTGCTGGTATCAACATTTCCTTCATGCTGGTCCAGATGTTGGATCTACAGTCAAGTAACATCCTGTCCCGGAGTCCACTTTACACTAAAATGATATAGTTCGTATTTCCTGGTTTTTATGATGTCCTATTCATGCAGCTGTTCCATCTTCAAAATCTGGAATTCGTTTCCTTGAACTGCTTGGAAGAGATGAGAATGCGTTTGATCACCTGTATTGTGTGGCCTTTCGGCTGCTTGATGCGCAATGGCTTGTGAGACGTGCCTCTTATATGGAATTCAATGTAAGCCTTTTGGCATTTTCAGTAGATTGATTCTTTTCTAGAATTATTTAGACAGACGCATTCTTACATGTTTGCTTTTGTTGTACCAGGAGGTCTTGAAATCTACAAGAACTCAATTGGAGCGTGAATTAGTTTTAGAGGATGTACTGGCGGTGAAGGACCTGCCGTCGTACGCTATGCTAGACAAGTGAAAACTGAGCTGTTGCATTTGGATTTCAGAGAACTGACTATGCTGGTGTGATGGGTCACGGTTATACTTATACATTGATATCTTGGTGCATATGTTGTCTTGTTGCAGATCGAGAGGCGTATTTGAGGCCTTATCCACGATTCATTGTGCATATTGTGAATTAGTTTCTGTTCCTTTCAAACTTGCTGGTTCAAGGAAATAAGGCAATAAGTTTCATTTTCATCTATTTATATATTTTGAACCGTGAAGCATTAGCATTTAGCAGACCCAAATAAAACCACTAGTGGTTGTGAATCCGTACTGTGTCTAAACACAGGGACCAGATTGATTTTCCTCATCGATAAACTTCAGGCCTTTATTGTAGTGTATTTTTTGGGCAGAATTATGAACGAATATTCGTGTAAGAAAATTTTAGATGCAGTACTTTTGAAATTTGAACAGAGGAAAGTCTTTTGTTACTTATTTCTGTAGATGGGTCGATTATTTATAACATTTTTTTGGAAATTCTCACCTGAGGCTAGGCCTAACTTTTTGCAAACACGTCGAGCAAGAAAATGCAAAGATACATGGATACAAACCACGGTTACAAATATCATCGGTAACCGCTCATTTATCGTGGTTACCGGACGATACAGTCTGCACTGTTTTTATAAACCGAGCGGTTACCGACCAAATTTAAATTTAAAATTCAAAAAATTCAAAAATTTGACAAAATTTGATCGGTTTCTATCGAATTCCACCGAATTACTGTGCGGTTACCGCGGTAACTGTGGTTACCGCAGGGGACCGTAACCGTTTGCAAAACGGTAACTAAAACCCTGATACAAACAAGATGCGACCATAAAGGTGGCTGCCAAAGAAAAAGAAACCAACACAACGCAGAAACAAGTTGGCATATCACGCACGGTACGACACAAAAGGTAAGGACCTGTTGTTTCATATGGTAAAAGCTGAATTATGGTCACAATCTGCAAGCTGAAATAAATAGTTGGATTATAAAAGTTAGATTGTGATTATAATTTACAAGCTGAAATAAACAGCTAGATTGTTACAATCCAGCAATCCACCTTCCATCAATTTTTACAATCCACAATCTAGCTTTTTACAATCCAGCTTCTTAAAATCTACAATCTACAAATTATTTTTCACAATTGTAGCTAAAACAAGCAAGTCCTAAGAACAAGCCCCCCTGACTCGACAACCACGATGAATGGTGTACAGAAGACACTACCAGCTCCAACACCACGCTAAGATTTGTCAGACCTCTCTCGCTGCATAGCATCCAGCGTTGTAGTCCTCTGGGCGCTCCCACTATTGAGCCCAATTGTAACAATACATAGTTCAAACCGGCTTAGGTCCACTCAACGTTGGGTGGACCACACACTCACACCAACCTGCTTATGTTTTCATCCCCACTTCGCGTGAAAGAGTTAACTTAGGATTGGTGGTATGGGATCTAGTGGCTTTATCAATTCATTTCATTCTTGCTCAACTAGTAAACTGGTGCTAAACATGTGCACTCATGCACTCATAGACTTTATCCAAATTAGGTCGTATGTCACACAACCCCATCAAAGGACCTAACGTCCTAGTCACCAACATACCCACAATTGGGCAAATGACCAGACATTCCCTCTTAGTACATGGTCGTGCGTCCAGTGCTGGTGCATATGCCATGCCATGTGACCACTCAGAGCCCACACACGTCATGTACCATATGCCCGTGCGCGTATAACTACGAGGGTCGACTCTGATACCATTTGTAACAGGTCAGAGTCCAAACTGGCTTAGGCTCTCTCACACGTTAGGTGGAACACACACTTGCACCAACTCGCTTGCTTTAATCATCACTTCTCATAAAAGGGTTAACCTGGGGTTGGTAGCATGGACTCTAGTGACCTTATAAGTTGGTTATACTCTTGCTCAACTAGTAAGATAGTATTAAACATGTGCATTCATTTACTCATGAGACACTCATGGACTCTATCTGGTGGTGAAAGAAAATATGTCTTTCACGAACAAAGTGCGGAGAGAGACAACTCATATGAGTGGCTCAAGCTTGGAGGAGAAGTGGAGAGGGAAGGAATATCAAAATATGTTTCAATGAACTGAACTCTCTTTGTCCACTATGTGTTCATGGTCTGTATTTATAGTGCCTTACAGAGGATAAGTGTTTATGCATACCCCTACAATGGGTAGAGATACAAGTTGTTACTAGACAATCGGGACCTAGGGCCAGCCAGATAATACATGGCTCAGCCTAGGTAAATGTGAATTTACCCTGATGACATCATCTGACCATGGCACTACAGTTGTAGCAAGTGGTCCTAGTGGAGTGGTCGTAGCTAGTCGTCTATTGTGGCACTGCTCTGCCCAGGGTGTCAGGTCGGTCGTTGAGTAGACCGATATTAAATGTAGGTCATCTCATGGCAGGCTGAGGGTGGCCTACGGGTTCCCCTCTGGTTGATCTTTCTGAAGGACCGATGGCTCCCCCCCCCCAAAGGCTCTGGAGGTCAGTGGCCTCTGGGGATCCGTAGGGTCTAGAGCTAAGGTTCCGAGGCAACTTTGAAGCCTATCGACTACAGAGGGGTCTTAACCGAGCGGCGTCCTTATCCGGCACCCTTGTTCTTTTTCGCCCACGTTCTTGTGCTCGCGCCTGCTAGTCCCAGCACTCCTAGCCTCCATCGTCGGTGAGTCTGTTTCGCCGTATTCCTAAGGACACTAGGACTCGCTCAAGCGCATGCAGCTGAGTTGGTTCCCTGACTGGGGGCCGCGCGGACCCCAGGATTCATGATGCCATGTTGGTTGTCTCAAGCGCCATCGCCCATCAGGCAGAAATAGCGCATGCCACCGCTAGTGAACCAGCAGCGGACGAGGCCGTTGATACGCACAGGCCCATCGAATCCATGGTGGTCGCAATTCCTCCGCCGTTGTCCAGACCGGTGCCAGCCATGGAGTGCCACCACGCCACCAAGCTCGACCGTATGGTCGAGGAGGGGAAACCTAAGGATGAAAACGGAACGGGAAAATCCCGTCCCGTCCCGGTGCCGTATCCCGATTTTTCCCGATCGTTTTCATTTTTTCGGGTCTTATTCGGAAACGGGATGAAAACGGTATAGCTCATGCGAAAACGGTACCGGAAACGGTTTGATATATTTTCGTCCGTTTTGTTATTTTCCCGTTTTTATTCGGGATATTTCCGTTTTCGTCCCGTTTTTTCTTCGCGGGATAAGGCCTGAATACATGAACCGTAGCCCACGAAGGCCCATCTGCGGTCATCCACTCATCCCAGCCTTCCAGGCGCCAGCGGCCAGGCTCCCAATCCCAGCCGCCGCCCGCCAGTCCCCAACGCCCGGTCGCCCGCCCTCCAACGCCGCCGCCAGCCACGCCGCCCGCTCTAGCGCACCTGCGCACGCCGCCAGCCAGCCTCCAGGCTCCACTGCAGCGCCCAGGCCACGTGCTCCTGCCGCTCCAGCCTCTAGGCTCCACTGCAGGTCTGCAACGCCCGCTGCCCGACAGCACCCTCCAGCCGCCGCCACTCCACCCGCCCGCGCCCGCCAGTACCCACAGCCACTCCGCCCGACGGCGCTCGACGGCGTCCACGCCAGTAGCCGGCCCGCCGCACGCCAGGACTGCGGCTGGTTTGCAGGGGATTTTGAGAAAATTGCAATGGTATTTCTGTTTTTCTTCTATATGCTCAAATTATTATGTTCTGAACATAATAACAGCCATTTGGTCTGAACAAGGCCTAATATGCACAGGCTTTTCTGCAGGCAACAATCAATGTTTCAGGGCAAAAGTTCAATGCTTTGGTGATTGAAAATTTTATCTCGAGGCAACCATCTAGCGTGAAAGAAGTGAGTCTATGTCAGACATGATTTTGTTAGCCATGTAATCTTACATTTGCACTTGCATTTTGTTTGTCCAGAGCAACTAGCAAGTGAGCTTTGTGAAGTGAGCGGCAGCGCGATGCTACCAACTGGAGAAGCCCCTTCTAGCTCGAGGCCACCAGAGAAGTATCTTGGTTTAGGTCGCTTGCTCCTAGAGGCGCCGCCGCCGCCTACAGTCGATGCTAAGACCGACAACTCTACTGCAGGTAAATCTGTGATGACTATCAATCATAGCAATATATCTCTTCATTATGATGAAAATGAAATGTTGCGATATTGACTATCATTGTGAAGAAAATAAAATATTAGGAAGTGTTCTAGTCACTGTGATGAAAATAAAATGATGATTTTAGAAAGTGTTCATTCGAATTTCCCATGACAATGATATAATGTCATGTGTTCATTTATTTGTGTTTTTATTCAAGAATCTGTTGTAATATCTAGCACGGGAATAAGACATTGCTCATTATTGGTTCTTGTATTATTGATTCTTGTCAGGACCAAAGAGAAAGGCAAACGAAGTTCAAAGTGTTAGCTCGAGTGTACATCTTGGTGTGTCAGCATCATCTACAACACCTGCAGTTGAGAGGGTTTCTATTGGCACCGATGGCAGTGGCACACATACACAGGAGCAGGGTGATGATGTAGCTCCAAATCCTAATGTTGTTATTGTTGATGATAGAGCAGAATCTCAGACAACTACAAAGCGGCAGAAGAAGTGCACATCTGATGTCTGGCAGTACTTTACCAAGAAAACAGATATAGTAGAGGTGAATGGGAAGAAGTATGAGCAGTGCTGGGGATATTGCAACTTTCCAAATTGCAAGTCTCTCACTTGATGTTTCAACTAGGTGGAATTCAACCTATCTGATGCTGAGGGATGCCTTGTACTACAAGCCTGCTTTTGTGAGGCTTAAGTCCTCGGATCGCCGTAGGTACGAGAAAATTTCTCCATCTTCTGATGAATGGAATATGGCTATAACTATTTTTCAGTGCTTGATGAAATTCTATGATCTTACTGAACTTCTCTCTGGTACTTTATATCCAACTGCAAATATGTTTTATAAAGGTTTCTGTGAGATAAAAGAATTGCTTGGTAAATGGAAAGTTAGTGAAAGTTTCATTATTAGTGAAATGGCAACTGCTATGGATACAAAGTTTGAGAAATATTGGAACAAGTCTAGTACTGCTCTTGCAGTGGCATGCTTTCTTGATCCTAGGTACAAGAAAAAGCTTGTAGAATTTTACATGAGAAAGTTCTATGGTGGTTTGTATCAAGTTCACCTTGAAGAGTTTGTTAGTGTTGTAAAGAAGGTGTATCAATTTTACGCTAGTTCTGCACCTATATCTTCAAAGGCAAAGAGTAATGTGAATGAACCTACAAACCCAGTAGATGAGCTCATGGGAAATAGAAATGATGAACTAGAAAGCTTCTTATATGATGATTGTGGCCCTGATAGAGATGGCCTAAGCGAGTTGGACAAATACATGGCAGAGCCACTTTTGAAGCAGAGCCAATTTGACATTTTAGCATATTGGAAGAACCATACAGAAGATTACCCTATTCTTTCACAAATTGCCCGTGATATGATGGCCATACAAGTGTCAACGGTTGCTTCAGAGTCTGCCTTTAGTGCTGGTGGCCGTGTCATTGATCCTTATCGCAGGCGTCTTGATCCTGAGATGGTACAAGCATTAATTTGCACCAAAGATTGGGTAGCTACAGGAAGAAAGGGTGATAATTTAAATAGTTTGCCATTTATAATTGTGCAATAATTGGTTATTTTCTTTGACTGATGTATGTGTCTTTGTTTGATTTTTTAGATTCCAAGAAATTTTCTTCCATTGTGGATGATCTCGAGGTTCTAGAGACCATTTCTAATAAACTGATGCATGAGGTACTTACCGTACTTATGCTATCCTCTCATGGTACAAGGCTGGAGGTGCATAGAATCTCTTGGTCATTTTGATGCATGGATGTCCGAAGCTGATCACACACTCGCTCTCTAGCTATGCTCTTTTTTTTTGTTCTTCATGTACATCCTGACTAACATGTCCTTTTTTCATGCATTGTAAAATTACAGGAGAAAGAAGAAGAAATAGCAAGTGATCCAGATGTGATGAATGATTATGAGCAGCTGTAGGCCGAGAGTGATTGAAGAATGTTTATGTTCATGTTTTGTTGTCCTATTATTGTCATATGTTGACGTTGTGGTGGACTAGTGGTTCGATGTTATTATGTTAAGACTTTGTGTGGTTGTATGGATATTTGTACTATCGTTCAGTTATATATCTGTTTGAGACTTATTGTTTGTGTGGTTAAATATATACATGTCATCGTTATGTTATATCACATGTTATCTCACTAAGCATGGATGATGCATTTATTGTAGTCATGTTAAACTTATACATGTTGACACATCTTGATGGTTTTGTGGGTTTTTGTTTTCGTTGTGTTTTTCGAATCCCGACCAATACCGCCATTTTCCCTATCGGATTAGTTCATTTTCGACCATCCAATTATGTCCCGACCGTTTCCGTTCCCATCTATCCCGTTTTCGTTTTCGTCCGGCTGAGAAAATGTGAAAACGAAAATGGTTAGAGGGTTTTCCCAACCGTTCCCGTCCGTTTTCATCCCTAGGGAAATCCCCCTCCAGAGATGTCACTCGTGTCCTGAGGGGCGAGGCGATCCCATCACCGTAGGGCCATGAGATCATATTCTTTGATGCCTTCTTTGATGCGGGCCTCAATTTTTGGTCCATGCTGCTCCTCGAAGGGGTGCTCTGCTATTTTTATGTGAAGCTCCCCCAACTTCTCACCAATGATATTGCTCGCCTGGCCATCTTCAAATGGGCCATGTAGGCAGAGGGCTGTGAGGGATGAGAGGAGCTCTTCGCCGCTATCCACGAAGCAAGCTACCAGTTGAAGACTCGGATGGAGGACGGGGAGACGAAGGTACCCAGCTTTGGCAGCATGAACTTCCAGCTCCTACAGGACTACCAAGATGCATTTCCAGCAAAGGCCATCAACGATCAATGGCACACCAGGTGGTCGAATGGGTGGTTCTATTATGACATAGGTGTTGGGTCTCCCCTCTGCTCCACCAACTAGAACATCCTTTACGTACGAACCTCGATGGTGCACACCTCTGAGGTGCAACTTGTTTTGAGGGTGGCGCTCATCCAGAGGGTGGCCCAGAGGATGAGCATATGTGATCTCGCAAAGCAGTTCATGATGCCATGCGTCCGGTCCCTTTGGGCAGACTGGGACCACACCTTTGAGCAAGGTGAGCCGAACGAGTACTCCAGGCCCACCGTCAGTTCACGTGAGTCCTCTCCATTGTCTAGCATTGAAATAGCATATGTGAAACACCTTTTTGTTTCAGAGAGTTGCCTCACGCTGGACCAAACAGTTGAGATCGTAGAGAAGTTCATAGGCCAGCCCTCCATCGTAGAGCGGGACCAGCGTCTGGAGCTAGTTGGAAGTTGGGAGTGACATAACAACATTTGTTCCCGCATGGGTTTGGCAGCTCCGGCATGGCCAGATCCAGCAGAGCCTTGGGTTCCTAGGAAGAGAGGGTGCGGGGTGCCTGGAACCATGGCCACCACAATTCGCACGCCCATGCTTTGAACTCAAACCCTACATGCCCTCACAGCCTCGTATGCCAGCTTTGTGGTAGAATCATCTGAGGTATAGTCAGACAGGAGGAAGCGCAGGAGGCTTGTCGAAAGCATCAAGGCCGTAGGTGGCGGGGCTGGAGATGAGACCCTTTCCATAGGAGGCAATCGAGGGATGGGTCCTACCCCTCTAGACCTGACCGGGCACGGCCAATGCGGAGGGGGTCATGAGGCCTCCCTTGACGTCTACATGGTGTGGGAGATTGCCAGCCCCTCTGACGACAGGGACGTCACGAGCCCTTTTGCCACTGCACCAGCTAGCAGGGGTGAGGCGTCATTTTTCCACCTTTTAGTCCACCGTGCCTATGCTTAGGGATCCTGACTTTGGCATGCTTCCAGTTTTAGGGGTTGGAGTGTCGAAGGTTATGGCTCCCCTTGAGAGCTTGGTGACTCCTTCATAGGTAGCTGAGGCGGCCATACCGGAGGCGATGGTTTTGCCATCTCAGGAGGTCCCTCAGGTACCGGTTCTGACTTTTGTGGCTGAGGCTAGGGAGCCAAATCCCTAGCGGCTGCCGCCTCGATGCCGTTGGAGCGAGGCCTAATTTTTGGTGCCTTAACTTCTGTGGCCTCGCACTTTGTCAAGAAGCATTGAGTGCCTTTGCATTCGCCTTGTCTCTCCTTAGGAGTGGGGAGATCGAGTAATCTTTGGCTCGGGGGCCTCCAGAGGAAATGGTGGTGCGTCTAGAGGCAGTGGACTAGTAGGTATACAGTTATCCGAAGCTTCCTTGGTCTAGAATGTGTCTGCTGGTTTATCTTTTCTCCTCTGTCCTTTGTAGCAACTACTCCTAGCGAAGGCGATAGGCTACTTGCAGCACCAGGCCGTCGTGGCAACCCAAGACACCAATCGGGAGGAAACGATGGGGCTCCGACATGCCCTAGAGGAGGTGGTGAAGCGAGTAGAATCTGAGGAGAGTCGCCTGCAAGAAGAGATATCATCTCAGGAATGTGCGAAGGGCCTTCTGAAGGGAGAGGCGGAGCACCAGGAGCACGCGGAGTCCGATGCCCAAAAGGCCGTCGAGGTCTGTCGGGCTGCAGAGGTGTCCATCATCGAGGCCATTGCGGGACGCATGGCTACAGAAGGCAATGCCCAAGAGCTCTGGATTGTGGCAGCTATGGTTCAACAAGAACTTGCGAAAGCCAGTGCAGTAGAGGAGGCACTATGCACGGAGCACCAAGGGCTGGCCGAACAAGCATTGGAGGCGGCCCACGTCATCATAGAGGCCTTAGGTGGCCTAGGGGCCAAGGGTCCGCTAGTGCCCTCTGACCTGAAGGTCCTGACCTAGATGCTCCGCTGGCACTGGTTTGCTGTGGGGGTGGTGGCCAAGGCATTCAAGGCCTTCGTGGACACCAGAATCCGTGTGGCCTCGGCGCTTCAATTGAAGTTGCTACACCGCGTGGGGTGCAGCCATCTTGAAGCATTGTTGCAGCCGGCCCCGGGCTTCATGGTCAAGGACATCCAGTCGGAGGCATTACCGGTGGAGATCTGTGCTGCCTTGAACGACTTCTACCGGGGGGTGTGGGTGAAGCATGACCGATCCGCTATTCTGCGTTTTATGGCAAATCATGTGAAGTCCATCGCCTGAGGAACAGGAGGTTGAGCTTCGCATCCAGAGACCTCCTTATGTGCACCACTACCACAGAAGGACACTTGCTCATCTAGGATGCCTCTTCGCCAGAAAATTGCTCCGTGGGACAGTCTCCGTGTGCGAGCAACACTCCATAGGATCTACAGTCCGTGGTGTAGCTTTGAGTAGGCTTCACCTTCTGTTGTCTTTCTTGTTTCTTTTCTTCTGTGGGGCTGGTGACCTCGTGTGTTATCCCATCACTCCTATTTTGTATATCTTGACTTTGTTTACCACTCCTTTGTGGACCTATGTCTCAAGTATGCTTGTCCATTTATCTGGGTGATGTGCTAGGGATATACGCATGTCTCATGGCTGACTCTTGAGCAGGATTTGCGTGTACAGGTTTGTCAATCTAAAGCAATAAAAACATTCTCAAGTGTTTGGGAAGCCACTTTCGAAGGGTGTCCTAGCACGTACCGATCCTCCAGGCCTACGCTACCTTCCCTACGGCGGCAGTGCTTTGTCCTTCCTCACGATTCCCTAGGGCACGTGGACCCGGAGGTGGCCACCGACGCTTTGGTCAAGCAGGAGCTAGAGGACCCTACATCGGAGATTGACCTAGGTTCTATAGGGGTAACCGAGTGGTGGAGGGCTTTTGAGGCTGTTGGCTTATGTGACTCTCGATGTTTTGTTCTCCCTCATAACCCCAACGAAAAGGTGCCATCTGATGTCCTTGAGGATGTCATGACCTGGATAAAGATGGAGGATGTGGAGGATGCGGAGGATTCATCGCTGTCGGTGGAGTTGGACTTCTCGGCTTTCGACTCATATCCCTCCTAGGTGGGTTCCTCCCAAGTCAGTGCCTCAACATCTCGGACTTGAGGGGACTCTGTGTTTTGCTGAAGGCCTTCATGTCAAGGGTCCGTGCGATGCTGCCCTATACGTCGATTCGGTCGCGAGGATGGTGGCTCCGGCAGGCGAAGTCAGCCCTCTGTACACCCCGGCACTTCTGGAAGGTGTGGCGGCCTAGCTCATCTTTTAGGACTATATTGATTGTAACTTGTAAGGCATATTACCATGTGCATTTTTTGCACGTGTCATATATGAATAAGATTATGATGTATTGACTTTGCTTTTTGCTTTTTGTTTTTTGTCGCACCTATGCTCCGAAAGTTTCTCCTCTCCCAGCCCCCTCACATATTGCGGTTGCTAGTGGCTAGAGGGTGCAACTAGAGGTTTTTAGGTGTCTTAGGTGCAACTTAGAGTGATAAAGGCTCACACTGGTGATATGCAACTGAGGCTGAAGCCTTCGAGGTGCGGAGGGTGGACCTCAACGCGACCAAGGCTGAAGTCTTCGAGGTACGGAGGGTAGACCTCGACGCGACTGAGGCTGATGCCTTCGAGGTGTGGAGGATAAACCTCGTCATGATCGAGCATTATGACTTTGAGGTGTTGAGTATAGACATCGGTGTGACCGAGACTGATACCTACGAGGTGCGGAGGGTAGACCTCGACGCGACCGAGACTGATGCCTTCAAGGTACGGAGGGTAGGCCTTGGCGCGACCAAGATTGATGCCTTCGATTTTTGCGGAGTGTTATATGTAGCACTATTGAGCAGATACATAACTTAAGTTTGGTCTTTACTATTGGCAGCATATAGCTAATCTGTAGCCTAAAATATGACGTAGGTCGGATGACTATTTTTAGCACATGTGAAACTACGACCTTTAGTATGCCATGTAAAGATCAAAAGTAAACAATGATGTTGAACTTGGAGATATAACTTATGTTATGATGTTTAATGTTGCTAGGGAATAGCAATTTGCAGCATAAGATATGACTAGGTTGGACTGCTATTCTTTAGTGCATACCAAACTAAGGGCCCTAGTACATCATGTAAGTGTCAAAAGTAAACAACAGTGCTGAACTTTGAAGAGTTGTTGATAGCAAATTGCCTATTGCAGCATAAGGTATGACTAGGTTGGACTGGTATTCTTTAGCACATGCCAAACTAAGGGCCCTAGTATGTCATGTAAGGGTCGAAAGTAAACATCAGTGCTGAACTTTGAAGAGAACCGCGGTGGGGCATACCTTTCACAGATGGGGACCCCTCGGGAAAGGCCGCATCAAGGCTCGATGGAGGCAAATGCTGGAGTATGGGTTGATGGCTGTACAGAGTTGGAGTTGATGTCACTATTGAGGGGCGGTGATGGTCGTAGGAGGTAGGGCCGCCCGAAGCCCCTTTGTGGGGATTGACATTTCTTCGTTGGTGAGTCTTTCGAACTAGGACCGTCATATCAGATATTTTTTTTGTGGTGGTGAGATGTTCTCCTCCTTTTATAGCGTAAGGGCATGATGACGCAAAATAATGGCAGCGCATCTGATTACAGCAAGATTTTTTTGTTCTATCATCATCGTGACGTGGTTGTTGATACGTGGGCCAACTTACTGTGACCCATATGCAAAGGACCATGTCATAGGGTGAGATTATGCCAGAGGAACCTGCTCCTATCTAACTCCTGGGGTCTTGTGCCTAGTGTCCCTGCACGCGCTGAAATTAGTTCGAGCAATAACTTTGACAGGATGTGTGCACAAGAAACCAGGGTATTGGGTGGCCATGTGCTCCTAAGTTGGAATGGGAGTCGCCATGACTAGGCTTTATAAGCAGTGCATTGCCTTGCGATCCTTTTGCCTCTGAGTAAGACAAGATTTCTTTTTGTAACTCAGCTTGTATCTCACATGGCGTCTCCTCCCTCCTTTGGTGCAAGTAGCCATACTGATCCGCCATAGACGCCGGTGCCGGTCCCACTGGCCGTGTTGCCACTGCGGGCAGGTGGTCCCAAGGGCCTACTTGCCGGGTTGGAGCCGACAACTATCGTTCTTCTATCACTATAGAGGGGACTGGCTCCTGCTGCTCCATCTCGATCTCTGGCCTGAGGAGTTGCTCCAATCAAGATTATTGACATCTCTGATGATGAAGAGAGGTTGACTCGGATCTCATGGAGAAGGAGATCAATGAAGATGAGATGGAAGAGGAGAAGACGAAAGAGGAGGCCAAGGAGGCATCCCCCAGTTCTTCATCCTCCGATGGGGCTGACTATTGTATCAGCCTTTGAGGCGAGGCACCACGTCTAAAGCACTTGCGCCACCGTTATGACCTCGTAGTCTGTTGGTTTTTTTCCAGAGTTGCTTGAACAGTAAGGAGCTCGAACGGGTGACCTGCTTATGTACGCATCCTTTGGATATAAAAAATAGTTGGTTTAACAATTTGTATGAAGAATTGGCTACCTCCTTTAGATCCTCTCTCTCTCTCTCTCTCTCTCTCTTTCTCTCTCTCTCTCTCTCTCTCTCTCTCTCTCCCCCTCTCTTATATGCACATGACTATCTCTTAATTGAAACGTTGGTGAGGCTCTAGGTAGAACACCATACACATCATTGGTCCACAACAACAGCAATAGTGGTGGGATGTTTACACGTAATACCTACAGAGTACCTCTGCGTTGCAGGTGTGCTCGAGGGGGTCCCCCTCCGTGTTCACCAAGTGATAGGAGCCTGGCCTGTTGGACTTGAGAACGAGGTAAGGGCCTTCCCATATATTCTAAAGTTTTCCTAGAGCCAACGTTCGCCGGAGGACCAGGTCTCTAGGCTTGAAGGTCCATGGAGCGACCTTAGGATTGTACCAAGCCTTGGTTTTTTCAATGTAGAGGTTGAGGTTTCGGACAACCTGGAGCCTCATACCCTTTGTGAGGTTGAGGGATACTTCTCTTTTTCCAGTGGTCTCCAGTAGCTGGACCAGAAATGAGGGTCCCTTGATTTCTGTTGGAGTCATGGCTTCAGCGTCGAATAGCAAGCGAAAGGGGGTAAACCTGATGGGATGGGTAACTGTGGTGCAGAGTGACCACAACACTTCTGGGAGCTCTTTGACCCATAGGCTCTTAGTGAGGCCGACAAGGCGCTGGTTTAATCCAAAGAGGATGTTGTCGTTGGCGTGCTTGACTGCCCTATTGGATTGTGGGTGACGAACTACGACGAGAACATATCGATGCCGAGCTCGACGAAAGGGCCAGAGTCAAACTATGTCCCATTATCGATGGTGAGTTGTTGTGGGACATCGAAGCGTCATATGATATTTTTCCAGAAAAATATCTGGACGTTCTTGGATGTAATCACTGTGAGGGGCTCGGCCTCGATCCATTTGGAGAAGTACTCCAAGGACACGACCACATATCGGAGATTCCCCTTGGCGTGAGGGAACGGTTAGATCAAGTCATTCCCCAACAAGCCAGGGACCAGATTGGAGTGATCGGCTACAGCGGAGTCGAAGACCAGTGGCTTTGGTGCCCCATCCACTAGCATCCTTGGTAGGTTTTGATGAGTTCCTCCATATCGGTCATGGGCTAGTATAGCCCCTGGCAGAGTGCCTTGCCTGCCAGGGCACTGGGCGCGAGGTGGTTGGCATAAAGCCTCTCGTGAATCTCCCTTTGGAGATCGCCCCCCTACTCGTTGGTAACATAACAGAGGAGGGGGTGCAGACTCCTAGCCTTGTAAAGGGCTCCGTCGATCAAGAGGTATCCCCTGGCACGCTGTTGAATACGATAGAGCTCGATGGGATTGTTAGGCTCCTCTGCTCCATTCAGAAAAGAAAGGAGGGAGGTCCTGCAGTCCGATAGTCCAATAAGCAGGATGACGATGAAAACATCATTGTTGGTACGGGGCACTAACTTGTGGAGGACCTTGAAGAAGGCCCCCGAGGGGAGGACTCCACTTCCGATGGCGGCCTTGGACAAACCATCTCCCTTGTGGTTGTCCACACGTGGTATGATTTGCATTGTGCTGCCTTGAAAGGACCCTTTGGCTCGGCGGATGGCTTCGAGGTAGTTCAACTGGTCTGGATGCCAAGCCTGGAAGCTCTTGTTGACGTGCCCAGCAACAACATCAGAGTCAGTTTTGACGATGAGTTTGGTGGCTCCTCAAGAGGATGGCTTCATATTCGGCGATGTTGTTGGTTGTCTTGAACCCTAGGTGAGCAGCGAAGGCTGCTCGCTGGCCAGTCGAGGAGATGAGGACTGCCCTAGCCCCCGCGCCATTGGACCCATACGCTCCATCTATGTATATTGTCCATACATCTTGGGGTTGAGTCTCTAGGGGCCCTGTTGTAGGGATCAGTTATGTCCTAAGAGGGGGGATGGTGAATTAGACACTTAAAGACCTAAATGTTTCTAAAAACTTCACAAGATAAACCTATATCAATTCTATCTAATTGTGCTCTAGGTTTATCTAGTGTGTCTACTCTACCGTTCAAAAGGTTTGCAACCTACTCTAGGAAAGTAAATTGCAAGTAAGTGTGGAAATGTAAATAAGGTAGAGAGAGCAAACTCGACACAAAAGATTTTATCACGTGGTATTGAAGGCATGAATGCCACCCCTAGTCCACATTGGAGCTCCACCAAGGATATGCTCCCAATCACCAAGACTCTTCTGGTCATGGCTCTTGAGCCACCAAGGCAAGGCCTCAAGCTAGATGAGCCACCAAGCCACCAAGGCAAGGTCTCACTACTAGCCTCTCTTCCAGTCACTTGTCGTCGTCTTCACTTCAAAGCTTGATCCACCAAGGCAACGGTCCTTGCGTCCCTGTACAAACTTCTTGCTGCCACTCCACAACAAGTCGGTGGGTCAACAAGCTTGAACCACGAAGACCCAAGGTGCCCAAAAGTCACCAAGTGTCACATCACTAAACTTTAATTAAATAATTAAGCATTCATAATCATCATAACGTTATGTTTTGTTTGTTTGATAACTTGAGTTTTAAATGTGTTCAAAATACTTAGAGTTGGGCTAGAGCTCTTTAGGAAGACCCTAAATACTTCGGAGAGAATGAGAAAAGAAAGAAGAATGAAAAGAGAGGAAAGTTAGAAAATTTCAGCAAAAGAACCCTTCTCAAGGTCCGACCGGGTCTCACCGCGGTCTGACCGCCAGGGAGCAGCCATGTAAGCTTGCCACATGGGCTTCCCGCTATCTGGCCGACCCTTCCTGTGGTCCGACTGCCAGTATGGAGGCTCCCTTAAGTGGTTGATCGCATCTCTCATTCCTTCTCTCTCTCATTTGCCTCCCTCTCCCTCTCATTCACTCTCACTCTAAAAAATCCTAGAGAGAGAGAGCTCCAAATCGACATGTCGACAGACGAAGATCAGAGGTGGGGATTCCCATGAGCTTCCCGGAGGACTTCCCCGAGCTTCTTCCCCCTTTCCTCCCCGTCGGAGGGGTTTCCTCGCTGTTTCTTCATCCGTGAGTTCATTCACCCTTCAAGAGTCCAATCGGTTGATCAAAGCTTCTCTGGAGGATTCTGATCCAATACAAAGTTCCTCTACGCCAAGGTAAACATCTCCCTACTATTTTCCCATTGTTTCCTAGCCCTAGGCGACTACTGTTTTGATTTTCGCCAGAAATCCCTAGGAAGGCTATGTCTAGATCTCATTTTGGAGGTTTTACGTGTTCGGACTGTGCATGTCATTTGAACAACCACATAAATTATTCCCCTAGTCTTGTGGAGTACTTTGGCGCCCTTCATCGCCAAATGTTTCGCCAGAGTCCTCGTCGGCGACCCCGCTAGGGTGCTTCCAGCATGTTCTGGCAATCTGACCACCATTAGGGTCGGTCTGACTGCTGGAGGCCAAAACCTTCTGCACGCCGGTGGTCTGACCGCCACTTCCACTTTGGTTTGACCACCAACCATTTAAGGTTGTATGTACTTAGGTTACCTTGTTTGGGGTTTCAAACTTTGAAAACCTAATCTTTTGGCAATCTTTTGCAAATGTTTTCGAAACACAGTACTCTATTATTATCCAAGCATGCATCATTTACACAATTTTCCATCGTTCATGCATTCTTGATTCGTTTAGAGAATGTTACGCTGACGGTCCAAGCGAGTGAAGGCGACGCCGAGCAACCTAAGTTTTGTGAGTGCTGTGTGGGTAGTATCAGGCAACAGCCAGAGCAGCAAAGCCAGCATCTAAGCATATTGCATCTTGTTTTAATTGAATGGAGTCTAAATGGATAAGTTCTCGCTTATGTACATTTGCATGGTTAACAAGTCGATATCGGGCTTATATGAGTAGAACTTATATTGATTTGCCTTACCTCTACCTTGAGTTGTTAATTATTCATATCCTTGTATCCTTGATTGCTTGGTTAATGTCTAACTTACAAATTATTCAAAATGCTTAGCAATACATAGGCCCTTGGTAGAAGATGAGCAATGGTTCAACCCTTGTTCGCGAGCTTAGAGCTTACTTATTGTTCACAATTACAATGATAATGATGTGAGATCTATGAGATGTGAGATGAGTCGAGATGTGGCCGGTGCTAGAGGTAGGTTGGGAGTGAAACCCGGATGCCATAGACCACTTGCATCATTTTGGCATCGTATGTCGGTGCCGTTGGCTTTAGAACTTTCCATACAACCACATATTCGGATAATAGACGAATGAGTCGGGTATCATACGCTGTGCTGACTCTTGCTGTGCGTCCCTATGACGTGTAAGAAAAATAAAGGAGAAGTAAGGTGGCGGGGAGCCGAAGGTGTCCCAGATATGCTCGCGGTAACCCTGGTGCCATAGGGGCATGTGCAAATGGGTAGTTCTTGGGCACAAAACACATGTTAGGACTACCAGAATTGGATTCTGATTAATTTTTATGGATGTGGTTATATTATGGATCATTCCTGATTATTAATTAGAATATGATTTAGACGGTTCCTCACAGCGTGGTATCAGAGCTTGGTTTAATGGAATAGCCTTAAAATGCTTAGGACGTAGGTTAGTAAGTGTGTCAAACCAACTAAGCAACCCACTAAAACTCCTTCTTGTTAATATGTATAATTTCTATACTATGCCTCTAATTGTAATGCGCCCTTGATTGTTGCACATAAATTGTTTGTGTTTGCATTGTGGTAGTTCTTATTTTAATGTCAGTTGTTAATCATGTTGCATGGACACATCCCGATAGCGGTAAATATCGGGGGCTCAACTAGTGTGAGATAGGGGCATGGTATGTTCCGTACAGTGACGGTACGAAAAGTGAATTCGTTAGCAATAACGTATGAATGTCCACCATTTGATGGTAGTTATGATCGGCTACCCATGTGGCGGTTACATAGGGTGTCCCGTAAGGTGATGGTACGAGAAGTCAAGTGGGCAGCCACGGATGAAACGTCGCTTGTGCGGCGAGTTGCACAAGCACTGTTCGCGTGGATACTTATTCTTTTTCATACGAAGGGTGATGTTTGGGATTGTGATGTTTGTGAAGAGTGATGCAGTCGAGAAAGAAACGTGTAGATAAGGATCAAGCATACTTTCATGTTCTATCATTTATGTTGCACCATGCCTTTGAACATGCATTTCCCTTGATATATGATACCTTAGTTTGCATCAATTGCAAAAGATATCCGACTAATGATGTTTTTCTATGTCGGAGTTTGACTTTTACCTCTTTTCATTTTATCATCACAATAGGATGAGGACTCGCGGTAGTGATCTTCTTGAGGGTTCAAATCAGAACAACCCCGTGCTGCCTCTACCGCCAAGCATGACGGATGTACTAATGTAGATTGAGCCAAACCGTCAAGCGCAGATGACTCTCCTCAAGGCCCTCATGCGCAACACGACCCCTCATGGTGGAGGTGGGGCCAGGTGCCAAGATGACATTGCTGATTTTCTTTGGACTTAGCCGCCCACATTCACGCGTGCTGAGGACCCGCTCGATGTGGATCATTGGCTTCGCATGATTGAGCAAAATCTCTCTCTCATTTGGTGCAAGGACCAGAAGAAGGACCTCTTTGCCACCCATCAACTCCAAGGCGTGACCGATGCATGGTGGACCAACTATTGGCCATGCACACCGTCAATCACCGCGTCACTTCGGCAGAATTCCACCAAGGCTTCTGTGACTTACATATTCCCAAGGGGCTAATGGAGATCAAGAGGCGAGAGTTCCTGGACCTCCAGCAAAGGGGCAAGTCCATTATGGAGTACGTGCAAGTGTTCAACCACTTGGCACAATATGCTCTGGAAGGGGTCAACACCGATGAGAAGGAACGGTATCAATTCATGAACTGCCACACTTCCAAGATGCAAGACCACCTCTCGGCGCATGAGTTCACCAACTTGTTAAGTTGGTGAGCACTTCCCTCACGGTGGAGTAAAGATGAAGAACCACCAACAAGTCCATAATCTAAAATAATTAGGATTTCTAAAAAAAAAAGAAAAAATCAAGGGTCCACTCATAGGAAAACCCAACCTTTCCCCGCATCAGGCACTAATCTATTTTTAACGTCTAATTAGATCGGGGAATCATTCCAATTAAGAAGTTAAGCTCGTTGCTTTTTTTTTTACCAGAATTGGAGCCAGGCTCTATCCATTTATTCACTAGACCCATAAAATCGGAATTTTTTTATTCCATTCCTAAAATCAAAAATAAGAAATTGATTTTATTACGACATGCTGTTTTTTCCATTCATTACCCTTGAGGATCCAAGGTACTCAATTAGTTTGAACCTAAATTCACATTGGCTCTTTTTGGCATACAGCTTTTGTTTTTCTGTGAAAGTCCTCCTTCCTCTGGACAAAGATTACATTAGAGGTGCCTCGACCCGAAAGAGCATGATACAATCAATTAGGACGTAGCTCTGCTACAAGAAAGGATAGGACTTTTGCCTGGTCTAGAGTTCTACTTCTAAAAAGAGAAAGCCAGAGGGCTCCATCACCTTCCGTGGGTGGGAGCTCTCAACATCCACGTACAGGGAGCCAACCTCCTCCATCTCATGTGGTGATGTCAGTTGCTCCACAATCAATGTGGGTGGTGTGACGTCCATTTTTCTCCTCATCGCAAGGACAACCTCCATGACCAGTAGGATCTCAAGCAAGTGTGACAGGTGGCCCTTGTTACAATTGTGGGCACATTGGGCATTTCACACGAGAATGCCCCTTACCGAAGCCCAGAGCCACAGTGACTACTCCAAGGCCACCAATCCTCGTGCAATCCTCTTATCAAGGCTCAAAGGCTGTGTAAGTCCATAAGCGTGACAGAGTGAACCACATCATCGCCGAGGAGACTGGAAAGGATGACAGCGTGCTCGTCGGTACGCTACCTGTGAATTCTTATCATGCAATTGTGATTTTTGATTCTGGTGCATCTCATTCGTTCGTTAGAGAAGGTTTTGTTCTGAGTCACAATATAGTCACCCAGACTCCACCTTCTTCATTTTGTATTGATGCACCTGGTGCCAAATTGCAAGCTAGTTGATTTGTTCCTCTGGCCAAAATTCTTATTGAAGGAGTTACATTCTCTATAAATTTGATCCTGCTCGATACTAGAGGAGTGGATGTCATCTTAGGAATGAATTAGTTAACCCAATATGATGCTCGTATTTGTTGCACCAAGAGGGTGGTTTCTCTCAAAAATCCAAGTGGTGTGCGGATTTCTCTTCACCTTGGAGAGGGTGGTCCCCACTTGTATGCCCCAAAGGTGGTCACAACTATGGATCTCCTGGATATCCCTGTCGTCTATGAATTTCCTGATGTCTTCATATAGGAACTGCTAGGAATGCCACCTGATCGAGCAGTAGAATTCTCTATTGATCTTTTGCCCAGTACGGCCCTGATTTCAAGAGGTCTTACTAGATGCCTCCAAATGAATTGCCAGAATTAAAGAAGCAGATTCAGGAGTTACTCTCAAAAGATTTCATTCGTCTGAGCTCCTCACCCTAGGGATGCTCGGTGCTCTTTATTAAGAAGAAGGATGGCACTCTACGAATGTCTGTTGATTACCGTCTGTTGAATGAAGTCACAGTCAAGAACAAGTATCCACTCCCTCGAATTGATATTTTGTTTGATCAGTTGACCGGTGCCCAGGTTTTCTCCAAAATCAATTTGAGGTTAGGCTACCATCAGATAAAGATCTGACCGGGATATTCCCAAGATGACATTCTCTACTCGTTATGGGCTCTATGACTTTGCCGTTATGTCCTTTGTCCTGACTAATGCACTGGCATTCTTCATGTACTTGATGAACATGGTCTTCATTTAAGAGCTCGACAAGTTCGTCATGGTTTTTATCAATGACATTCTCATCTACTCCAAGATCGAAGAAGAACATTCTGAGCATCTCCATGTTGTTGGCCAACTTCGGGATCACCAACTCTATGCCAAGTTCAGTAAATGTGAGTTCTGGCTCAAGGAAGTCGCTTTTTTGGGTCATGTCTTGTCTGAGAACAGAGTTGTTGTTGACCCGAGCAAGGTGCAAGAGGTTCTCAACTGGGTTCAACCCAAGAATGTCACCAACATCTGGAGTTTTCTCGGACTTACGGGTTATCACCACCGGTTCATCAAAAATTTCTCCAATATTTCCAATCCCATGACTGAGCTATTGAAACAAGAAAGTGTGTTCGAGTGGTCACACGAGTGTGAGTCAGCTTTCCAAATTTTGAAGAAATTGCTCACGACTACTCCCGTTCTTGCTCAACTCGAAGTGGATAAGGGTTTTGACGTTTATTGCGATAATTCCTGCGTCGGCCTTGGATGTGTCCTCATGCAAGAAGGTCGAGTTGTTGCTTGTGCCTCGTACCAGTTGAAGCGCCATGAGGAGAACTACCCATGTAACACCTTGGTTTTTATAATTTCCTATAATTTTCTGAGAATTAAATAGGGTTTAAATAAATAGAATAGGTTAAAACCTATTTTCTAAATAAATTTAATTTGACCATAGGTTATATCTTCTGATGCATTCATGTTGAGAATAGGCATTAGAATTTTATTGTGTGAAAAATAAAATTTTGAAAACCTCGAGACGCGTCATTTGAATTTTGAAAAAAAAAAGTTTTAAAAAGGCTTATATAAAAAAATCTCTTATTTTTCTTTAGGCCCAATCCCTTTCCTTTTCTCCTTTTTCTCTCTTTTTCCTCCCGATGGCCCACTCTTCCTCTTCCCGGGTCGAGCCCATGCTTTCTCTCCTTCCCGCCTCCCCGCCTGGGCCGACCGAAGGCCGGGCCTAGTAGCCTCTCCCCGCCTCTCTCTGTTGGTGCCCGAGCTAAAAGTAGTCTTCGTCCGTGCGTTGCGCCTGCATGCCGCCGTCTTCCTCCTCGTGCCCGAGCTGAACCCGAGCCCTACCCGACTCAAACACAAGATGCTGTTGTCGCTCTCCCAAGCCCATATCTCAATGAACCCTGCCTTATTTGAACGCCCCACGTGTCTTCTTCGCATTTATAAGTTAGTACCCCAACCCTCAATCTGTTTTCGCTCAAACCCTAGGCCACCGTCGCCCACCATTATTACTGCTTGACCATGCTCATCACCGACCAATTTTGCCACGCTTTGCCATCGACAACCCACCAGTGAGCTTCGTCGACATCAGCTGAGCACTCTCGTGCTCTCGTCTTCATGTTCCGGCCACCGGAGCGTCTTTCCCCATGAGAACTCGTACGTCGTCGCCACCTCTATCGCCGCCGACCGTCTTCCTGAGCCGCTCCACCGAAGGTAAACCTTCAAATGGGTTCCCCGTACCCCCAGCTATGTTCTTTGTCGCTCATCATCATTCTCTGAGGCTAGTGACAAGGTTTTCACCTCTCTCCAGCGAGTCCGCCGCCATACCGAGACCCTCCGCTGCTGGTCACCTCCTCTTCGACTGGCCCTGTAACACCCTAGTTTTTTATTTCTTAATTTCCTAAAATTTACCAAGAATTTAATTAGGTTTCAAATAAATAAATAGGTTAAAACCTATTTTCTATAATAAAATTTAATTTGGTAATAGGTTATGCATTAATGCTGAAAATAGGCATTAGGGTTTTTTGTGTGAAAAATAAAACTTTTGAAAACACCGTGGAGCGCCGTTTAGAATTTCAAAAAAGTTTGAAAAATTCTTTCGTAAAAGAAAATATCTTTTCTCTCTTTAGGACCTATCCCTTTCCTTTTCTTTTTGATTCCTTTTTCTTTCAGCCCATTTCTTTTCATCCCTCCCGGGCCAGCCCGTTCTTCCTCCCCTTCCAGCCTCCACCTTTCCTTCAATTTGGGCTGCTTCCCGACCCATCTCCGTGCCCGCTCCTAGATCGTGTCGGGCGAAGGCCAGGCCCAGCCATCCTGCTCCGCCCGCCTCCCCTGTTGGCGACCTAGCCGAACCTGACATCGCTCTCGCGTAATGCCCACGAAGTCGTCGCCTTCTTCCTCACGCTGTGCCACCCCGAGTCCGAGTCGAACACGCCTGCTGCCGCCGTATCACACCAAAATCTCAACGAATCGGTCGAATCCGAGCTGCTCTCTGCGTCTATCTCATCCCCCATCTATTTAAGCATGTGCCCCTTCTTTTTTTCATCTATTTTGCCCCACACTGAGCCGCCGCCGCCCATCATTGTTGCTCTCAGCCAAGCTTGCCACCTCCGCCGCCGCCCTTTGCCCCCATCTGAGCGCAGCTCCAACACCGCGGGCTCACACGCAGTCAATCCCGCCCCTCTCACCGACTCCCAGCCACCAAAGCTCCACCGTCAATGAGCAACCGAGCACCACTATCATCTCCGCCGCCTCCAGTGCGCCTCGCCGTCTCCCGGAGTCGCCCAAAGCCCTAGGTGAGTTTGTCGTTCACTCCTCTCTCTCTCTCTCTCCACTGCCGCTCGCCGTCGTTCCCTGTGCCCAGCGACAAGGTTTTCGTCTCTCTCCGGCCAGAGCGCCACCAGACCCGACCTCCCGCTGTCGTCAGTCGCACCTGTCACTTTCATAATCCAATCAGCCTCCTCTTTGCCATGTAAGACGGCAACCTCAGCATTTTTGCCCACGTGTCATGCAATGTCATCAGCCTTTATCCAGTCAACTTTCCATATTATTTTTAATTTAGAAAAAGTGGCACTTTTGCACTTTATCCCCTAAATTTTTATGTAATTACCCAAAAGCCCATGTCTTTTTACATCTTAGTCCCTAAACTTCCTCATATTTGCAAATAGATCCCTCTATTTTTACAAAAAAGGCCCCTACCCTTTCTGTTTAATTCAAAACAAGTCCTTTTCTTTTTCAGATTTAACCTTAAAGTTGTTTTTAGCGTAACTTTCTCGTTTTAGCTCCGATTTAGACGATTTTTGCGCTCTCATGTTTGTAGCAAAGTGTACTATATCTTAGTACCTTTTTCATAAATGTTAACTATTGTTTGGTGTACTTTTCTTAGTTAGTTTTGTTGTGTGCTTTTCCAGTGTGTTTCGAGAGCAGACGAGGAGCAGTTCAAGAATCTCCAGAACCAAGTCTTTGAAGAGTGTGAGCAACAAGTTGGAAGAGGCAAGTGTCCCTGAACATTCTGACCATAGTTTTTAAATGCTTTTTATTTGAAACATGCATGCTATTAATTCTGAATTCTATTTACTTATAGTATCTGGTGCCATATATTCTTTGTCACCTAGTTGTCAGTAGTGGTTATGTTGGGGAGCTTATGCTTTGCTTTGCACAAGGGTATGGATGGGTAGTCAGTTAAACATGACTAATGAACTATGCAACTATGAGTTGGGAATTTTGGTAATGGTATAGCAACATGGAACCTTAGGTCTTGAGCAAAGAGGTGCTAGTGATGGTGGTTACAGTTATATTGTTGGTTTGGCAGTTGCTCAAGTGATCTAAGTAAGGACCGGTTCATGGAGCACCAACCCAAGAAGTATTATACCAACCACGAGACCTGGTAGGGGACAGGCTTGGCCTATTAATTAGTGAATTCCAGTGTAAGAGTGGATGTGTGGGGACAGCTAAGGTTAGAACCATTTGGTTAGTGGTATGAGATGTGTAGTAGAAGGGAGGAGTGAAATCTTGCTGGAGCTACAAGGCGCATAAATGGGCTTCTAGGTGGTGTGAGAAGCACTTTGACAGCAGTGAAACCTTGCGGGCATGCACATACTGGATGAAACTTTATAATAGCCTTGTAGTGATTTTCCGGGCGACACACCATGGGCGTGTGTTAAGTATTTCGCGGACATGACAACAAGGAAATCCTGACTCATGGGGAAAGTTGAACAACCTTTGGAGAGTGTACAATCTAATATATCAGTTGTACTCACGGTCTGAGAGACTTGGATCCTCACATGATTAGTTGGTTTGGATTAGTTGGTTTGGTTTGATGGTTCTTGGTTACTTGTGGAGGGTATCGAGTTTGATGGTTTGGGAACCTGAAGTGGTTTTCAGGTAGTTGGGGAAACATGTGGAGATGTTTCTAGGAGTTGGAAGTTTAGTGATGAATCACATAGTTAAATAGGATGCTTTTATAACTCTACGATAGCGTAGTTGGCATTGATGCAAAATTTAACCTGTTACAGCCTGTTCCATTATTTAAGCTTGCATGTTATTTACTTTCCACACTTGCAGAGTATGACATGTACTCACACTTGCTATTTTCATCCAAATGAACATCAAACACTGCTTAGACAATGAAGGAGAAACATACTACTACATCGATGAAGATGAAGATTGCTAGGCTGGTGGACCCCCAGTCAATTGCATGTGGAAGATGGGAGTTTCATTGTGTTTTGCTAGTGTGTTTTAGTTAAAGTCTTTGATGTCTTTCTATCTTGTTTAAGTTAAAAGTTGTAATAATGGCACTATGTGTGATACACTGATGAAATCGTTGCATGTATGAAACTTGATCCTGGCATACATATGGTTTACATCTGATTTTATCATTTATAAAACCATGTGTGACACCCTCTCTCTATCGGTCATTGGATCTGGAGGAGACGATCCAGATTAGATCTTTAAACACCCTTTCACCGTCCAACCATGCACCGCCACATGGCTACATGAACCCAGTCAGCTCTATGAGCCACCTCAACCTACCATGTTATCGCTCAGTCAGCTGCCAACGTCATCAAATCCACCGACGTGTCATGACACATCATCAATGCCTTTATCCAGTCATCCTTACTTTTTTAATTCGGGAAAATGCTATTTTGCAGTTTAGCCCCTAAACTTTTTTGTATTTACCTAAAAGCCCCTATCTTTGTACATCTTAGACCCTAAAATATCTCATATTTGCAAAAAGGTCCCTCTATTTTTACAAAAAGGTAAATGTCCCCTCTGTTTTAGCACAACTTTTTCGTTCTAGCTCCGATTTAGATGCTTCTCACGCTCCCACATTTGTAGAAGCGTGTACTATCTTTTAGTGCTTCTATAACTCTATGTTAGCATAGTTGGTATTTATGCAAATTTAACTTGTTATAGCTTGTTCCTTTATTTAAGTTTGCATGTCATTTATTTCCCACACGTGCAAAGTACGACATGTACTCACACTTGAAATTTCCATCCAAATATACATCAAATGCTGCTCAGACAATGAAGGAGAACCAGACTACTATATCGATGAAGATGAAGATTGCTAGTCTGGTGGAACCCCGGTCAATTGTCTGTGGAAGATGGGAGCTTCGCTGTATTTTGCTAGTGTATTTTAGTTAAAGACTTTGAGGTCTTTGTATCTTGTTTAATTTAAAATGTTGTAATAATAGCATTGTGTGTGATACATTGATGAAGTCATTGTATGTATGAAACTTGATCGTGGCATACATGTGGTTTACATCTGGTTTTGTTCCTTTATAAAACCGGGTGTGAGAACCCAAACCCATGACTTAGAGCTTGCGGCATTTGTGCACGCTCTGAAGATTTGGTACCACTATCTGCTAGGAAATATGTGTCGTATCTATACGAACCACAAAAGTCTCAAATACATCTTCACTCAAGTTGATTTGAACATGATATAGAGAAGATGGCTTGAGTTAATCAAAGACTATGAGCTGAAAGTGCATTATCATCCTGGCAAGGCAAGTGTGGTCATCGATGCACTGAGTCGAAAGGCTCGATGAATTGTCTTATGGTCAAGCCCAGAAATGCCATACTTTGTGACAAATCCCGAAGGCTTGGACTAGAAATGGTCCCGGAGGGATTTCTTGCAAACTTGGAGATCAAATCCACCCTCCTGGATCAAATCAAAGAAGCTCAAAGGGATGACAGGGGCATGACCTGAATCCGAGAGAAAATGAAGGAAGACAAGGCTGCCTGTTTTTTTTTTAGAATGATCAAGGTGTCTTATGGTTTGAGAAAAGGCTAGTTGTTCTGAGGGTTGAGGCACTGAGGAAGAAGATTCTGGATGAAGCTCATGATTATTTGTTGTCTATTCATTCGGGAAGCACCAAGATATACCAAGACCTCAAGCCTAGATTTTGGTGGACTCGCATGAAGCAAGAAATCACTCGATATGTTGCTGAGTGTGATGTCTGTCGAAGAGTGAAGGCTGGGCACCTCAAGCTAGCTGGTACACTCTAGCCTTTGCTCATTCCCTCCTGGAAGTAGGAGGAGATCGGTATAGATTTCATTACCTGGTTACTGAAGACCTCTCAAGGTCATGACTCGTGGACTAGCTCACAAAGTCAGCACATTTCCTCCCAATGAAGACTTGATACAGTGCCAAGGATTATACCGAGTTGTATCTCACTCGGATTGCTTGCCTTCATGGAATTCCGAAGAAGATCATCTCTGATCAAAGCACCTAGTTCACTTCTCATTTCTGGAAGAGCCTTTATGAAGCCATGGGAACCGAGCTGTTCCATAGCACTGCCTACTATCCTCAAACCGATGGTCAAACCGACAGGGTGAATCAGGTTCTGGAAGATATATTGCGAGCTTGTGCTCAAACTTATGGGAAGAAGTGGGAAATTTGCTTGACATTCGCCAAGTTCTCCTAAAACAACAGTTATCAGTCGAGCATTGAAATGTCACCATTTGAAGCTCTTTATGGCTGAATATGCCGAACGCCATTGAATTAGTCCGAATTCGGCAAAAGGGCTTTTCTAGGCCCAGATTTGGTCAAAGAGGCAGAAGAGCATGTTTTGGCTATTCGCAGGTGTCTCCTCACGGCTCAGTCCCAATAGAAGAGCTATGCGGACCGCTGTTGATGAGAACTTGTGTCTGATATTGGGAACTTTGTATATCTCAAGGTATCGCCTCTCAAAGGGGTTCGATGCTTTCAAGTCTGAGGGAAGTTGGTTTCTCATTATGTAGGGCCTTTCCAAATCATTGCTCAGCATCGAGAGGTGGCCTACCAATTGGACTTACCTCCTACCCTCTCCACCGTTCACAATGTGTTCCATGTCTCACAACTAAAGAAATGCCTTCGAGTTCTAACCGAAGTCATTGAAGATGCAAATCAAGAATTGCAACCGGATCTCTCATATTGCGACTGACTAGTTCAAATCTTGGATGAAACAGAACACATTAAATTCATCAAGGTCCAATGGAGCAATCACACCAAAGACGAAGCAACTTGGGAGTGTGAGGATAAAATCCGCTCCAAATATCCTGAAATTTTTGACAATGTGTAACTATCATTGTCATTTTGCATATTTGAGCATATCACATGTCTATAATCATCACCATGTTGAATGGAAAATTTGTTCCTAAAGGATTGCACTTAGAAACCTTTCGAACTAGGAGAACATACTCCTGGTGATCTGACCACTGTTGGTCTACTAGTCTGATCACTGGAGTCGTTTAGAGCCCAAAAGTCTCTGTATAGATTTTGGTCCAACCACCATTTTAAGTCTAACCGAGCCACGGTCTGCCCGAGCCTAGTTGTGGTCTGACCGCCAGCTCATGTGAAGGCCCAATGCTATCTTCACATTCCGTCAATGGATTTCGGTGAAGTTCGTTTCCATTTATGGAGAAATATTTCCCATTCCACCACCGTCACTTTCTCCCTGAGTTTGCTAAATCTCGGGACGGGATTCTTTTTAAGGGGGGGGGGGGTTGTCACGTCCCTAAATGTTAATTATGTAATTAAGCATTCATAATCATTATAACATTATGTTTATTCGTGTTCGTTTGATAATTTGAGTTTTAAACGTATCCAAAATACTTGGAGCTGGCCTAGAGCTCTTTAGGAAGACCCTAAATACTTTGGAGAGAAGAAGAAAAGAAAGAAGAATGAAAAGAGGAGAAAGTTAGAAAATTTCAGCTAAAGAACCTTTGTCACAGTTTGACCAAGTCTCACCGTGATTTGACCGCAAGGGTGCAGCCACATAAGCTTGCCATGTGGGCTTCTTGCGGTCTAACCGACCCTTCCCACAGTCTGACCGACAACGCACAGAGGCTCCCTTAAGTGGTAGATCACCTCTCCCACTCCTCTCTCTCATTTATCTTTCTCTCTCCCTCTCATTCACTCTCTCAGTATCTCACTCCAACAAACCCTAGAGAGAGAGCTCCAAATCAACATGTCGATGGCTAGAGATCAGAGGTGGGGACTCCCATGTGTTTCCCGAAGGACTTCCCCGAGCTTCTTCCCCCTTTCCTCCCCACCGGAGGGGTTTCCTCGCTGTTTCTTCCTCCGTGAGTTCATTCATCCTATGGGAGTCCAATCGGTGGATTGAAGCTTTCCCGGAGGATTCTGATCCAATACAAAGTTCCTCTACGCCAAGGTAAACATACCACTACCATTTTCCCGTTGTTTCCCTACCCTAGGCGATCGTCGTTTTGATTTTCACCAGAAATCCCTAGGAAAGCTATGTCTAGATCTCATTTTAGGGGTTTTAAGTGTTCAAACCGTGCATGTCTTTCAAGCGACCACATAAAATGTTCCCCTAGTCTTGTGGAGTACCCTTCATCACTGAAGGTTTCGCTGGAGTACTCGTTGGTGATCCTGCTAGGGTGCTACCAGCAGGTTCTGGCAATCTGACCGCCACTAGGGTTGGTCTGACCACCAGACGACGATCTGACCGTCGACATACTGTTGGTCCAACCACCAGAGGCCAAAACCTTCTGCACGCCGACGGTCTGACCGCCAGCCATTTAAGGTTGTATGTACTTAACTTACCTTGTCCGGGGTTTCAAACTTTAAAACTCTAATCTTTTGGTGATCTTTTGCCAATGTTTTGAAGCACGATGCTCTATTATTATCCAAGCATGCATCATTTACACAGTTTTCCATCGTTCATTTGTTTATGCAATGCATTCTTGATTCGTTTAGAGAATGTTGCACCAATGTTCCAAGCGAGTGAAGGCGACGCCGAGCAACCTAAGTTTTGCGAGTGTTGTGCAGGCAATATCAGGTAATCGCAAGAGCAGCAAGGCAAGCATGTAAGTATATTGGACCTTATTTGAATTGAATGGATTCTAAATTGATAAGTTGTAGCTTATGTACATTTGCATAGTTAGCAAGTCGATGTCAGGCTTATATGGGTAGAGCCTATATTAATTTGCATTACCTCTACCTTGCGTTGTTGATTATCCATATCCTTGTAGCCTTGATCACATGCTTAATGTCTAACTTACAAATTATTCAAAATGTTTAGCAATGCATAGGTCCTCAGTAGAAGACGAGCAATGGTTCGACCATTGTTTGCTAGTTGAGCGCTTACTTATTGTTCACAATTACAATGATAATGATGTGAGATCTATGAGATGTGAGATGAGGTGAGATGTGGGCGGTGCTAGGGGTAGGTCGGGAGTAGAACATGGATGCCATAGACCGCTTGCATCGTTTAAGCATCATCCGTTGGTGTCGTTGGCTTTAGCACTTTCCATACAACCACATATTCAGATAATGGACGAATGAGCCAAGTATCATACGCCGTGCTGACGCTTGCCATGCGTCCCTATGACACATAAGAAAAATAAAGGAGAAGCAAGGTGGTGGGGAGCCAGAGGTGTCCGGGACACACTCATGGTAACCCCGGTGCCATAGGGGCATGTGCAAGTGGATAGTTTCAAGTATGAGAAAGGTTGTCTCGGGGGCCAAGAGGATGGACTCGGATCGTGTGGGCAAAGTTGTACCCTCCTGCAGGGTGTAAGAACATTTTGAATTGCCGCGCTCTCAGTCATGAGCATGCTTCTGTTTATCCACATCAGTCATAGAGTTTCTGAATTTGGGGATATGACGTAGTATGTTAGGTTTGGTTCTTGAGGAGTATTGATTTTATGAGATGGTTCCTTTTACATTTATGTGCAGGTTGATGTTGCAGGATAGATATGCTTTGAGTTAAGTATAGATGCTCACACATAGGTCTTAGGTTGCTTACGCTTTATAAATTTACTTAACCTTACGGCCTTCTCCTTGATAATGACTTAAATGCATAATCCTTGGAGTCGGATTATTATATGCACCCATTATGGATTAATTCTTGCGAGTACCTTCGTACTCATGCTGCTCTTTCAAGTACTGCCGGTGAGGAGGAGCTCGTGTTTGGCTACTTCATGCCCACCAATATAGATGGCAGGAATGAGTAGTGTATACTACTCGTGTGACGTGCTTTTGGGTGGCGCCTACGGGCATATGGCTTCACCTAGCTTTTGGTGTTAATAGGTGTTATCATCCGCTGCGTAATTTCTCTAATCTTTTGTTGTAAAGTGTAAATGGTTGGATGCTTAAGAACTTGTAATATAATTTAATTGCTCACTCTTTCTTAAGCTTTGTTGTGATGTTATATGTTGGAAAGGCACATGTTCCGATCTGAGGCACAAAACACGTGTCGGGACTACCGGAATTAGATTCTGGTTAATCGTTATGGATGTGATTATGTTATGGATCATTCCTAATGATTAATTAGAATACAATTTGGAAATTTTCTCACACCAAGACTCCAAGGTGCTCGCGTACCACTTGGTACACTCTAGGATCACTCCTTGAGCCACTCTCTAGGTAGCAACACCTAGCAGTAACTCTCTCTAGACCTGTTAGCACTAATCACTCTCTAATCTTATGCTTAATTATCTTGGATGATCACTTTAAGCACTTTGGTGGCTTGGATGTCTTCTCAGGTGTATATGAGGTTCTCTAGACTCCAGCACTCTCAAATGACCGAGTGGACGAGTATTTATAACATCAACCCCATAGACTAGCTGTTGCCCCAGCGGCTCAAATTCACTATATACGCCGGATGATCCGGTGTAGACAACATAGTACTCATCGGACCATCCGGCATGTACATCTTCCAAAACTAGCCGTTGGGACTCTACTCAAAGCTTCTGGGAACACTAGACTATTTGGTGTGATCTTCATCTCCATTGTTGGACCATCCAGCATGTGTACTTGAGCCAATCCGAGCCACTAACATCTTCTCTGCACAAAATACTCTGGCGTATTGTCTGGTGTATTCAATCTATAGCGATGGGCTATTCAGTGTGTTGTTTGATCTTCTCTTTTGAGCAAAAATACTCATGCGTGGACTCTCTTCATTCGCCGGATTATTCGGCGAGTAGAACTTCAATCTTCCAGCCTCTGCAACCTTCTCTGCAAGAAAATCTCCACTACATCATCCGGCATGTACAACTCAGATTGCCGGACTATACAACGTGTACACCTTCTTCTCCTTCTTCTGTCCAACATGTTCATCATTTGCATACATCGAACCATCCGGCGCATACTGTTTCCGTTGGCTAAAACATTCCTGCATGTACAAATGCCTCTGCGCCGGACCTTCTGGTGTAGTAAACTTCTGTTGGACTTCTCCAATTCAATCAATGTTGTCCCAACTTCAGTGGCTTCTTCATATATTGCATCCATGATACGTACTAAAGTATATACTTGACAAACTTTTCAGTCCCATTGACTATGTTTTCAGTAATCACCAAAATCGCATGCATGCCCTAAAGTAAAAGCTATGATCTTCCTAAGGGCATGTTTCGTACAATCTCCCCATTTTTGGTGATTGATAACAACACAACCAAAGCAATTTTCAAGCAATAAATGATACCAATTATAAAGAGCACAAAGTCTTACCACATTGCTTGGATGCATGTTCTTACCACTTCGTCCCCCTTTGTTGTGGCTCCTCCTTTCTCCAACGCCACTATCTCCTTTGATCGACATATGCAAGAGCTTCTCCCCCTTTGTCAACCTTCATGTATCTTCCTCTTGCTTTGGTCATCACAATTCTCCCCCTTTGTCAACAATCTTCCAAAAAGGCTATAAACATATGTTAAACTCAAGGGAAAAACATTATAGCACATGGCAGAGAGCTTCATAAACTATGATCCAATAAAGTGATATCACTTGTAGTGATTCAATTTAAAATATATGGATATCAATTGAGATGAAAGCACATGGATCACAATTCATAAAACTCATAATATAGTCTAAACTCCCTCTATATGTGTGTATACATATGATGAGAAAGAAACATATACACAACTAGACAATATGTCAAGATAGGAAGTTAAAGCTATATTATGCATGGAGGTAGCTTAAATGAACAAAAGATTTGACAAAGATACCAATTGAAACCTTTAAGCATTGCATACCTCCGGGGACTTATCGATTACTTCATGAGACTACAAAAGATATCACTTAAAACACATTTTAGTCTCAAAATCATAACCTATAGGATATACTCCTCCTAAATGTGTGTATACATGTGTTGAATACTTCTGAGATATATGCACTTGTTAATGATAATAATGGGGATTTATCTTATAGATTGGACTCATGGCACATAAAATATATCGATTGAAGAAATATGCCATGTAAATGACCTACAACTAATAAATCATGTAGGTTGCTCATGCGATATAGAGAAACAAGCAACCTACCATATGAAAACATACACTAGGTATTGCAATAAAATGAAATATGCACATGCAATCCTAGAGAAGGCAAGGTGCTAGATGTAAAAAAAAATGCATGGACAAAAACAATCTAGCTACCATTACCTCTTTTACCTTTGAATGGGGTTTGTGTATATGATGATCATGATCTTCATTAATGTGCCCAATCATGTACACTTGGCTTGTTTGTTTGAGCCTTCACTCCATCTTGTGAGCCAAGTCTCCAATCTCCATAGCCATCTCGGGCTTCAAGTCTTCTTTGGAAACCAAACCGATTTGGGGGCCCGTTCATGTTGGTGATAACTTCCTTGGGCACCTAAATTGGTTGGTTCCACCTCCGATCTTTTCTCCCAACCATACATGCAACCACCTTGCCATTTTACTTTTTCTTGAGCTTGTAGTGGTTGCTCTTGATCTTGATCTTGTAGTTAGGCTTGGTATAGAGATTAGAGGTATTGTTGGAGAGGTTCTTCATTTTCTTCTTCTCCTTGGTCTCTTTCTTGACTTACTTGCATTGGAAAGATTTGTGACCTTCTTGATGGCACTTGAAGCATGTCACGGTGGACCCCTCCGCAAACTTGTTCACCATGCTATCACGGTTATCTTGAGGAGATTGGACAAATATTTTGCCCTTTGATCTTGCCAAGTCTTCATTCAACTTCTTCACTTCTTGCTTGAGATCATTATTCTCTTGTGCAATGAGTTCATTAAGTGGTTCTAAAAAAAACACTCTCAACGTATATCTCATTGCAAAAGGGTGAGTTAGATGTAACAATTAAATCATCACAAGAAGTGGAAGCATCTACCTTAGAATTAAAATTAAAAAGAGGTAGATTGCTTCAGAGGGGCCTTAGATTGATATTCAATGCACTCAAATTTTTCCTTAAGCTCTTCATGCTCCTTATTTAGCAATTCAAATTTTCTCAATAATTATTTATAATTGGAAACAAAGGTAACATGAATGTCATTAAGAGCATTGAATTTCTTAAGTTTTTTAGATTGTTTTTTTAAGACCCTTTCTTGCTCATTTCTCAATCAATAAGCTCTTCATGAGAGGGAGAATCCTCATCAGATTCATCATCACTTACATTATTTTCCATACCTTTGGCTATAAGACACTTGTGAGATGACGACTTGTGTGATGACGACTTGCGTGGTGATGGTCTTGAGGAAGAGCTTCTCTTGGAAGAGTGGATGGTGAGGCTCTCATCGTTTGAATATTCATCTTTACTCACCTATCTTCCTATACCTGAAAATGCTTTATTTCTTCCCCTTGTCTCCCTCTTCTTGATCTTGGTCTTCTTCTCCTTCTTGATATTATCAATTGTTTTGACCAAGTTTTTTATAGAGATTGAATAATCAATATTGGCATTGATCTTCTTCATATTTTTCTCCACTTGTGAGATGAGCTTCATGACCTTGGGAGCAATATCTTCATCACTTGAGGTGCTTTGCTCATCCTCTTCATCGCTCTATTTATCTTCATCTTCATTATCTTTTCTTCAGCTTGACTCTTGCTCTCACCTCCTCATCTTCGCCTTCATGTGTGTGCACGAAGCTTGTTTGCTTGTGAGAGCAAAGGTCTTGACGTCGGATGAGGAAAAAGTTTTAACCACTATGTTCATGGTCATCTCATGGGTGGTGATCTTGCTGAGTACTTGGTTTGGAGTTATTTTCTTCATGTCATTGTTGTTGTAGATGATGGAGACTATCAACTTATACTTTGGAAGAAGAGCTTAAAGTATTCTTCTCACCAATTGATCATCTCCAATTCGTGTCAAACCTAGCTCATTGATCTTATTGACAAGAATATTCAAACGTGAGTATAGGTCATTAGCACTTTCACAGGCAAATTGTTTAATGTTATTGAGCTTAGAGACTAGCACATGATATTTCTCATTGCACATATCATTTGTGTCTTCATGTATTTCAATGAGACTAGTCCAAATATCATGTGCATTGGTGAGAGAATAAACACGATTAAATGCATCAACGTATAAAGATGATAAAAGGATACTCTTTGTTAATGCATCACATTGTCTCTCTTTGTTCGTGAGGCGTTGTCGCATCCCTTCCTTGGTGACTCTCCAAACATCTAACCCCTTGGAGTGAAGAAAACAAGTCATTAGAATTTTCCACCAGGAGAAATTAGTGCCATCAAAATGTGGAGCGCTATGGGTATCCATCCTAACTCATGATGTCACAACTCTAGGTGATTAAACATTATCAAGAGCACAAGGCTTTGAGACAATTGTAGAGATCGGTGACATCCTAAGAGGAGGGTGAATTAGGACACTTAAAAACCTAAATGGCTTCATAAACTTCACAAGATAAACCTATATCAATTTTATCTAAATTTTCTCTAGCTTTATCTAATGTGTCTACTCTACCATTTAAAAGGTTTGCAACCTACTCAAGGAAGCTAAATTGCAAGTATGTAAGTGTGGAAACATAAATAAGGTAGAGAGAGTAAACTCAGCACAAAGGATTGTATCCCGTGGTATCGGTGGCATGAATGCCACCCCTAGTCCACGTTGGAGCTCCATCAAGGATATGCTCACGGTCAGTAAGACTCTTCCGATCATGGCTCTTGAGCCACCAAACCACCAAGGCAAGGCCTCAAGCCGTATGAGCCACCAAGGCAAGGCCTCAAGCCAGATGAGCCACCAAGCCACCAAGGCAAGGCCTTACTTGTAGCCTCTCTTTCGGTCACTTGTCACCGTCTTCACTTTGGAGCTTGAGCCACCAAGGTAAGGGTCTTCGTGTCCACATACAATCTTCTTGCCACTGCTCCACAACAAGTCGATAGGTCAACAAGCTTGAGCCACCAAGGCCCAAGGTACCAGTGAGTCACCAAGACTCTAAGGTGCCAACGTATCACTTGGTAAACTCTAGGATCACTCCTTGATCCACTCTCTAGGCAACAACACCTAGCAATAACTCTCTCTAGGCATGTTAGCACTAATCACTCTCTAATCTTATGCTTAATTATCTTGGATGATCACTTTAAGCTTGGTGGCTTGGATGTCTTCTCATATGTATATGAGGTTCTCTAGACTCCAGCACCCTCAAATGACCGAGTGAAGGGGTATTTATAGTCTCAACCCTATAGACTAGCTATTGCCCCAATGACTTAAATTCATTTATACGTCGGATGATCTGGTATAGATAGCATAGTACTCACTGGACCATCTGCCGTGTACATCATCCAAAACTAGCTGTTGAAACTCCACTCAAAGCTTCTGTGAACACCGGACTATCCAGTGTGATCTTCATCTCCATCGCCGGACTATCCGGTGTGTACTTGAGTCAATTTGAGCCACTGACATCTTCTCTGCACAAAATACTCTGGCATATTATCCAGTGTATTCAATCCACAGCGCCGAACTATCAGGTGTGTTGTTTGATCTTCTATTTTGAGCAAAAACACTCTAGTGTGGACTCTCTTCATTTGGTGGACTATCCGATGAGTAGAACTTCAATCTTCCAACCTCTGTGACCTTCTCTGCAAGAAATCCTCCGGTGCATCATCCGGCGTGTACAACTCAGATCGCCGGACTATCCGGCGTGTACACCTTCTTCTCTCATAACACTCCAACATTCATCACTTTCAGACGCCGGACCATCCGATGTGTACTGTTTCCATTGGCTAAAACATTCTGGCATGTGCAAATTCCTCTGCGCCAAACCTTCCGATGTAGTCAACTTCTATGGGACTTCTTCAAGTCAATCAAAATTTGTCCCAGCTTCAGTTGCTTCTTTATGTATTGCATCCATGAGACCTACTAAAGCATGTACGTAACAAACATGTTAGTCACATTGACTATGTTGTCATTAATCACTAAAATTGCATACATGCCCTAAAGTAAATGCTACAATCTCCCTAAGGGCATGTTTCCTACACCTGCAGATGGGGGAGTCCACTCGGCGACAAAGTCCTCCAGGACCCACGACATGATGGCCATATGAGCCACAAACTTCACTGCAAAAGGTGATAGTTCTACAACCTAATTGCATATGCATCTCGTCGCCTTCCGGTTATGGAACATGTCACCCAGTAGGTATGAGGTTGATACGGTGATGTCGTGGGTGAGGAAGTACTGCCGGAGCTTACGAGAGGTCGTCAGAAGGGCGTATGCCACCTTTTTCTATCTGTATATAGCATGTCTTGACCTCTACTAGAGCCTCCGAAATGTAGTAAACCACCCTCTGAATAGAGCGACCTTCCTTCTCCTCTTCCCGCACAAGTACGACACATATGGTGGAGGCGGAGGCGGATAATTACAAGAGGAGCCCTTCACCAGGAAGGGGTATTGCAAGTTCTTTGAGATCAGATAGGTGGGCCTTGAGGGCCTCGAAGGTGTCCTAGCACTCCATCATTCATTTTAATGGCTCGGAGCCCCTAAGCATTTTGAAGAAAGAAAGGTTGTGCTCGATGAACTTGATGAGAAAATGGTTGAGGGCTGTGAAGCGACCGGCTAGGCATTGAACCCCCTTTAAGTTGGTGGGGGTGCCATATCTATTATGGCACAAATTTTGCTAGGGTTGGCCTCAATGCCTCTCTTTGAGATGAGGTATCACAACAACCTTCTAGTTTTGACATCGAAGACACACTTCTCAGGATTGAACCACATGTTGGCGGCCCGGAGGCTATTTAAGGTCTCTTGAAGGTCAGCGATGTGGTTGACTTCAAGCTTGCCTTTTGAAGTCTACTTTTTACGACTACGTCGTCAACGTAGGCCTCCACATTGCGGCCTAGTTGGTGCTCTAGGATTTTGTGCACCAAGCAGGAAAAGGTGGCTCTCGCATTCTGGAGGCCAAAGGGCATCAGAATGTTTCAATATACCCCGAAGGGGGTAATCAAGTTGGTATTGCCCTCGTCTTTTGTGGCCATCCACACTTGGTGGTATCCCGAGTACGCATCCAGGAAACTCAACAACTCGCAGCTGGTTGTGTAGTCCACTAGCTGGTCTATGTGAGGGATTGGGTATGGGTCTCGAGGGCAGGCTTTGTTGAGCATCGTGAAGTCGATACACATGCGCCATTTTCTGTTAGGCTTCTTGACCGCTGGGGTTTGACAGCCACTTTGAGTGGATGACTTCCCAGATGACGTCGACTTCCAGCAGCTTTTGGACTTCCTCCTTCGTGGCCTCCACTCGCTTGGTGGATAGCTTGCGGAGCCCCTGGCGTATAGGCGGGGCCTACGGGTTGACTCAGAGGGTGTGCTTGATGATGTGGTGGTCAACTCTGGGGAGGTTCTGCGGAGACCACGCGAAAAAGTCAAAATTGGCCCTCAGGACGGTCGTGAGTTGAGCTTCGTGCTCCGAAGTGAGCTTCGCCCGACCTGAAAAGCCTAGTTGAGGTTCCCCATACCTAATAGGATGTGCTTGACATCCCCCTGTGGCAGTGGCTTTGGAGGGCAACAATGCTCGAGGCACGCCAAAGGGGGGTCTTCAAGGGGTCCTTCAACTACACTATGCATGTGGCGGCTGTTAAGCAGGGCAGGGTGCCCATACTCGATGCACTTAGCCACGTTTTGATCACCATGGACAAAGATTAGCCCCTAGGGTCTAGGCATCTTCATGCATAGGTAATTGTGATGAGAGACCGCTCTGAATTTGTTCAGGGTTCCTTGGCCTCGGATGATGTTGTATGCATAGGGCACGCCCACAACATCGAAGGTGACCATCTCGGTTCGCATGGTGGAGTCTTTGCCAAAGGGGACTGGAAGCTCTATCTGGCCCAAGTCATTGAAGGGGGCCCCATTGAACCCTTGAAGGGGCTTTCGAGTTGGAGAGAGCCGGCTCCACGAAATGCGGAGCTGGTCAAAGGCATGTATGAAGAGAATATATGCGGAACTTCCGTCGACTAATACCCTCTAAACTTTGACTTCAGCGATACTGGCCATGATGACTAGAGCGTCGGTGTGGGGAAAGTTTACCCCTATCACGTCGTCGTAGGTGAAGGTCAAAGGGGCTTCGACCCATCCAAGGACATAGTTGTGAATGTTGTTTAAGCTGACATGATGGGTCCCCCATGTGTAGTCTCATCGCTACCACTTTGAGGAGTCGCCAGAGGATCCTCCTCCTGTGATGGCAAGGACCACAGACCTAGCATGGTCCCCTTCGTCGATGTGCTGCACCATTCGTGGTGGAGGAAAAGGTGATAGAGCTTGCTGAGGAGGGTTTTGCAGGGCCAGGTGATCCACCTGGCGGGCTACAGCTGGCCTACATCCTCCGGGTCGCCCGCCGCCGGTCCTATCTCCTGCTATGTGTGTCGCTTGTCTCTCGAGTTATTCCTCTCGGAACATCATGTGGGTCCGACAATCTTTGGTATTGTGGGCACGCCCAACCCCATGCACAGTACACTAGTATCTTTCTTCTGACTGTCGGCCAGGGGTGAGCTGCCGCCCGGGGAAGGATCCAGAGTGTCCCCGGTCGCAACCCCTAGGACAGGGCGGGTTCAGAGCCCCTTGCGTATTATCGATGTTGTGGAAGCCACATCGCCGTTGTTGCCGGGGCTGGGGCGATCCGGAGCCCTTAGCATCCTTGGAGCTCTTTTTTGTCGACGGAGGTGGCAGGGTGTTTGATGACCTCACTTGTGTGGTTGGCTTTTCGGACTTGACCCTAGGGATTGTGGTAACATATATGACCCCTCAATAGAGTCGCTCCTCCTCCGCGCGTGCGTACTCCTAGAACTTGCACATGACAATGCTCACCGAGCGTACCGGGTGTCGATGTAGTCGATTGAAGAGGGGCCCGGAAGCTAGATCCTGGGTAGCAGCATCAATGACCGATGACTCCCAGATGCCTTTTATCTGGGCCTTGGTTAGGGCAAACCTCCAAAAGTACTCCCGGAGGGTTTCACCTGGCTATTGCTTGATAGTGAACAAGCTCCCAGAGGTCACCAGCTCGACGAAGGTTCCGTGGAAGTATGAGTCTCAAAGTTGGGCCCAAGCGTAAATGGTCCTGGACTCCAGTGCCCAGAACCACCGGAGGGCTACCCCCTCCAAAGCGAGAGGGAAGCACTTGACCATGGTGGCGTATCTGCCTTCTGGCCTCGATGGCGAGGGTATATGTGTGAATGAACTCATCTGGGTCTGAATCGTCTTTAGATTTAGACAGTTTTGGAGTCCAGAACCCCTCCGGGAAGTGCACAACCTGCAGGTTCGCCTAAAGGGGAGAGCCGAGGTCTACGAGCGGAGTCTCACGCCGATGGGCCCGAGGCTCGGCTACCTATAGATTGACCACTGGCGGTGCCTAGGGACAATAAGCCATGGTGCCAAAGCCCTCACTAGCCCCCCGAAGCCTGTGCCAGCATAGTGTTGGCCATCACGAAAGTAGCAACAATCATATTCGTAGGTTGTTATGTTGTCCACAGGGCCGTCTGCAGTTACTCCAGCTGAGCCCGAAGGGCCGCCACGTGTTCTTACTACTTGGTTGTGGTGGCATGTATAGCAGCGGCCTCAGCCGTAACCCCTTGGGAGATAGCGAGGTCCTCACTGCACTATTAAAAAACAGCCTCCAAAATGGTGGGCCCCCTAGCGTAGTCACTGCTAGGGCCGCGGTCGGATCAGCGGTGGCCATGGGGTGCTCATTTCTCTCAGTTGGGGCGTTGGTGTCAGTGTAGCGTGTGCTTGGTCACAGTTGCCATGTGGACCTCCTCACAAGTGTGATTGCGGTGCCAGGCGCTTGAGCCGATGCCCCGGTGGTCTTCTTCTTTTGTGGAATCCTACCTCTCTGAGTGCTTCTACACATATTCTGGTCCCCATTGGTGACGTCAGCTGTTGGTGAAAGAAAATATATCTTCCAAGAACAAATTGCAACGAGAGCCAACTCATAGGAGTGGCTCAAGCTTGGAGGAGAAGTGGAGAGGAAAGGAATACCAAGACGTGTTTCAATGAATTGAACTCTCTCTGTCCACCGTGTGGCCACAGTCTATATTTATGGTGCCTTACAGAGGGTAAGTGTTCATGCGTACCCCTATAGGGGGTAGAGATACAAGTTGTTACTAGACAACCAGGACCTATGGCCTGCCAGGTAATACACGGCTTAGGCCTAGGTAATCTAAATCTTCCCTCATGCCATCATCTGATTGTGGCACTACAGTGGCAGCAAGTGCCGCAGCTGGTCGTCTATTGCGGGTGTCGCTCTGCCCAGGGTGTCAGGTCGGTCGCCAAATAGACCAATATTAAATGTAGGCCATCTCATAGCAGACAGAGGGTGGCGAGCGGGTCCCCCTCTGATTAATCTTTTCGAAGGATTGATGGCTCCCCCCAAAGGCTCCGAAGCCTATCAACTCTGGAGGGGTCCTAAGCCTAGGGGGCCATGGACACAGGCCAACGCAGCTAGGGACGTGGGGGGTCCTTGATGGCGACCCCCAAATGCTATCCAAATTAGACCGGACGTCACACCAATCCTCACAAACCGCCCTCCCTACTAGGTGTAGCCAAAGATCCGGAGGTTGATGCTAGCCTAACTGGACCATACTGAGGTGGAGCACCTCCCACTTCCCGTGCATCGGGTGCGGTGCTTTCACCGCACGACACCTACGACGCTGACACCGGCAAAGAGAAGCGGCATGGGGAGCAGAATGCCAGAGGAGTCCACCGTGCCAATATGCAGAGGCAGTCAGCCCTTGCCGTCCACAGCATTGACGTGCAGGCCGCCCACGATGCGTAGACCACCACAAGCCCGACCCAGATCACTAAGTCGACCCTATGCGAAGAAGGAATGGTACATCAATCGATCCAGCCATATTTGGACGAAGGGCAATGGATGGACCGCACCATGAGCCCCTCCTGCTACCCATTGCCACGCAGCATTGATGGCCGCCACCTAGTCCTCGAAGGGAACCCGATCTGAGAGAGAGGGGTTTAAATCAGGGAGGGAGAATCGGGATGGCGCCGCCTGGCGCAGAGCAATAGTGGGGGACGGGCACGGCGAGCAAGCACGACAAGCAGAAGAGGGAAGAGACCAGTGCTGGAGTAGTGGGTGAGGACGGCTAGATCTGGAACACCAAGACCAAATCGAGAATAGCACTGACGGTGGCGGCGAGGATGGACGGGCAGCAAGGTCTCCTCACCACGGCGGTCACCACGTCCATCCCCGCGTAGGCCTGGACACCACTGCACTGGGCTATTCAGATCTTTCTTTGAGTTTCAGCAAAATTTACGTTGAACATCCAGAACGCTGAATTTAAGAACGTCGAACCAAACCAAACAAGATGTTCCTACGCTTGTCTATGACATGAGCTGCCTCGTTGTCAACACGACGGCATGGTTAAAATGAATAAAGGAGGAAGTGCCACAAGAACTAGGACTGCTTAACATCGTGAATAAGAACACCATTCAGTGACCTATCCGAAGCCGGAGCATCCAACTCGAGCATTAGGCTCAAAAGGTCCCGGGTTCTGATTGACCGCCGCGCAACGCAAGAATTCTTTCCCATGTTACGAACCTATTGATCAAACAACCGCCAATAGCGATTGCACCTATCTGTTGAGATTAGGATATCTCCCAATGGATGGGATGCCTATTTAATATGTACATGTGTACATCAAAATATGAAACACTCTTGATTTCACTCTGGAACTACTACTGTTCCATTGACATTCAACATCCCAAAGCCTTCTCTGCAGCGCGGTGAGGATGAGGCATCAAGCCACGATTCCTTGCATCGTCATTGTGAGCTTACGAGATATGCTAGGCCTTACCGGTGAAATGTCCTGCTGGTTCTGCCGGTGCATTTTTATCAAAGAGCCCATCAGCCGTGGCGCGGCGTTAGCATGCGGTCTCAGTTCACCGAGTCTTCATCTCTCGCCGCGCCTCTAAATGTTGTGCTTGGACCTGGTGTTCAGCGAGGCAGTTGAATCTGCCGGGCGGTTGGATCGTGGCAGGGTGTAACAACAGCCGGACGGACCAAGCACCGAACCGAGCCACTGAAATGCTGCTGATGAAAAGGCGGAATTTGTCTTGCTCGAGAGCTTCCTACCGATCTAACATGCCATTTGCACATTGCCTCTCGTCCTCACCTATTTGGGGTGATTCTGGATCTCAGTTACATTGCTGCTTTCTTTGTCCCCGGGGTATGTCACACGTGGCCATATATTTGGGCGCAGAAGTCGAACACGATAAGGACGACCATGCATATGCCCACCTGACCGGCACGCATTGGCACCACCCACGAGGCACTCACTAACCGGCCTTGACACGCACGAACAACAAGGGGACTTGCACGGCGAAATTTGCAGGTTTCATTCAGGAGACACCGTAGTTTCTAAAGCAGAGCTGAACAACATAAACATTTACTACCAAAGTAACGTACAAAAGCAGTGGCAAGTGGAAACGAAGTCAACACCATCAACAGAGCGCCCGAAAAATGGAGCTCTCCTAGACCTCTAGTAACATTTTATTATTTCCCATGCACCGGAGCACGGAGTGCGCGGTACGTAGCAGCAGCGCGGGCGCCACGCCATCACACCTTGCCCTGCCGGTGCACGCAGGCCGAGTCGGCGCACCCCTCCACGCACCGGTCCACCCGCTCCGCCGCGCGCTCCCTCAGCAACCGGTCCTTCTCCTCGAAGTACACCTCCGCCGCCATCTCCGCTGCGCGTTCCTTCAGCGCGCGCTCGTCCTCGCCACCCAGACGGACGTTCTGGTGCTGCTGCCCTGCAGCTGAACCCAGCGTCAGCTTCTCCTTGATCGCGCCCGTCACATTCCCCAGCGCCCCGAGCAAACCTTGTCCTTGACCCCTGCATAGCCATGCAAATTCACATCAGAGTCTAGTAAGTGCAAAGATTGACTTGTAGTTCATGAGGGCACGTCCTTGTCTGCGTCGTGGGTGCCGGCCGTCTCTCTTTCCTTGTCGGCGGCGGTCTGCGCGGTCGTCCGGGACCTGTCCCTGGCCTCCTGCGCGGTCTCCCTGGCAGAGTCGGTGTACTTGCCGGCCTTCTGCTTCGTCGCGTCCTTGGCCTCCCTCACCTTGTCCGCCGTGGCGTTCCTCGTCTCCTGGGCCTTCTGAATGGTCGCGTTCTCGGCCTCCCTCGCCTTGTCCGCCGTGGCGTCCCTCGTCTCCTGGGCCTTCTGAATGGTCGCGTCCTCGGCCTCCCTCACCTTGTCCGCCGTGGCGTTCCTCGTCTCCTGGGCCTTCTGAATGGTCGTGTCCTTGGCCTCTCCCAGCTTGTTCTTGGTCGCCTCGGCGGTCTCGCTCGCCTTCTGCGCCACGGCGTCCTTGGTCTCCCTCGCCTTCTCCACGGCGCTGTCCTTGTACTCGCTGACCTTGTTCCGGGTGGCCTCCGCTGTCTCGCTCGTCTTCCGCGCGATGCTGTCGTTGGTCTCCCTGGCCTTCTCGGCGGTGTAGTCCTTGAACTCGCCCAGCTTGTCGCCGGTTGCCTGCGCCGTCTGGGAGGTCTTGTCGACGGCCGCGTCCTCGGCGCCGCCGAACGTGCGGCCCACGGCGCTCACGAAGGACTTGGCGCCCTCCTGCACGCTCTCCAGGATGCCGCCGCCACCACGGTGGTAGTCAGCGGCCTGCGCGCCCTCGCGGTCGGCGCGGGCGCGCGCGATCTCGTCCGCGGCCGTGCGGGCGCCCACCTCCGCCTGCACCACGCGTTCGTCCCGCGCCCGCGCGAGCTCGTCCGCGGCGCGGCGAGCCTCGGCCTCGGCGCGCGCCTCACGCCTGTCCTGCCTTGACGCCATGACGGTCGGCGTAGCCTCTCTCGACTCTCTCGGAACGTCTCTCGCTGGTCTGAGCTAGTGTGTCACTACTGTGTTCGAAGTGTCGCAGCACACAGGTGAGCTGAGGCCGTGGAAGGGTGAAGCGCGTATATACTCTGGTGTGAGAAATGAGAGCACGACACGTAACTCCGTGAGTTGGACACGTGTGATTCAGACAGGCACTGTTGACACGTACGTGCCGGTGCGTTCCGTTGCACAGGAGGCGGACGCGTGCCGCTGTGGCCGGGTTGCCGATGCATTTTCTGCCTGCTACCGTGGCTTACTGGCCTTCTGGACTTGTGTTTTTCTTTTGAGAGGAGGCCTTGTAGACCTTTTGAAGAGCCTTCTGGACTTGGACGTCGTGAGGGTTGAGCCCGTTTACAGATTGAAAGGCCGAGCCAAGGTTAGGCCAGATAGGCCCTGTTGGGCTAAAAATTGATGGGCTGACCCAAAACAATACAAAATGAAAAAAGTCTACATTGTTTCCTTGCTTTGTCCCTTAAACCGTAAAATCAGATATCTCATTTTCTCTAACTACTTTAATCGATGCAATTTATTTATTTTAACTGATTTTGATGATGATTTTATCCTATGTAAAGACAACTCAGCATGTCTTATTGGTAGCGTTTCACCGATATAACATAAAATTCAAAAAATCAAAAACATTTCTAAAAATACTATAAATAATTCTAAGACCTTCTGTGATTTTTTTTTTTCAAAAATAACATTATTTTTATCATATTTCATGGAGAGAAAGCTTGAAAAAAGAAAAAAAGCATGCTTTATCATTTATTAACTCATATTAAGGAAAATATTAACATGCAAATACATTTTTTATGTGTAGGGTGTACCTTAAGAGGATCTATTAAATTAGTTTCACTTAATTTAGATTTTTATTAATTTCTCTATAATTTTTACAAAGTTCACAAGCATAAAGTGAATATGTTTATATTTTTATTGATTGAATAAATGTATTAATAAAGTTTCACTTAATTTAGAGTTTTATTAATTTCTCTGTGATTTCCTCAGATGCGTCATCCTGGAGAGATTTGTGCCGAGCAAAAAGAATAAAGTGGTGGTGCTAGCTGCCCGTCATCCTATACCTGCCGCGCCGCGCTCCCGTGTGACCTGCGGCTTGCTTGCTGCTTCTGATCCGTGGTGGTGCTAGCTGTTTGCTCATCTCACCTCTGCGTTTTCGAGTGGCTGTGACTCTGATCCAGGGGCCGCAGTACGTGTGCACGACCTTCGAGACCTTCGTGTGCATCTCCTGCAGCGGCATCCAGTGAGTACCACTCGTGGCTTATGCAGTTATGCTCCTGTTACTGGATTCCATCCGTGTGTGATCGAGCCTTGTTTCTAGTTCCAATCTAGCAATGGATTTCAGTTTTAGTGATCGGCGGTCTCAGTTTTGTGCCTAAGTTTGTGGAACTAGCTTGCTTAACGTTCTTAACAACTCACTTGTTACCGAGTGGCGAGAATATTTACTTTGTCAAAGCTTTCGAATTCGGATCCTTCTGAAGGACTGGTCTAGCTAGTTACATTTGCAATTTTGCATATGCTGATCGTCTGCTGCCTTCTTCTATCCTAACATATTGATGCACTTGTACCCGTGAGTTCACGCACCGAGTGAAATCTGTCTCATGTCGACGTTCAGCACACAAGGGATCGAGGCTCTCCAGAAGGGTGGGAACCAGGTGAAGGGTAATCTTCATTTTGGAGTATTAGTCATAAAGATAAGGACATCTATGTTCCCGTACAATCTTTTTACCATCATTCCATATCAAGTTAGAGGGTCAACAAGTTACCGACGAGTTACTAAAATTTTAAGACATTGACGTACCTTTCAGTATATAATTGGATCACTTCTTGATCCACTTTCTAGGTTGCAACACATAGTAACACTTCCCTCTAGACCTATAAAGACTAATCACTCTATAATCTTGTACTTAATCATCTTAGATGAACACTTTAAGCACTTTGATAGCTTGTATATTTTCTCAAGTGTGTATAAGGTCCTCTGGACTCGAGCACCTTCAAATAACTGAGTGGGTGGGTATATATAGCTTCAAAACCGTCAATTAGCCATTGCTCTAACGGCTCAACTTTACTGTAAACATCGGATGACCCGGTAACAACAGTAGTACAAGTATCAGACCATCCGGTGTGTACATCAGTGGATACTAGCCATTGGAACCATACTCAAATACATTCTGAACACTGGATTGTCCAGTGTATCCTGTACTTCCATCACCGGACTATCCTGTGTGTTGTCTTGCGTCAAGCCGAGCCACTTCTTCTCTGTGTAATTAGTCCGGTGTATAGATCTTCTGATCACCGGACTTTCCGATGTGTTGAAATCTTTTCTTCCTTTATTTGCTTAGCTTCTGTTAAATACTCCGGTGTTCACACACTCTTTAACACCGGATAATCCGGTATACTTAAGTTCAGGTTCCTTTGAAAATCAACATTTCTGTTAAATACTCTGGTGTGCTTCAGCTCCTATCACCGGACCATCCGGTGAGATCAATTTACTTTTGCACATAACATTAAAATGCTTCGGTGAGCATAAACTCCTCTGCATCAAACTATCTGGTGAGAACAATTTCTCTAGGACTTCTCCAATTTAATCAAAAATTGTCCCGACTTCGATGACTTCTTCATGTATTGAATCTATAAGATCTACTAACATATATTCTTGACAAACATGTTAATATCAATGACTACATTATTATTAATCACTAAAATCACAACCATAGCCTAATAGAGTCATTTTCGCTACAATTCCCCCCCCCCCTTTTTGGTGATTGATGGTAACACAACCAAAGCAAGAGACAAATAATACCAATTAAGAAAATACATGATTTCAAAAGTTCACAAGACCATATCTTTTTGCTTAGATGCATGGTAAGAATAAATTAAAATGCCAATTGTAATAATAATCATGTTCTTACCAACATTATATCTCCATTTTTGCTATTATGTTCCCTTTTTGTTGTGTCTGTTATGTAGATAGTTCATCATTTTCTCTATTGTCACTATCTCCCTCGGTTGACCAATGCAAGAGTTTCTTCACCTTTGTCAACCCGAGATACATTCACATTTATCAACAATCTATCTGAGATAGTTCTTGCATCTTGTGTGCTTCTCTTGCATCTTGATTTGGTCTCAAAATTCTCCCTTTTATCAATAATTAAAAAATGTTACAAATACATGTTGAACTTAAGGAAAAACATTATAGCATTTGAGAGAGAACTTCATAAAACATTATCTATATGAATGAAGTCATTTATGAAGAATTATGAGAAACTGATACTAATTAAAAAGATATACCAATTGTAATAATATGAGGTATTGATATCAATTGAAAAAGACAAAAATGATCATAATTTATGAAACTCACATGATATAATCTAAACTCTCTCTATATGTGTGTATATATATAATGAGACCTATTTATAAATACCATCGGTAGGAAAGTAGCAATATATGCACAACTAGATAATAAGAAGATGTAGAAAGTTTAAGTTATATCATGTATGGAGGTAGCTTAAATTTAAAAATGAATTGACAATGATACCCATTGAAACCTTTTGCATACATTCGGATACTTATTGACCACTCTATGAGACTACAAAAAGAACACATGTTGGTCTTAAAATCGTAACTCATAGGATATACTCCTTCTAAATATGTGCATACAAGTATTAAATACTTGTGAGAGATATACACTTGTTATTGATAACAATAAGAAAAATATCCTATAGATTGGTTCATAACACATAAAGAATACCAATTATAAAATTAGTGTCATATAAGAAACTTATAAATAATCCTATATTGGTTACTCATAAGAAAAATAGAAACAAAAGCAACCTATCATATGAAAATCCTATACTAGGTATTGTAATAAATTAAATTGAGAGCATGCAATCATAGATAAGACAAATGTACAATTGAAAAGATTTTGTATTTAGTATCTTTTATCTTTGGATGGAGATTTGGGTATGTGATGATTATGATTTTCATCAATATGTCTAATCTTATACACTTCGCTTCTTTTCTTAAATCTTCACTTTATCTAGTGAGCCAAGTCTTCAAATTTCTGAGCCGTGTGGACTTCAAGTCTTCTTTGGAACACAAACTGATTGGAGTCCTTTCATGTTGGTGATGACTTTCTTGGCACCCAAATGGGTTAGTTCCACCCCGATCCTTTCTCCTAACAATGTGTGCAACCACTTTACTATTGTTCTTCTTCTTGAGCTTGTAGTGGTTGCTCTTGGTTTTGATCATGTAGTTGAGTTTGGTAGAGGTCTTGTTGGAGAGATTTATCATCTTCTTCTTCTTTTTTGTCTCTTTCTTTACTTGCTTGCATTGGAAAGACTTGTGTCTTTTTTGATAGTATTTGAAGTATGTCACAGTGAATCTCTCCGCAAGCTTGTTCACCATGTTATCACGGTTATCTTGAGGATGTTGAATATGTTATTTTTCCTTTAATCTTGTCAAGTTTTTTTGAGCTTCTTTACTTCTTACTTGAGCTCATTATTCTCTTGTGCAATGAGTTCATTAAATGGTTCTATAAAAACAGTCTCAACACATATCTCATTGCAAAGGAGTGAGCTATATAAATCAATCAAATCAACATAAAAAATGGAAGCATCTACATTATGATTGGAATTAAAGAGAGAGGTAGATTGCTTCAAAAAGACTTTAGTTTAAGATTCAATGTACTCAAATTTAGTCTTAAGTTCTTCATACTTCTTGTTTAGCAAATTGAATTTGCTCGATAATTATTAATAATTAGAAACAAAGATAGCATGAATGTCATTAAGTGTATTGAATTTCTTAAGCTTTTTTTCTTTAAGTTCTTTTGTTGCTTATTGATCAAATCAAAAAGTTCTTCATGGGAGGGAGAATCCTCGTCGGATTCATCGTTACTTACATCGCTTTCCATACCTTTAGCCAAAGCACTTGTGTGATGATGGCTTACGTGATGACGACTTGTGTGATGATGATCTTAAGGAAGAGCTTCTCTTAGACAAGTCAATGGTGAGGCTCTCATCGCTTGAGCTTGAATTTTTATCTTCACTCACCTATTTTTTTATGCTTCCAAATGCTTTATTTTTTCTTTTGTCTCTTCTTGTTCTTGATCTTCTTCTCTTTCTTGATATGATCAATTATTTTGACTAAGCCTTTCAAGAAGATTGAATGATCAATCTTCGCATTGATCCTCTTGATGTTCTTCTCCACTTGTGAGAAGAACTTGACAATCTTGGTATCAATCTCTTCATCACTTAATGTGCTTTGATCATCTTTTTCATCGCTCTCTTCTTCATCATCATCATCTTCACTTTGTCTTGATTCTTGCTCTTGTCTTCTAATCCTTGTCTTCATATGTTAACATTGATCTTGTTTGCTTGTGAGAGCAAGATTCTTACTATTGGATGAGGTAGAAGCTTCCTCTCCCATGTCCATGGTCATTTCATGTGCGGTGATCTTGCTGAGAACTTAGCTTGAAGTCATCTTACTCATATTGTGATTGTCGTAGATGATGTAGATTATCAACTTGTATTTTAGAAGAAGAACTTGAAATATTCTTCTTATCACTTGATCATCTCCAATTTGCGTTAAACCTAGCACATTGATCTCATTGATATTTCTTATTGCGCACATTCTTTATGCCTTCATTTATTTCAATGAGACTAGTCCAAATATTATGTGCATTGGTGGGAAAATAAACATGATTAAATACATCAACGCATAAAGATAATAAAAAGATACTCTTTTCCAATGCATCTAATTATCTTTCTTTGTTTGTGAGGTATTGCCTCATCCTTTTCTCGGTGACTCTCCGAACTTCTAGATCTTTGGCTTACAAATAACAAGTCATTAGAGTTTTTCATCAAGGGAAATTAGTGTTGTCGAAATGTGAAGCGCTATATGTATCCATCCCAACCCTGAACATTACAACTCTAGGATGCGAATCTTATCAAGAGCACGAGGCTCTGATAACAATTGTGAGGAACGGTGATGTCTTAAGAGGGGTTGAATTAGGACATTTAGAAACTAATGACTCTAAAAACTTCATAAGATAAACATATCTAAATTTCTCTCTAAATGTGCTTTAGATTTATCTAGTGTATTTACTCTACCGTTCAAAGAGGATTGCAACCGACTCTAGTAAGATAAATTGTAAGTATGTAAATGCAAACGATAATAAGATAGAGAGATAAGCTTGACATAATAGATTTTTATCTAGTGGTATCGATGGTACACAAACCATCCATAGTCTATGTTGGAGCTCCATAAATGATATGCTTCCGGTCGTCAAGACTCTTTTGATCACGACCCTTGAGATACCAAGTCACCAAGACAAGGCCTTAAGCATGATGAGCCGATGGCGTAGAGGAGATGCTCTAACGTAAAGTCATAGTGACTGCTCTTTGACACGTGAGACAACTGAGCAAGTGTCAGCAACCACGACCGCTTCCGATGGGGGCCGTTCAACTGGGCAAGTGTGGGCTAGGGGTGGAAATGGATGGTTATGTATCTGAATTATCCGATATCTGTATCTATTAAAACACGAATATAGATATCTGTATCCGTATTTGTTTCTGAAATGGATACATCCGAATTCGTTTTCGAGATTTAGATTCAAATGTGGATATCCGAATTCGAGATATATCCGATTCGTCAACCAGGCAACTAAATTTTGCTAAAGTTTTAGAAATTTTAGAGGTAAGCGAAATTCCAGCCCAATCAAATTGGAACAAATTTCAGTCATATTTGATCAAATTTCAGTCAAATTTGATCAATTTTTAGTCAAATTTGATCAAATATCAGTCAAATTTGGCCAAAAGTTTAAATTTTCGACATCAATTTCAAACCAATTTTCTAAAATTCTATCCCAATCAAATTAGAATAAATTTTAGTCAAGTTTTACCAAATTACATTCGAATTTTATCAAAAATTTAAATTCCAGACATGAATTTTGAAGATTGAATAGATATCCGAATGCGAATTCAAATTCGGACTATTCATTTTGTATTCGCATCCGAAGTATCCGGATCCGTATTCACATCGAATAAAAATATAGTAAATCGTACTATCCGAATTCGATTCCATACGTATTTGATCCGTTTCCATCCTTAAGTGTGACACGGTGGCACCAGTTGGCCCAGTAATCGATGTGATGAGGTGCAGGTAGCAACGCATCTGGTGCAGAATATTACCTTTTTACGAGTCGGTTGAGATAGCTTCGATCAAGGTAGTGGTCAAATTGTACCTTCTGAGAGTAATCCAATTTTATGGGTACTTAATAAAAAGGTGAAATGACAATGATCGGGGGCCGGTTAGTCATCGTAGTACACAGAAAGTTTAGTGAAAGTCTATAGAACGGGTTCCCATGGTGCCACATGTTGGTTATATATAGGAGAGGGGAATAGCTTTGAGCAAAACAACACATTTGAACTCGTCCGAAGCAAAAACACATAGAGATTCATAATAAATTTGAGCTACGATTAGATTCATCCAATAATAATTTTATAATTTAGAATACGAGAGAACTTATAGAGATTTATAAAAATATATCTAGACATTTTATTACGACGTCTTTTCTTAAGATTAATCAAGATAGAGCGCGATGTATGGTTATTATTCTAATAAGATATAAATTTGTATAAAATTTTATGTCTTTTTAATACACACAGATGACGAAGAGATATTTATACTTTAAATAAGTATTTATATAATTAATTTTATCAATCATCGAAAGTGATCCTCAAGAGACAACCGTCTATCGATCGAGCATAGAAGCGGAGTGAGTGTCGAGCAGTGGCGAACGTGGTAGCCAAAAACTCTTGCAGGAACTCGGCTACGACATCAGCCAGATGGTGGTGGTTTATTGCGACAATGTCTCTCAGTATACATGATAGCTATTCGTGTTCATCACCGACATACAAAGTATATTAAATTGGGCATCCATTTTGTTCAAAAAAAGTGGCACTCGGACAATTCAGAGTTCTTTATGTTCCAACCGATTAGTAATTTGCAGACGTGATGACAAGGGACTACCAACGGCTACGTTTCAGCAATTCCGGTCCAGTCGTAGCATCGTCTCTGGTGACGACGTCCAGACTGCAGGGGGTGTTAGCGCACCGTTTGCATGTAACTGTCAGGGTCCTAGTCTCTTGGCACGTCCCCTGTACCTATCTGACTTAGCCATAGTTTGTTAGCTTGTTAGTTGCTAGTTAGTTGCGGCAGAATGCCTCTTGTACATGTACGAGTACTATACTCGTTGATCACTACAACCGCGCGTTGGATCTCTATTCCTACTTTAATTATGTTTACTTGTATATGAATGTGAATTGTTTATAGTTTTCAAGGTGTCGTTGAGTGGTGTCTTGTGTTGAATGACATACTTATGCAGGAAAGGACGTATTTTACAAATCTCCACAATTTCACAACGTGGATATTATATTAGGAATCAATTTTAGAGTAAGAGATGATTCAAACTAAAAGTGTGATGATATTACACATTTAGAATGTTTACTTTTGGTACACTCTAGTTACTATCAGCTCCTCTACACTCCAGACAGTGCGATTGCGAAGATGAACGCTGCAGAAGAGCGTCAATTACATCTTTCCCGGAGCACGCGAATCTCAATGCAAGGAAAAAGAAAAGAGCAAAAGTATCAAGATGGTGCAATTACTTATATACCACTGATAAAACTTATAAATTCCTAATATACTATCGTGCATTTATGACATCTGATCACTAACGTGTGAAATCTAATAGCATATTAAAATTTAAGTTTTAATCAGTGACATATGAAAAATTATACCGATCAAAAACCACCGCGACACGAGTCACCCGACTACCGGAACGGCTGCGAGGCCGCCCGGCGCATCTTGCTGCCCCACGTCTCCCCGCCTGTGCGCCGTCCCGCCGCGCGCCACTGCAGCCCGGCCAACTGCGCCTCCCAGTCGGCAAACCCCGCGCGCCTCGCCGCGCGGTATCCGGCGCTCCCGGGGTCGCCGCCACCGCACCGGAGCTGGATGTCGTAGCCGCGCCTGCGCTCGGGGTCGCAGAGCACCTCGTAGGCCTCCCGCGCCCGAATGAACCGTTCGGCACTGCCAGGGCACGCGTCCGGGTGCCACCGCCGTGCGGCGCGCCTGTACGCGGCCTTGATCTCCTCGGGCTTCGCCGTCTCCTCCACCGCCAGCACCTCGTACATCGTCCCCCTCGGCGGCGCGGCCGCCGCCGCAGCCGACACCCGTATCCGCGACCGCCGCTGGCACCTCACCCCGCCGAAGTACCCCACGCCCCCGGGCTTCACGCACACAGAGCTCATCTCTCCCCTTCCTCTTCCTCTGCCGAGCTAAACCACTACTAGTGACAGCAATTTCACCGATGTGCGCAACGTGTAAGCTAATCAAGGAAAATCACTCGCTCTGCAATCGTGGCGTCATATGGCCACGGACCTTCTGTTTATATAGCGGGCGGGCGACATGGTCTTCTCTTTTCTTTCTGGAAGGGGCGAGGGATAAGCAACCGCGCCATCGCCTTCAATTCATATTATATATAATGGTACTTAAAACATTGTTTCATAAATATATAATGACAAGAACAATATATAGATAGTGTTTTAAGTGACAATTTTACGAAGCTAATATTTAGTATGGCAATCCTTCTCCGCCATCTCATCTCTATCTTCTCTTGCAAAAAATGAAGAGAGGGTAAGTGGATATATATATAGCCTCTATATATATATTATTGAGCCCTTATATATATATATAAATATATATGCTCAATAATAAAGGTTGAATGTGTGGATATTGAATTGGAAAAAATGGGAATATGTGCTATGGATCTGATGGACAAAGTTTGTATAGAAGGAGGTAGGTCTAGAACCACAGAAAAAGAAGGTAGATCTAGAACCACAGAAGGTTGATTATTTAGGCTAACTTGGCCACCCTGTTAGAAACCAGCAACTGCAGTGATGACCGCATGGCAACTCCAATCTCGGGTCCTCTCACAAAGAAAAACTATTAGTACTACTACAAGTACGATCAGAAATTTACTTCCTCGTTTTTCAATACTTAACATTTTTAGTTATTTTATTTGTTTTCAAATACTTATCACTTCATACTTTTTATACGCAGTTTCTAATTTTATCTATATAAAATATCTCTTATTCTCTTATTTACGGTAGATTCTAAATACTTAGACTAGTTTTTAAGGACATTTAAAATTAATACTACATTTGATATATCTTGATATACATGTTTGATAAAAATGATAAATATTAAACAACGAAGGCAGTATTTACGGAAGTACCAGCTGGAGGAGTCGAAGAAGGATACCATCGATGGGCTGCCGAATCAGCTGGCAACATGTGTCCTGCGTATCAGCCATCAGACAGCCGGCGGTGTTAATTTCCTTTCTGCTCTCCACTTCGATCGCATCTCTAGTTACCGCGGCCGTGGTTTTTTGGATCAGCTAGCCTCGCTACCTTTTTGTTTCTGTCTTACTACAATCTAGACGCACTAATCACGATCTTCTCCTTGGTCCATATCTTTCGCCTAGTTTTTTTTTAGACAAATATCTCTCGTCTTCTTGTCTCTGTCTTACAATCTAGATGATCGATCGATGGGGACCTGATACGTTTCTAGACCGATGGAGCCCGGTGTGAGTCGGTGGGTGGCCAGGCCGGGCTGAGCCAGCGTGACCGAGAACTTGGTGACGGGGTGAAAAGGATGTGTTTCTAGACGAGGTTTCCATCGTCCGGTAGCTTTCCTTCCCTTGTTATTGACTTTCCGGGTACGCTTAGACTAGTTTGGTAGGCGATTATGCATGGATTGATAGATAGGTTGGGCCATTATTCGCGCTATCTTGTTTTGTGCCATGATTTAGGAGAAGGGTGCCCCGTGTGGCCGCGTGCAGGGGTGCACTGTGCATATCGCTGTGACCTACGATATATTCTTCGCCTTCTGCATGCACTCGTACGTACGTGTCCAGTACTCCAGTATAGCGCTGTGTGGAGTCATTTGGCTCATAATTATCGAGAAGTTTGTGTTGTGGAGACAAGCTTATGTTTTGCTCAGCTCCTGTACGTAGTCGTCATTAATCGAGCACGCAACTGTAGGCCTGCGGTACGTGGCTGGTCGAGATTTCGAGACAGCTATTTACTTATTATAAACGTTACGGTTCACTTGATCAGGCTATAAGGACAACTCACTCACTCGCTACTATACACTCTTCTACGTACTGTTTATGGTCAAGTAAAAAGGCGGAATTGACACTTCCGTCCACCAATTTATTTGCCCCGAGGATCAATTTCGTTCCTTAACTATTAAACCGCCCACTCCAGTCACTGATCCGATATGGAGCGCCACATAGCATCATATGAGTCACTAGAGTTTTGCAATGGCCATATGTATGTGAAATATCTATTGTATCCCTCCTTTAGCCTACACTGGGTGCAATATCTGGCGCGTAACCTATGGGTTCCAACAGCATGGACGTGGAGGTAAGGTATTTGCCGAATTTAGGTTATGGTTGGGGAATTTGATGGTATGTGGGATCGTTCCATTTTCCAATTGATCTTTTGAATTCGTTGATTTTGACTGAATTTCGCAGCTTGACCGATTGCTTGAAGAACATAGAGATGGCATGGTGGTTGGGACAGGGATGAGATGTCACCATGGCCTGTACCCAGTCGTAACTTGGAAAAAATAGAATTTGTATAATATATCTAAGCGTGTTTATTGAAATAGACAACAAATTACTGTTTTCATGAATATAGCATCTGTATTCAGCACACGACGCATCGAAAAAGTCATTTTCGACGTACGGCACACGATGTGCCGAATATCACTTGTATTCGGCAGAATACAGGGAACAGTGTGTATTCAGCACACGGTGTGCCGAAATACACTTTTTCGGTAACCGTATGCCGTCACGTCATGTCGCGTCACGCTTTACTTTTTCTTTTCTTTTCATTTTTGCTTTTTGCTTTATGCTGTCGGCCGGTCGGCTTCCTGCCAATTTTTATCACGCGCGGCTATAAAATGGCTCCCTCCCCTCCATCTTCTGCATTCGTGCAGAGCGAGCGCGAGCAGAGCGACGGCGAGCAGAGCCAGTTGGCTGCGTGAGCAGAGCAGAAGGTGAGCGTAAGCGTGAGCAGCATTTGAAGCAGTAGTCAAGCGCGAGGAGCTGTAGTGAAGCAGCAGTCGAGCGCAAGCAGGATTAGAGCAGCAGCTCGTGAAGAGGACAGCCTTCCGTAATAGTAAGTACGTAGATTATGTATGTACTTAATATTTAGATTAGAAAATGTAATTAGAGTAAGTAGAGTATTTATTCTGTTCGAATACATTGGTTAAAGGGTATTAAGTTGATAAAATAGAGTAGGTATAATATTTGTATTTTATGATGTTGTAACAGAATCTTCTATAGTGTAACAGTAATTTTGATCCTAGATTATGTATGTACTTAATATTTAGATTAGAAAATATAATTAGAGAAAGTAGAGTATTTATTCCGTTCGAATATATTGGTTAAATAGTATTAAGTTGATAAAACAGAGTAGGTATAATATTTGCATATTTTATGATCTCGTAACAGAATCTACTATAGTGTTACAGTAATTTTGATCCTAGATTATGTATGTACTTAATATTTATATTAGAAAATGCAATTAGATGAAGTAGAGTATTTATTCTGTTCGAATACATTGGTTAAATGGTATTAAGTTGATAAAATAGAGTAGGTATAATATTTGCATATTTTATGATCTCGTAACTGAATCTACTATAGTGTAACAGTAATTTTGTACGTAGATTATGTATGTACTTAATATTTAGATTAGAAAATGTAATTAGAGGAAGTAGAGTATTTATTCCGTTCGAATACATTGGTTAAATGTTATTAAGTTGATAAAATAGAGTAGGTATAGTACATATATCTAAGTAGTTATTTGCTCATTTATGTTTGTTTAGCAGAGACGCTATGACTATCCATATTTATTACGGAGAATGTCCCGCTGTTTTGCATGGGAGGCTCGTATTAATTCAGAACTGCCAGCACGCAGAGAGTACGATTGAGCTACCTATTGATCTAGAAGGCTTAAAATCACATGTTATGAGCCTTTTGCGTGTGAACCAGCAGTCCTACAATGTTGTCCTAGAGGGTGTGTGGCCACGGCTTGTGCTAAACAGCTCGACCATTGTCCATACGTTGTTCGATTTGAGAAGGAACAATGCATGGGCTTTGTACTCACGCAAGGCATTAGAGGAGAACTTTGAAATGGGAGTGTACGTAAACATAGTATCATGACAGGTGCAAGGTGAAGTGGTGCCTAGCGTGGAAGGATCAGACCATCATGTGATGCATGATGAGGAGGGAGGGCATGTCAGGGAGGGCACTTCCGGTACAGAGGGACCTGAAGTGGACCATGATGAGGTAGATGCAGGATGCATGGATGATGAAGCCGGTGGTAGCAGGGATGAAGAGGTGCAGACAACGATGACCCGGTGCTGGCGATCCAATACTTTCATGGTGCTGGGCTGCTAGATTGTACCATCGTTGAGTATGACACCCTATCTAACTGGGGATACCAGAATAGCGACATCCAGGTGGGACAACAGTTTTGAAACAGGGAGGAGGTCATCCACTTTATCAGCAACTATGCTGTAATCACAAGAAGGGACCACAAGTGTGTCCGATCTAACCCTACGGAGTATGAGGTCAGGTGTATCAAGCACCCGAATTGTCCTTACTTCGTACGAGCACATAAGCCAAAATACGAGAACTATTTTGTGCTGAGTAGACACACCCCACATACATACAGTGAAGAGGCTGTTAGAAATGTGAGCCACGCTGTTGATGCGAGGTTCATAACCCAACTCCTAATCACCCTTGTTGGCACGAACATATGTTTGTCGCCAAAATCCATTATGGAGGAGGTGCAGATTAAGACGGGTATGCTGATCAATTACCACACCGCGCGGCGAGCGAAGCAGAAGGCGTTGAAGATGTTGTTTGGAAGTTTCGAAGAGTCTTACCACTATGCCCCAAGGCTGCTGCAAAAGATTGCCATGATCAATCCAGGGACCCAGCGGGCCATGGCAGATGAGCCGATAAGGCTGGAGGATGGGTCATACAGCAACACCGACCGATACCTCATTAGGTTTTTTTGGTCCTTTGCCCAATGCATCGAAGCTTCCAGACATTGCAAGCCGATGGTATGTGTGGATGCCACATATGTTCTTGAAGGGTATGTATTTCTGCAGATTGTAACGCACCTGTGCGTATTTTGGAGCGCTGCGTTTGAAGAATAGAAAGAATTAGTCCTTTAACACGTATAGAAATTGAAAAGAATGCATCGATATGTAATTTCATACCTCAAGATCATTGTATCTGACAGCATCTACGTCTACGCTGAATGCATGCATGAAAATAAGAATATAAACCCCGCAGAGATTGTTGTTGGGTGGCTGCCTCATACACTTCAAGAGGAAATGATTCGTCAGTGAAATGAATTAAACCTTTTTATTCAATAGGAAATGCATGTCATGGAGCGTACCGGAAAGTCAATTTTTACATCATAATATTGGGAAACGGGTAGGCTACACTAGCCTAAAACAAAAATCTTCTACTGCAATCATCCAGGAAACCATGCTAGTAGGAGATCATATGTCGTTACCACAAAATGCGTAGTGCAGCGAAACAAGAGTTGGAGTAGGCCGATCCAACGTTGTGCGCGTCAAACTCCTTGAACAGCTTCTCGATCAGATTCACGACCAACCCCATGTAGGTGGCCACGCTCGACCAACTCCGAGTAGGTGATAGTACTCCTCGACCAGCTCCCGATCAGGTTTATCACGGGCTTGATCATTTCTGAGTGCTCGTGTCATACTATCCGACCAGATCCGAGTGGTCGTGTTGTGCTTCATGACCAGGTCAGTCGACCAGTGCGTCATGGCCGACGACCAGTCCCGAACACATCACGATCAACTCGCCGAGAAGATCAACGCCATAATAGCAGCAACGCCTCTATGGTATCAACACGTACCAAGCAAAAACGCCAATCGCCGATATGCTAGCACCTCGCTCGTGGCTAGGGTTTTGGGAGATCATGTGGAAAGCTACGGCTAGGGTTTTCGAGCAGCTTAACTTTCCTACGCACCACCTCACGCCTCTCCTTATATAGAGCTCGCTAATGGGCTCCTACGTTGGAAGCCCTTTAGGACTCTAACACCTCATGGATCACAATGCAATCAAACCCATATACGAATTCAATTCACATGTTTTGTTCTAGCCCATTAAGTGTGTGACCCGTTAGGTTCATGTACAAACGGCTATGACTCAGAAACTCTTTCCAAACCGAAATCAATAGCGGTCCCTAGCAGGACATGTTGACTTCCGAGTATACACAAAAGATCATATCGACTGAACCTTGATATACACATGCACCGATCCGTTTGCCTCACAATACCAGTCAAACTCAAGGCGAGATACGTGCCACCCTTGTGATAGCTCGACCATTCACTCGATCAAATAGTAGATTCATCATGATTAACTCTTTAATCATATTGGCATGGCCATGCACTTTCTCAATCCAATTACCTCGAGGGGCCTAGAGATATCTCTCCTGTTATCAAAGAGGGGCAAATTCCATATTGATCGCTCACACCCTGCGACATGTTTCATAACAAACCTGAAAACTACCTTTATGACTACCCAGTTACGGAATAGCATTTGACATCCCCAAAATATGTCACTACACATTCTGGAAATTAATGACGATCTCAGGTCTAAGTATCCTGCAGGTACACCATTTGAGATAAGAACTGATGTCACATCATAATAACAATCCCAACAGTATCTCAAGGTGAGTCCATCTAACATTATGTTCTCCAACATAAATGTCCACATTATTGATCTAGTATCTCTATACCTATAATCCATAAAACAAGATCATCAATCAATACATGTGCTTGTCTTATGTATCGTCATAATGATATGAAACCAGGGATCGACTAAGAATAACATCATGATATAAACAAAGAGGTTCATGAACAATTCACATACTTGCCAATCAAAGTAAATGATAGTCATTCTTGGAATTATTCATTATTCAGAAGTATATGAATATAGACGTGTGATACAATCATCTCTATGATTGCCTCTAGAGCATATCACCTTCAATCTCCCACTTGCACTAGAGTCAATCATGTAAATATCTAATACCCATACCTCTCATGTGCGTCTCATGCTTGGACCGTGGGAGTGGCTTTGTCAACGAATCAGAATTATTCAAATTCATGTGCACCTTGCATATCTTCACGTCACCCCGATCCAAAATCTCCCGAATAAGATGATAGCGCTGCACTATGTGCTTGGACTTCTGATGCGACCTAGGTTCTTTGGCTTGCACAATGGCTCCACTATTATCACAATAGAGATTTATTGGACTAGAAGTACTAGGCACCACACCTAACTTAGAAACAAACTTTCTAATCCAAATAGCCTCCTTCATAGCTTTAGAAGCTGCGATATACTTGGCCTCCATCGTGGAATCGGCCAACATTTCTTGCTTGGAACTCTTCCAACTCACTGGTTCGCCATTTAGGCAAAACACAAAACCAGATTGTGATCTCGAATCGTACTTGTCGATTTGGAAGCTAGCATCAGTGTAACCATTTACAACAAGTTCCTCCTCACCTCCAAAGTCTAGGAACATATCCATAGTTGTTCTCAAGTAGTTAGGATATTCTTTATTGTTACCTAGTGAGCTTCACCCTGGTTTGATTAGTATCTACTCATAATACTTAGAGTATAGGAAACATTTGGACGTTTACAAAGCATGGCATACATGATGGATCCGATAGCGGAAGCATACAAGATCACACTCATCCCCTCGAGCTCATCAGTGGTTGAAGGACACTGAATCTTGCTTAGAGTGATGCCATGTGACATTGGCAAGAAAACCTTTTTAGAATCTTGCATATTGAACCTTTCAATACCTTGTCTATGTATATACTTTGGCTTAATCCGATCAGCCATCTCGACCTATCTCTATAGATCTTTATGCCCAATATGTATATTGTCTCTCCTAGATCTTTCATTGAAAAACTCTTTTGCAACGAAGATTTGATAGCATCAAGCATCAAAATATAATTCCCGATCAATAATATGTCATCTACATATAAGACCAGAAACATAAGTACGCTCCCACTAGCCTTTATGTAAACACAAGACTCTTCTTCATTCTTGATGAAACCAAACACTTTGATCACTTCATCAAAACAAAGATTCCAACTTCGAGAAGCTTGCTTCAGCCCATAGATGGACTTTTGCAGCTTGCATATCTTTCTAGCATTTTTCAGATTAACAAAACCTTTAGACTGTGTCATGTACATATCCTCACTTAGGTTTCCATTAAGGAAAGCCATTTTGACTTCCACCTGCCATATCTCGTAGTCATAATATGCGGCAATTGCTAGGATGATCCAGATAGACTTTAGCACTGCGACAGGTGAAAATATTTCATCATAATCAACACCATGAATTTGTCTGAAACCTTTCACCACCAATCGTGCCCTATATATGTGAACATTCCCATCAATGTCTATCTTTTTCTTAAAAAAACCATTTGCACTCAACTGCTTTAACACCATCGGGTGGATCAACCGAGTTCCAAACTTAATTATTGTGCATGGATTCTATCTGGGATCTCATGGCTCCTAGCCATCTCTCAGAGTCCAGTCCCACCAATGCTTTCGAGTAGGTCTTAGGTTTATTATTGTCCAACAATAAAATATCACACTGCTCCGTGGTTAGGAACATAAACCTCTCAGGTGCCCGACTGATCCTTTCTACCCGTCGTGGGGTTGGTGTCTCCACAACAAGTTCTGCAATATCCCATTGTGCTTCTTTGTGGGGTATCATCGAGAGAAACTCTTTCTCCAGAAAAACACTGTTTCGGACGACAAACACTTTGCCTTCTTCCCAATTATAAAAGTAATATCCTTTGGTTTCCCTAGGATACCCCACAAAGAAGCATTTATCTGATTTGGGAGTGAGCTTATCTGACATTAAAAAATTTACATAGGCCTCACAACCCTAGATCTTAAGGAAAGAAAACCCGGGACGCTTCCCGGTCCATATCTCATATGGTGTCTTCTTTACAGCTTTAGATAGAACCCTATTTAAAGTGAACGCATTAGTTTCTAGAGCGTATCCCTAAAAGGATAATGGAAGACCAGATTGGCTCATCATGGACCGGACCATGTCCAACAAAGTCCGGTTCCTCCGTTCGGACAACTCCATTCCATTGAGGCATCCTTGGTGAAGTCAACTGTGGAACAATTAAACATTGTTTTAGATGATCACCAAACTCATGGCTCAAATATTCTCCTCCACTATCAGATCGTAGAAATTTAATTGTCTTGCTAAGTTGATTTTGTGCTTCATTCTGAAACTCCTTAAACTTTTCAAAGGACTAAGACTTGTGCCTCATTAGGTAGATGTAACCATATCTACTAAAGTCATCGGTAAAAGTAATGAAGTACTGAAAACCACCTCTAGTGATAGAGCTTATTGGTCCACATACATCAGTATGTACAAGGGCCAACAACTCACTCGACCTCTCTCCTTGACCGGTGAAAGGCGCCTTAGTCATATTGCCAAGTAAACAAAATTCGCATGTATCAAATGATTCAAAATCAAATGAATCAAGAAGACCATCTTTATGGAGCCTCTACATGCGTTTCTCATTTATATGACCTAAGCGACAATGCCAAATAAAAGTGGGATCGAATCATTAAGCTGAGGCTTCTTCGTATTAATGTTATAGACAGGAACATCCTCAAGATCTAGAATATATAATCCATTCATCAATGGAAAATTATCATAGAACATACCATTCAAATAAATCGAACAACACTTGTTCTTTATTATGAAATTATATCCATCTTCTTTCAAACATGAAGAAGAGATAATGTTTTTTCCCAAGACAGGAATGTAATAACAATTATTTAATTCCAATACTAATCCCGAGGGTAGCAATAAGGAATAAACACCAACGGCCAACGCAGCAACTTTTGCACCATTGCCGACATGAGCATCCATCTCGCCTCTCGCACACTTCCTAGTCCTTTTCAGTCCCTGCAATGATTTGCATGTATGAATCATCGATCCGGTATCAAATACACATGAATCATTAGGACGAGTAGCAAGATTAATTTCAATAACATTTATACCTGAAGTGGAAGTCTTATTTCCCTTCTTCTTCTTGAGTTCTTCCAAGTATAACTTGTAGTTTCTCCACTAATGACCAGGCTTATGGCACTGGTGGCAAGCATCAGAAGTAGCAGGGCCAGCCTTGGACTTTCCAACAGGTTTAGGCTTTAAGCTTGGGATCTCATCCGACGCTTTAGCCTTGGCCTTGTGCTTTCTCTTTTTGCTACCCTTTTGAACCATCATCACATGACTAGAGCTTTTCTTAATACTTTCCTCAGCAGTCTTAAGCATCCCATGCAATTCAACCATGCTCTTCTCCATGCTATTCATATGAAAATTCAAAATGAATGGCTTGAAGCTCGCAGGGAGCGACTAGAGAATCACATCCGTAGCCAACTCAGGACTAAGGGGAAAGCCAAGTTTTTCCAGGCTCTCAACGTAACCAATCATCTTGATCACATGAGGACTAACTAGACTGCCTTCTGTCAAACTGCACATAAACAAGGACTTGGAGGTGTTGAACCTCTCGGCCCCAGCTTGGTTCTCAAACATGCCTCGGAGTCCAACAATCATATCGTGAGCATCCGCGTTCTCATATTGCTTTTGAAGTTTAGTGGACATAGTGGCAAGCATGAGACAGCTAACATCGAGTGAATCGTTGGTATGCTTCTCGTAAGCCCTCCAATCAGTGGTAGATGCATTATCAGCTGGTTCATCAAAATAGGGAACCTCTAGAACATACTATTTTTTCTCTTATTTGTGAACATTTCTCAGATTTCTATACCAATCAATAAAGTTTATTCCAAATAGCTTTTCTTTTCCAAGAATCAAACGCAAATTAAAACTAAAATTGGCGTTAATAGTAGGTGTCATGATCTATAACAGAAATAAATATGCAAAGTTTAGAACTATTTTTATGTAAACCTTTCATTAAAAAATTTAACAAAAGATACTCCTACTATATATTTTGAAACTGTTTCTCTCTAACGACATATAGTGGAACAAGATCCATATTCAACTAGTTTCTAGTGAGGTTTGGCATCACTGCTAGAAACTTATGTGACATAGGTAAGCAATATCTTGCTAATCATATCCCTATGTGACTCTAGTTTGTTGGGTGGCATCGAATACCCCGGCGCCCAACTCTATGCTCCAAAGTCCAAAACCGTTTTGATAGCTTTGTTAAGTAAACCAACACTATACGTGTGGATGTCCGACATCCACCCTAACTGGTTAAGGTAAAAGATGGCACTCTGCTTTGGCAGACTTACCAAATAATGATCAAAATCCAAGTAGGTGCAGCTATTGGATGGGCATCAATTACTCTTAATTTTTCTGAGGAAAGCTATTCTATGTTGTAAATATATCCATCTTATAGAAAACATGAATAAAATAACATGACAGGAACATAGATAAATATCACAGGCAATCATATTTACTATGACATAGTATGGCCCCTTCACATGGTGATCTCCATCACCATGTTCCCTGTCCTCCGGGTCATCGAGCTTCAAGTCTCCGTGATAATGTACTAGCCTATTACACCTAATAGCATTAGTCAAATTACATGAGAAAAGGAAACATCAGAAGTCAGCATGCAGGCAGTTATACAATAACATGATAGTCTTTAGCTGCAATTAACCATGACTCACAGGCCATAAAAATTACATGCATGCATCATATACACATAAAGGCTATACTATTCACACCAGTCCCTGCAAAAATAAGTTAAGCGCGGAATAGAATTCTAACGGGATGATGAAAGCATGTTATCCTTAAACGCCCTAGGCTCAGACAGCACGGCGGTCCCGCTAGCCGGTTAGCAGGTGGGGGGTCGAGTGGGAAGCCCCCTGCCCCCGCGGGTTTTAGGGCAGCACCCTGAAAACCTCTCGAAAATACATAGATTGTATCTATGAAATCGCTGTGAAAATCTTACCAGATTGATCATATCAAACCAATTTCGAGTCATTCATAATGCCTCAATTTCCATTGGATCAATCATATCAATCATATTGATCACCTTTTCAAAGAAGGAAGCACGTTGATCGTTCGTTCTAGCCCTCTATCTCAGGCATGACACATCTCTTTCGTAGTTCATCTAGCTGTTGTTGCCCCTGCCGTTCTTTTCTCACATACCCATGACTACCGACTTTGTGAGGGTAGAGGTTCTTCGAGTTTGCTTTGTTCACCTCAACCTCTGTGCTTCTTCTCACAACTTGTACTTCGCAAAGGCTTGGCAATGATCTTCTAGTTACGACTATTTGAGGAAATCTGGCATTGTACCTTTCTGCACATAGGTTCTATTCAGTGTGCCCTTCTAATTCTTAAATGAAAGGCCCATGATCATTGGCGTCTCATGCTTAACTACTTCCATATCTGTCTCTTCAGGGAAGTCAAACTTCTCGAATATCTTGGGCCACAAGGTGCCGTTCTTGATCGAATCAGAAACAATGTGTGAATCACCTCGTTCGCCAGTCCATAATCTATAGCTGATGGGCACATGATCCTTAATAGTAATCATACAGACTGACTTGTATGGCCCCAGAACTCTCTCTAGTGTAGTTGGCTCGCTTATTGGTGAAACCTTCAAGATCACAATCGTCTCGTAGGCATCTTCGAGGGACTTCGGACACGATGCTGCTCCTGAGATCGCTCATTACCGTGACCCTCTGGAGCATCAAGCATCTGAGCATAAGCAAAAAAACTATTGAGAACCTATACGACAATATGTAAAACAGATGCATTCATCTACTTATGAATTACCTCGTCGCCTCCAGATGTGTCTGTTTGGTCCAGGTTGAGGTAGTGGCTCGGGCTACCTTCTTCAATGTTTGACGACGACACTACATCTCCTTCTAGCACCTGAGCCAGATCGGTGGTTGGTGGTGTCATCCCTTCCTACGAGTTCTGTATATGATGATGATGAGCGATTGAATATTCTACATATAGAGAGCTGATGAAGGAGGAAGATAGAGATAAATCCGACGAGGGAGGGAGAGATGTTGTCAAAAGAGTGAGATAACCATGAAAGAGTTGATAGATAGAATGCATACACATACAATACTGTAATTGAGTATATTACGATCACATTTAACTAAAAAAGTCACATCTTACATAGCAAAATAGGCATAAATATGCACAAAGGTACTGAGAAGTCACAAATTGACCTTAAAAGTTATATCAACTTACATAGCAAAATAATGATTACAACAAGAACTATGATTATGACATCTTTACATGTGAAATCAATTTTCTTCTCCTTATTTTCAAATGTAGCCAATTTTAGCTCGGTCTGGATGACTTGGCTGTTGTATACCATAACAGCTTCCGGTATGGACTTGTATCCTTTGTAACATGCTCCTTTGAATCCATTAACTCCAAAAAATGATATACCAACCACACTAACACTAAATAATATGTAAAACAAGTATGAAAACAACATTACCATCAGATTATGGAGATAATTATATACGGCTGCAAACTTGACTGGGATAGTGAAAAGACGTGCAAGGTGCATGTGTAATAGCCATTCCAATCGAGCTTTGCAGTCATATGTATGGTCTCCAATTTCATCATTTGCAAAGCAAAAAATAAGTATGAAAATAGTGTAATTTTTTATACAGCACGTAACATGAGTAAAAAAGAAATACAACCTCAGTGGCTATAGCATGGTCTTATTAGGCACACATAATAGGGAAGATGAAGGACATTGACCACAGTTTGGAAAAATCCTTCTTCTTTCACTATTATGTGAACCTAATAAGGTCAAGGTGCAAGTGTTGTAAATAATAATGCGATAATAAGAAATGACAATAATTCGTAACCAATAATTTCCAATGACATGTGTACAATAAGAATTGGATATTAGGTGTATAAAAGTGTTCTCAGGAAATGAATAACAATTGGCCACATGACAATCATGGTCATGCCCTCTAATTGTTCTATTGAGTACATCAACGACTACACAATTTACTAAGTTTTCATCTAGTTATTAGAAACTGGACAAAGTTCTCAAAAATCACATAATATCATCATGGACAGTGCTTCTGTACCAAATCAAAGAGCACATATTTTGAAAAGGACAAACAATTTCCTACCGAGATAGAAATAGAGACTGAACAACATGATTCAAACAAGTAATGACAGAACAAAAAGGATGAATCGACTTCCTTTTCCAGAATTTGATACGCTAATCAATCTCTGAACTTATAGCAGCACACCATCCAGAGACCAAATTATAATAGGTAGCCTACTACGGAGACAACACAAGAAATATGACCAAATTATAATATGTAGCCTACTGCAGAGACAACACAAGAAATATATCTTGGTATACAAGTACAGACCAGCAAGGATCGAGGCAGCATCTGTTCTTATCATTTGAACACATAAAAGGACTACAACCAGCATATGTTCTTATCATTTGAACACAAAAGGACCATAACCAGCATCTGTTATCATTTGAACACACAAAAGGACCGATACAGTATCTGTTCATATCATTTGAACACACAAAAGGATCGAGGAAGCATCTGTTCTTATCATTTGAACACACAAAAGGATCACAAGCAACATCTGTCCTTATCATCTGAACACACAAAAGGACTGAGACAACATTTGTTCTTATCATTTGAACACAAAAGGACCGAGGCAGCATATCTGTTCTTATCATTTGAACACACAAAAGGATCACAAGCAACATCTGTTCTTATCATTTGAATACATAAAAGGACCACAATCAGCATTTGTTATTACCATTTTAACACTTAAAAGGACTAGCACACAAGCATCTATTCTTATCATTTGAACACACAAGTAGCCAGCCATGAATCAATATGAACTTGCGCTTAAACCCTAGGAATCAGAGGGGAGAAGGTGATGGAGGGGGAGCCGGGAGGCCTACCTCGACGTCGGGGTGGTGGTCCATGGCGATGGTGGTGGTGGAAGAGGGCACAAGGCATGATAGCGCGGGCTCCTCGGCATCATGGTGCTCATCCGGTAGGAGGCAGCAGGCTCCTTAGTGTCGAGGTAGTGGTCCTTGGCAACAACGGCGGTGGACGAAGGAGCAGTGCATGGCAGCACGGGCTCCTTAGCGTTGGGGAGGAAGCGACGAGGTCCTTGGTGTTAGAGTGGTGGTCCTCAGTGACGGTGGCAGTGGACGATGGCGTAGGGCATGACAGCGCAGGCTCCTCGGTGTCAGGAGGCGATTCGAAGGAGGGCATAGGCTAGGAAGGGGAAAAATTTTCTAAGTGTCAGAAGGCGCGGGCATCGAGCACTTTTATAGAGGAGGACTTTCACTGCCAACTCAAGATGATGACCGATAGTTGTTGGAACCGAAGTCCCAGACAAGGTGGACCTTTGCTTATGGAGAATGTCGAAGGGTTCTTAGGGTGACACGTGCTTGGGGTAAACTGTTTTGATCGATCTCTCGGATACAGTATGGCTCTTTTTATAACCCGTACTCAACTACTCCACGCGGGGTTTACAGTTTCTACCCCCTTACCTGCTACATTCTTAGAATATTCGGGGGCATTATGGTACAATCAAACATATCTACATAATTACAACTCTGCCTTGGGCAGTTAAAGCGGGCCCCACCATCCAGTCATGGTCTTCGGTCCCCGAGAATCCGCCGAAGGCTTCTCCCCTTCGGCGCCACGAGCTGGTCTTCGGTCCCCAGGAATCCGCTGAAGGCTTCTCCCCTTCGGCGCCACGAGCTGGTCTTCGGTCCCAGGTCGAAGACACACTGCTACCTTCGCCCACTCCGGTCAACAAAATTGCCGGTGTAGCCTTCGGCTTCCGACAGAAGGACCGCTACCACCTTCATCGACGCGGGGAGCCGGGACTGCGGGCACGCCTTCAACCTTCGACCGAGAGTACTTCGCTATCTTCGCCTGCGCTCCCTGAGACAAACCTACAGTGACAAGAGTGCGAAGCCCCCGGTAGACTTCGAGTTATCCTATGAAGGGGGAGGGCGGGAGATCATCCCCAACAACAGTGAAAGGAGATCTTCATTGCCGGCTCAATAGGACAATCAACAGTGAAACATATTTCACTGCCGGCCCAATAAGTCCACTGGCAGTGAAACAACTTTCACTGCCGGTCGAATATGTTTACCGGCAATGAAACCCCTTTCACTGTAGGTGAGGGGTGCAAAAAATTTGATTTAGCTGTGCGCGCGTGGAGACTCAAACCCACGACATGGCCCAAATAAGACAAAACAATTAAACCATTGCACTACTCAAGTGTTTTCGGTTGAGTTTGTACTATCTATAATTATTAACATTCTTTTGACCTAAAATCCTAATACATATTTATTTAAATTTGAACTTCCTATATACCAAAATTAAGTTGTATACCTAAATTTTATGGTTCAATTTACTAATTTAATAAAAATTTAAAATGAATATGTTTATACCTAAGTTTCTATTTTGGGGCTTGCTATATATCTTAATTCTATCCATAAATATTTTAAATCATTAAATATTGAAAATAAATATGCTCATAATTATAGCTAATGTAAATCATGTAATATGCAATAGCAATATGCTAGTGCTATTGCTAATTCATTGAAAATAAAAAATAGTAATACATAGCAATAGTGCTTGTGCTATTGCTAATACATTTAAAATTAAAAATCAATATGCTCAATAATAAAGAAACGTTTCACCATAAACTATAAATTGAAGCTTCAATAACATAATTGAGATATAATTGCATTTATAACAAATTCATATATAGTAATTAATACAATTTAGCTACTTTGTCTTAACGATTCACCCTTCATTATGGTCACGACATACATATGGAGGTTCATCGGTGTCTTCCATGGGACCTAGGTCAACGTCCTCTCCGAAAGGAGGTAGCGCATCTAATTGATTGTAGTCTTCCTCGTCAGCGATATTCTCCACTCCGATAATCCTTCTTTTTTCTTGAAGAACCACGTGGCGCTCCTCCTAGTTAGCTGGGTCTGGGTCCTTAACATAGAAGACCTTCATAACATCATTCGCAAGTACAAAATGTTCTTCTTTATATCCAACGAGTTTTTGGTCAACTGTAGTCATACCGTACTTGTCAATCTTCACACCCCCTAGGAGTCTGACCCATTGGCACCGGAAAAGAGGAACCTTTAACACTCCATAGTCGAGCTCCCAGATTTTCTCTATGAATCCATAGTAGATCTCCGTATTTCCATTGCAGTTGTAGGCATCTATACGGACACCACTATTTTGGTTGGTGCTCTTATTATCCTTAGCTCTCGTATAAAATGTATAGCCATTTATGTCATATCTTTGGAATGTGAGGATTGTAGTTGATGGTCCGTGAGCCAACACATTCAATTGAGCACATTCTATCTCCTCATCCATCACCTGTCTATGTAACTAGGCATCAAAATGACCTCGGTGCTCTTGCGTGATCCAAACATCGAACTTCCTTAGGTTTCTGGTGCGTAGTATCTTCTGGTGTTCTTTGACATCCGGGTCCACTATAATTGATTGTTGTAGAACTGCAAAATATGCTTGTGTGAATGAAACGGGGTCGTTAGTGTGGAATGAGTTTGCACCTATCATCCATTTTTCCTATAGCCTCCCCTCATAACGAAATACATGCACACCAAGATTCATGTAGTCGACGCAGAAATCAATGACTTCCTCAGTTCCCCAGCCCTCGGCCATGCAGCCTTCCGACCGATTTCAGTTATGAACATATTTCTTTAGAACTCCCATGAACCTCTCGGAAGGGTACATCTGATGCAGAAATATGGGGCCAAGAATCCGTATCTTTTTCACAATGTGAACAGTGAGGTGCTCCATCAAAAAATGATGGAGCGAACAATGCCTCGAGCTGGGATAGAGTCTCAACCATGTCTTCCTACAGCTTATCTAACTTGGTCGGATCGATGGCCTTCTGTGATATCACGTTGAAAAATGAACATAACTTTATGATTAGGTTTCAGACCTTCGGTGGTAGAATACCTCTAATTATAATTAGAAGCATCTGTGTCATCATCACATGACAATCATGAGACTTCATACCAATTAATTTCAATTCTTTCATGTTTACTAGTCTTTTTATGTTTGTGGAGTAACCGGATGAAACTTTGATTCCATGTAAGCACTCACACATTGCAATTTTCTCCTCCTTGCTCAGACTACAGCTAGCGGAACCAAGATATTTGTTGCCTTCTTCCATATCTTTGGGATGTAGATCCTGTCTAAGTTTCAAATATTTCAGGTCCTTCCGTGCTTGGAGTGCATCCTTTGTTTTGCTAGGTATGTCTAGTAACGTACCAATCAAGCTATCACACACGTTCTTCTCAATGTGCATGACATTGATTACGTGTCGAACCACCAAATCCGGCCAATAAGCTAAGTCATAAAAAAACAGATTTCTTTTCGAACATAGGAGCTCTAAGATTAGATTTCGGAACCGGTGTACTCTCGCGCCTCTTTCCAAGGATAACCCTAAGTCCCTTTACCATCTCATGTACAGGTTTCCTAGTGCGATGCTTAGGAGGTGATCGAGTCTCAATTTTTCCATCAAAATCTCTATTGTTGCTGTGATACAGGTGATCCTTACGAAGAAATTTACGATAACCTAGGTACACCATTTTTTTTGCTGTTCTTCAGCCATAAGCTCTCTGTTTTATCCAAGCAATACACACATTCATAGTAGCCTTTGACAGTTTTACCTGGTAGGTTGCCAAGGGTTGGCAAATCCTAGATTTTTATGAACAACATTGCACGTAGGATGAAGTTCTCTTGTCTGTATGCATCTCATACCTGCACACCATCATTCCACAGTACTACAAGATCTTCCATTAATGGTTTTAGGTAGACATCGATATCGTTGCTAGGTTGCCTCGGCCCTAATATCAGCACTGATATCATAGTGTACTTCTACTTCATACACAACCAAGGAGGAAGGTTGTAGCTATATAGAGTCACATGCCAAGTGCCATGACTACTGCTCATGTTTCCAAATGGATTCATCCCATCCGTACTCAAACCAAATATTAGGATAATAAACATGTCTTATTCTACATTGATTAATGTGAGTGTGTCTAGATCTGGTCATATGGATCTCAGCGAGTTCTCTCTTATTCTAAATCTTAAAGTTATTGTCAGATGAATCTAATAGTGGCTCAAATGTATTGTGAATCTCAATGGGTTATTTCTACTTCTAGCTAACTACGCTTGCTTCGTATTGGTTATGTGGCTTTTGGCTTGTTTTGGTCCAATCTTGCTCCTTCCTTACTCAATCCCTTCCCACCATTGTAACAACCTGAAATTCATTTTCCAAGAATTTATAGTGTGGAGAAATTAATTAAGATAAATCAATTAAAATTTGTCTTAGATTTAAATTTTCCTTTAGGTGTGCCTATTGGTCCCCCTTGTTTCTCTTTGGGTTGTGGACTTTTCTTGGTTCTATTGTTGTCTTCTAATTAATAAAATAACCAGGTTAATTAAAGTAGCAGAGAATTAAAAACTTTAGAATTTGCCATGGGTTAAAAATAATTTAACAGTTCTCAGTTTAAATTAAGTAAAACAAATAGAAAAGGATAAAATAAAAATCCATCATATCCTTTCGACCGAGCTTTTTTAGCCCATCTCCCCTTTTTCCTTTCCCACAGGCCACCATCTTTTCCCCAGGCCGAGTTCCCTTGATTTTCCCTCAGCCTGCCGTTGCCTTTCTCTCCGGTGGCCCATCGTACGGTTAAACCCTAGCCCAACTCTCTACTGAGCCCCACCTCTTCCTATTTTCAACGGGGCCGAAGCCACCTCTCTATCCTCCAGGCCAACTGCTAGCAGGCCGCAACCCATCATTATGCGCGCCTTCCTTCCCTACTCTGAACCGACACAACTCAATGGACCAAAGCCCACACCAGAGTCCGCCCTCGCCTTGTCGGTTGTCTTGAAATGCTCGGGCTCACACTGTCATCCCTTACCTTGAGCTAGGATCTGTTGTCTCTTCGGAGACATTCGATAAAATTGAGCCAGGATCTGTTTCCTCCACAAGACCAAAGCATTCACCGAAGCCCCACACCGAATCTGCGTCAAGCGCGATGGGAAGATCTTCTAGAAGCCCTCAAACAGATCCGGGTGATCTCCCCTACTTGATTGGGTCCTTATCTCCAATGATCCATCGTTTAAATCATGTAAACGAGTAAGATGGGACTTGCCGCCGCCAGATTGAACCAGAACTCTAATCTGAACCCAATCCTGATCTCCACTTCTCCACAGGGCTATGTAAGGATACCCAGACCCCTTCCAAAGGCTCACTAGAGCACAACGTGCCCCCATCCACGAGGTCAACGCTACCCGATGCCTACTGTAGACACTCACCGCTATTTCCGTTGTTGCGCTCGATCTCCCCCACCAAGACTGCCCTGTTGTCAATGAAGGGCCCCAAGAGTCCAAGACATTGCAACCTTCCGAGGAGGTTCCCAGTAGCGTCCTTGTCGACCACCCACCATCAGAGCGGTGTCTCCGGCAAGCTCTGAGGATCCTCACCGCCACCACATATCGATATGATGCTGAGGTGAGATTGCCATTGTTCCCTTACCTTTTCCGCCGCTCGTAAGCGAGATCCATCAACAGAAGCTTGATTCGTATCATTTTCTGGTTGTCCTCCACTGCAAGCCGAATCCATCGTTGCCTCCATCGAAGATGGAGTAGGAAGCTGCTGAGTTGTCTAATTAGATGACCACGATAGAGATTAGGGTATGGATCGCTGAATCTTAGATGAGCAGCCCAAATTTAATGAACCAGTTGCACAGTTAGCATTGCCACATCACCATGCCATGGGTCAATGCGTAAGCCCTAGCCACCATGTGCTAGCCTAGTCAGCACTTAGGGCCTGTTTGTTTGAACTTCTGCTTTTGGGCTTTTCTGAAAAGCTGTGCTTTTAGCTTGTCTGAAAAGCTGCTTTTGGAAATAGACTGTTGGCTTCTACAATAAATTTTTGGCTTCTCAGCACATAGCTTCTCAGAAAATTGTATCTCAGTGAGCTTCTCAGCTTTAGTTTATTTTTCTTAGAAGCAGGCTTCTGGCTTTTCTAGAAGCCACTTCTCCAGAACCCCGTTTGTTCTGGCTTCTGGCTTCTGCTAGTGGCTTCTGGCTTCTGCCACTAGCAGAAGCAGAACCAGAAGTAGAAAACAAATAGGGCCTTAGACAGCATACCACCTCAGCTAGCCTATGAGAAACAGTGATGTCCTAAGAGAAAGGTGAATTAGGACCCAAAAAAAACTAATGGCTTCGAAGACTTCACAAGATAAATCTATCTCAATTTCTATCTAAATGTGCTCTAGTTTTATCTAGGGTATCTACTCTACCACTCAAGAGGATTATAACCTACTCTGGCAAGGTAAATTACAAGTATGTAAATGCGAAAACATAAATAAAGTAGAGAGACAAACTCGGCATAAGAGATTTTATTACCGTGGTATCGGTGGCACACAAGCCACCTCTAGTCCACGTTAGAGCTCCACAAAGGATATGTTCTCGGTCGCCAAGTCTTTTCCGGTTACAGCTCTTGAGTTACCAGGTGACCAAGGCAAGGTCTCAAGCACGATGAGCCACTAAGCCACCAAGGCGAGGTCTCACCACTAATCTCTCTTCCAGTCACTTATATGTCTCCTTCACTTCAGAGCTTTGGCCGCAAAGACAAGGGCCTCCACGTCCCCGCACAATCTTCTTGCCGCTGCTCCACACCAAGTTGGGGAGTCAACAAGTTACCGATGAGTAACAAAGACTCTAAGGCATCAGCGTACCTCTCGGTACATGGTTGGATGACTCCTTGATCCACTCTCTAGGTTGCATCACCTAGCAACTCTTCTCTCTATACCTATAAGCATTAATCACTCTCTAATGGTGTGCTAATTACCTTAGACGAACACTTTAAGTATTTTGATGGCTTGGATGTCTTCTCAAGTGTATATGAGCTTCTTTGGACTCTAGCATCTTCAAATGGCTAAGTGGGTGGGTATTTATAACCTCAAACCTGCCAACTAGCCGTTGCTCCAACGGCTTAACTTTACTGCGAGTACCAGATGATCCGGTGACAATAGTAGTACAAGCACCGGACCATCCGGTGTGTACAACCTCATAAACTAGCCATTAGAACTCACTCAAAACCACTTCTGAACATCAAATTGTCCCGTGTATATTTCATCTCCATCACTGGACTATCTAGTGTATATTTGACCCTAACCAAGCCAACTTCTTCACTATTCGATTGTATAGCGTATAAATCTTCTGATCACCGGACGTTTCAGTGTGTATAGCTTCATATTCTTTGAGTTCTGGAAAACATTCCGGCGTGTGCTATCTTTTTATCACCGGACCTTCCGGTGTATTGATCTTCAGTCTTCGACGGTTGCAGAGCTTCTGTTAAATGCTCCGATGTACACTGATTCTGATCACCAGACATTCCGGTGAGTACAATCTCATTTCAGTTCAGCTTTCCATCCTTCTAGAAAATGCTCCGGTGTGTATACTTGTGTTATCACCGGACTATCCGGTGTAGTCATTTTCCCTACAACTTCTCCAATTCAATCAAATTGTGCCCCGACTTCTATAGTTTCTTCATGTATTGTATCCATATGACATACTAATCATATATTCTTGACAAACATATTAGTCCTAATGACTACGTTGTTATTAATCACAAAAATCACAATCATGACCTAATAGGGTCATTTTCGCTATAATCTACTTTTTTGGTGATTGATGACAATAGAACTAAAGCAAGTGGCAAATAATAAATGATACAAATTGTAAAGAGCACAAAGTCTTACTACATTGCTTGATCCCCCTTTTGTTGTAGCTCCCCCTTTCTCCATGCCAATATCTCCCTTGATGGACCCACACAAGAGCTTCTCCATTGCATGCTTTTGATACCAAATGTAGATGAGTCCTCCTTTATCAACTTTGGCATCTTGCTTAATCTCCACTAGGCATGCCTCCTGCTTTGGTCTTTAAACTTCTCCCCCTTTGTCAACAATCTCAAAAAGGGCTACAAACATTTGTTGAACTCGAGAAAGAGCGTTAGAGCACATATGAGAGATCTTCATAAATTATGATCCAATAAAATAATACCAACTATAGGAATACCACTTGATGGGTTTCAAATCAAGAACATGATACCAATAGAGATGAAAGCACATATATTACAATTCATGAAACTCACATAATATGATTTAAACTCCCCCCATATCTGTACTACATATGATAAGAGAGAGACATATGCACAACTAGACAATATGCCAAGATGGAAGTTTAAGACATATTATGCATGGAGATAGCTTAAATGAAAATGAATTGACAATAATACCAATTGAAGCTTTTAAGCATTGCATACTTTCGAGGATATGTTGATTGCTCCATGAGACTATAAAAGATACATCTAGCAACACATATTAATCTCAAAATCACAACTATAGGATATGCTCCTTCTAAATATGTGCATACAAATGTTGAATACTTGTGAGATATATACACTTATTTTTAATAACAATGAGGAGGGTACCCTATAGATTAGATCATGATATATGAAAGGTACTAATTATAAAACAAGTGCCACGTAAGGAACTTACAACTAATAAATTATGTAGATTACTCATAAGAAAGAGAGAAACACAAGCAACCTACCATATGAAACCTACACTAGGTATTGCAATAAATTGTAAATTGTAATAAGCACATGCAATCCTAGACAAGGCAAATGAGCTACAATAATTAAAAGATTTTGCATCTAGCCTCATTACCTCTTTTACCTTTGGATGGGGATTTTGGTATATGATGATCATGATCTATGTCAATGCGCTCAATCTTGTGTACTTGGCTTCTTTGCTTAAATCTTCACTCCATCTTATAAGACAAGTCTTCAAATCCATGTGCCGCGTTGACTTCAAGTCTTCTTTAGAACCCAAAACGATTGGTGCTCCTTCATATTGGTGATGACTTCCACCCTCAGTCTTTTCTCCCAATCATATGTGTAACCATTTTTTCATTGTTCTTGTTATTGAGCTTGTAATAGTTGCTCTTGGTCTTGATCTTGTAGTTGGGCTTGGTGTAGATGTTGGAGGTGTTTGTCATCTTCTTCTTCTCCTTGGTCTACTTTTTTACTTGCTTGTATTGGAAAGACTTGTACCCTTCTTGATGGCAATTTAAGCATGCCACGGTAGACCCCTCCGCAAGCTTATTCACCATGCTATCAATGTTATCTTGAGGAGGTTGAACATATCATTTGCCCTTTAATCATGCTAAGTCCTTCTTGAACTTCTTCACTTCTTACTTGATCTTATCATTCTCTTGTGCAATGAGTTCATTAGATGATTCTACAACAACATTCCCATTGCATGTCTCATTACAAAGAGGTGAGCTAGATAAATCCAATAAATCCTCACAAGAAGTAAAATCATCTACCTTAGGTTTAAAATTAAAGAGTGAGGCAGATTGCTTTGAATGGACCTTAGTTTGAGATTTAATGCACTCAAATTTAGCCTTAATCTCTTCAAACTCCTTGTTTAGCAAATTAAATTTGTTCAATAATTATTCATAAATAGAAACAAATGTAGCATGAATATCATTAAGGGCATTGAATTTTTAAGCTCTTTTGATTGTTTTTTTAAGACCCTTTTTTTCCCATTAATCAAATTAAGAAGTTCTACATGGGAGGGAGAATCCTCATCAGATTTATCATCACTTACATCGCTTTTCATACCTTTGGACATAAGGCACTTATGTGATGACTTGCGCGATGATGACTTGTGTGATAATGACTTTGAGGAAGAGCTTCTCTTGGAGGAGTGGATGGTGAGGTTCTCATCACTTGAGCTTGAATCTTCATTGTCGCTCACATATCTTTCCATGCTTACAAATACTTCGCTTCTTCCTCTTGTCTCCGTCTTGTGCTTGGTCATCTTCTCATTCTTGATATAATCAATTATTTTGACCAAGTCTTTTAAGGAGATTGGATGATCAATCTTAGCATAGATCCTCTTGATATTTTTTCCACTTGTGACATGAGTTTGGCCATCTTGGGATCAATTTTTTTATCGATTGATCTGCTTTGATCATCCTCTTCATAGCTCTCTTCATATTGATCACCATCATCTTTACTTGGGCTTGACTCTTTCTCTTGCCTACTCATCTTTGCCTTCATGTGTGAACATGGTGCTTGTTTACTTGAGAGGGCAAGGTTCTTGGCATCGGATGAGGTAGAAGCATCAACCCCCATGTTCATGGTTATCTCATGAGCGGTGATCTTGCCGAAAACTTAGCTTGGAGACATCTTGCTCATGTCAAGGTTGTCGTAGACGATGGAGATAATTAACTTGTACTTTGGAAGAAGAACTTGAAATATTATTCTCACCACTTGAGCATCCTCGATGTACGTCAAGCCTAACCTATTGATCTTATTGATAAGAATATTCAAACGTAAGTACATGTCATTAGCACTTTCATGGGATAGTTGTTTGATGTCATTGAGCTTAGTGGCAATCACATAATATTTCTCATTACGCACATCTTTTGTGCTTTTATGTGTTTCAATGAGACTATTTCAAATATCATAATTAAATGCATCAACATTTAAATATGATAAAAGGATACTCTTTGCCAATGCATCTAATTGTCTTTCTTTATCTGTGAGACGTTGCCTCATCCCTTCCTTGGTGACCCTCTTAACATCTAAACCCTTAGCTTGCAAATACAAGTCATTGAAATTTTCTATCAGGGTAAATTAGCGTCGTCAAAATGTGGAGTGCTATGGATATCCATCCCAACCCTAGACATCACAACTCTAGGTGGTTAAACCTACCAGGAGAACGAGGCTCTGATACCAATTGTGAGGAACGGTGACGTCCTAAGTGGGGGGTGAATTAGGACACTTAAAAACTAATGAATCCTAAAACTTCACAAGATAAATCTACCTTATTTTTTATCTAAATATGCTCTATATTTATCTAGTGTATCTACTCTACCACTCAAGAGGATTACAACCTACTCTAGCAAGGTAATTTGCAAGTATGTAAATGTGGAAACGTAAATAAGGTAGAGAGACAAACTCAGCACAAGAGATTTTTATCCCGTGGTATTTGTGGCACACAAGCCACGCCTAGTCCATATTAGAGCTCCATAAAGGATATGCTCTTAATCGCCAAGTCTCTTCTGGTCAAGAATCTTAAGCTACCAGGTCACCAAGACAAGGCATCAACCACGATAAGCCACCATACCACCAAGGCGAGGTCTTACCACTAACCTCTCTTTAGGTCACTTGTACATTGTCTTCACTTTGGAGCTTTAGTCAAAAAGACAAGGGCCTCCGTGTCCCCGTTCAATCTTCTTTCCGCCGTTCCACACTAAGTTGGGGGGTCAACAAGTTACCGGCAAGTCACAAAGACTCTAAGGCGTCAGCGTACCTCTCGGTACACGGTTGGATGACATCTTGATCCACTCTCTAGGTTGCAGCACCTAGCAACTCTTCTCTCTAGGCCTATAAGCACTAATCACTCTCTAAAGGTGTGCTAATTGCTTTGGATGAACACTTTAAGTATTTTGATGGCTTGGATGTCTTCTCAAGTGTATATGAGCTTCTTTGGACTCCAGCACCTTCAAATAGCCAAGTGGGTGGGTATTTATAGCCTCAAACCCGCCAACTAGGTGTTGCTCTAATGGCTCAACTTTACTATGAATACCGGATGATCTGGTGACAACCGTAGTACAAGCACCAAACCATCCGGTGTGTACAACCTCAGAAACTAGCCGTTAGAACCCACTCAAAATCACTTCCGAACACCGAATTGTCCAGTATATACTTCATCTCCATCACCGAATTATCTGGTGTATATATTTGATCCTGACAGAGCTAACTTCTTCACTGTTCAACTGTCCGGTGTATTGATATTGTGATCACTGAACCTTCCAGTGTGTATAGCTTCATCTTCTCTGAGTTCTAAAAAATACTCCAGTGTGCACTATCTTTCATCATTGGACCTTCCGATGTATTGATCTTCAGTCTTCGACAGTTGCAAAACTTCTGTTAAATGCTCCAGTGTACACTGATTCTGATCACTGGACCTTCCGGTGAGTACAATCTTATGTTACTTCAGTTTTCCATCCTTCTGGAAAATACTTCAGTGTGTATACTTATGGTATCACCGGACTACCCAGTGTGGTTATTTTCCCTAGGACTTCTCCAATTCAATTAAACTTTGTCTCGGCTTCGGTGTCCTCTTCATATATTGCATCCATGAGACCTAATAATCATATATTCTTGACAAATATGTTAGTCCTAAGGACTATATTGTCATTAATCACCAAAATCACAACCATGGCCTAATAGAGCCATTTTCGTTACACAGCCACATCATGCCTTGTTAGCGTTGTTGCTGGTGTGTCCTGCCCAGTGTGCCGACCTAGTGAGCTTTTCGTTTTGAATTGTTTTAATGCTCTGCTGACATCATGCTTATGCAATAAATCATGATTTTTAGTATAAAAATAATTTTTCTAATTATATTTTAATCTGTTAATGTTTTAAATAATGTTTTTCTTTAGTAAAACAATTCCCCAAAAATTCTAGAAAATTCCTTTTCACCTTGTTTCTCCTATCTTTAATCTTTTTGTCCGATTTAATCTTTTGGAAACCCTAACATGTCAACCGTAGCTCTGATTCGATCGGTTCTTTTGCTAAATTTTCTCAGAAAACATAATCTATCTAGTTGAGTGACTGATGTGTGCTATTTGTTTCTTCTTGGTTATTTTGGTGTTTATTTGTTGTCTCTTCACTTATTTTCATGAGTTAACGCCAACATCCCAAAGGAAGAGCTATGAGGATTTCAAGACCAAGACTTTGAAAACCCAACTGAGTATCAGGAAGGCAAATTGTGTCCTTAACCATTTTGATCACATGTTTTAAAATATTTTATTTTACAAAAATGCATGCTAATAATAATACCGAAAATCCTAAGTTATGCTATATCCTAGTGTTCCCTTAATATCCTTGTTGCTATGGTTTTGGTTGGATTATGGAAGTGTAGTTGATGCTTAGCCTTAGTTTGGGATTGTGATAACAATAAATGTTCAACTGAATAAGATAATGGTCTTATGCAATAATGATTAGAAGTGATGGAATATTGTTTTGTAGCAACATGGAAATTAGGGTTTGAGCAAGTGGTTTGGTGGAGACAGGTGCAAGTTGCATGAATGGGTTGGTGGCAGTCTTGTTCAAATCATTTAAGGATGGGTTTGTGGTGCATTTGAACTAAGCTTTACGGTACAACCACAAGCCTGGTATGGGACGGTCCTAGCCAATTAACTAGCATTACTCTCAACATGTTGTAGACCAGATGGTGGTACGGGGAACGGAATGATGTAATCCCCTAGATCCATATGGCACAAGAGGGATCTTTTGTTGTGAGGTGTAACTCACGTGGCTGTGCAACCTTAGCAGAGATACATATGTTGAGAGGGGCTTTGTAAATGCTTTGTAGTGATTCTTAGCTACACACATCGAAAGTGTGTAAGTGTCTAGCTAACATAGGCAAAACAAAAAGCATGACTTGTGGATAAAGTGTACAACCGTTGTAGAGTGTAAAACTGGTTAGCTAGTCGTGTTCATGGTCAAGAGAAGCGAAGAAAGTCACACATGATTAGAACTTGATGATTTAGTCAACTGTACTAGTGGAAACTATGGTTGAGGTGTTTGGTTATGGTCAAACATGGTGGTGGCAACATTGGTTGAGGTGTTTAGTTTTGATCAACCTTGGTGGTGGGAACCATGGGTGAGGTGGTGGAATCTTTGGTTAAATCAAGAGTGTGGAATCTTGAGGTTGTTGTTTACTTTATTGTTGTTCACTTAATTAATTCCTCGCTTTTCAACTATATTAAAATAAATGCTACTTTTCTGCCAATAATCTCTGTCAGCTTTATCCTTGTTTAAGCCTTCATATGCATTCTTTTCCCCATAACTTGCGGAGTATGACATGTACTCACACTTACTATACCCAAACCATACTTAGTTGGAGAAGATCTTGAGCACTTCATGGAAAAATATGCATTATAGGGATGTGTTCTCTGTAGGGATGGCAACAGGGTGGGTCGGGGCCGGGTGGAGCACCCGCGGACCTGCACCCGAAACCTGAGAATCAAACCAGCCCCGGCCCCGAATTGTCTTTCGGGTGCAAATCCCCACCCAGCCCCGAACCCGACGGGTCCCCCAAAACCCGAAGACTAATAGAACACCATGCATTGCTCGCCGGGGGATTGGGGCTCATCGCTCGCCGCCGTCGCCGGGGATGGGGTTCACCTTGCGCCGGAGATGGGGTCTGGCCGTCTGCGGAGGCCGGGGAGGCAAGCAAGCAAGAAGCTTGTCTTATATACCTAGGGTTCATTACATGGGCTATTGGGCTTCATGGGCTGAAGTTCGGGGCCCGTGGGCACCCGCGGGGGATATTTAAAACCCGCCCCGCCCCCGCCCCGTTTCGGGTCCCCGAACCCGAAGACCCGTGGGGGAAGAAACAGACCCGCCCCCACCCCTACCGGGTCTAAAACCCGCGGGGACCCGACCCGAACCCACCCGACTGCCATCCCCTAGTTCTCTGTCGATTGCCTGTTGATTTGCTCAATGAAGACTAATATTGCCCAATGAAGATTAATATTTGCTTCTTGACCCTCAAAGGTCCTTTTTGTAAGATGATTAAATTTGAATAAGTTATAGATATTATTTTGTTATTATCAATAAAATCACTATGTGTTGAGATTGATTCCTGGTCTATCAAGACCGATTCAAGAAAATGACCAATCTCATCTATGTGATGAGCCAATGAATTAATCCCAACACAGTGACTTTATAGATGAATATTATTACAATATCTCACTTAATCGTAATTAACTGTCTTACAAAGTGGCCTTTGAGGGCCAAGATCTAAATAAACTACAGCAGAACTACGAAAACACTAATCCTTCATGATGACTCCACAGGCAATCCGACATAGAAAGCAACTTAGAACAATCCATCTACAGTAAATTCTCTAGCATCTTGTCTTCTCTAGCATCTTGTCCAACTGAGTGTTTGGTGATTGTAAGAGTGAGCATATATTGTACTTAGTAAGTTGAAAAGAAATAATATGCATTTTAAGACTTAACAACAATATGGCAATATGGATCATTTGCAAAAAAAAAAATCATTTACTTTAAAAACAATTTTAAAGCAAGTAAATAATTAAGCGAATAACAGTAAATAAACAATCATCTCAAGATTTCAACATCTTAATTTAACCAACCTTTCAACACCACAATCATGGTTCCTAACACTAAGGTTAAATAACACCTCAATCATAGTTCTCACCATTATGATTGACCAGACCAGCCAAACTACCAAGTTCTAACCATGAGAGATTTTCCTTACCATTCGTAACCATGAGCACAGCTGATTAACTAGTTTACAATTTGCAGAGGTTGTACGCTTTACCCACAAGTCAGTTTTCCATATTTGTTAAGGACTCATTGGCCAATGAATAACTCTTATACACTTTCGATGTGTGCACTATGAATCCATTACGAAGCCTTTACAGAACCCCTATTACCATGTGCATACCTACTAAGATTTCACCACCTCATGAATACACCTCAACAACGGAAGCCCCTCTTGCATCAATGGAAATCCTGGAAGTACCCCCCTTTCGTTCCATACAACTAAATGGTCTACAAAATACAGAAAGTAAAACAAATTAATCAGCTAGCCACGTCCCATACTAGGCTTATGGTTGTACTATTAACTGGGAAAGATCACTCCACGAACTGGTCCTTAGATATGAGCAAAGCTACCACAAACCCAACCGTACAATCTATACCGGTCTCATCTACCCATTTACTCAAATCCTAATTTCCATGCTACTATAAAAATTAGATCATCATCTTTTATCATAGTTTCATAGGATCATTATCATATTAGTTGGGCTATTATTATGATCACCATCCCAAAGCAAGGCTAAACATGACCTATCCTTCCATAACTAAAACTCTAGTAACAAGGATGATAAAGGAACACTAGGGTAAAGTCTAACTCTTGGGATTCCTGATAATATAAGTAGCAGGAACATTTAAAAAACTGAGATCAATATAGTCAAGATCACAACTTGTCTTCACCATACTTAGTTGAGTCCTCAAAATCTTGGTCCTGAAGTCCTTCTAGCTCCTCCAAAACATTGAAGTCTACTCTGAACATAACTAAAAAGGCAACACATAAACAACAAGATATAAACAAAACCAAATATCACACAGCAATAATCATCACACATAAGATCATATTTTTCTAGCAATTATGGCAAAAGAATGGGCAAAATCGGAGCTACGAGTGACAAGTTACGGCTTCCAATAGATTAAAACAGGACAAAAAGAATAACTATAGATGAAATTATGTGATTAGGATTTTTTTCTAGAATTTTCCAAAGCAATCTATGATTTTACTGGATTTTCTGGAATTTTTATCATTTATTTGAACTTTAAAACTATATAAAAGCATTAAATAGAATCAAATAACATTATTAAAACTTTAATAGAACTATTTTCCAACTTAATCCTATTTTTTAGAATTATTTTTGAACTGAAAAACTAATTATTGCATAATATATATGATTTATGACATCAATGGAGCATTAAAACAAATAAAAAGAAAAAGAATTACTGATCGTGTATGCTAACCCAGGATAATCGGCTAACGTGACATGACACATCGGCAAATCGACTGATGTGGCCATTGACAACGTCATGTTACATTAACGGATGACGTTAAGTACATTAGATCTGGATCGTTGATCTGCGATTGAACGACTGTTATATAAAGGATTGAATATCAGATGGCTCACCTTAGTAGGTCTTGTCTCCAACGCTAGGGATGGCAGCGCAGACGATATCCGTTGTGGCACACTCGCCGGACTTCGCTGGAACCTCATCGTCGTGCCCTAACTTCACCGATGAGCGGCAAAGTAGCATCAACAAACCACCCTGAACACATCCAGAGGGCATGTCATCGACGAAGAGCCTTAGGCAATGCTAGCGATGGTCAATGGCGGTGGTGGTTTGAATCTCGTTGGAGAGATGCTTCTAGTGGAGCAAAAAAATGGCGGATTCGTGATGAGTTGTTGTGTGACATGTGTGGTGTGTTGTTTATTGAACCCTGGCCATCCATATATAGCCGGGAGGTGAGAAAGGGTTCTAATCTTGTTCGGCTAGGGTTCTAGAGTCTACCGGCAACTCGAGTCAGTTTCCTTGTTTTGAACACTATCAACTAGAGATAAGACGGGCCAAACCTTACAGATAGCTCATGGAATCTAACCGAAAAGCTTCTAGTTGGACTCAACCATAAACTCAATAGAATTTCTTCGGAATTGGGTTTAGCCGACGTGTACAGCTTGGACTTCGATTTCCTCTTTGATACGAGCTCGATTGGAATACATTTGGACTATCTCTTCTAGATCCTTTGGTGAATCGATTTGACCAACTGCTCGGCGGAGTTTGACTCAGCTATAGACCATTTGACATGGAATTTCCCATTGCCGGGTTTGTGTCGGGTGGGAACAAAGGGAGGGAGCGAGGAGGAAGAGACGGTCGGCTAGGTTGTTCGATGCACAAGAGAACATGCTGGATCGGCGTTAGCCTGGGAGAGAAAGATGGTGTGGGAGAGAGAAAAAGGGAGTGGACCAGGCCAGGACAAGAAATAAGAAAACGAAATTGGGCCAAATTCGTTGAACTTGTCCCAAGAGAGAATTTTGTCGAATATCTAATTATAGGGTATATGCACGTAAGGAGTATACTACACATGAATAGGGTACACCATATACCTAATGGACACCACCGGATATTGTGGATCCGAATCTGTGGAGCCCGGTATACCCAGAGATCACGAAAGCTTATACTAGGAAGGTCTCGATCGGGTTAATCGACTTGAGCATGACAACACAACTAAAGCAAATGGCAAATAACAAATGATATCAAATGTAAAGATCATAAATGAACATAAAAGTCTTACCACATTGCTTGGATGCATGTTCCTACCAATTAGTCCCCCTTTGTTGTGGCTTCCCATTTCTCCATTGCCACTATCTCCCTTGATCGACCTATGCAAGAGCTTCTCTTTTGTCGATCTAGACACCTTATGTTGCTTCTAGCATCTTTTTCTTCTCTCCCTTTGTCAACTTCGGCATTCCTAGACCATCTTGCCTGTTGCTACAATCTCCCTTACCTTGTTACTTGCTTCTTGCTTTGGTCGTCCAACTTCTCCCCATTTATCTACAATCTCCAAAAAGGACTATATACACATGTTGAACTCAAAGAAAAAATTATTAGAGCACATGAGAGAGAGCTTCACAAATCATGATCCAATTGAAAGTATACCAATTGAATGGATATCACTACAAATAAATGATACCAATTGTAGGGTATGATACCAATTGTAAGTTATGAAAGCATATGGATCGCAATTTATGAAACTCACATAATATTGTCTAAACTCCACCTATATGTGTGCATACGTGTGATGAGAAAGAAAAATATGCACAACTAAATAATATGTCAAGATAGGAAGTTTAAGCTATATTATGCATGGAGATAGCTTAAATGAATAAATATTTGACAATAATACCAATTGAAGCCTTTGAGCATTGCATACCTCTGGAGACATGTTGATTGCTCCATGAGACTACAAAAGATGTCACTAGCAACACATGTTAGTCTCAAAATCATAACCTATAGGATATACTCCCCTAAATATGTGCATACAAGTCTTGAATATTTGTGAGATATATGCACTTGTTATTGATGACAATGGAGATTTTATCCTATAGATTGGACAATGGTACATAAAAGATATCAATTGTAAAACTAGTGCCATAAAAGAAAACTACCACTAATAAACCATGTAAGTTTCTCATGGATAAGAGATAAACACAAGCAACCTACCATATGAGACTTACACTAGTCATTGCAATAAATTGAACTAAGCACATGCAATCTTAAATGAGGTAAAAATGAGTTATGTCAAATGAAAGGATTTTGCATATAGCTTCATTACCTCTTTTACCTTTGGATGGGAATTTGGGTATACTATGTTCATGATCTTCATCAATACGTCCAATCTTGTACACTTAGCTTCTTTGGTTGAACTTTTACTTCATCTTGTGAGTCAAGTCTCCAAATCCCCATAGTCGTTTCAGGGCTTCAAGTCTTCTTTGGAACCCAAACCGATTGAGGCCCTATCATGTTGGTGATGACTTCCTTGGGCACCCAAATGGGTTGGTTCCACCTCTGATCCTTCTTCCCAATCATGTATGTAACCACCTTGATATTTTTCTTCTTCTTGAGCTTGTAATGGTTGCTCTTTATCTTGTTCTTGTAGTTGGACTTGGTGTAGAGGTTGGAGGTCTTGTTGAAGAGATTCATCATCTACGTCTTCTCCTTGGTCTACTTCTTCACTTGCTTGCATTAGAAGGACTTGTGACCTTCTTGATGGTATTTGAAGCATGTCACGTTGACTCCTCCCAAACTTCTTCACAATGGAATCATGGTTATCTTGAGGAGGTTGGATATGTCCCTTGCCCTTTAATCTTGCAAAGTCCTTCTTAAGCTTCTCCATTTCTTGTTTAAGCCCATCATTTTCTTGTGCAATAAAATTGTTACATGATTCTATAACAATATTCTCAATACAAATCTCATTACAAAGGGGTGAGCTAGATAAAACATATAAATCATCACAAGAAGTGGAAGCATCTACCTTAGGATTGTAATTAAAAAGAGAGTTAGATTGTTTCAAAGGGACCTTACTTTGAAATTCAATGCACTCAAATTTAGTCTTAAGTTCTTCATGCTCCTTGTTTAGTAAATTGAATTTGCACAATAATTGTTCATAATTAGAAATAAAGGTAGCATGAATGTCATTAAGTGCATTGAATTTCTTAAGTTCTTTTGATTGTTTCTTAAGGGTCCTTTGTTGCTCATTGATTAAATGAAAAAGTTCATCATAGGAAGGAGAATCCTCATTGGATTCATCATCACTATCCATATCGTTAGCCATAAGGCACTTATGAAGATAACTTGCGCGATGACGACTTGTGTGATGATGACCTTAAGGAAGAGCTTTTCTTGGAGGAGTGGATGGTGTGGCTTTCATCGCTTGAGCTTGAATCTTCATCATCACTCACCCATCTCCCTATGCTTGTGAATGCTTTGACTCTTCTCCTTGTCTCCTTCTTGATCTTGTCCTTCTTCTCTTTCTTGATGTCATCAATTGTTTTGATCAAGTCCTTCATGGAGATTGGGTGATCAATCTTGGCATTGATCGTCTTGATGTTCTTCTCCACTTGTGAGATGAGCTTGGTGACTTCAGGATCCATCTCTTCATCTCTTGAGGTGCTTTGCTCATCTTCTTCATAGTTCTCTTCATCTTTATATCCATCGTCTTCACTTTTGCTTGACTCTTGCTCTTGTCTCCTCATCCTTGCCTTCATGTGTTGACATTAAGATTACTTGCTTGTGAGAGCAAGGTTCTTGGCATTGGATGAGGAAGAAGCTTCCACCACCATGTTTATTGTCATCTCATGAGCGGTGATCTTACCGAGCACTTGACTTGAAGTCATCTTCTTGATGTCATTATTGTCGTAAATGATGGAGACAATCAACTTGTACTTCGAAAGAAGAGCTTGAAGTATTCTTCTCGCCACTTGATCATCTTCAATTGGCGTCAAACCTAACCCATTGATCTCATTGATAAGAATATTCAAACGTGAGTACATATCATTGACACTTTCATGGGATAGTTGCTTGATACCATTGAACTTAGTAACAAGAACATGATATTTCTCATTTCGTACATTCTTTGTGCCTTCATGTATTTCAATTAGACTAGTCCAAATATCATGTGCATTGATAAGAGAATAAACATAATTAAATTAAAAGTGCATCTAGGCCCCCTAAGTGGGTTTTGGCTTATTGATGATAAAACGATTAAAGAACTAACATACTTTGTGAGTATTGAACAGGTATGAGCATTAGTTGTGAAGGTAAATGACGTTTAACGCCTGTCGAAACAATTGAAGAATCAACGAAGGATACAAGATAGGGCTTAAATTCTTTTTACTTTTGAAATTGAGTCTAGGATAGATTTTTTCTTAGATGGATGAATTCATTTGCTTGATTAGTGTCTCAATGCTCAAGAGATCCTTTAGAATCACCCAACTGAGAGACACATTCACTCACGGACACGAAACTCTTTCTGAAAAATCTTCAGAGTCCGGAGTCTCCGGTGTTCACCGGATACTCCGGTACTCAGCGTTCAGCCGGAGTCTCCGAGCTAGCCTCCGGCAGAGAGTCTCGGTTATGGTTTAATCTGTTCAAGAAAAAGACCGGAGTCTCCGGTGTTCACCGGATACTCCGGTAAAATGTTTTGTGTGCAGTCGGAGTCTCCGAGGTAGACTCCGGCAGAGGCTCTCGGTTAGCCTTTAATCTTTTTGATAAAAAGTAGTAAAGACCGGAGTCTCCGGTGTTCACCGGATACTCCGGTACCTGGAGATGCCGGAGGATCCGGCTAGTCTCCGGACTTAGTCTGTTTTGGAAAATCTGTCAGGACCGGAGACTCCGGTAATTAAACAGAACTGTAACGGCTAGTTCTGACACGTTCGTGACCGTTCTGACGCCGTTTTTGGAATTAGGACCGGAGACTCCGGTGTACACCGGATACTCCGGTAAGCTCTGACAAAAACAGTAACGGCTAGTCTGTGAGAGAGGGCTATAAATGCCCCCTCTCTCCATAGCATTTAGAGCTTGCTGTGGCTGGTTTCCTTGAGACCTCTTGAGCACTTTAAAAGCTTTCAAAGCCTCTCCAATCATCCCTAGAGCCAAATTTGCACAAATTTGAGAGTGTGTGTTTGGAGAGGGTTCAAGCCACTTGAGCATTGATTTCTTCATCGAGCATTCACTGCGATCATCTCCTTTGAAGCTTTGGGTTTCTAGAAGGAAAGGAGTCGCCCGAAGAGCAACCAAAACTTGTGGTGTGCCTCGGGAAGTTTGTAAGCATCTTCATATTGAGTAAGAATTTCTAGCTTGATCTTTGTGGTAGCTAGAAGAGGATAGGGTTGGAGAAGACCCGGCTCTTTGTGAGATCCTCAACGGAGACGTAGGCACTTCTTTGTGAGGTGGCCGAACTCCGGGATATATTCTCATGTTCTTACTTGTGAAACTTACTTGATCGTGTGCATTTGGTAATTTGTCATTTAAATTGCTATAGTATCAATCTTGCTAGTTTTAATTGTTATTCTAGCTTAGTAATATCTACTTGACCTAGTGCAACTCTTAGAATCTAGCTGTGGTCTTTAGTTCAAATTTATTCTGAAATTTCCTGTCAGGCCGGAGACTCCGGACTAGACCGGATACTCCGGACCATACCGGAGTATCCGGACTTCACCGGAGTATCCGACAGTTTAATCCGCTGTTTTTTAGTTTTAATTTTCAGAAAAAGCCTATTCACCCCCCCCCCCCCCCTCTAGGCACTTTCAATTGGTATCAGAGCCTAACCTCCTACAAGGCTTCACCGCTTGGAGGGAATCATTATGTCGACATCCGGAAGTCCGAGGGATCCCAAAGATGATCCATCAAGAAGTGATGATGCTAATGGTAAAGGAAAGGGAAGTGAGATTCCTTTCAATTATGATCGTTTGAATTCTTCTAGCAATTACATTTCCGTGCCTTCCGGACGTGCACCATTCTTCGATGGTACACATTATGCCGCTTGGAGGCACAAAATGAAAATGCACTTAATTTCTCTTCATCCAAGTATTTGGAAGATTGTTTGCACAGGTTTTGAGCTGCCGGAGGAAGACCAAGAGCTCACCTCAAGTGAAGAACAAAATATGCATCGCAATGCTCAAGCTACAAGTGTGTTGCTTAGTGCCTTGAGTCCGGAGGAATTCAACAAAGTGGATGGACTTGAGGAAGCTAAGCAAATTTGGGACACACTTCAAGTTGCTCATGAAGGGACTACAAGTGTGAGAGAATCCAAAATAGAATTGCTTGAGGGAAAGCTAGGAAGATTTGTGATGGAGAATCATGAAACTCCTCAAGCAATGTATGATCAGATGATGGTGCTTGTGAACAAGCTAAGAGGACTTGGAAGCGAGGACAATGATGATCACAAAGTGGTCAAGAGACTACTTAGAGCATTTGCTCCTAGAAATCCCACTTTGGTGACGCTCCTCCGTGAGAGAAGAGATTACAAGAGGCTCACACCAAGTGATGTGCTTGGAAGGATTCTTGCTCATGAGCTCATGGAAGAAGAAGCTAATGAAGTGAAGATTCATGCTAAACAAAGCTCAACCTCAAGGCATAAAGAAATTGCACTCAAGGCAAGCAAAAGCAAGCAAGTCCAAGAATCAAGCACAAGTGATGATGAAAGCTCCGAAGATGAAGAAATGGCGTTCTTTGTGAAAAGGTTCAAGAAATTCATGAGAAAAGGAGGCTATTCAAAATACAAGAGAGACATGCCCAAGAAGAGAACATCAAGAAGGGCATGCTATGAATGTGGCGAAATTGGTCACTTTATAGCCGATTGTCCAAACAAGAAGAAGGGAAAGGACAAAGAAGACAATAAAGTCAAGTCATACAAGAAAGACAAGAACAAGATATACAAGAAGAAATATTCGGGTCAAACACATATTGGAGAAGAGTGAGATTCCAACTCCGACTCGGACTCCGATGATGAAGGAGTCGCCACCATTGCTATTCATGAGCTTACACCAAGAAAATCACTCTTAATGAGTGATGATGATGATGATGATGATGGAGACTCCCCAAAATGCTTCATGGCCAAGAACCGCAAGGTAAAATCTCAATCCAAGCTCCTAGATAGTGATAGTGAGTATGATAGTGATTGTGATAATTTGTTCAAAGGTTTGAATAAAAATGTCATGGCTAAAATAAAGGAGCTAATGGATACAATAGATAGTCATGAAGAGACCCTTGAGAGACAAGAAGACTTGCTCATCCTTGAAAAGGAGAGAAACCTTGAACTCGAGGAGCTCTTTGCTAAACAGAAAGAAAAAGTTGAGAAATTATCTAAAGATTGTGATTTAGCCAATTCCTCAATTGCCGATCTTAAGAGTAACAATTTCTTGCTTCAAGAGAAATTATCTTGTTTAGATGAAAATTATAGAACTCTTGAAACACAAATTGATATTCTTAAGCCTATCAAGAGCACGAGGCTCTGATACCACTTGTAGGGATTGGTGACATCCTAAGAGGGGATGAATTATGACACTTAGAACTATTTTGGCTACAAAAATAACACAAGATAAACCTATATCAATTTTTATCTAAATGTACTCTAGGTTTATCTACTGTGTCTACTCTAACATTCAAAGCACTTGCAACCTATCTAAGAAGGTAAAATGCAATTAAGTAAATGCGAAAACGTAAATAAGGTAAAGAGAGCAAACTCGGCACAAGGATTTTTCCCGTGGTATCGATGGCATGAATGCCACCCTAATCCACGTTGGAGCTCCGCAAAGGATATGCTCCCGATCTCCACCCGGTCATAGCTCTTGAGCCACCAAGTCACAAAGACAATGCCTCCACTGGGATGAGCCACCAAGCCACCAAGATAAGGTCTCACCACTAGCCTCTCTTTCGGTTCCTTACCGCCGTGATCACTTTAGAGCTTGAGCCACCAATGCAAGGGTCTCCGCGTCCCCGTACACGCTTCTCGTCGCCACTCCACACCAAGTCAAAGGATCAACAAGTTTGCCAGTAAGTCACCAAGACCCCAAGGTACCAACGTACCAAGAGGTAGAAGCTTGGATCACTCCTTGACCCACTCTCTAGACAACAATCACCTAGCAACACATTCCCTAGGCCTATAAGCACTAATCACTCTCTAATATTGTGCTTACTTGCCTTGGATGATCACTTTAAGTACTTTGGTGGCTTGGATGTCTTCTCAGGTTTATATGAACCCCTTTAGACTCCAGCTACATGCCACACTTTCAAATGACTGAGTGGAGGGGTATTTATAGCCTCAAACCTACGCACTAGCCGTTACCCAACGGCTCTGAAAAGCTGTTAATACCGGATGATCCAGTGAGAACAATAGTACTAACACCGAATCATCCGGTGTACACTCCCACAAACTAGCCGGTGGGTTGTCTTCGGCCAACCAACCCAATGCAACACTCTCTGAAAATATTACTCCAGTAATATGATATTCAGAGCACCGGACCTTCTGGTGAGGTCATTGCATTCTCCCATTTTTCAACAATGCTCTGGTGCTTACCTTTGGTGTGTTCAAATCAATCACCAGACTATCCGATGGGATCTTCTGCTTCTTCTTCCTCTTTGCACTATTTATTACCTGGTGTGTACATTTCCATAGCACCTGACCATCCAGCGTAGCACTTGTGTCCATTTTGCACACGTGTCACTAAGAAATACTCCGGTGTTTAGCAAACACTTAGCACCGGACCTTCCGGTGAGGTCAAATACCTCTGGATATAATGCTCCGATGTTTCATCTATGTGAACACCGGACTATCCAGTGAGTTCATTTCTCCTGAGATTTTTTCCAATTCAACCAAACTTTGTCTCGGCTTCGATGGCTTATTCATGTATTGCATCCATGAGACCTACTAATATATATTCTTGATGAACATGTTAGTCTTATTGACTATATTATTATTAATTATCAAAATCACAAACATGTCCTAATAGGGTCATTTTCCCTACATAAGGCGGCACCAGGACCCCTTTATAAGGCGGGGACCTTGACCTCCAAGGACAACTCATAACAGATCCACACCTACACAACTCGACGCAAGCACCAAGATCTTAGCTTTAGAGATACTCAACGACTTCAACACTATATTAGTTTAGATCCGATTTACTCCATTGTAATAGGTTTAGCCAACTTGCTTGTACTCGAGACAATCTATATACAACATCATCTATACAGGATGTAGGGTATTACTCTTCTTCAGGGGCTCAAACATGTATACATCGTGTGTCTTATTTCCTGCTCAATCCCTATTCTTGAAGGTACCCCATTTCAATTACGGACATATTGTCAGGAACTAATCTTCAACAGTTGGCACGCCAGGTAGGGGTCTTCATCTGTTTTTTAGAATTGATCATGTCACAAGTGCGCATTCATGTTGGATTCTCCGACACTGGCTTCTACGACCACTTTGAGTCAGCAGCGGTCATCTTTGCATCACCTCCTGTCAGTTCAAAGATCACCATTGGAACAATGGCATACTGCTAGGACGATCAAGACTGATCTATACCGGTATTATAAGGTCCAGCACATTGAAGACATATCACAAGGTGGGACACCTTGAGTGAGATCCCAAGGATCCTAATGTCCTTCAGTTCATAGACACCGAGATCGAAGGTGGGAGTTAGGACAGTGGTGAGACGGCTCCATTAATGACCAAAACGGCCAAACATATCGATTCATGTTTATGGCTGGAGTCGACGACACACTCATAGAGCAAAACTTGGAGGATCTAGACACCATGATGAATGATGGTGAAAACATCCTTGAGGACCCAGCAGTAGCTGGGATCTACAGGGTCCCTCGATACCACCCATCATTGACAGATGGAGGAAAATCAGGGGAACCCTTATATTTGACGTCGACTTGGCCTGGGAACGCCTGCTATTCAGATGGTGCCCCCACCCGCAACGATTAAAAGATTGAGGAGCGAACTCCCTCAACATAGCGAAATGAAGCAACATCATCATGACCACAACCAAGTCTGGGCAGCGGTGTTTTTAGTACCCCAGAAGCTAACATCCAGGGTGCTCATATGATTCTGAGGTCCTTCCCAGAGTTGGATCCGACAAATCTCCTAACTCTGTTGGTCAATCAGCTCAAGACTTTGCTTGATGCGGCTCAGATCCAAGCGGCTCGAGTGAATAACCACAGCGCCTCTAGGCACCCCAACCAACAAGGCTCTAGTTCGAGAGTCACAATTGCAGATATCCCCGAGTCGAGGGATCCAAAACTGGAAGCTTGGGTGGTCGAGCTCGAGCACAGTCCTACGGACCAGACTGTAACTACCCCATCCATAGGAGCAGGAACCAGAAAGATCTAAGGATCTGCATCCCTCATGATAGGCACAACCTACAGAGAGTGATAAACAACCGTCGTGATGACGACCATCATTATAATTATTGTAGAACTCCGGGACGAGACGGTCGAAGTGACTCCCCTGTTTGAAGGAACAGGCGTAATAGCCCTTCTCCATCTCCTCCTAAAGAATTCGATGGAGGATGTGGAGCCTTACACCCAGCTCCGGTCGATACGATGGCCCAAGAAGTTCAAGACAGATCCGATCCAGAAGTACGACAGGAAGCTCAACCCCAATGAGTGGTTACAAATCTACACCACTGTTATTCGAGGGACCGGTGGTGACAACAGGGTAATAGCCAATTACCTACTAACCACCCTTGATAGACCTGCAAGGTCCTGGCTGCTAAACCTGCCACCCAACTTGATCCGATCATGGGCCAAGCTGAAGGCTCAGTTCATTACCAACTTTCAGAGAACATTCAAGCACCAAGGAACAGAAGATGACCTCCATTAGCTGAACCAAGGTAAGGAAAAGTCTCTTTGGGACTTCATTTGCAAGTTCAGTGCTAGGCGCAATGCAATTCTAGACATCTCCGACAACTCAGTCATCATCGCCTTCAAGCGAGGCGTCAAGGACAAAGATCTGGTCGGAAAGCTTGCTACCTAGAAGATCAATACAATGAAAGAACTCTTCAAGCTGGTCGACAACTACGTAAAGCGTTCTAAAACCCAAGCACACGCCAAACATCCTTAATCTAGCAAGGACAAGCCCGAGTCCTCAAAGAATGAAGAGAAAATGAACAAACTTGATGATAAACGCAAGGGTCCGGACACGACCATGATTGCAGTCGATAGGAGGAAGTCATACAACACCAAGGATAATAAGGGCCTGAGTCGTGGAGGTGGAAAATGGTGTCCCATCCATCCGACCAACTAGCACGACTTTGACAAATATCACTAAGAAATCAAGTTGAAATGTGCCTTGGTTTATATGTGATGAGTGATTGACAAGTTTGTGGATGTGATTTGATGACTTGGAATTGCTTGAGCATGTCTATATGTTGCAAATATAATCTTGTTTGACCTAAAGTGAAAAGGAAATGGAGTTTAAGTTTTTATCTCAGAGTCTAGGGAAATTGTGCTCACCAGATGGTCCAGTGTGTAGGAAACTATGCACATCAGACACTCCGGTGATTAGAGGCAGTGCACGCCAGAGTATTCTTTCTTTGGCAGAATAATTTGAATCTTGTAACAGATGGTCTGGTGTTTAGGGGATGTGAACACTAGACAGTTTTCTAGAGAAGTCTATTTTTTGTGACAGAGAGAAGATGCCCACTAGATAGTCCGATGATGAGCTGTGTAAGCACCCGAGGCTTCACCGGACCATTTAACAAAGATGTTGCAAAATAAAGTCTGATGTAGTTGTACTTACCGAATGATCCAGTGATGGACCTTATACTCACCGAAGGGTTTTCAAAGAGGTTTCCAGAGAAGGAATCATTGTATTAACCGGATGGTCCGGTGTTCAGAGGCTTTACACACCGAAATATCCGGTGTTCACATTTTTCTTTGGACTATCTTTTTCAACAGGAATTTTATTTGAACTAACTTGTGATAAGTTCACATGGTGTTTTGGAGATACATGTCTACTTGTCTCATGATGTGTAGATGATGAATGCAACTTGGTGGCTGACGGTAGGATGATCAGGGCCAAGCGGGGTGCTTGGTGCTAGACGATCGAGAAGACCGAGCGAAGTCGAGGGTAATCCTAGCTGTGCACATGGAGGTCAAGCAATGCTTGAAAGGAAGAATGAAGATGACGTGTTGACAAAGTCAAGCAAAAGGGATACCAGTGCAAGTGACAAGGTGACCTGAGGGATTGGGAGCGGAAGAAACTTGTTGTCGATCAAGATCGCAAGACAGAGTACACGAATTGACATCGGGATGCTTGCTTGAGGTCAAAGCAAGTAGCTGTGAGTCACACTTTGAGAGGCATGCTAAGTGGTTTTGCAGTTTGGTCTCAAAATCGTGGAGGGGTGAAGTGCACGTGGCATCATCGTGGATCTAGCGTTGAAGCGAAGCTAAGTTGTGAAGGTATCATGGCCGTTCGATGGACACAGCGAAAAATAGACCAAAATACCCCCGTGGTATATAGGGGGGGCATTGTAAGTAAGGTGTATTATAGGAACAAGGAAGCTTAAGGGCTAAGCTACCTCTCTAGGCCTATAAATAGAGGGTTACGACTGTAGGGAAGGCTAGAGCAAACCATTTAAGAGCCTAGTCATAGGTTTTGGAGAAGAGATGGTAGACTTAGCCTTTGTAATATGTTAGAGTTTTGGAGAGGAAAAAACTTTGTAATCTACCTAAAATATGGCTGACCTCTGGACTTAATGAATTTTATTTCTTGTATGAGCTTGTGTTCATCTACTTCTAGTCTCCTTTTGGTTTCCTTGCTTCTCGGGCAAGTTTTTCGTTTTTGGTTGTGATTTTCGTTATCCTTTTGAGCTGCAGTTTTTCCTCCCTTGTGAAGTTGATCTCTTTGTTGCTAGGGGCATAAAATACACGTACAATAGTATGAATTTGGGTTTCTAATTCTCTTACATCTAAGTCATCAACTTGGAGAGTTTCTTTACCCAGTGACTATCTTCTTAAGTTTCTTTCTTAGTTGCGAGCTTTTTGTAACAAGGGTCATGGAGTGATCTTAAAAGGAACCTTGTGTTCATATCTCATCCATGGAGTCACATGTTAACGGTTCTTTTCTTCATTTATCTCTATTTGTTTCCTCTTGAGTTTTGAGGTGGTTAGGTGAAACAAAGGAGAATGCCATCCGATTTGAAAAAATTTGGTGAGGCACCTATTCACCCCACCCCCTTCTAGTCATCAATCTTGAACTTACAATTGGTATTAGAGGTGGTTTGATCACTTGTTAACCTTAACCAGCTTTGTGATCCGTAGGCGACAATGAAGAGAAGTAGAAAAATTATGTTGTTTGATGGTCGAGACTTTTCATACTGGAAGGTGCGCATGAAGGCTTATCTCCTAAGCCAAAGAAGTGCAATTTAGGATATAGTTGATTCCAACTATGAGATCCCTGCTGCTCAGAAGACTCAGGTTCAAATCTAACAATATGAGACCAACAATAAGACTAGAAATATTTTGTTCACAAGTCTGAGTCAGAATGAGTTTGAGAGGGTCCAGCACCACTGTACTGCTTGGGAGATCTGGTCTACTCTGAGTGTCTTTCATGAAGGCACTAATCAGATTAAGGCTAGACGCCACAACACATACAACTAAGAATATCAAATGTTTATGCAAGGACTCAGTGAATCTATGGATGCAATGTTTGCTCGGTTTGGTAGAATTGTTAGCAACCTTAGATCCACTGGTGTTTTACCCTACTCTGATCAAGAGAGAGCGATCAAGCTTCTCTATGCTCTTGATCATAGCATATGAGAAGTGAAGATCTTGAGCATTAAAGAGTCACTAAGTTATGACACATTGACTTGTGATGAACTCTTTAGCAAGCTCAAGTCCACCGAGATAGTCAAGGCGGCTCGGATAGGTCTTGGAAACCCATTGTCTCAGAACATGATGTTGGTTTCTAGATCTAATGGTGGCAATCGGGCTGGATCTAGCTTCTCCTGTGCTAACAATTCACCGAGTGAAATTACTTTGTCTTCCTTGGCTTCGGAATGTGCATGCTCAAGTCATTAGTCGGTTTGAGAGTGTCGAGAAGAACCTCTTTGAGGAGGAGTCTAGGTATACCCTATTAGGTACATGCAAAAATTGTCCTTTGCTTGCAAAGGATGCCAAACAGAAAGACAAGCACCTTACGGAGCTATAATCTATATTTGAAAGTGTTGGGTGTTCGAAGGACCGTGCAGTTGAACTGTTCCACTTGCATTGTCTTTCAAGACAAGCTTACCTGGGTTAGAGGGTAAGTTCAGAAGCTCTTGACTGAGAATGAGTACCTTCTTTCTCTAGTGGAGAAGTACTTAAAGGGAAAGGGAAAAATAAATTTGATCTTGGCCAAGACCAAGATGTGTGCTGATAAGGAGGGTTTGGCTCTTAGTTTGGGGTTTGATATTGTAGCTTACAATGTGGAGAGTAAAACTATATTCACCACACCTACTACCCTAAAAGCTAAAAAATCCAAGATTAATGTCACATCACCACCCATTAAGAAGAAGCTCACACCACAACCCATCAAAAAGAAGCCCACACCACAACCTAAGAAAGCTCCACAACCTAAGGTGAGAGTTTCTATGAGAGAGCCCAGAGTGACCAGCAGTCAAGTTTCTGAGAGATGCTACCACTGCACCTACTACCAGAGAGATGGTCACTTGGTTGGGTTTTGCTTCCGTCATAGGAGGGATGAGTAGCGTAAGTGGGGGTGGAATACTCAGGACATGTACTGCCCCTCTTTTGGTGTACATGAGCTTTTTCATCATTCTTGCTCACGAGTCTCGAGCGCTCCTCAACTTCCTCTTAGAAGTGGTGCCCGACGTGGATCTTACCACGACTCATATGGTTTTGGATCACGTGTAAGAGGCTTTGATTTTTAGCACTTTAGCGGACCACGCTTTACTCTTTGCAGTTCTCACTTTCAACATGCACTTGCTTTTACTGCTTCAGGGTGGATGACTCAGTACTGGATTCCCAAAAAGTTTATTATTAACCCAGTACTAAGCCATCCACCTACTATTCTTCTCACATGTAGGTGGCAGGTGGAGGCCTGAAGAACAAGTAGCACATTGACTTCGGTTGTTCGCACCACATGACCGGAGATTTATCATGGCTCTCCAGCCTCACCCCAATGAAGCGGCACGAGTACATCACTTTCTAAGATGATCGGAAAGTAAGGGTGAAAGCTAAAGGTATGGTATGGGTGAATGAGAGTTTTACTCTAAAAAATGTGGCTTTGGTGGAGGATATGGGATACAGTATACTTTCTGTATCTCAGTTGTTGGATGAGAACTTGTGAGTGTGTTTCAAATGCGATACTCCTCGAGTTCTTGATTCTTCATGAGCTTTGATTTATGGGATTTCCAAAGTTGGGAGAGTTTTTGGAGCTGATTTTTCTGACTCTCTTGGTTCTTCTCGTTGTTTAATTTCTCAACCTTCTTCTGAGCTTTAGATGTGACATAAGAGGCTAGGGCATATGAGCTTTGATTTGCTTACCCATTTGAGTGCCCTAGGCTTGATTCGAGGATTGCCCAAGCTCAAGTTTGAGAAGAACTTTGTTTGTGCTCCTTGTCGGCATGGCAAGATAGTTACTACCTCTCACCCACTAGTCAATCTCGTGATGATTGAACATCCGGGAGAACTTCTCCATATGGATATTGTTGATACTTTTCGGGTTCGTTTGGTGGGTAGAAAGTGGTATGTTCTTGTCATTATTGATGACTTCTCTTGCTACTCTTGGGTGTTCTTTCTTGTAAGCAAGGTTGAAGTGTTCTCACACTTTCGGAGCTTGGCTTTGAGATTGTTGAAGGAACTTTCTGCTGCATTAAAAGCAATTCGCAGTGATAATAGCACCAAATTCAAGAACTATCTCTTTAATATTTTCTATCTTGAACATGGTATTGAGCATCAATTTTTTACCCCACACATTCCTCGGCAAAATGGTGTGGTTGAGAGGAAGAATCGGACTTTGGTGGAGATGGCTAGGACGATACTCGATGAGCATAGGACTCCAAGAAAGTTTTGGGCAGAGGCTATTAGCACCGTTTGTTACATATCCGATCGAATTTTCTTGTGCTTGATCTTGAATTTGACATCTTATTAGTTGCGTTTTGGGAGGAAGCCAAAAGTTTCACATTTGAGAGTTTTTGGATGTCGATGCTTCACCCTAAAGCGTGGCAATCTTGACAAGTTCAAGTCACGTTTTTTTAATAGAATTTTCTTGAGTTATTCTCTTCATGGTCATTCTTATAGTGTCTTTAATCTTGACACTAACACCATCATGAAGTCTTGTGATGTGACATTTGATGAATCAACCCCGTGTACTAGTCCTGTTCTTGAGTGTGTATGTGATCAGGAGATGAGCGAAAGCATCTTTGTAGATGATAACCTTCTAGCTCTCAGGGATGACAAGGATGATCCACTACTTCATACTATCACACTTTCTCCCGAGCTGGTTCTTGCTTCTTCTATACTGGCAAAGGGTTCTACAGCCCCTACTTCCACTTCAGCTACTTTCGAGCTTACACCAGCAGTGTTTGAGGGGGAGATCATCTCGCAGCGTGAAGCTCCTTAACATAGATGATGAACAGAGACATCAATGAAAGGCTAACGCGGTCCAAATCCGCTTCTCATGCTCATTTTATTGGTTCTGTATTTGTTGCTTTCTTTGAGACCCATGATGTTAGACATACTTTATCTGATTCAAATTAGGTCAATGCTATGCATTAGAAATTAGAAAACTTTGAGAGAAACCATGTTTGGGTCCTTTTAGAGCCAACTCCTAATATTCACACCATATGCACAAAATAGGTTATCAAAAACAAATAGGGAGAGGATGGATCTGTAGGAAGAAACAAGGCTAGACTTGTGGCTCAATGTTTCACTCAAATAGAGGGGATAGACTTTGGAGATACATTTACACCAGTAGCTAGGCTAGAAGCTATTAGAATCCACCTTACTTTTGCTGCATCCAAAGGGTTCAAGTTGTATCAAATGGATGTCAAAAGTGCTTTCCTAAAAAGTTTCATCGAAGAAGAGGTCTATATCAAGCAACTCCCGGCTTTGAGCACCCCAAATACTCAAAAAGAGTGTACAAGCTTCGGAAAGTTTTGTATGGGCTTAAGCAAGCATCTAGGGCTTGGTATGATAGGTATAAGTCTTTCTTGCTAGAACACGGGTAAAACCTTGTTCTCCCTCAAGCATGGCAACGATTTCCTATTCATTCAGATTTATGTGGATGATATCATTTTTTTTGGATCTTCTCATGCACTTGTGACCAAGTTTGCAGAAACTATGAGCAGGGAGTTCGAGATGTCGATGATGGGCAAGCTCAACTTCTTCTTTAAACTATAAATCAAGCAATGCAAGCAAGAGACCTTCATCCACCAGACGAAGTACACTAAGAATTTGCTGAGGAAGTTTGACATGAGCGATGCTAAGCCCTTAGCAACACTAATAGCTACCTCGACTATGCTCAATTCGGATGAAGATGGAGATGAGGTGGACCAGCGAGAGTATATGTGCATAATTGGCTCTCTTCTGTACCTAACAGCGATAAAACCTGATATTCATTTTGACGTCTGTATGTGTGCTCACTTCTAGGCATCACCGATGACGTCTTACCGCCAAGCAGTGAAACATATTCTGTGGTACCTCCAACACACTCTCGAGTATGGTCTTTGGTTTTCTACATCTTCTTCTCTTTCTCTTCAAGGTTTTTCATATGCGGATTTTGCCGGCTGTAGAATTAACAGGAAGAGTACCTCTGGTACTTGTCAATTCTTAGGTACTTCTCTTGTGTGTTGGTCTTCTCACAAACAATCCAGTGTTGTGCAGTCTACTGCTGAAGCTGAATATGTAGCTGCCGCTAGCTGTTGCTCACATATTTTATGGATGGTTCCTACCTTGAGTGACTATGGGTTAGTTTTGAAGAGTGTACCACTTTGGTGTGACAACATCAATACCATAAGCCTTGCAAATAACTTAGTCCAACACTCCAGAACCAAATACATAGATATGAGATTTAACTTATTGAGAGATCACAATGAGAATGGAGATATTGAGTTGAGCTACATAGATATCCAACACCAACTAGCCGACATATTTACTAAGCCTCTTGATGCAACCAGATTTGCCTATTTAAGGGGAGAGCTTCATGTGTACCATACCTATGGCATTGTGTGAGGGGGGTTATTCTTGTACATACTCTATCTTACTTGCATATCATGTTGTAAGATAATCATAGTAGTTGATCTTTGACTTGTATGTCTTTAATATTTTTTTCTAGACTTGAATTTGAACTAAGATGAGTAGTTGTGCGGAGCAAGCTTTTAATCTTAGGCTCATCATGATGCTTTGATATGAAACATTTCAAGCAAGCTAGCTTTTCTAAAGATTAATTTTGGCAATTTTATGAATCATGTAGACTATGAAATGCTATATTCTTATCAATATGTTCGTAATTGTTTTGGCTTAGTCAATACTTTTGTTAAGGCTAGTTTGATGAATATCTTGTTCTAGGCTTCTTGGTTCAAGATAGTGGATTGAAGAACATTGCAATATATTTTCTATCTTTGTAAAATATTTAGCTCATGATAGAACCTTGGAGGAACATGTGTTACATGTGTCGCAAAGGCACTACTTGACTTGATCATGTGAAAACTTGATAATTTGTACAAATTTAAATAATGTTGAGAAATCAAGTTTCTTATGCTAAAATATAATCTAATACGGTTGTCTTGAAGCCTCGAGGTATTTGTCGTACCCAGTACCGCGATACTTCGCTTTGATAAGAGGCAACTTGATGATAAAAAAAATTATGCTTCAATGTTACAATTTTTAATTATTTGATCTAACTAAGTCTTGGTTTCATATGTGAGCGTTTGCAAAGCCTATTATCATGAATGATTGTTTGCCTAGCTTGGGATTGAAATTTGCTAGTTCTTAATGCCTGTATTGTCTTGGCACGAGTGAATGCTTATGTGGTGGTCATTTTGAACCAATTCCTTATGTTTAGCTTGTATACTTCATGATCTTGCGTCTTTGTCTCTTTTTGGGCATTTGTGTGCTTGTGAGCTCCACATTCTCATGTTCATAGCACTTTGACACTTCTAGCATTTGCAAATGCTTTGTGGTATACTTGTGAAAGCTCATTAGGATTTCATGTTCATGCATTGCATAATACTGTTATCCTTGATGTTTACATTGCCAAAGGGGTAGAAAATATGCATAAATCCTCAAAGATGAATCTTGCATAATGAAAGGGAGGAGATAATCCAAAATTAAAAATGTGCATTCATCAAAGGGGGAGCATTGGAGCATACACATTTGAGCTTTTGAGGTTTTTGGCTTGCCTCTCTTCTCTTTTTGAGCTTTTGAAATCTTTATTATGCCAAGTGATATGTTTTGCTATTTTTCGAGTTTTTAGTTACTTGAATGAACTTCTTGTGCTTTCTTCAAACCATTCTTTGTTCTTTGTGAAGTTTTCAATGCACTTATTAAGGGAGAGATTGAGAAACCAAGTTGAAATGTGTCTTGGTTTATATGTGATGAGTGATTGACAAGTTTGTGGATGTGGTTTGATGATTTAGAATTGCTTGATCATGTCTATATGTTGCAAATATAATCATGTCTGTCCTAAAGTGAAAAGGAAATAGAGTTTATGTTTTTGTCTCTAAGTCTAAGGAAATTTTACTCATCGGATGGTCAGTGTGTAGGAAACTGTACACACCAGATAGTCCGGTGATCAGAGGCAGTGCACACCGGAGTATTCTTTCTTTGGCGGCAAAATTTGAATGTTGCACTGGATGGTCCGGTGTTTAGGAGATATGAACACCGGATAGTTTTCCAAAGAAGTCTCTTTTTGGTGCCAGAAAGAAGATGCACACCGGACAGTCCAACGATGAGCTGTGTGAGTATCGGAGGCTTCACCGGACTATTTAACCCAGATGTTACAAAATGAGGTCTGATGCAGTTATACTCACCGGATGATCCGGTGATGGACCTTGCACTCATCAGAGGGTTTTCCAAGAGGTTTTCAGAGAAAGAATCATTGTATCCACCGAATGGTCCAGTGTTCATAAATTGTACACACTGAAACATCTGGTGTTCACATTTTTCTTTGGTCTATCTTTTCTAGTAGGGATTTGATCTGAGCTAACTTGTGATAAGTTTGCATGGTGTTTTAATGATACATGTATGCTGGTCTCATGATGTGTTAGTGATGGATGCAACTTGGCAGTCGACGGCGAGATGATCAGGGCCAAGTGGCATGCTTGGTGCCAGACGATCGAGAAGGCCAAGCGGGGTCGAGGGTAATCCTAGCTGTGCACATGGAGGTCAAGCAATGCTTGAAAGGAATGACAAAGACGATGTGTTGACAAAGTCAAACGAAGGGATACCGGTGCAAGTGACAAGGCGGCCCAAGGGATCGGGAGCGGGAGAGACTTGCTATCAGTCAAGATTGCAAGACGGAGTATACGAATTGACATCGGGATGCTTACTTGTGGTCAAAGCAAGCAGTTGTGAGTCAAGCTTTGAGAAGCATGCGAGGCAGTTTTATGGTTTGGTCTCAAAACCATGGAGGAGTGAAGTGCACATGGCATCATCGCAGAGCTAGTGTCGAGGCGAAACTAAGTCGTGAAGGTGTCACGGCTATTCGATGGACAGAGCGGAACATAGACCAAAATGCCCCGGTGATAGGTAGGAGGCCATTGTAAGTAAGGGGTATTTTAGGAACAAGGAAGTTTAAGGACTAAGCTACCTCCCTAGGCCTATAAATAAAAAGGTAAGGCTATAGGGAAGGCTTGAGCTATCCATTAGACATCCTACTATACTCAACATCAAAGTTCATAGGACCTTGGTCGATAGGGGTAGCTCACTCAACCTCATCTTCGCCAAAACATTAGACAAGATGGAAATCCAAAGGTCAAAGCTCAAGACAGGAGCTGAGCCTTTCTATGGTATAACTTCAAACTCATCGATCATGCCCCTTGGCCAGATTGAGTTGCCGGTCATATTTGCCGAGCTTGACAATTTCCTTACATAGAAGCTTAACTTCGATGTTGCGTATTTCAGATGGCCTACAACGTGATCCTAGGTCGCCTAATGTTAGGCAGGTTCATGGTCGTAGTGCACTACGTGTACTAGGTGCTCAAGATCCCAGTCCCTCATGGGGTCATAACCATCAAGAGAGATCAACATGCAGCATTCAAGTGCGACAAGCAGAGCCTAGATATAGTCAAACATTTTGGTCAAGCGGCAACTATCTCAAGAGGCGTAGAGTCTAAACGCCAAAAGCACCACGCCGCCCCCAAGGTCAATGATTCCAAGCTCGTAAACTCGCTAATGCCTCCAGATCCGTCGCCGCCGCCAAAGGTGAGAACAACGATGGTGCTAAGGATAGGAATGCAGGTGGTGGCGTCAAAGGTAATGCCCCTCGACCCGTCTAAACCAGTCCAGACGGTCAAGATAGGGGTCGACCTTGATCCCAAATAGGAACTCGAACTCATCGCTTTCCTCCGGGCAAGCTAGGATATGTTTGTGTGGTAACCATTCAACATGTCCGGGGTCCCCAGGGAAGTGATCAAGCATCAACTAGCTGTGAAATCCGGTGCCAAACCTGTGGTGTAGAAGCAGCGAAAATTTACGGAGGACAATAAACAAGCCATCCAAGAGGAGATCAACAAACTCCTAAAAGTAAGCTTCATCCAGGAGGCTCGCCATCCTACATGGCTTGCTAATCCCATCCTTGTGAAGAAAACCAATAACAAATGGATAATGTGTGTTGATTTCAATGACACAAAAGAAGCTTGTCCTAAGGATCCTTTCCGTATCCCTTGTATCGATCAAATTATCGACTCTACTACGGGTTGTGCAGTGCTATGTTTTCTACTATATACCTACTCAGGTATCACCAAATTAGCGTGAGAGTCAAAGATGAGGAAAAAACCGTTTTTGTTACCCCTTTGGTGTATTTTGTTATGTAAAAATGTCTTTTAGATTAAAAAATTCTATCAACGGTATATACAAAATTGCATACAACCCCAAATCAAACGTAATATAAAAGCTTATGTCGATGATGCTGTAGTCATATCTAGAACCAAAGATGCATTGATTGACGATCTCAAAGAGACATTCGACAACCTCGGGAAATATTCGCGTCCTCCCATCCCGTCGTTGTCGCTGCATACCCTGTTGTCGTGAGCCTAAATCTGGCAATGCACGTTATCGCTAGGGTGTACTAGCCCTTGCTCCAACGAGAAATGACACCCCAACCGGAGAGGAGAAGAGAGCCAGCCAGAATGAGAAGAGGGAGAGGAGCCTCATCTATTTATTTAGTACGGGCCCACCGTATATATACTTTCCTATGTGTATTTCACATTCCCAACTGTATTGCGCGAATCTCAAGGGCCAACAGGAGGCAACCACCGCCGTCCAGATACCAGGCCCAGAGTTGCCAGGAACATAAAATTCTTGTTCAGAGCGCCGAGCCAACCCCGTACCCAACCCCAAAACCCCCAACCTAGGGTTCCGCCGGCATGGGATCCGTCGCCTCCGCCGCAGCGTCGCCGCCGCCTCCCCCGGCGCAGCCCCAAGAGGGTGCGTCGCCGTATGGAGTCGGACTCGCCGGGATCCTCCCGCCGAGGCCGGAGGGGGAGGTGAAGAAGGAGAAGGTCGACTACCTCAACCTCCCCTGCCCGGTGCCCTTCGAGGAGATCCAGCGCGAGGCCCTGAGTTCGTCTCCTTTTCTCTTCAGTTTTAACTCCTTAACCGCTATTGCGTGTGAATTGCTGCGTTATAGGGGGGATTCGTACATGCTATGCGCGTGTCGTGGTGTGGTTGGTGATGAACCTGCGGTAGAATCCGTTGCTCCGCCGCGATTGAATGGTTTGGTGCGGATCGATTGTTAGGTAGCTGCTTTATATGTCTGACGGTTTGCTGTTGGATCTGACTTGTGTAGTGCTTCAGTGCTTCGTCGATTGTCATTGTTGCACTGCATTGATGTACACAAAATGCTCAAGGTGTAGTTTAGTGCGTTAGCTGCTGCTGTAGAAATACGTCTTAAGAATTGTTTTGTATTTTCTGTGTCGTATGGATCTTATGGACACAATGCTCAAGGTGTAGTGCGTTACCTGCTGCTGTAGATGGCGTATTTTGCTCCAATGCATTAAGTCTGACAATTGATGTTGTTCGCTACTGGCACACTGGTTTGTGTCGGTGGTTGGTCCACAAACTCTACTACACTTGTCATTTCTTGGAGTTGGCATTTGTCTAACTATTCATATACCAGTTATATCTTATTACAGATGGCAATTCTCCTTATACGCTACACCTTATCCTTAGAAAAAGGCTCTTATGAAGATTAACTTATATTTAAAATTTTAAGCTGAGCCTTGCCTGTTTATCCATACGACCTGTTGCCATGTTATTCAATGTTACCATCCAAGTTCAATTGTTTGGTATTTTCTGTCATATGGATCTTATGGACACAATGCTCAAGGTGTAGTTCGTTACCTGCTGCTGTAGATGGTGTATTTTGCTCCAATGCATTAAGTCTGACAATTGAAGTTGTGTGCTACTGACACACTGGTTCGCGTTGGTGGTTCGTCCACAAACTCTACTACACTTGTCATTTCTTGGAGTTGGCATTTGTCTAACTATTCATATAACAGTTATATCTTATTACAAATGGCAATTCTCCTTATACGCTATACCTCATCCTTAGAAACAGCTCTTATGAGGATTAACTTATATTTAAATTTTAAGCTGAGCCTTGCCTGTTTATCCACACGACCTGTCGCCATGTTATTCAATGTTACCGCCCAAGTTCTGTGATGCAAATACATCCTGATATTAAGAAAACCTGCTTGATACAACTTTTCGGGTATATTGATAGCTCCATGTTAGATCTTGAATTTGTGGCTAAGATAAAGTGGTTTAAGTCTCTATTTTTAGACTAAAATGGAAACAAAATGGCTCACATAAACACACTCAGTGTACCCACAGCTCCAGCTCCACAACCTAGAGCTAGGAATACCCAGCTCCAAGAATTCTTGGAGTTGGAGCTCTGCCAAACATGCCCTTAGGGGGAACATGATCATTTTTTTGTTGCCATATCAGAATTTAAATTGCTTTCTTGGAGCTGGAGCTCTGCCAAACATGTCCTTAGGGGGAACATGATCACTTTTTTGTTGCCATATCAGAATTTAGATTGCTTTGCTGTTTAGTTCTTACTAATGATTTTTCGTGCATATCCTGAGTGTCTAAAGATCTATCTGTACTTCTTAAATTCAAATCTAGACAACGAAGAGCAGCACCAAAAGTATTATTTGACAGTGGATCAGTAGATAACTTGGGAACCCGGTACTGTTGCTGAACTTGCATGCATTCCGACCTTCTATATTTGACATTACTAGTGTAGCTTAATTATTGATGGGTAGCTTCAAACACAGTTCAATCCCATAAGCTATATCTCTGCTACTCCCAACCCAAATCAAATCTTCAGCTTTGCTTTCTTAAATCTCAGTTCAAGTAGTCTCCATCAAATATTGTGGCAACAATTCAAGAAATGAACGTATTAGAAACGTATGAATGTGAGATGGGAAAAGAACTGGAAGTTAAATGTTACTGCCGCCATTCTGTTTTATTTATTGTTTTAGCTTGTGAAAAAGTTTCTAAACATTGTGACTTTTCTTAATACCCGTGCACACATCTAAAATGACAAACAAAGATGAACGGAGGGAGTATGATCTTGGAACGATTGGAGGAATACTGTATGTTACGATAAATAAAAAAATGAATATGGATCATGGAACTGCAGTACCATTAGAACAACTCGAGATTAGGAGAATCGGATACTATTAAACTTACATATGTGGTGACCACTCATTGATTTACCCCAATGATTAACTGTGAGATCTCTGGTTCGTGTAGTTCATACCTTTTTCTCGGCCAAGTATGAAATAGCAAACTTAATAAACCCCATTAACTCATTGCTTGTTTTATTTTGTTGGTGCATACAGTACTGTATATATTTAGTATTGCTTTCCTGAGCTCTAATGACATGCTCCTTTTGCAGTGTCGCTGAAGCCTGAACTTTTTGAAGGATTGAGGTTTGACTTCACAAAAGGGTTAAATCAAAAGTTTTCACTTAGCCACAGGTACGACCATAACATAGGTGTTAGCAGATATCTTATTCTCACTTTTGTCAAGAACATATTCTAACAACTTCAACAGTGTTTTTATGGGCTCCTTAGAAGTACCATCTCAGTCACCTGACACTATAAAAGTTCCAACTGCACATTATGAATTTGGTGCCAATTTCTTAGACCCAAAGGTTTGTTTTCATAACATCCAATGTTGTGGTGGCATAAAATGGTGTGTTTCTTAACTTGTTTTTGTTACTGCACATGAAATTGTTTATAGTTAATGCTCATTGGAAGGGTGATGACTGATGGAAGACTGAATGCTCGTGTGAAATGTGATTTGACAGACAATCTTACGCTAAAAGTAAATGCACAGGTACATGGGTTCACTGGTCCATCTTTTGTTTTGTTGCATATCTTTGCTTTATTACACTGATGATTGTTCTTCCCTAGCTTACCCATGAGGCGCATTACTCCCAAGGAATGTTTAACCTTGATTACAAGGTCAGTATTTCTGACAATGTTTCTTCAGTCAATGATTGTGTTCCCAGCATTTATGACTAATTACTTATAACTTGCTTACGTGGAAAGTTATTATTTATTTCTGGTTCCATCCTAAATTTAGTTCCTTGTATTAACACTTCACCTGTTTGTATAGGGCACTGACTATCGAGCACAATTTCAAATTGGAAACAATGCATTTTATGGTGCAAATTATATTCAGGTAAAGACCTTTGCAATATAGTTTACTTTCAACTCCATCACACTGTCATCATCAGAGGAAGATGAAAACGAAGAAAAGACTCTTTGGTTGTTTAAATGTCACAAAATTCAGTAACCTTGACTCGTTTCTTGATATTCACCTTTATGCTGTTTGACATTTGGGCATCTTATATATCTTGTTCCTTAAGAATTTTTTATTTGGTTATGTATTTGTCATTATATTACTATCCTGATGTTGTGTATATGCTGAGGAACCAATTTATTTCGCATTTTGGGCCTGTTTGAACCTTGCACTTGCTTTACAATTGTGAATATAAACTATATTTTGGAGTCAGGTTCAATGCCAAATTTGAAATAGTTTGGTCATATTAAGATTTGTGCATTTACTATTTCAGATACATGGCTATCCTAGTACAGGTCGATATTTTTCTCTGGTCTCTGCTTATTCAGTATTCACACTTTGTACTCAGGTTCTGTACTTTGCTAATTGCCAAGCTCTTTAGTAGACTAAACTACTTTGCATTTTTATTTGTTATCTTTGTATTGAAATTAAAGTAGTTGACTAAATGTTCTTGTTCATTGAAATGCTGTGCAATTTATTTGTTCTAAATTAGCTAGTATGATTATCAATATCGACTAGTCCTTGTTTAATCTTGTTCTTACAACTAAACTTTAACTTTTTCTGAGTGTGTTTCAGAGTGTTACACCAAACCTGTCAATGGGAACTGAAATATTCTGGCTTGGCCACCAGAGAAAGTCAGGGATTGGTTTTGCCTCTCGCTATAACACGGATAAAATGGTAATGAGTTGGTGCCAGCCTCCTGTTTTTTTGCATGTTATTAACTTGTATTATGTCCAAACTGGCTTGAGCCTTAACCGTCTAGCTCTTTCTGCCCCCAATTGCCTTTTTTGCGTCATTGCTTGTTTCTTTTGTTCTTGCTTCGTTTCAAAGATTTTTAATATCTATGAGACTTTTGTTAGAAACAATTCAAGTAGAGGCCTTTTCTCTAGTTCACACATTTAGTACGGAAGTCACACTTCCCTATCATCATTGTGTCATTGAAAACTAGAAGACATAACAAGTGATCCCTTTTACTTTACTCCTGTTGAAACTCAACATGGTGTCAGATCTAGAGATTCTGAGTTCCAAGACCCACCTGATACAATTTTGTAAAAAAAAAAAAAATACTATAATCATTCAAGGGTCCAATGGTTTGATCAAAAGAGTCATAGAGGTAGGTGCTGATGTTGTGTTTATGACTTTATGTTGTAGCATTGTAGGCTTAGAACTGAAGTAATAGATTGCCCACCTTTCCCCAATAGCTTAAGCTTTTGGGTGAGGGTGAATTGGTTGGTGCATGAAACTCAACATCATTAGGGAGCCAGCATAAAAGCTTCATGTCATAATTTATCATGTGGCTAAAGCCTTCAACATACACTTGTGTCATACATAGAGAATGAATTTGTAATAAGAATGCAAGATACTCACTATTTTCTCTTATGACCATTGCAGGTGGGTACTCTACAGGTCGCAAGCACTGGAATAGTTGCCTTGAGTTATGTCCAGAAAGTTTCCGAGAAGGTTGGGCTTCCATCGTGACAACAGAAAACTTTCACATGCTATGCTAACTTGATTCTAAGGATACACTTATTTGCAGGTTTCCCTCGCATCTGACTTCATGTATAACCACATGTCAAAAGACGTGACTTCCAGCTTTGGTTATGATTACTTGCTTAGGCAGGTCAGTGTCTTATAACACTTTGACAGTTTGTGTCAGGTAGCATTGCATTAGCTATTGAGCTCCTCCAAGTATTGTATCTCTGCGTCAAATTGTTTGTACCAATGAATATGCATGAACAGTATGAACACATGTACTCTCACCCCTACAGTACACAAAGACATGAGATCCTTGCGTCCCTCTGGTAGTTCCTTTCTCATAGTTTTTCTGCTATTAAATTGTTGCAGTGCCGTCTAAGAGGCAAAATTGACTCAAATGGTGTTGTTGCTGCATACTTAGAGGAGAGATTGAACATGGGTGTTAACTTCCTTCTTTCTGCAGAGGTACGAGACATGGCAGTTCCAGCATATCTGTTTCTTCATGCTACTCCGCTTGTTTCATTAACAAGAAGTAAATGCCCTGAGGTTTATTGGAGTATTTTATGAACTTGCAATTTTGTGGTGCAGATTGATCATCCAAAGAAGAACTACAAGTTTGGTTTTGGAATGACTGTAGGAGAGTAATTCTGCTGAAACTATTGCTGTTTTCTGTGGGTGCACATGAGATACTTGGGCAGTTGTCTTTGCATGGATGTTACAGCACTTCAGGCCTCAGTTTTGAGTGAACAGTTTCTTGCCCCGGTGCCGTGGGAAAATATAGGAGCAATCCATTGCAACTTTACAGAGTTTCTCTCTGTGTATTGGTGGTTGTGTACTTTCAGCAGCTTGAGATAATATGAGCATGGGGGCCATGATTCTTTGTTCATCTTAGATGGAACAAGCTGAACAGTTTGAATAGTTTTGTCAGCTGGTAGCGATTTTTACTCCTAAGTCGACACCAGCTCACCACAGGCCTTTTGTGTATGATCATCTTAAACGAGCCACAGAAGATTTACGGTTCAAAGGTTCTGACCATCTGCCATATTTGCTATTCTCACGGGCTTCTGTTCATCTATGCTTAGTCAGCATGAGATTTAGTACGTTGTGTTAATCGCACCAGTATTTGTTTTCGGTCTTTCAGTACCAAAGCAATTTTGTTTCAGTTCCTGAGGCGTATATTTTGTCTTTACGTTGTGTTAAGACAGATATATTTTGCTCATATTGCGGTTAGTTTCATGACCCGTGGAAGTGTATCTCTCAACATGACAGGCCATTGCCTCAATTTTGATTTGGTGGATCACATCTTTAATCCCGTCTTCTTTGATTTCAAATGTCTGATCCATTACGGCAATCTACATCATCTGCTGTCAACCGAAGCGATGCCGGTCTCACTACCATTGGCGCTTTGCGAGTACTCAGGTGAGATTTGTTTATAGTTCTGTGAAACCATGAATATAAAAATTGTGGTTGTATGTGCTACTAGAAAATATGTGTTCTGTAAAATTAATCTTCCTACGAAAATCCGTCATTTCAATCACATGGTTACTGGAGTCGCGTGATATATACATGCTACAGAATTTGTAGAAGAAAAAACAAACGGAGGGCCTAACGTTAGATGATGCGAAATTGGTACTACGAGTTAGTTTTAGCCCGTTAGGTCCGTTACGGTGGATAAAAAACAACTGGGGAACGTACAATGGAACAATAGCAGTAGATTTTAGAATTCTAGTGTCCGTCCAAGAAGCTATAATCGGATAACAGCGACAAAATAGTGGAAGCTGTTGCTAAACAATGGATCTACGAGGTATTCAGTGTATCGTCGGTTAGGAGGGTAACCTGTTTCAAACAGAATACCCTCCTTTTCTTATCCTTTTCCTTACTGTATGCCCAGAAGTAAATGCAAGTACCATTCTTATTTACGTGCTGTGCTAATCACACAGCAGTGGGTCGGTACATAACTATATATAAAAAAAACCCAAGATGCTAGGAAAAATCGAGGATCGTCATATGATGGGATCCTATGATCATGATACTACCGTGCCTTAGCCCTTGAGTCCATGAACGGAGCTGTGGGTTGGACGCCTGGACCTCAGGTACCACACTACCACCTTCACCAGCTTCCACTGGCTAGCCCTTCAGTTGTACTTACGTTTCAATCGAACGAAATTTATGAATGCATCGTTAATTTTGCGAGTTTTTCTTTCTTTGCAGATCGTTACTGATTTAGTAGTTTATTTGTGGGGTTTCATGGGCGTATTACCCAACCCGTAAGGCAACAAGGCCATGGCCCCCAACCGTGACACCCCAGCTAGCGTTTGCCCACAAGCTACCACTACCACTACACATCCCCATCAGTCCACTCACGTAACCTACTCACGAACACGAGCAAACACACAGGCTCACACTGAACAGTGAGCTCGCCCATCCATACATGTCAAACAGAGCACAACCCACACGCTCCAGACATCAAGAACGCCAAGAACCAACAGCCACGGCGACGGCGACGGCGACGCCATGGCTCCGATGATGCCAACCGCGGCGCTCGTGCTCCTGGCCCTCGTGGCCGAGGCCGCGCTGCTGCCGCCCGCTGCGCGGGCGCAGATATCCGCCGCGCCCTGGGGCGCCCCTGCGCCTGCGTTGGACTGCACGGGCGCGCTGCTGAACCTGTCGTCGTGCCTGACGTACGTGGAACGCCGCAGCGCGCTGACGCGGCCGGACAAGGGCTGCTGCGGGGCGCTCGCGGGCGTCGTGGGCGGCGACGAGGCCGCCTGCCTGTGCGTGCTCATCGCCGGGTACGGCGCGCACGGCGTCCGGGTCGATCCCGTGCGCGCGCTCGCGCTGCCCACCATCTGCCGCGTCGACGCGCCCCCGCCAAGGCTCTGCGCCGCGCTCGGCATGCCCGTTGCCGAGCCGCCAGGCGGCGCAGCCGCCCCGGAATCAGGTACGGCGTGCTCTGGTCTTCCGCGTGCAGTAAACGCACCGTTTTGCAATGTGGCTGTCCCTGGTGGGATTTAAGTAAACAAGTAGTTTGGATAGGAAATCGTCATTCCAACGCTGTGTAGTTTTTTTTTTACTTAGCCTAGATTCTGTCTTGGGTAACTCGAAATTATGTCTTCTTCCAAACTTCATTTGCTAAACCATCCCTACGAAATCGCTTGACTTCGTAAGCAAAATTACATGGCTTCACTCCCTAGAATTATTAGCGTGCACAGCACATTTATACAGTTATTACATGTACGGGTGGAGTATTCTCTATTCTGAGTAACAAAACACACATTGTGCGTTCCTGGATACCTGTAGGCAACTAGGCATTGGCAATGTTATGTTCCAGTAGTTGAAACCTGTGAAGGAATAAAACTGTTTGATCAATCCTCCCAGGTCCTGACAAAAATGTCTGGCACTGACAACATCTCATCGCACGGCAGGGTCCGACCTACCGACGACGACACCGGCAGCGGCGGCAGGGAACGGCGGCCCGGCGACGCGCCCACAAACCTCAACGCATCTGTGTCTGGTGGCCCTCCTACACTGCCTCATTCTATCCACACTGCTGCTGTAACTCTTCCAGGTCGTACGCCGCTCGCAGCACCGTACGTAGAGCTGCTGCATTTGTACAAGTGTAAATGTGCACACGGGTTGTACCGCTCACGGAGTGAATCAATTCGGCATCCGTCCCCCGTCCATACCACCAACGGCCTCGGGCAGCGGCCTGACGGGCCGAGCGAGACGCGTGAGATCGTTAAAAGGCGCCACGGCGCGACGCGCCGGCTGTGCCATTTCGTTTCGTCGCGTGAGCGCACGGCTACATGTGACTGCTTGCTCTTTTGGTGGCTGGGTCACACGAGTATTCTGTTCATATTTGGTTGTCGTGGCGTCGCGTGCCATGCCAAAGACAGAGAGAGAGAGTGAGTGATGTGTGCCGGGCGCAGCGTACGGAGCAGGAGATACCGTCGTGTGACCTGGCTTTTGGTCGTGCCTGGCCCGGCCGGCCTCGCCGGCAGGTGGGTTATCGTTGTCGAGATGGGGCTAATGAGCTGGCTACATTCGGCGGTCCGCTTCTATCGATGGGATGATTGATTACCAGCTGGGAGAAGAGAATGGTGAATGGCGCATGGTTGAGAGTTGAGACCGTCCGCTGGATCGATGGGTTCATGGATGAAGATTCCATAAGTTAAGCCCAACAGAGTACAAGAGTGGGTCCAAACTAAAGCCAGGATTGGGCACTTGCTACAAGGCCGAATGTGTGTGAGCCGAGTTAGGTCCCATGCTATGTTGCGACGCTGCGGGCCCGAGACTTTTACATTGGATCCTTGTTCTTCTCGTGGAGCCGCCAGCTAGCCCTTTGTACAGTACCGTGTGGGCTTGAAGCTGTCTAGGTCCAGCGTCACGAGCCGCACGCAGTCGAGTAACGAGTGGAGAAATCAATTGGCTGTTCCCGTCATACGAGTAACGAGTGTACGACAGAAATGATGCGATTTGTTTGTTCAGAAACCTATACCAGTCTAGAGATTTTTAAGAAAATAATGGTTAAGAAGATACAATATAGAAAAAAAATTTCTTTTTTTTATTATCTATGTTTATAATAAGAGGTTATATCCCGTATATATAATACCAATTTTTTTAAGAAATAGAATAAAATCTTTTAAGACATCGAGATGAGTTCATATTCAGTTGTAAAACTTTAGGTTTGTTAACACTCTACTTTGAGCATTTCTCGTGAAATATATATGTCTCATTAAAACTCCCCAAAACCTAATAGAAAAAATTAGAAAAAAGAGTACATAACTCACAATATGGTCACACAAATTGCCTCATTAAAAACCTTATCACGAGAAATATAGGAACTCATTTAAAGAAAAAAAAGATTATAATCCATCCAAATATTTCACATAATCTTCATGATTAACTTTGGATACTTAATCTTTTTAACTAAGGTTTAATTCTTCATATCGGTATTATATGAAATATTCTTCCACTAAAATATATAACTCTCTAAGACTCATCATTCCGATGCCATGAATATATCTTTTAAAATTAGATGTAGGGAGAGACTTAGTGAATAAACCTATAAGATTTTCATATGATTTGGTATGCATTACCTTCATTTCATTCATTTTATGCTATTCATGAGCATAAAAGAACTTAGGATTAATATACTTTGTTAAGTTACTTTTCACATATCTGATTGCACTTGTGCAACACATACAACATTATCTTCATAGATACTAGTAGGGATGTTAGTAGTGTTCAAACCATATGACTACTGGATATGATTGATTATTTTTCTGAGCCATGTGTATTCCTATACAACTTCATATAAGCTATTATTTCTAAGTGGTTCATCAAAATATATACAAGACTTTGCTTTGACGATTTCTAGGATATTGTAGTTTCACTATATTGAAAAACATAGCCAGTCTGTGAAATTGTTGTATATGGGTCTGATAGATACCCCATATCTATATATCTAACCAGGCTTAGGTTCTGTTTCTTTCTATAGAACAGACCTAGATATTTGCTATCTTGCAAGTGATGCAGAATATCTTTCACACCTTTTCAATGCCTTTTACTAGGCTATGTGTTGTATCATGCAAGTAGGTTTTCTGCAAACGCTATAGCTGGCTTATTGCAATTAGCTAGATATATCAGCGCACCTATTGTATTTAAGTATCAGAATTTCGGTCCTAGCATTTCCTCCTCCTCTTCTATAGGTCTATATGGATCTTGATCTGCTTACAATGATCTTCCGCCCATACGGGTTTTAGAGAGAAATGATTTTTCAAAACCAAACCATTCTAACACCTTCTAAGTGTAGTTTGACTGATATACGAAAATTCTATCTGTCACATGCTTAGCTACAGGCTTAAACAAAATTTGGTTTTATCCAAATCTTTTATTTCAAATTTAGACTTCAAGTATGAGTTTGCTTCCTCAATTTCTTCTTATGTAATGATATTTAGATCATTTTCATATGCAAAAATCCATTCTGGGACCTGACTATTTCAACTCATATAGTGATTTCTTCAATTATATGTTATAAAGATATCTATTTCTTCTATTCTGATTCGATAATAGTATTTCTTCATGTACCTTCATATAAATGTTCGAATCAAGGCTCCCAGAAAGATATGTGGTCACAACATCCATGAGTTCCATTTTCAACTCTAGGTTGACTGTCATTGAGATTAAATATCTAAAGGTAATGCCACTCATCATTGAAGAATAGGTTTCTTCAAAATCAATACTTGGTTGTTGAGTGAAACCTTGTGTAACTAGTCGTGTTTTGTATCTCACAATTTCATTCATTTCATTCCTCTTACAAACAAAAACTCACTTGTATCCTAATAGTTTGATGTAGGGAGGTGTGTGACATACTAGCTCAAAAACCTCTCTTTTGTTTAGAGACAACAGTTTAGCTGTTATTGCCTTCTGTTAATCTTCTCAATCTAATCTCATTCTACATTCAGTGAGCGATACAAGCTCAGGGTCATAATCTATAACTATTATGGTTGCTCTATTTTAGGATTCCCCTAAATTCACATAGTTTATTGCTATTTCATCATGAGCTGCACTTTCAGGTGCTTCTTCATCTTGCTCTTCATTATTTCGTACTATGAGAGCAAGGTCCTTTAGTTTACCAGTGTCGATTTTAGCGCACGTATTTCGTTGGTTTCTTCCTGTGTGTGAAGATTCAAATCTGGTATGCCTATTTCCTTATGTTCCATACCATCGATAGGTCTCAACTGCCCCCCCCCCCCTTTCTTCCTTTGGGGCATTTTTATGATTGGCTGTGGTAAGCTCTCATTCCTCACTTTCGCCACATGTCTCCTGCTATTTGGGAGTTGAGGAACTGAATTTCTTATCCTTTTATTATTTTTTGGAGCTCCTAGGACAAGATAAGGGGTACCTTCTTTTGGTACATCCACCCCCTTCGGTGCATTGCATGCAGGCATATGCGACTTAGTCACGCTCTTCAAATCACAAAAATAATCCGCCAGATAGTTTGTTAATTTCTATATTTCATCATTTGCTTAACTAGTGCGAGGATCATGTGCCGCAATTCCTTCTACTTGACAAATAATTTCATGATATTTTTCATCTAAGGGTATATTTCCTCTCATAATGATAGAAAATTACTTTCATCAAAAATACAGTCAGCAAAATGAGCCATATACAAATTTCTAGTTGTTGGTTCTAAATATTGGATTATAGATGCAATCTCATAACCGATATATTCCAACTTTCCACAAAGGTCTCTTAGCGGTTCACTGTAGCGGCGATATTTGCACATAAACCATACATCTAAATTTGCGTAAATGGAAATTTTGGAATTACCCCTTGCACTATTTTCATAGTTGAATGGATGTTATACGAGGATGGTCTATAATTAATGAGAGCTGCCGTATGTAAGACTGCATGTTCCTAACATGTAGCAGACAAATTATAGTGCTGCAACAAAGGTCTAGTAATAAATTTTATTTTTTATCAGTGGTTTGGCTAGTCCATTTCGAGTGTTGACGTGCGGTACAGAATATTCAACTTTAATTCTCATACCAATGCAATGACCATCAAACACTTTAGAAGTAAATTCTCAAGCATTGTTCATTCTAATGGATTTCACTCGATGGTCAGAAATATTATTTCTAATTTGTATGATCTGTGAGATCAACTTTGCAAAAGCGTGGGTGTGGGTAGATAATAGACATACATACGACCACTTCGAGTATGCGTCTATCAATACTATAAAGCACTAGAACAGGCCAGAAAGCGGCTAAATAGGACCATAAATATCCCTTGGATTCAGTTCAGAAATGTAGGGATTTCATCTTGTACCTTCAAGTTAGATAGTCTTATTATTCATTTTTTGGTAGCACATGTAGGACATACAAAATCTTTATGATTCGGGAAATTCTTTATATTTATTTCATAACCTTATGAGTTAGTAATTATGTTCCTCGTCATTCTAAGACCAGGGTGACCAAATCTATCATCAACAGGGAGAATAATTCTGCACTACAAAAATATAGTCTTCAAGGTAGTGAACAATTTATGTGCTTTAATGCAAGTATAATACAAGCCATTGTTTATAGAGAGAAGTTTTTCTAGTATTCCCACTTCACTATCATGCTTATTGATGAGTAGTTGCACTCTATTATCTTCTTCACCAGTTTCTACATAGAAACCATTAGCGTGAATATCTTCAAAACTTAAGAGATTTCTTGTAGATTTAGGGCACAATAATACTTCTTCAATGTGCAAAGTAGTTCCCATCGGTAGTATGAATGTGGCTCTTCAAGAACCTTCTATGCGCTTATCACTACCAGTTGCAATCATCACTTTTTCAGAGCTATTTCTAATAGACTGAAAATGCACCTTTTCTCTTAAGATATTATTTGTGGTTTCACTATCTATAATATACACTTTCTTCATACAGGCGCCACACATATTCTATTAAATAAAAAAATATTGTTTACAACTAAGCTTGCTCTTCTAGACTTTAATTTATTCATTCAATCATTCCAAATTCGGCTACTAAATGGATGGCTATCATTCTAAATCTAGATAGAGCCTACGAAATATCTAGCCACTTCTTTTTCAATGACTTTTTTTCCGCTTCATTCTTCATGGTAACTTTTATGGTAATGGAGGAAGACAAATTAGAGGCTTCTGCATCCTTCATTGGAAGGTCTTTTACTGTCAGTGTGGGAGTATCATCAACTTTCATGTGAGATGTTTCCCTTTTTAATTGTGGCTACTTTGTCCACCTCCATTCCTACTGTAATAGTAAGGTGTGCTTCTGACTACTCCTTCTACTTCTTCTAGTATGCTTCCACAGCATGTTTTGGTGCTTTGTATATTCTAGTTCCGCTTACCATATGACTTGACTTCTTTCATTGTCTTGCCATTATCACCACCAAGCTTAACCTTGTCTGTCACTACTTTCCTTTCTCACTGCCCCCGCTTCTTATTGCGGTTCTTGCGTGTTTTGAAAGAGCTGTTATTGACTTTTAGGTCACTGCTCTTCCTTTACAGCTGTGATAAGAAGTTCTTGTTTATGACTTCATCATGAACTTTATAAAACTATAACATGTCAATTAGTTCATAATACTTCTTGTATTTTAATTGACGATGATTACGTGTGAATTCTGCCGCATTTGAGACGTCATATTTAGTTGTAAAACTTGAGGTTTCTTAACAGATTCACCGTCCACCGCAATTTGTTTTCATGTCGGGTCGCACCGACGGGTGAGTTGCGGCTTCTACGACTGCCGCGCTGAGGTCAGGTGCTCTTCCTGCCATCGGAGTGGGCGGAGGCGGCTAATAGGTGGAAGAGGGTGAGTTTTTTTATTTTTTTATTTTTTAGATTAAAAATTTAAATAAATAGATTTCCCGTGGAAAAAATTACAAAACTAGGCGCCTGCAGCCCCTGAAGGGCTGCAGCCCTCTGAGAGGGCGGTTAGGCCTGCTAACCGCCCCCTGGGAGGGAGGGTGGCCTAACCGCCCCTTGCCGCCATGAGGGGGCGGTAATGGCATTTTTTCCCGAAAATTGCAAATTTTTGTGTATTTCATCATAAAATAAAATAGGGCTTTAAGAAAATTTGGAATTAAAATTTGGAGTAGGTTATGTAATAGTCGGAAAATAAAAAAATCAGTAATTAGCACTCGCAGCATATTACGTGGGTATACGGTGCGAACGACGACAAACATAGTATTAAACATCGGGTGAAAAGATTACATAAGACTGTAACCACGACAACACGGTGAGGAAACGAAGGTGGCATGTACGGTTCGCACTAAGACCTACTTATTAGTGCGCCGCTCCTAATCATAACATGCCTTAGGGAGTGGAAGTATGTCGGGTTACGTTAGATACTCTCTACTGAGTGCATCTAGGATATTTTCCCTTTCAGAGGGCATCGGGGCTTGTCGCCTTAGCATGGCGGGCTCTCTCCCGCTTCCTTGCACTCTCAGCCTCCCGAGCCTGAGCCATGGTATGGTCGTGCGCCGCCTTCCTCATGCGCTCTTCTTCCTCCCGCTTGAGGCGAAGTTCCTCTTGCTGTTGCTCATACTCCCGACGTGCGTACGCTTCCCTTCTCCACCTCATGTTCATGTCGACCCACTGCTTCTGTTCGTCATTTTGCTCATTGTCGAGCCATTGAATAAAATCACAAAGCGGTGGAGGGGACTGAACAAATAGAACAAGATGAGCAGTTAGTAAAACAGGGTGCGAAATCGGTAGAGATGTGGCTGATATCTGTTGTTATACCGGTGGATACTCATATGTTTCATGTTGAGGCTTGTCATATTCGTAGTTGGCACACATGAAGAAGTGCAGCCCATAGGTGTATGAGATGTCCTGCAACTCGCGGAGCCTGCAAAGGTCACCATAGAAGTACATCGGTGGTTCGGTACCTTGAGGGATAAAAATCCCCCAATATTTCTTTGGTGGGCTTGGTGGAGCTGAGGAAGACATCGCACTTGAGAGATCTGAGAAATGAATGGTGCATCAACGTACGGAGATTCGACTATTTATGGTTGGGGGAGGCAGGAGCATTGGATTTGCTCTTGAAGAAAGGAGTGAGTGTAGGGGCTCAGATGGTGGCAGGAGCATTGGATTCCATCTTGAAGACTGGGAAAGTTGTCATTGATGATGGACAGAGATTCCATGTTTATTGGTACCTGTGTTGTCATTTATTGTATGGTAAAAGCTGTCCAGTGTTGTCACTTCATGTCTAAAGCCTGCGCAAGGAGGCATGTGTTATCATGTCATGGTTAAAATTCAGTAGTGTGGTCGCTTCGTGATTAAAGTTACACTCCTGACAGAGTAAGCGAGGTGTCACTTCTTGCATAAGTAGCTTTGTAAGATTTACATTGGTGACGACGATAGAATGTAGCGTGTTGTCATATCGGATTAAGAAATGCAACTAGGATGTCATCGTTTTAGAATATGAAATGCAGTTACGACATGCTAAGTGGACCATAAAGAGTAAACGTAGCTGAATACGTAGGAGTACATCACGAATCGAATATGCATATGTAAGTTACAACAAACAAATCTAAAATTCTACTAATGCCTCCCCCGTTGCCATCGGCCGTGCCCCCCATCGTGGTCCCGATGCCGCTGGTTGACCCTCACGTGGCCCCTGGAGTAGGTAAGGGGGTCGTGTGGACCGATATGAACAATGTGGAAATCAAAGTAGTAGTAAAAAATGTACAATTGTACATACCTCATCACCGAAGTATCCTGTGCACAATATTAGCTTAATTTGCTGAATATATTGAAAACGGGGATGAAGGGGGCGCCCAGTACCTGAGGGTGGACGCACAAGGCTCGGTCTACGAGGTTGCGTCGAGGCTTGTGTAGGTGCACCTAATGAAAGTTTAATAATCAATGCACTAGTAAGAAACGAATATATTTGAATGTCGTGCAAATTAAAATTTTGTACCTATTTGCTCCGAGCCTGCATGACGTGGTAAAAGGGGTCGTGTGGGTGCCGACACCGATGAATGGCGGTGCACATCTGACCACCGAGACGACTCGGCGTGGACACCACTAGACCTGGGAGACGCTCCAGCTACATTTGTGGTGGATCGGCAGGAGGTAAGTTTCAAGGCGCGCGCGGTCTTGTCGAAAACCCGCTTGATGAAGCCCACAACATTCGACGCACTGAGGTGCTGGCCTTGCCGGAGGCAGTCCATGGCACCAACTGCATCCCTATGGACATCGTAAATGATATCGACCTGCGGATACGAACAAGAAAAAATAATTAAAATGTACAGGTTTTGTTCCTTGAGTATGGACTACTGACTTGTAAGTAAAACATACCGCTAATGTAGCGTCCTCGTCCTAATGCACCGGGTATGCCTCCGTAGTCGACGCGATGTGGGGTCGGACACCCTCAGGGGTGTAGGTGACCCGTGTGCGTGTATGTGGAAGGTACCACCGTAGGTAGTCATTGAAGCTCCGCTCGTTGAAGGGACGCGCCTGCTCCACGACATCTTGTAGCGCTTGGGCCCATGCTGCCACGTAAGGGGCTAAGCAATCTGCCTAGAGGTTGCCAGCCGGCTGGCCTTTGCGTGTGTACCTGCAAGTGAACCATGGTAAATGTAAATCACAATAAGACGAAGGTTACAAAAATTTTAATTATGCATATGTACATGTGGACATGCACGAGGACAGTACGAATGTGGACGAGAGGGAATGCCTGGTGACGGCCAAACTGCCGCATGATGCGGTGTGGTGAGTATTCCTCGACGTAGATGTCGAAGACAAGCGGTGCCTTCATAAGCTAGTAATCCTCGTCGTGGGTACACAACGGCGACAAACTCAAACCTGCACGACCTTGGACGACCAAGATGTTGTACGGCCGCCATACCACATCGTCCGGATGTATCCTGTTGAACTGGGCCCGAAAATGCTCGTAAGCGCTGCGAGGCTCCTCATGCGCCCAGTGTGGCTGCGTGACAAACATCGTTAGAAATCATTAGAGATAACAAGCATCCGAACGAAAGTGTTAATAAAAAGTACGTACCCAATGATGGCACCACATCGAGGCCACGGTAGGCGCGCCCTCATCCGGCTCGCCGTACCATTCCTCCGGGTACGGGGAGCGGTCCACCACTGGCCTGCCTATGGCGAACCGCTCGTACGACCACAGCTGTAGAAGAAGTGGACACCCGGCAAAAGTGGCTAGTGGCTCTTTCTTTGTGCACGCGTTGTAGAGCGCCCGATACGTCGCAGCAAGGACAGTAGATGCCCAGCTGAGTTGCGGTACCTCCTCGCCATCAGCATCCGCTATGAACCTGGCGTATGGCACAAGCGTCCTAGCAACTAGGTGGCCTTGGCCGCTGGTGAACATAACCCACCTAAACAGCCAAAGCAGACAGTCCTCCAAATGCCTGGATACCGAGTTTGAGTTGGCCTGTGGGTGTATGTACGCCGGCTGCAAATATGACAGGTATCAATAATGATCATAACTAGATACTCGAATAGTAAATGACACGTTGTATTGTACTGAACCTGAAACTGTAGGATCCACTTCTTCGTTGGCCCTCGTGCATCGGACAAGAACTCAAACACGTAGGGGGGTGCGTTCGCCTTCCGCTCAACCGGGCCAAAGTGCTAATGCATGACGTTGATCCAGTCAGCATCCATATCGATGACCCTAACCGCAGCTCCGGCGCAAGGTAGGCCTAAGAGGTAGGATACGTCCTGCAAGGTAGGGGTCATCTCGCCGCACGGGAGATGGAATGTATGTGTCTCCGGCCTCCATCGGTCGACCAGGGCTGCCATCAGCGACTGGTCAAAGTAGAAACGACGCGCCGCTACCTCGGGATTCTCCGTCGATCGGGCCTCAACCAAACGGCAAAGCGGTAGGAGTCCCGCCGCTGCCAACCTAAAAGTATTGCAGTACATCAATAATATGGAATTACATCAGTCATATGACAATGTCGTATGAAATTATCGAAGTACCTGTGCTTCCATCGATCGTCGATTGTAAGCAACTCTCCAGGGCCCCATGGTTGAAACACTCCTAACTTCGTCTAGTGCTCGGCGGACAAGAAACTGCGGTGCCTCTTGTCCACTGCAGGGTCCAGAAGCTCGGGGGTCGCATGGTCCGCCATATCTGCATTTGAAAGACATGTACATTAATGCATTGCTAGATGTAGATAGGAACAATATACATTGAATGCAGATTCACTATACAACTATATACAGCATGAACACATTGCGACATTAAATACAAACAAATGAAGGTTCAAATGCTACAAATCGAGTACAACACGTCATAATACTCACCTAGACAACAAGTGCATCAACAGGTGCATTTTTCGAACAATACTTGTACGTGTGACCTGTTTCATTGCACTGACTGCATCGCTTGACCCTAGGGCCCGTCTCGGATTCATCCATATCGTTGCGAATCCGCCGAGTTTGTCTTCGGCCAGGTGCGTTCTTCATCTTTTTCAAATCAGACACATAGACTCTTGCAAGCCCTGGATTACTTGTAAAAGTGTCAACATTGCTGTAACCATATAGCTCATGATTCCAGGTGTTCAGTATTTGATCTTTCATGAGGTACTTTGAAACATATTGCCTAGGAAGCATATAGTGCTCCGCACACGCAGCTATGACGTGTGTACAAGGTTTGTGGAGTAATTGTGGCTTCTGGCACTACAAATGCATGTCCCACTCCTTAGCACACACTCTTGAACATGCCGCTCACGTCTTCCACCCCTCCAACCCTTATCCCGGCACAAGACACTGAACCTGTGCTCCGCATGCCTCTCTTTATTTGCGCGATGCATGTGGGCCTTCTTAGTGGCCTTCTCCATACACTCACATAACACCCGTCCGTAAAGCATACGATTGTCCTCTATTATATTTTTAGCAGCTGCATACCGATCAATAAAATACTTACAAGTCCCATGCAAAATGCCTTCTACAATTCCAACAAGTGGTAGGGACCTCATTCCTTGCATGACCCAGTTATAAACCTCTGCAAGATTTGTTGTCATTACTTCATACCTTGCACCACCACTGTCATACAACAGAGCCTATTTTTCATTTGCCTCATTATGTATCCACTGTGAGAAGCTCCTAATAGCTGAACCTGACCTCCTTACTATCTGCAGAGTATCTGTTGGGAGAGGTCCAAGAGCTATCGGTTCATCACCATTTGGTGCAGCCTCCGTTGTTTGTTTTAGAGTAGCTCATCAAGTCTTGCCCATAGGGCATTGAGCTTCCGTTGCTAGTTTTGACTGCATAACTTTTTGAAAAGCTTCATCAACTCTTTATTTTTAAACTGTCTGTAGAAGTTCGCACTCATATGGCGCGTGCACCACCTGCTCTTGAGGTCGAGCCATTGTGCTGCTACACCCCGTCGAACACTACCATGTTGCATATCCAGCAAAGTCTGCAACAACCCTGCATGTCTATCATGAATCAGACACACATCTGGTCGGTCAAGAACAATAGCATGTTTGACCCGCTCAAGGAACCAATACTAGCTATCCCTGTTCTCACTCTCCACGAAAGCAAACCCTAGTGGCAGGACTTGGTTGTTACCGTTGACCCCAATTGCAAACAATATCTGTCCTTTGTACCTCCCAGTTAGGAATGTTCCATCCAGGAATATGATGGGTCGATAATACCGAAATGCTTTGATGGTTGCAGCGAATGCAAAGAAAGCACGCTGCATTACTCTTTCCCTGCTGTACTCCACATCAGTCGAGAGGTAATGCTTGATATCATAGTAGCTGCCTAGGTTCCTTCCACAAATTGTGGCTAATTGATGAAGTAGATTGTGATATGAATCTTCATATATTCTGAACCTCATCTCAATAGCCTTTTGTTTCGCCCTCCATGCCTTCGCATAGTTTATTGTGTACTGAAACCTTTGCTCAATAGCATGGATTATTGATCGTGGCTCATACATTAGGTTGTCCACAATCTCCCCGTACATAACATTTGCAATAAAGGCAGATGACAAGTTCCGGTGGGGAAACTCTATTTTCTCAATGTGACAATTATGTTCCTTAACTATTGAGTACTGCTAGTAGTCTACCCATTTCCTTCTGAATGCGTGCACCCGCCAAGAACACTGAGGCACCAAACACTTCACATCATACTCCCTTTTACTGGATTTAAGAACCTTGAACTGCCTCCGAAGAGACAATGACTAGAATTTAACTGCATCAATAACTGTCTCCTTTGTAGGGTACATAGCATCCTAGGACACCTCGTTCTCATGGTACTGCCATGGTGTCCGATCAGCCTCACTAACCAGCAGCTTTGAAAATTCATGATCCCTCCACTCTGCAGGCACTGGGGCATTACCCTTCTCGTCGGATGAATCTCCATCGGCAAGGCCTTCCTCCAACTCTTCATCCTCCAACTCCATCTCTTCAATGATGCTAGGGATATGCTCCCCTTCATCGGCTACACCCATCGGTTGCAGCTCTGGAATATCTCCAACATCTTTCCTGGTCCCGACATTAACCTGCTCTAATTCATCTTCTACTGCCTCACTTGGTCCTGCTACTGCTTCTGCAGAGTTCACCTCAGTTTGATCTTTCAGGTATGTCTCAGCTAACAAAACCAGAGGCATGCCACGTTCACAAGATATATCTATATGCTGCCTCTAAGTTGATGTGGCTTCGATGGGATAAGCTCACCAAAGTATCCATGACTAGCACGGCTCAGGACATCTTTCAGCTTTAGCTCATGTTGCTGTGGATCCAGTTGGAAAAACCGCATGAGCCATTTGCACACACCTGCAATGGTCCTCTCATTAGCTTTACTAAGACCCTTCATGACATGACAAAATCCAAACAGATCTACACCGTTAAGATCGTACCTAATTTCATCCTTACCATAATATATCTGAAAAATTAATTTTTCTGCCATCCCTGAAAACACCCGCAAACATAACCAATGTTAAGACCGACGACCTATATTTCTCATTATCGGAGAAAATAATTTACCGACACCGATTCATACATAACAATAGGTTTTCAATAATAGTCATACCCAAACTTACCTACAAATATTACTCTATACAATCTACATTTACTAGCTATTCTACCGTGTGCAAATAAAACGCTACAATTTTCTAAACGCTACATCCTAGGTTCGCCTATTATCATACAGTGCTAGCTCCTAGGTCTCACAATACAATCCTACCATTATTATCCTATAAAATCTATATTTCCAAAACTAACATAATACAAATAATATTCTATATTTCACTGCTATCATACCATGTTCTAAGTAAATTTGACAATTTTCTACTAAACATATCATTTTCTAAACCCTAGGTCATACATATCTAAAACCTATATCATATATTACTACTGCACTAATTAACAACAATAAAAAGAAAAAAAAGGACTTACCGGAAAGTGATCTTCAAATCCGCGGATCAAATGCAGCAGAGCTTCGCCAGGCTCTCTTCCTCCCCTCTCCTCTCCTCTCCTCTCCTCCCTCTTCACAATTTTTTCTTTTTTCTGAATAAAATGTGATTTTGGGCTATTTTTAGCCTCTTTTATAGAGTAGGGCGGAGGGGGTGGAGGCTGGTTGGCGCGGGTGGGTAGCCCCCCTAACCGCCCCTTGAGATGGTGGTAAGGAGCCGTACATGCCCCCTCAGGGGGGCGGTAAGGCCTGGGCACGGGCGGGCACCCCTTTGCCGCTCTCTGAGGGGGCGGTTAGGCCACCCGCCCTCTCAGGAGGCGGTTAGTAAGCCAACTGCAGGTCTCTTAGGGGCTGCAGACGTCTAATTTTGTAATTTTTTTCACAAGAAATCTATTTATTTAAATTTTTATTCAAAAAATATAAAAATAAAAAAACTCGAAGAGGGCCGTGTGCAGGAGACGCGCGGATTGGTTCGGGTACGTCGGTGGCCGCGGGGTTGCAAAGCTAGCAAGAGACCCGGTGGCAGCATATCATCGCATGGGTTGCTGGACTCTGTGGGTATCAATCATCACGGGCCAAGCCGATCAGTTAGCAACAGTGTGTCTCGAATGGCCCATGAGTGAGTCTCTGAATCTCTGAAAGAGCTCAAGTGGAGATGTCGTTCCTTTTTTCTGGGAGTTGGCATTCACACGTGTCAACTATCAACGATGGTAATCTCTCCTTAAACAAAAAAGACATCCAATCTCGCACCTGCACATCGAACTGGTGGAGTGTTACGAACCCATACCACGGACTTTTGGCGTTCCACAGGGATGGAACTTTTAACCTGTAGACGAGTTGTTCTGCTATATAAAATAGGGTGCTCTGCTCGAAGCTGAATAACGAAATCTCGCACTATGGAATGCGTGCGTGAACCGACCAAAATTGGCTCTCCAAAGAAAATCATTGAAATTACTGGATAACATAAAGGGGACTCCAAATTTACTTGCTCCGAATCCCGGACCAACGCAATTGCGCAACGCTGCATCCTCCAACGGATTCAGATCATGGAAGCAAGTCCTAATCAGCAAAGATGCTCAGCGGGGGACACGGGATCTCTACTAGATCGTCCGCAACACCTCCCGAACTCGAGTTCATCTGAACACTGGACTTAGACAAGCCACGAAACACGATTCATCAGACGGCAACCTGCAACCGCCTGGCAGTTGTTCAGAGAACCTGTACACATGGCTTCCACCCCGCGCGCGCGCCTTGGACAAGATAATGGCAAGCGGCATGTGAGTTTTTTTTTCCCGAGCAGTGGATAGCGCTGCGCCAAGGAAGATGTCCCTCGATTGCCGGCAACTCATCTTCAAGGTACGGCAAACAAAATTTTTAACGCACTTATTACCTCGAGTGTTGTTTAGAAGAGAATTTACCTCAAGTTTCGGCCCATCAGGCATAGGCAGGGTGCTACTGCTAGTGTGCCTAAGCACAAGAAAAATGGCTAAACGCTTGATCCTTTACTCAACGCGACATTTTTACCATGTGACTGCGGTAAGCCTTCATCAGCTTACACTCACTGATCATAGGGAGATTGTAGAGTTTTCACCGTCTTCTTGTAAACTACGACTCAGAATATTGAATGTAGAGCAAACCGGAAAATTTAATTCATATGTGTCTGACCTTTTTTTAAAAAAAAATAAAAAGGTAAATAGTTTAGAAGAAGAGAAACAAAAGAAGCGGTAAAAGTTAACGACAAGAAATTAAAAGAGAACTTCTAGCCATTTTGAATGGTTCGGATGTATCGTGACCTCGCTCTATGCATAACCATGGCGAATCCATTCTTGAACTTGCTTTGCAGGCTGCAACTGTTGGGCTTTGCTGATTGAAGATTTTGTCATTTCTTACTGTCCATATGGACCAGCTCATCAGGATGATGATCTCCATCAAGAATGGAACTTGCAGGCTCAATCTGTTAGGGTACTTGCAGTCCAAGCAGTAGCCAGCACTTGTGCAAATGGACAGTGAAGGAACAGATAACCTACAGATACTTCAATTTGGTTTGTGCACAACACACAATGATAGGACTGCAGCACTGTATTCTTTCTATGAAGAAGTCCTCTGGTGTTAAGTATATTCTTCATTAGGAGCCAAAAGAAAACCTTATGCTTTTTGGTATGAGGATTTCAACGGCCAGTTGAAAGACGGATGAATTTCACGATAGCCCGCCAACCATTTTGTAAATCTTGACTATGCTTCCCCAAATGTATGTCCAGCTGTCCTGCTGCTCTAGGACTTCAACATTGCTAATCTTATCCGTGAGTCGATGAAATTGCTCCTGTTGCAGAGAGATATGTTTGTTTTTAACAAAAGAGTATAATTCTGGGTACTGCGGATTGGTAGAAGTTCATTCCACAAGTCATCATCAACAACAAAGCATTCCATCCCACAAGTCATGCTAGAACAATACCGCTCTACCATTCCCAAGAATAACTAAAGCTATCCTTTTATAATTGTCAAGCAATTTAAGAACATCTCTCCACCAGAATGACCCGTTTGGCACTGTTATTGGTAATCTCTAACCTGCGTAGTAGTTGTTGGAAAGATAACACTTTCAAATTTAATTTAATTCAATTCCTAAATATAATATGAACAAGAACAAATACAAACAACAAGCTCCGACGAGACTCAACTAGCTTTCCGAGAAGGATTCCGATAAGCCCCAATAAGATCTTAACAAGCCCGACAAGCTTTCGATAAGCTCCGACAAAGTATCTAATATATAATAGAATGCAGTATACGTAACAGATGGCAATGTGAGTAGCAGAGGCCCCCGTGATGGCTATGAAGTAGACGATGATGAAGATGAAGTAGATAAAGGAGATCGTGAGCAGTCATGCCAATCGCTTCCAAAAACCTTATTCACTCTATCCCGGTGTAGGATCCTAAGAGCGTCGGGTTCAGAAGTCCTACTCTCCTGTTCGTCGGTGTACGTTGGAGCAGTGGAATAGAGTATACTACGTGTGACAGTGCAACAGAGAGAAAATAGGTAAAACCCTAATTGCGTATATGCTTTGGGGCAGCGGCTGGTAGATATATATAGATAGATAATTGCACAGTTGAGACGCATCACGATCGGACTCTGTTACGCGCCACGATCGGATTCTTAACCGACATAATTTTCATATATATATATATATTTGTTTACCCATGCAACAAAAAGAATAAAACTACAAAAGGAGGCCACACATGCGCAAGCTACTAAGCCCGATTTCGACGGGTCATTCACGTAGGTGCCATGTGCATGTGCCCTTCACTGAAGAGTTTTATGAAGGATCGCACACCCAAAGCAACCTAAGAATCAAGAATGCACACGAACACAATGGACACAAGTCTGGGGCAATTTTCTTCTCATTTTTTTCCAAAGCGTAGCCTTGCAAAACTGAATACAATGTGCATTATTTAAACCAACTAACTCCCTAGCTTGGTTCCTTGATACTCGCCCCATCCAACGAGATCCTAAAAATCAAGACAACTCACACGACCCAAACTGGAAAACCCTGGAACGTGCATACCGCACAAACTCCACACATGCACATACATAGTGCCATGCAACATACTGCCACAGGACTCGCATAGCTCAAAGAGCAGGTATTGATTATTCCAACATATTCCCCTTAATCTAGACTTGGCTTCATGAGATCTTTGACACCAATCAGCTCTCGCATCTCTTAAAGCTTCACTTTGCCAAGTGACTTAGTGAGAATGTCTACATGTTGTTCATCTCCACTGACGTGCTCAACAACAATCTCACCTCTTTCAACGCACTCCTGGATAAAATGAAACCAGGTATTGATGTGCTTGCTTCTCCCATGGAACATTGGGTTCTTCATCAAGGCTATTGTTGATTTGTTGTCGACGTAGAGCTTGACTACTTTTGGAGGACACCCCGTCACCTCGCTTGGCAATTCTCTGAGCCATATCGCCTGACAAGAGGTGTTGTCGCTGCCATCCACTCTGCCTCACATGATGAAAGTGTGACACTCTTCTACTTCTGCGATGCCCATGAGATTATACTATTGTTAAGGTAAAACACCATCCCACTAGTGCTCCTTCTATCATCAATGTCGTCAGCCAGACAGCTATCACCGAAACCAGTAATTTTCCCATCGCCTCCACTTGTGTACACCAAGTCAAACTTAGTTGTTCCTTTGAGATACCTTAAAATTTGCTTTACAACCTTTTGGTGCATCATAGTGGCCTTTCCATGTATCTACTAACCATCCCGACAGAAGATGTAAGGTCTGATCGGGTGTGTAGCAGGTACCTTAGATTTTTTATGACATGCTAATATTCAATTGGATCCACAAGCTCTCCGTCATCATCCTTACCCAGCTGCATTTTGTTCCATGGGGCACTAACATGGGTTACAATCTACCATCCCAAACCGCTGAAGGATCTTCTTTGCATACCCTGATTGCCTAAAGGTAATTCTCCCTTCTTCTTGCTCTACCTCAATACCAAGGTAGTAGGAGAAGAGTCCAAGATCTGCCATCTTGAATTCACTCATCATCTAGAGCTTAAACTCTTGAATACCTACATCATTTGAATCTGTTACTATCAGGTCATCAACATACAATCCAATTATCAAGACATGATCTCCCCACGCCCTCATGTAAACAACATGTTCCTGGGGGCATTTTTCAAATCCCAAGCCCTTTAGGCATCGATCCAGCTGAAGATTCCATGCTCAAGGTGCTTGGCGAAGCCCATAGAGTGCTTTGGATAGCCAGTACACTTTGTGTTCTTGGTGCTTCACCATGTACCTTCTAGTTGGCTGGCGTAGACTTTCTCCAGCAACTCTCCATTCAAGAAGGTCATCTTAACATCCATGTGGTGTAGTTACCAATTGCACTGCGCTGCAAGTGCGAGCAGCAGCTGCACTATTTGAATTCTTGCCACCGAAGCAAAGACTTCATCGTAATCAATTCCTTGCTACTGCACGTACCCCTTTGCAACAAGTCTTGCCTTATGCTTCACCACATTTCCCTCTGAGTTTTTCTTTAGCTTGTAAACCCACTTCAAACCGATAGGTTTATGCTCCACCGAAAGGTCTCTTAGAGACAGTGTCTTGTCGAGGCAATATCCTGGTCCATTGCATAGACCCACTCCTTTCTTTTAGCAGCCTTAGAGTATGTCATTGGCTCCTGCATCTCAATCTGCAACAACTCCTCTACTAAGGTGTATTTCCTTTGTATTCTCATATAATTCACTGAGACGACGATGCTTGTGTGGCCCTTCATTAGATGTTGATGTAGTGGTAGATCTGAGTGACATATTGCTCGCAGAAGGATGGATTGTTGGCACTGGGGTGTGGGGTGATTCGCTTGCCACTGGGGACATGCTCATTGCTGCTACCTCTCCTGGTAACACTAGGTCAATCGTGCATGTCGTGTTTTGCCACGACGTACATAGGGCAGTTTCTGCACCTTGATGCCACGTGCTTTCCATGACTTTCGCACCTACTGTGGCAGCTTCACCAGCTATGTTCTCGGCTTGCTCTGGCTCCTCAACAGTGAATGAAACCCAAGTCTCACCATTACTATCCGGAATGTTGTCCCACCTCCAACTTCTGTTCTCCTCAAACACCACATCGTGGCTCACATAGACCTTGCCCGTGTGTAGATTATAGAGCCTATGGGCCTTGCTGTCTGCTTCGGCATCGAGGTACACAACCAAAACACTCTGATCGTCGAGCTTCTTGGTGTGTGTTGATGGGACATTCAATTGAGCCATGCAATCGAACACCCGAAGGTGCTCCAGGTTCAGCTTCTTCCCCGTCCATGCCTTATGTGGGGTCCTAGCAGGGAGTGGCTTTGTGGTGATGCAGTCCAGTATGTATACCGCATGCCGCACGACCTCACCACCGAAGATTGCATGCACCTGCCTACTCTTTAACTGTCTTCTCGCCATCGCCGCCACCATGTGATTTCTGCTCTCAATGACATTGTTTTTGTTGCGGTGTGTAAGCAGCAGTGAGGTGTTGCTGAATCCCCTCACTTACACAAAATGCACTAAAAGCAACTGAGAGGAACTCCCCCCCCCCCCAACGATCTGTTCGAAGCACCTTCACCTTACACCCTACTTTATTCTCTATAAGTGCCTTGCATTGCTTGAACTTGTCGAGTGCGTTGCTCTTTGCCTTGAGCATATACACCCACATCTTCCGGCTATAGTCATCGATGATCAGTATGAAGTACTTGTTGCCGCCTGCTGTCGGTGGAGAGATGGGACCACATAAATCAATGTGCACTAGTACGAGCAGCTCCTCGGCCCAATATTTCATTTCAGTAGGAAACGGGAGGCGATCCTCCTTTGCCATCTGGCAAGCATCACACAACTGTATAGGGTTAATTAATCTAACCAAGGTTAAGAAGATAAGTCTGTGGATGTATATATATATACCTTCATGTACATTAGATGTGCTAAGTTGATTAAGTGTTCCAACTAGCATAAGAGTCAATTCCAAGGTAATATTTACATTAGGATGGTTCAAATGCTTTGGTTGAGATTCTTATGGTTCTTTGTGTGGTTGTTTGAATTGGAATGTCTCTCAAATTCAAAACCTACTCTTAAATTCGGTTCAGCTCAAATCCAATCCGAATTCAAATTCTTGGATTCAAATCATCTCCAAAAAGTCTCGAGATCCAAAGAACAGATATTCTAAATAAAGTTGATCTAAGTTCAAAATCAAATCCAAATTCAAATACCTCAATTTGAATTTAATCCTTATCCTTATCCCAATTAATTCTTTTTCCTCTTCTCGGACCGAATTCGTTTTCCTCTCTCTTTCTTGGCCCAGCCAGTCGGCTCGGCCTGCTTCCACCCTTCCCCACGCACGTAGGCCGCCGCAGCCCCACGAGGCTCACGGCACGCGTCATGCCGGCTTGTTCCCCCCCCCCCCCCTGCGCTCCTGCGCGAGAGCTCGCGTGTGGCCAACCACGTGTTGCCAATCCAGTGAGCGCTCGCGCCTCTCCTCCCTCCAGCGCGGCGCGCTCGTCGCCGGCCACCATTTTCCCTCTCCCGGGGAAATATACCACGCCCCGACTGGCCTCCACTTCGCCGCTCTCTCCATCCTCTCTCCACCCATGCTCGCATGCCCATGCCGCGCAACTTTCGCACCCGCGCGCGCATGGCCGGCTCAAAGTGCCCACATCGCGGAAAATATGATGGGCGCCGTCCCACCACCTCACCGCCGCACTACTCGTCGATGTTCGCCCGACGTCACGCGCGCACCGCCTCCGTGCTCCCTCTCCCACTCTATAAATAGCAGGCCCGCGTCTCTCTCTCTCTCTCTCTCTCTCTCTCTCTCTCTCTCTCTCTCTCCATTTTGCCTCGCCACAGCACTGCCCATCGCCATTGTCGCCGCTGCGACCTCTTCGTCACCCATCCACCATCGACGTGCTGCTGGGGAGCACGGGGAGCCTTCACCGTCCTTGTGCTGCTGCCCATCCACCAGAAGGCCAACAAGAGCCGCCCGCGCACGGAGCGAAGCCATTCCACCATCACCTCTTTGCCAAATCGCCGGCCACCTCCCTCTCCAGTCACCGTTCACCCACTCAGTGAGCCCCCCTTCCCTTCTTGCATCGCATAGAGAGCATGTAGACATCTCCCGAGCTCCCCCTTAGCTTTTTTCCATGCGCCGCCTTGCATAGCTTCCGCCGGCGTGCTTCTGCTCTGTATTGTGGTCCGCCGTGATGCTTAGAGGCGCGGCCACCTCTTTTCTTCACAGGATTGGCCCCTCCCCGTGCAGGGGAGGTGCTGTCCAATTACGTCGCACCGCTGTCTCCTCTCCGACGGTGATCTGGTGTCGCTCTCGCTGCCGGTCGCCGCCGAGATGCTCCCTGCCGAGTCCGCCGTATCACGTAGAAGGCCAGTGTCCGCTCGTCGTCGTGAAGCTCTGGCGAAAACCAAACCCCGAAGACCTTTCCGGTGACACCCCACCGAAATCCCTCACCGCCGGCCGATTCTCCCCCCTCCCCCTTCTCCGCCACGTGCCTGTGCGAGCGTGTAGCCGGGCCGTCGCCCGTGCACGGGTGGAAATCGGCCTCAGGCCGTGGCTCAACCTGGCTCAGCCTAGTGGCCAGCCTCACCGACCCAGCCGCTAGATAGGCCGCTTAGTGGGCCGACCTACCTCCGTGGCTCGTTAGCCAGCCAGCACAAAAGCCAAGTGGCCTGCATGGTTCGGGCCCAACACTGTGCAGCCCAGCCCGTCCAAACCCAAACTCGAACCATCCAGGCCCAGATCTGGCTCATCCAAGCCCATTCGTCCCAAACTTGTACTGTTCATATGGGTCCCACCGATCACTGTTCATGTGGGGCCAGATTACTGTTTAGTGGGCCCCGCCCATGAACAATGCGATTTCTTAAATTCCCGATTTAAATTCTGGTTAAATCTTTCAGGAGCCATAACTTCTCCATTCTGGCTCCGATTTTGGTGATTCTTTCACCGAAATTCATCTAAAATTAAGATCTACTCATATATCACGTTATGTTATCCATTAGGGCTCATTTTTATTTCTATTTGGTGTTAATTGATTCTTCTTTAGTATCACCGTTATTGATCGTAGTCGCGATTTCAGGGCAATCAGAGTTCTGCGAGTGCTGCACAGGAAGCATCAGGAGCGAGGAGGATCTTGATTACAATCAAGACTTCAAAGAAAATTCTGAAGAAAGCAAGTCCTATCTTCTTGATCATATTGAACCTATGGTTTCAAACAATATACATGATCAACTAAAACCAAACTTATTATCGCATGTGCTATGTATTACGCTTTTACAAACTATTTGCAATAGGTAATCCTATCAAACACATGTCATGTCTTGAATATTATCATCCAGAATACATATCACCCTAGAATTACCTGTCGTTATCTATATTAACGTCGGACGACGCGTTGATATCTAGTATGCTTAGGATTGAATGTGTCTCCTCGGAGATGTCGCTTTTAAAACACCTCTCCTCAGAGATAAGATTTACTGTTATCAATGACAACTCCTATACCATGAAAAGTTTCTTGTTGGCTTTCTATGAATATGTATCTTTTTGTTAGGCAATCAAGTCCACAAGAGGCGTAAACATGTGTTTCTATGTAGGAAAAGTTTCTTGTTGGGAGCTTCGGCTCTCTCTTGACTCTTCCTCTGATACCAGAAAAGCGAACAGCAGGATATTTTCAATCCAGCATCGATTCTGCTGGCTCCTTGCCTCCGGCTGCCTTTTAGGGTGCTAGAGTGGGAGCGGATTGGAGGGAATGATGCCCAGATGTATCTAGTAGAGTTGTAGTAGATGTAAATGTAGGACCGAGATAGGAGACTAAAGGGAGGTGAATAGACGTCTTACAAATTTCTTGCGAAATAGATGGCACACTCCTTGTTCACCCAACGTCCCTCAAAAAAGCACAAACAGAAGCATAAACTTTAGAGAGATAAAGCGAGAGAGAAAGTTCCAAGGCAACAGACTCAACGGATGAAATATGAGTCATAGATTCTATTCAAGATCATTGAATGTGTCTTTGTACACAAAAGCTTGAAACTTGAACGAGAAACAAAACAAATGAGAATCACCAAAAGAAGCAATTCTCCAAATTGATGATCTAGAGGCAAGGGAGTCAAGACCTTCTCAAATACATGAGAATATGAACATTTATATCTCTAGCAACAAGAAGTACATTTTCCTAATATTGAAAAATTGCAGCTCAAAGGAAAAAATAAAAATCAACAAGAAAATCAAAAAACTTTTATAACTTCTAATAATTGTCAATTCTATTCTTCAACTCGAGTTAGTCATGAACAAGAACAAGCATCAACAAAAACATGCTAACCAAGTTCAACTCAACTCGAACTTGTCAATGGCTCATCACAATCAAACCAAGGCACATCTCAACTTGATTTCTTAGTAGATTTGATAGGTAAGGTAGGGTTCCAGATGTTGGTGTCCACTGTGCCAATGCAGTCTGGCTTTTGCTCATCAAGGTCATCCATGGTGGAGCTGTTGTAGTTGCTGTGCTCTTCGGCGATGACTTTGACATGTTTGTAGGGGTGTGGCTGTTGTTTGTGTTGGTTTTGCGATCAGGGAGGTGGGATTTTTCCCCTTTGTGGTTGACTTGTGCTTCCGGGTCGCTCGACTTGTCTTCAGCGATTGCAGGGTTATCTCCGGGACCTCCAGCTTCGACTCTAGTGGCGATGTCAATGTCTTCCCTCTACTATGTGCGACGACAAAGGGGTCGATTTTCTGTGGGAGAATTCCTTGAATGCCATCAGAAAAAGTTTTGTTTCCCTGTATGCCACTGAATTTTTTGAAGTTCCTTGTATGCCATCGATTTTAACTTTCTTCCCTTCGCTGCCACTCCTGTCAGCCTTCCACCAATTCTCTGTCGAAAAACATTGTGCACCAGTACTGTTTCATAATCTATAATCCATTTGTAACCCATTTTAATTAGATTCACTCAAAAAGCATGTGTATAATTTAAACTAAAATTCTCAAAAAAGGCTACTTTTATAACTTCTAATAATTGTTAGAGCCTCAAATAAAATCCTAAAAATCTAAACAAATCACTAACAATATTACTATATGATAGACTAATTTCCAAAATTATTTCTAGCCCTAGGTTATATGGTGAAAAAATAAGTTCATTTGTAATGCTCCATTTATATGCAATGAATATAAATACAGTATTACAAATAAACTCACTTTTTCATTATATAACCTAGGGTTATAAATAATTTTATAAATTAGTATATCACATAAAAATATTGTTAGTGAATTTTCTTATACTTTTGGGATTTTATTTGAGGCCCTAACAATTGTTAGAAGTTATAAAAGTAGATTTTTTGAAGGATTTTAGTTTAAATTTTACACATGTTTTTTAGGTGAATCTAATTAAAATAGATTGCAAATGTATTATAGAACACGTATAAAAAGTTCTAGTTTTGGAGAAACAAAAGATTACTATTTTTAAGTAACAAAGGGTCCATATGACTATGAACAAGTACCTCATGAACAGTACCATGAGCACTGTTTTTCGACTGAGAACTGGCGGAAGGCAGACGGGAGTGGCAGTGAAGGAAAGAAAGTTAAAATTTATTGCATATAAGGAACTTCAAAAAATTTAGTGGCATATAAGGAAACATAACTTTTTCTCATGGCATTTAAGGAATTCTCCTATTTTCTTTCACAGCTCTAGATGTGTCCCGTTGCTCCGGGGCGTTGGCTTTTGCAGTGTTCCAATGTTTGGGCTTCCGTTGGATTCGGTAGGAGGGCTTGTTCCAGTTGCTGGTCTGCGGTGCTCCATTGCGGTTCGCCGGCAAAGCTCGTCGGATAGGGAGAAGAAGACCTGTAGGGACTTTAATGTATTTTTTACTTCTTCAAGGTTCTATCTGTAATTTAGGGATGTATCGTTCTCCCCCTCCTTCTCAAGAAAAAAAGTTTCTTATTGGCTTCCTCTGTATATGTATGTTTTTGTTAGGCGATCAAGTCCACAAGAGAAGTAAACACGTGTTCCAAGTAGATAATGTTAGGGTGGTATCCAGTCCATATAGGACAATCTCGGTCCCTGATCTTTGATAATTGATGTTCATGAACCTCAAATTTCAATATGCACACTGTACTGTACGCATTATTGGATGTTTCTTTTTGTTCAGAATTGTAGTTTGCGATGAAACTCTACACAGAACGTTTGCCATTGATATTTTTTTTTTTAAAAAAAAGAAGTGTTTGACAAACAGCAACACGCTCTTTGCCTTCAGTTGTCTCTCCAGAAGTCCAGTGTAGCCTCTATTTAGCGCAGTCCCACTTCCCAGCCACCCTGAATCTTGCTAAATGCCAGTACTGTCATATACGTAGCCGATTCCGTTCTCTACAGCAAATGGTAATCCAGCACAACTCTTACTTCCTGGAAAATACATACCGAAACAAAAGAAAATTTTCACCTCGAAGAGATAAAGTTGCCTTCGACTATGCCGGTCGATCTTATTGAACAAACACTTCGTTTTTTTTCTCCTTTTTTGCAATGAAGAAGACCTATTTGTTCTACATTTACAACGTAATCCATTTCTCCATCGATGAAACCCAGCTAATAGTTCCAAGAAAGTGGTATTTCTATCTAATTCTGGGAAATTGGAAGGGAAAGTGACACGAAATGATCTCTCCTGCCGACACCAGACCACCAAAAGATTCAGAGCTCCGCGCCATGGTCTCGTCCAGCAGCGGAAGGGACCAGACTCGGGGGTATCTAATTCTGGGAAATTGGAAGGGAAAGTGATACGAAATGATCTCTCCTGCCGACACCAGACCACCAAAAGATTCAGAGCTCCGGGCCGTGGTCTCGTCCAGCAGCGGAAGGGACCAGACTCGGAGGCAGTTAAAAATGTCATGGTCCACCCAGCCCTGCGCTGCGGCTGCCAGTGCGTGGCCGTGGCCGTGGGTGTGCGGCAAACCGGCTGGGCCCGGCGTGCTCCTCCGTCGGCGCGGCGCGGCGCACCAAGGTGGATCGGTCCTAAAGCTCATCTTAGGCCGCGTAATCAACGATCAACGGTTCAGATTAACGCTGGTCCAGAACAGGGACACCAAAGAGACGGTGTTGTACATCGGTGAAACCAGACCATTCGCATCGTCCGCTCTGTAAACCTTGAGCTGACAACGCTCTATTTCCCACGTGATTGTAATGGTGGAAAACTTACAATTATTAGTGCTAAAGGTCGAGCAGTAGCGGACGGCCCACGCGCAGCGAAGAAAGACCGGATGTCCTGTCATTGTCCTTTCCGTTGTACTCTCATATTATAAATACATATCATTTTAGATAATATATGATCTCTAATATATAATTTTAATCACTATTTTTTATTAGAACATGTTTATAAATCAAAGTATTTTTAAAAACAAATTTACATATACTATGAAACCATATTGAACTTAGCCTTAGTTTATATATGATGAGTGGTTGATAAAAGGTTGCTTTGTTTTAATGATGTTTTGATTGCATGAGCATGTATATGTATTGTAATTATAATAATGACTAACCAAAATTGAAAAAAATAGAGTTGGCATAGTTACGTAAAAGGTCAGAAAATTACACTCACCAGATGTCCCAATGTGTGAAAATTTGTATACACCAGATGATGCGGTGAGCACTTGAAGACAGCGTCGAAGTATTTAACAAAGGTGCTAAAAAATAGACGTTCAAGGCAGTCTACTCACCGGATAGTCCGGTGATAAGAGGTAGTACATGCTGAAGTATTCTTTCTTTAGCGGTAAAATTTGATTGTTGCACCATATGGTTCGGTGTTCAAAGGATGTGAACACCGGATAGTTTTTCAGAGAAGTGTGTTTTTGGTGCTATAGAAGATCCACACCGGACAGTTCGATGATGAGCTGAGTAAGCACCAGACGCTTCACCGGACCATTTAATAGAGATATTGCAAAATGAGGTATGATGCAGATGTACTCATCGGATGATCCGGTGATGGACATTGTACTCACTAGAGGGTTTTCTAAGAGGTTTCCAGAGAAGGAATCATTGTACTCACCGGATGATTCGGTGTTCAAAGATTGTACACACCGGAACATCTGATGTTCATGTTTTTCTTTGAACTGTCTTTTTCAATAGGGATTTGATTTGAACTAACTTGGGATAAGTGTAGCAAAAATGATCATATTAGGTCATGATTGTGATTTTGGTGATTAATGATAATATAGTCATGGTAACTAACATGTTTGTCAAGAATATATGTTCGTAGGTCTCATAGATTCGATACATAAAGAAGTCACCGAAGCCGGGATAATGTTTGATTGAATTGGAAAAGTCCTAGGAAGTTTTGTCTCACTAACCGGTACTCGAAGTGTGCACATCGGATTCTTACACCGGATCATTTCCTCCTGAGAGGGTTGCAGCTATTGAAGATTGTAGATCAACTCACTAGATGGTTCGGTGTTGAAGGTATACACACCAGATAATTACGCCGGAGTATTTTACACAAAGAAATTAGGACAAAGAGAGGAATGAATTAAACTTGTTCCATAAATTTTGATGTGTTCAAATAGGATGAATTTCTGTATAATCATGTAGAGCTCTTCACAAGCTTTTCATAGAGCCCAAGATCATCAAAATTGAAGTTCGGAGCGAAACGTTATGCCCAAAATACATATTGTTGTTTTGCTAAAATTTGCCTCACCGGATTGTCCGGTGCTCACAACAAAAATAGTTCAGTGCTAACAAAAATAGTCCAATGCTCACAAAGTAAAATAGTCCGGTGTTCACAGAAAGTTTAGAGCGAAGTCTAGTACTCACTGGATATTCTGGTGCTTACAAAAATGTTCACATCAGACAATTTTTTTTCAGAGAAGGTTGCAATGGCTCAGTTGGCTCAAGTATACACACCGGATAGTCTAGTGATACATAGGAGTATCCGATGCTCATAGAGGTTTTAAGTATGGTTCCAACGGCTAGTTTCTGAGGTTGTACTCACCGGATGATCCGGTGTTAGTAATACTATTGTCATCGAATTATCCGGTGCTTACAGTAAAGTTGAGTCGTTGGGACAACAACTAGTTGACGGGTTTGAGGTAATAAATACCCACCCACTTGGCCATTTGAAGGTGCTGGAGTCCATAGAAATACATAGACATTTAAGAAGATATTCAAGCCACCAAAGTGCTTAATGTGATCATTTAAGGCAATTCAGCATATGATTAGTGAGTGATTAGTGCTTATAGGCTTAGAAAGAGTATCGCTAGGTGATTGCTGCCTAGAGAGTGGATCAAGGAGTGATCCTAGCTTGTACTAGGTGGTACGCCGGTGCCTTGGAGTCTTAGTGACTCGCCGGCACCTTGCTGAAGTTTCACAAGCTTGTTGACCCTATGACTTGGTGTGAAAAGATGGAAAGACACGTGTACGAGGACACGGAGACCCTTGCCTTAATGGCTCAAGTTCCGAAGTGATCACGGCGGCAATTAACAGAAAGATAGATTTGTTGTGAGGCGTTGCCTTGTTGGCTCATCTGGCTTGAGGCATTGGTAGCTCAAGAGCCGTGATCGGGTGTCATCCGGTAGTATATTCTTTGTAGAGCTCCAATGTGGACTAGAGGTTATATTTATGCCATCGATACCACGGGATAAAAATCTCTTGTGTTGAGTTTTCTCTCTCTACCTTATTTACGTTTTCGCATTTACATTATTTCAATCTACCTTTACGTATTTACCTTCCTAGAATAGTTTACTAGGATTGGCTATAGGTTCCAAATCTTTTGAGTGGTAGAGTAGACACACTAGATAAACCTAAAGTATATTTAGATAGAAATTGATATAGGTTTATCTTGAAAAGTTTTTGTAGCCGGTTAGGTTTTTAAATGTCCTAATTCACCCTCTGCCCTAGAATGTCATCGATCCTTACAATAAGTTTACATGGTGTTTTGAAGATACATGTCTACTTATCTTATAATGTCTAGGTGATGGATACAACTTGGCGGCTGGTGGCAAGATTATCGGGACCAAGTGGGGTGCTTGGTGCCAGACGATCGAGGAGGCTGGGTGGAGTCAAGGACGATCCTAGTTGTGCACATGGAGGTTAAGCAAAGCTGGAAAGGAATGATGAAGACGGTGCGTTGACAAAGTCAAGCGAAAGAGATACCGGTGCAAGTGACAAGGCGGCTTGAGGGATCAGGAGTGGGAGAGATTTGCTGGCAGTTAAGATCACAAGACAGAGTACATGTGTTGACATTGTGATGCTTGCTTAAGGTCAAAGCAAGCAGTTATGAGTCACGCTTTGAGAAACGTGTGAGACGGTTTCATGGTTTGGCCTCAAAATTATGGAAGGGTGAAATGCACATGGCATCATCGCGGAGCTAGTGTCGAGGCGAAGGTAAGTCATGAAGGTGTCACAGTCGTTCGACGGACGGAGCGAAAAATAGACCAAAATACTCCAGTGGTAGGTAGAAGGCCATGGTAAACAAGGGATGTTTCGAGAATGACGAAGTTTAAGGGCTAAACTATATTTCTAGGGCTATAAATAGAGGGGGTAGGGTTGTAGGGAAGGCTAGAGTCAGCCATTTATGCTTGAGAGCTAGGGTTTAGAGGAGATGATAGAATAGGCTTATCCTTTGTAATAGGTTAGAGTTTTTGTGAAAGAAAAATATTTTATAATCTGCCTAAAATAGAGTTGATCTTTTGTTGAATGAAGTGCAAGTTTCTTCTCGTGTTCGAGTTCATCTCCTTCTAGTCTCCTTCTATTGGCTATGTATTTTGTTACAAGTTTTTTCTTTTGGATGCGATTTTTGTTTTAGTTTTTAGGCTAAAATTTCAGCACCTTGTGATTCTCCTTGTTGTTAGAGACATAAAATTCACACACATATGTGTACAAGTGGGTATTAAATGCTCTTGCCTTTATTCTATCAACTTAGGGGGTTTTCTTCTCTAGGTAGATCTTGTTGATTCAAAATTTATAAGCTTTTATGTACAAAGACACATAGATCAGTCCTGAATAGAACATATGGGTTATATACTATTTGTGGAGTCATGTTGCCTCGAAACTTCACTTCTTAAATAGTCCCTTCAATGTTTTTGCTTCTGCTAAAGTTTTAAGTGCATTGGGTGATCAAATAGGAGAAGGTCATCATTTTCGAAAGAAATTTGTTGAGGTATCTATTCACTCCCTCTAGTCACCTATCTCGGTCCTACGTATACGATTTTAATTTTTTTAAACTAAATATTTAAAAGCTATTGTTTATCAAAATTTTAAATATTTGATCGAATATGTTCTAAAATGACATGTATTTAGGACCGAACGAAGTAATTTCCTAACAACAATCGGCCAGCCAATCTTGTGCGTTTGCGCCATTGCACGTATGGGATGGTGACATGGTGTGTCAATCGAAATGAAAATTCTACCGAAGGTGAAACCTTTGTTTTTCCCTTCATAAGAGAAGGTGAAACAGTTGAAGGTGTGTGCTTATAGAAGTTAAGGATTAACAAAGCTCTCTATCACGAATCACGATCACCTGATAACAAGAAGTAGATTATCTATCTAGGTATGAAAATGTAATCTTTACTACTTAAAAAATACATAGTAGTTTTCGCACCAGACAGGACGTCCTGTCAACCCTCCTAAGCTCTGATAGGTGGCCACTCCACTCCATCACCACACGTCGCTCCCTCCCCGATCCACGCTGGCTCCTCCCAGATCCCCCCATGACCCGTACCCGCTCGCTCCCTCCCAGATCCCTAGCCTTGTATCGCCTCGACCCCTCCCTCAATGGCCGCAGCCTCCACCTAGGGCGGAAGCCTCCTATGGGTTCCGGGTGCGTAGCCGACGATGAGAGGAGACCGGTCGAGGGAGAATGAGGTGTCGGTCCATGGGCGTTGCGGGACAGGCAAAGCCAACGTCGTAGTTGCGCAGCCGCTGCTGCCTCTGCATTCTACCATCGTACGCCCCCTTCTCTGAGCCCTTCATTGAACGCCCGCCCCTGCCTCGCCTACTGTGCCCAGGGCGTAGCACCGACCCTGCCTTCCCTTCGGTGATCTCGCTAGTCCATTTCTCTCTGCTGCTTCCTCTGTCACTTGCGGTGTTTGATTATAGATTCGTTTGTTCGAGGCTGATCCAAAATGGAGGTGTTTTTTGGTGGGGATGAGTTGGTCAATACTGAGTACGTGGAAGTAGATCCAACCGAGAGATACATGTGCGGAAGTTTTTTCTAACCCTTTTTTGATTTATGTTATTGTACAATCCTCCTACATTTTAAGTATGTTTAACCTTATATGAATTATAAGGTCACCTCCATCCTACCTTTCCTATTCACATCTTTAAATTGCTTAATTAGAGAGATTAATCATAACAACAATCAATGTTCAAAGTATTATCCTTTATTCTTGTCAGATTAATGTGTACAAATAGATTCTGATTACAAACAATATGCAGATTAATTCTGGTGTTACCGATTTCAGTATATACCAATCAACTTTCAATTTTTAGGTACATGATATTCAGTTTTTTTCTTTTGAAAAGGTTGACGATGTTCTGTTCATTTTACTAAAAACGTACAAATGATCTTCAGTTTAAAGAAATATCATGGCCGGTAATACAATATTTGCCAATCACGTTTCAATATTTGGGTACTGATGATATTCATTTCTTTCTTTTGAAAAGGCTGATGATGTTCAATTTATTTTACTGTAAATATACATACAATGTTCAGTTTATGAAATATTATGGTTGGTAATGATATTTGATTTTCAGCTTCTTTATCTTGGAGTGATACAATCCCACAGATTTCACAGCAATCATATTCATTTAATCATCTTCAAAGCGACGGGAGGCTGTTCATTTATCGATGACTCAATTTTGTTGATAAGATGTTTGCCCGAATGGTGGGGATCATGCTTCTACTTGATGCTTCTGCTTGGATTGTTTGATCTTTAATGAACAGATGAATGCATATGTCTCTATGTAAATTCTGCAATTTTTGGCAAAGATATCCCTAGCACCTATCCTGATCCTTTTTATTCCTCCCTCTTCTGTTTTCATGCTATTTAGTCATCTGGACCGTAAGATTGAGTTCCCTCATCTATCAGAAAGAGCAAGAGCTATAATCTTGCAGGTATAGCCGCTAAAATTTGTTTACTTGTTGCAAAGTTATCTATGTTTCACTTTTCCATTACCTTCAGTAGGTTTGAAAATCCTAATTATTCATGTTCTTGTTTGCAATGTCTATGCATATACAATATTTATGCATATGCTTGATATCATTTTGTATAAATTTTATTTCCGTTACAACGCACGGACACCTAACTAGTCCAATAAAAATTAAGCTGAGATGCCACGGTTACTGCAGGAGAACAGCAGTCCCAATCCAAATGATATGCCAGCTCCCAGGGATCCAAACCAAAGGAAGAATGTACGTACATGTAGGCAAGAGGACACCAACAAGTAGCTACATGTTCTCTCAAACAGTTACTTGCAGCATACCAATAAGGAACTGCGATCAAGTTGGAATGAAACGGTTCAAAATTCTATGAGATCTGGTCTCACAGAAAGACTCTCTCTTGTGTATATCATATGTCTCTCTTCTTCCTGTCAGTTGCATGTGATAGCCATTAGATTAGAGAAGGATGGTATAGATTAGAATCTCGTAGAAATCTTTTGGTGAAAAATCTTATAGAATTTCCTTCCGAATAAAACGGTCAATTGCCAAGGTCTTTACCTAATTCATAGGGCAAGACCGCAAGAGGGCACCAACATAGATTTGCAGCCTCTACTTTTGGTCAAGTGGCACCATCAGCTTGGAGTAAATCGAGTGAAGCTACAGATTTGGAGCACGCGTAAGAAAGGAGGTGGATGTAGTGAGTGAGTAGGGCCACATGCTAGATGCAATACATGCAGTTTATGCAAGTTTTGTCAAAGAAAAGGTGCAAATTCAGCTGCAGTGAAGTTAAATAGAAGGAAGATCGCAAGTTGCAGATGTGAAAATAAGGCTGATGTATTCAGCTTTGATATTCTTGTATTCAATCGAGATCTCGTTGAGAAAAATGAAATATCTATGTATATCCACTTACTCTGCACTAGTAGCAAGATATAAAAGCTCAATATAAGCTTGCAGAGCTTTTATTTATGTACTAAAAGTCTAAAATTGAACGTATGTAGCTCCAGATCACGGGCGAATACAGTTATCCACAAGCTAGGTTGATGCATTCAGCTCTGGTATTATTGTCCTTGACCATGCAAGTTGACAGGGCTGAAATCTCGTCAGTATTTTTTCTAGGATATCCATCCACAGGAGAGGTCTTCCCTGGGAGCGCATACAGGTTGTCGCTGCACGATCAAGTTGCAGCTAAAACGCATTTCAGGGTCAAATATTTTTCAGAATCCCCTGCCTTCATCCTGATACCTTTGAGAAAAACCGGTTCTTTTTTCTTTCGCGAGGGTACATTTACCATTTTACCTTGTGCTCCTGTCTAGAACACAATAACCAGCCGTGGTAGCTTTTCACTGCGGACCACACCGGCGTCGGTGGTTGGGACCGAGACAGCCACACATGTTCAGCGGCAGGGAGAGCACGATGAGCACGTGGGTGGCTCGGTGCGGTGCGCACGCCGGACGGCGGGTGATCACTTTTTTTCCTGTGCGTGTACGGCGGGCCTCGATCAGTGTCGCGGCCTGCACAGGTTGGCACTGTGGATCGGTTCTTGGACGAGCCCAGATGGAGAACGCTCATTCGCTGCGATCTGCAGCTGCTGCACATGGTAATAACAAAAAAATATGCGTTCAAGAGTCAGTTAGCTGCACAAATTAGTGTGAATAAAATTGGCGAAACTACAGATCCCGTTTGGGGTTCTACATTGCTCCCGAGATCGAGTACAGATGTACAGATCTTTTTTTTGTGTATACAACAAATGATATTTTTTGTCGGAGTAATAAATATACTGAGTGTCATTTGTTTTTAAAAAAATCACTACTACAAACTACTGATGCTCGCATGTGTGCATGAACCGACCGAAACTGCCACTCCAAAGAAGCTCGTCGAGATAGCTTGACATCGTAAATGGAACCCCAAATTACTTGCTCCGATGCCCGAACCAACGCAGGTCTGCCTGAATGACTGCATTCCCCTATGAATCTGATCATAAGCAGGTCCTGATCAGCAAAGACGCGCAGCGGGGAGCACGGGATCTCTACTAGATCATCCGCAACACCTCCCGAACTCAAGTTCGTCTGAACACTGAGCCACGAAGCATGTTTGAGACAGCAAATTGGAATCCCTACGCATAAACACCCAGTTTTACATCTCGTACAACTGACCCCAAGCGTTTTTAAAACGAACTCGCCCATGCAGCCCACTCGGAATCCACGTACGAAACGAGCCTCCGATACGGCACCTGCCTGGCTGGCTCGCGCGGTTTCCCCTTGCCGCTCCGTGTAGCTTGCAACCGCCTCGCAGTTGTTCAGAGACGAACCTTGCACACTTGGCGGCCTGCCCCGCGCGCGCGCGCTTTGGACAGGAAGATGGCAAGCGGCATGTGATTTTTTTTTTATCTCAGAGCAGTGGATAGCAAGCGCCCCGGGAAATTCGTCGGTGAGTATTAAGAATCATAAACGTTTTTTTTAAAAAACTCATATGTATAACAAGCGCCACGAAGCATGTGATGGACACAATCTCTAGCTTTACATTATTGGTGACACTGTCTTCCAAAGGACATAATGATAGACATTATTGGTGATGCCGTCTTCTAGAAAGATGAAATGATCGATATTATTGATCGACGTCATCTTCCAAAAATATGAAATGATTGACATCATCTTAGCCTCCTGCATTTCAGCATAATACCAATCCAAGCATCATTATCAATAAACATCTCGTTATCATACGGATTAGGTTCTTTCCTGACTAATTCAATCATGTGTCAGAATCAGAATGCATTGCTGTCAAACCGCCAACCATGGTTAAATAAAAAATATGTGTTCAAACCAGTCTTATGGTTTATAAAAATATTTTCATTGTGACGAATAGTAATAGAGAAATTTACATCTATAAAAACATATTAAAGAGTGCGATTTACAATAAAAACAGGGTTCAGGAAGGGCCCTGCACCACAACGAAGAATATAAAGTCCACCTATCGAAATTAATGCCAAGCATCTGCACCATAGAAGTAGGCATAGGGACAACCCCGTCCTACCACCCTCTAATAACAATGAACTAAGCTATTGTAGATTTGCAATGGAAATAAGACATTATCCTTAGTTACATAGATCGAAGAAAACTCTATAAAACTCTAACAAAACAATAATAGGAACCCTACGATACTCAACTACGTGCATTGAAGGGGATTCGACATCCAGATCTCGCTCCTCTGACGCGAAAAAATCCATAGCTATGTGTATGAAAGATGAACACTCAGATGTCAACGAGTAGAGAGAGGAAGATTAACACTCATTGTCATTTTATATTAAGAGGAGATAAGTAGGTTGTGTGTGTGGAAGGTCATCAAATGACTAGGGGAGACGAACATGTTGTATATGTGAGAAGTCAAAAGATCCAGGTGAGATGAGCGGTCAAATTTCCGAGTGTTTAACCATAGACGAGTTTTTATAAAATCCGTCTATATCTATCATACAGGTACAAACAAATTTTAAAAAAAACATCTGTAATAATATTACAGATGATTTTTTTTAAAAATACCGTATGTATCTGTATGATAGTAACAGACGGATCCTCTATGAGTTTAGGCACATCTAAACAACAGTTTTGTTATGGATATATCTGTCTTAGTAACCGTTTTAGCGTATTTTATCAGTGATAGGTTAAAAAATCATTTGTGACACTTCGTTTATTTTCACTAATTTTATGATAGTGATAGAAAAAAACACGTGAATCAGAAGTAAGAGAGACAAAGGAGTTCCTTCGAAATTTGATACAAACAAGGTTATTCATCGAGAATCTAGATGCTCATTCTTTGTTCCAAAGGTTCCACGGGAAATATTGCTATAGGATTCAAATCCTTTGAAATTATTTTCTTTTTCTTTTATTTCAAAGGAGCCCTTGATTTATAGGACAATCTCAGTGCGTGGTCCCTGGTTCTTGATATACATCAGCACTAGTTTTGAAGAAGCTTATTGCACAACGTTATTTGGATGTTTATAGTTGGTAATTGCAGCGTGCATATCATTAGAAATTCTATGTTTTTAAGTTTAAAGTAGTTTAATAATTTACCTTGGTGAGGTATGTGCTCTACTTTGATTCACTTCCTAGGCAATATGGAAAATTGAAAAAAATTCTTTACAAATTTAGTGTAATAGTGAGTTTGTCTGCTCAGAAAGGGTGAGTCCCGAGGGGGCTGATCTTGAAGATGACCTTTCTTCGAAGGAGAAAACTTTTGTCTGACTCTCAATTTTTATTTACTTAATAAAGTCATTAGCGAGAAAGTGTCTGGAGGCAGCTCTCGGAGGAGCGATTCTGATTCGAGCCCTGTAGCTCCTGTACAGTTGTGTGAGTGTGAGCCTCCCTTTAAAAAAAATTAGCGAGAAAGTGAAATGATAGGAAAGAAAAGTTATCATTTTCACTGGGGCTTATGCAATCATAATACGGAACTGACGAGATAGGAGAATATGCCTGCTCTCCGGGAAGGAATGGAAGCCGCCTCCGGTCTCCGGGACCCAACACCCAAGGCGAGACCATCCTCTAGACATCAGTCAACTACTCTAGACCAAAGACCGGTCATCCAAACGAGTTTCAATTCTTTTGCCAAAGAGCTGTCATCGAGGCATCCGCGCATGGGTTCATGCACACCAACACAACCCCCCCCCCCCCCCCCCCCCGGGCGAGAAAGAGGAGACCTCCGCTATGGATTTTATCGCATCCGTTGTACATATGACCCCCTCGTGTTTTACTCGTATGAAGATTAAACTTTTCCAGATCCAAATGTTGGTCGGTTCATGCCATTTCGTGACAGGGAGAACGCCAAGAGGCTCGTGCCATTTCGTCAGCGAACCAAGATATGGGGCCAAGCCCGGCGCGCCTTTCGGTCAGCGAACCAAGATGGATCGGTCCTCCCTTCAGAAAAAAAAAAAAGATGGATCGGTCCTCAGGCTGATTCCAGGCCATGTTAACGTGTGCTCAACGCTCAGTCGTTCAGATTATTACGTGCAGACTGGAGATGCAAAGGAAATTACATATGCGTGAGTTGTTACATATGTTTGGCAGAACTTTTTTTTTTTTGAAGTTGGTTATCTCTGCTGAGATTATGTTTTTAGTTTAGATTGAGAGTCTTTGGTTTATGTATCTTGTTTTTATATTGAATAAAAAATAGATATTTAAATTATTTATTTTCTTCTACAAACTCTAAATTCTAAATAGATCTCGAAGCTAGAGATCTTTCAAACATGATTTACATTGGTAAGATAAGTGTCCCACAACATTGGCAACATCATCCACCTTGTAAATTAACCATGAATTGACAACGATCTATTTCCCACGTGATGGTAATGGTGAAAATTGACAATGACTAAAAGATATAGCAAACGTTGAGAGCCCGGCGCGCACCACCACATAGACTGGCTGTCATTCGTCGTTTCCACCGTCTTACCTCCATCGCGCATACCAATTTCCAAACGACAATCCAGTGCCTTGAGCCATTGTCCGTTGAGCGACTGAAAAAATCTAACAAAGGTGTGCGCTGACACTTGACAAAGCCTTCTGTCGCAATCTCCTGACAAAACTACATTATCTATCCGCCTACATGAGGTGAAGTGTCTCGTAAAAAGTTCAGGCACAGTTGCTGGGAGAAGTATTCAAGACAGAATTTAGTTCAAACCTGTAGCGAAAGATGAAAAAATCGAGAGCAATATCCCCGAACCAAATGCTCTATTATTCAGATGTCATGCGAACACAGAAGACCCAATCCGAGCTAGGAATCCAATCTGAAGGAGGAATGCACAACTACTGATGTTCCGAGAGAAACTAGTGGAGTATTCAGAGATGCCGTTGCCTGAAGGATGCATGGAAACTATGAAGACAAGTGTAGAAGATGGCAACACGGAGTGTGAGGTTAGGTCGAGTTAGGACTCGAGGGACTTTATCACTACTTAACCACCATCATTTACAAAATTATGATATCTAATTATCTACTATTATCTTTTTACAGTGGAGGAACAGTAGCAATAAACACCTCCTGAAACATTGCAAAGTATCTATTGTTGCACCGGTAACATTACCTATCGGTTGGCATACCTCGGAGCCTCTTTTTGGGGCTAAGGATGAGGGAATAGCACATCTTCTTGAGATAGAAAAAACAGTTAGCCCCCTAAAGATCATTCTAGTCTGCCACTAGTTAGGTACGTCTACGAATGTAGAGACTAGAATGTGAATTATACCCCATTATCTAAAAGTACCATTAACTCTATCCCTAATTTGTAGCAAATGGCTTAGAGTTCATCCTAGCTAGAAAGAAAGCTTCTGCCTGAAATTGAAGCAAACAATCAGAGAACATAGCTATCGCCTATTATAGCCACTTGCTACTTGTTGCATGAGTGAGTTGGAATCAAATCATCAATTGGTAAGGGCTTTACCTAATTGACGTACACCAGCTTAGTTTTGCAGCCTCTACTTTTGCTCAAGTTGCACGGTCAGTTTGGAACCAATTGAACGTCGTCCATTTCATTAGTAGGGCCACATGCTGTCCGCCCCAAACAAAGAAAAATAAATAAACTTAGCTTAAATAATTAAAGAACAAAAAATCATGGACATATGTAGTAAATGCAGTTTTTGCGGAAAAAAGGGGGTCAAACCCATCTACCGTGAAGATTTTTTTTTTTTCCTTTAAAAAGGAAGGTTGTTTTCAATCCTCTTAGTCATTTACGTACTAAAAGTCTAAAACTGAACATATGTAGCTCCAGAGTATGGGTTCGCTCACAGGACAGTCATTCACAAGGTTTTGAGCATTCAACTCTGATATTCTTATCCTTGATCATGCAAGTTGACAGGTCCCGTCAGTGTTTTTCTAGGATATCCATCTTTCCCTGCAGCATACCGTTTGGCAACCAAAACCGGGTATTTCTCTGTGACCGCGCAGCTGTTTCTGCTCCAAGGAAATTCTGCTTGGTTTCGCACGAGTGTTTGACCGCTTGGTTTCACACGAGCTCATCTTCGCACGTACCACGAATGTTTGACCAAACAGGCAGCAGCATAATCAAGTTGCTGAACCGCAGTTCAGGGTCAAATATCTTTCAGAAAATTCGGTTCACCATTGAGGTATCGACGCATCACGCTCGGGTCTGCTTCAGAATTTCGGATCTTTACATTATAAGCGGGATGCAAATAATGCAGGGAATAGTATTACGAGAAAGCGCTGCACGTCTATGAAACGTTTCTGTTGTTGTCGGTGACCAGTGGCCTGTCCCTTTGTGCAAGTTGACTCTGATTTCTTTGCTCGCTAGGCTAGTGATAGCAGTGCAATACTGCCGTTCATAGTTGACCAGTGCAAATGTTTAGTATGTCCAAAAGGTCAACCAGGACGTTAGTGCTAGTTCATAAAATCTCAGTTATGCGCCTACTTGCTACAAATCTTTTTCAGACCCATATCAAAATCCCAGTCAAAATGCTGGTTTGCCATTGCCAAGAGGTACGGTGCACGAACATCCATTGAAGTCGTCGAAGAGAGCTAGCTCATGACAGCCATTGCTACCAACGCTACTCCAGATTCCAGAAGCTTTTCACCGCGGACCACGCCGGCGTGAGTTGTGTTTGGGACCGGTTGCTGCGATCGGGACAAGTCACACATGTTCAGGGCCAGGGAGCACGATGAGCACGTGCGGCGGATCGGAGTGGAGCGCACGGCGGACGGACGGTGATCGCCCTCCCCTGTACGTGTATGGCCAAGATCGGTGTCCGCTGTTCCACGGGCACCACTGTTTGTTTGGGTTTCTCGTCGGCGTGGTCAGGTTGACACGGAAGTAAATTATACGGTAGAATTTGCTTCAAGTTGGCACGGGTGGATCCATTCTTCGACGAGGCCAGATGGAGAGCTCTCATTCGCTGCTACTCATCTGCAAGATGTACAGCCCAACAAAGCATGACACCTCTTTGTCGGCTTGTTCCGTCGAACACGCCTTCAAGTCTCCTGCAACAAAGCATGACACATCGGCCTCTTTTCTCGTGGTCAGAGCTGTCTGGCTCTCCTCTCCCGGATCCACGGATACGATGTTTGAGATTGAGTGGAGATCCATCCGGGCTTGTTGGTAAGCCTTAGCTGGCTTAGGTTGTTCCTTCTTTTTTTTCTTTGCTTTAGACAATCAAATCCAAGACTTTCTTTGTGCGATGGATATGTTAATTAGCTGCGGAATTTGTTTGATGTGTTGTGGAGTCATAATCTGATCCATCCATGATTTATTCTGTTCTTCTTCTACTGTAATGGCTTTGGATCTTTTTTGCCATAATACATAATGTTTGTTGGCTTGTGCAGATGGGTAGCTGGCCTGTACACGTCACGTAATTTCGTTTTCACCTTCAAACAAACAATTGAGATGAGAACCAGAATCACCGTAATATATTTTATATATCTATAAAAGATATATAAGGATCGGATATATTTTAGATATGTTTATTTTTATTTTAGATTGTGAGAATCCCGTCTATTTTGTAGAATTCGTTGAAGCTCATTTTCACTAGATTATGGATTGTGAGATTTTATAATATAACTTAGTTTGTAGATTATGAAAATCAACTTTTATATTGTGACCATTTTTTTCTTTTACTTTTAGGGCTAGAATCCCTAATCAGAATAAAAACAAACAGGACCATACTCGATACAAGGTTAGTTGTAGTCGTTATGGAGTAAGATACTGAAAAGATATACTTGAAAGCTACTCATTCTGGATATGTAAGTTATCCGCTATTCAAGAAGAATTTCTAGATCTACAGAAGTCTAACAATCCAAAAATGACACTTCTAAGATATCCAAGTAGGATCATGCTCTGGGTTCCCCCAAATATATAAGGCGAGGAGAGCGGCACGTCCAGGACAACATAGGTCAGATCAATCAAGCAATTAGACAATCACATCCCATAATCACAAGCAAGTCGCGCCTTTAGATATCTGGAAGTCATGAAACCTTCAAGACTAGTCAAGTGGAAGAACAACACTCATCTAAGATCCATGGTAGAAGCACTACTAAAGAACCTGCTATATGTAGCGGCTCATCACTGCCGATTGTGTCAGAACCGGCAGTGAAAATGTATCACTGCCGGTTCTTAACCTCCCGCCCCAAATGATGATAGAGCACCTAAGAACCGGCACTGATAAGTTGGTATCAGTGCCTGTTCTACTCACCAAACGACACTGATGATCGGACCCAAAAATTTAGTTTAATTCACTTTTGGCTCTCATCCGGCTCGTCGGCTTATATTTTCTATCTGCTCTCATTCGCTCTCATCCACTCATCCTTCTGCTCTTATTCGCTTAACTCTTGTCTGCTCCACTCATCCACCTGCAGCTCTGCAGTCCGAGCAAATCCTCGGCTGCATCGATAGCGCACTCGACATGATGTGCGGCTCCACCGCCGCCGTCAACGATGACAAGAAGCGCAAGTCGGAGCGCAGGGGGAAAGCTAGCGATGGCGACGTCATTCAACCGATGGGAGAAGGACCCCTTCTTCCCCATCGCCAAGGAGGTCTAGGAATCCGCCGATCAGTGCATCGTCGTTTCCCCCATTTCGTCATTTTTTGTGTGGGTGGGTTCGCCTTGGTTTTTATTTGAGTCTCGTCACATCCTTGCGGATCTGGTGCTGACCTTTGGTGGTATTTTGTTTGAGTTCATGTAGGATGAAATCGGTGTATAGGATATGGGTACAAGAGAGGAGTGGAGGGGATCCAGAGGTAGCAGCCGCTGGCGGAGTGTGTAACACCCTAACTTTCAAATTTTCTCAATAGTTTAAAATTTTGCTAGAATTAAATAAGGGTAGTAGATTCTTGTTCAATTAGAAAGAAAATTAATTTCTAAATTTAATTTGCCATAGGTTATAATCATACTTGATGCATTCATGCTGCAATAGTTTGCAATAGGGTTTTTTTTTAGTGAAAAATGTTTGCAAAATTCATTAGAAAGTGCTCATTGTGAAAATGTTTGCAAAACTCTTTGTGAAAATGGTTCAAAAGTATATAGAAAAGCAATTTCCTAATTCTCAAATCCTTCCCGAGCCAAAACTCCCTCAGAATCCAGCCAAAAACCCCTCTCCCCTCTCCCCCTCTCTCTTGGGCCGAGGCCTGTCCGCCCTCCCTCTCTTTCTCTCAGTTTGGGCCGAGCCCATCTGGCTGAGCCCGTCTCTCCAAGCCGGCTGCCACCCCACCCTCTCTATTCTGCGGGGCTAGATCAAGCCATCGAGCCGTGCCAGTCAAGCCGCACCAGCCAAGCCGAGCCACCGCCTCGGCTCCTCTTCTCCTTCCTATGGACGTGTCGAGCTCTCCCTAGCCGTGGGCCGTTTCCTCCTTCCCTGCGCCCTCTCCTCTCCCAACAACGGTCGGATCCGAGCATTTAAGCACCATTAAGGCCCCCTCGGCCATTTCCCCCTCTTTTCCCCCTCTCTATTGTGCAGTTAAAGCGGGAAACGCTGGCCAGCAAAGCCATGGTCGCCGCTCCTTCTCCTTCGAATTCCAGCCACTCGCTCACCCTCTCCTCTATTTAAGCCGTTCATCCTCTCCTCATCAAGGTTCCCCACCTTTTGGAACCATTCACGCCATATTTCTCCGCTCAATTCACTGTCGCTGGCCTCTTCTTCTTCGGTTTCGGTGAGGAGCTCCACCGCCACCATTCTTTGCATCTGCGCCGCTTGTTCTCCATCTCTGCAGGTGTCCCCAAAGTCGATCCCGTGGCTTGCTGTCATCGTTCGGTCACCAGAGCACCCCTCCCGCCGCCTCACCGATCGCCGCCGCCATCCTCACCATCGCCCAGCCACCCCGACGCCTCTTCAGCCTCCTCGTTGCTCAGGGTTGAGCTCGTTGGCCCCTCCACACAGTTTTTTGCCGCTCGTCGGAGCATCCTGGCCATCAGAACCCCTGTCCGGCCAACTCTGGTCGCCCTCCGGCCACCCGCCACCGGCCCGAGCCCTTCCCAGAGCTGTCGGTCCATGGTGGACCCATGGGCTGAGGGATCTCGTCTGGTTCACTGTTCGGTGGAACTGGTCCAAACCCTTTTTGCCGGTTGAAAATAATTCTTTTTTGATTTATGACATCACCTTGCGCAATAAACAAGTTTTTCAATATATAAAAAAAAATCTTTTTATTCTCTGTAAATAAGTAAAATGCAGAAACACCCCTAGAACTTTAAATGCTCATAACTTTTTGCATGTAGCTCTGATTTAGGTGATCTTTGCGCTCAAATTCTCGTAGCGACTTTTAGAATCTTTTTATAGGGTTTTTTAATCTAGTTTTAGTGCTATCTAGTGTATTGTTATTATGTTTATTTGTGTGCTCGTGTAGACGATTCATTCCAAGTGCAGTTCGAGAATTTTCAGGAAATAGACTTTGAAGGAACCATGCATTACTTTGACGAAGGCTAGTGTCTTGACCATGTTGTGAGTACAGTTTTCATATAAAGTCAGTTTTACAAAACATGCATGCAGTTTTGTGGTGAAATAGGTAGTATAGCAAACACTAGTTTTATATACAGACTTTACTCTTGTAGATGCTTATGTCTCAAATAATGTCCTATTTTTGCTTAGCCATGCTTTTAGATGAACATGTAGTATATAGGTGCTGAATCATGAGCTATGAACTTAAAAGTTGAGATAGAAATGTGTTATAATAATTGATGTTGTTAAGGGAATTAGCAACAAGGAATCTAGGTTTTGGGCAAGAAGGGTATGTTTGTATGTACCTGATGATGTGTTTCAAGCATGGATAACTTGGATGGATATGTTTGGTGATTACCCTTGTGGGATAGTTGGCGGTCTTACTCATACCATGTTACGTACCGGTTCATGGAGCGACCACCCACGACAACAGTACAGCCATGAGACCTATATGGTACGGCTTGATTAAGTAAATAGATGTTCTCCCAGTAGTGTGTGAGCCAGTTGGATGTGTAGAGAATGAAGGGATACTTTCCGATTCTACTTGGCACAAGAGGGGACTTCTGGGGTGGAGGGTTACTCCACTTATATACGACGGTGAAATCTCATTTGGCAAGTACATAATAGAAGGCTCTTTGGAAAGGTCTTGTAGTGATCTTTTGGCGCACACCCCAGAAGTGTGTAAGGTACCGATGGGTACCGGCAAAAGAGATGATCACGACTCGTGAGTAAATTGTACAAACTCTGCAGAGTGTCAAATTGAATATTTAGCCGTCTCACGGTTATGAGCGGCGTGGATTCTCACATGATTAGTTGGGTGGATGTTTTTCTATGGTTGAGATATGGATGAATTCTTGGATGTTAAAGAAGATCTTTTGTATTTCTTTCCTTTTTACAATAAAACTGCTTTTTCGTAGATTTAGGCTAAAATTGGTTTTATGCAATTTAAACACTAGAGGATTGGAAACCTTGGTTTAAGCCTTCATGTCATACTTTCTCCCACTTGCTAAGTATTGAAAATACTCACGCTTCCTTTTCAGAAGGTGAAGCTTTTGAAGATTATCCTGAAGATGGTGTGTAGAGTTCTAGGCTTGTGGCGCTTCCGGTTGATTGCCTGTGGCGTGGAGCTGCGTTGTGTTTCTTTTCCACTGCCGTGTAATTTTCTTTAGACCCGTCTGATCATTTTGTAATAAATAACGTTGTAATTATGAGCACTGTATCTATTATCCACTAATGACGTCGCTATATGTATGTATAAGCTGATCCTAGTATACATATAGTTTACATTTAGTTTTGGTCTTAAAACTGGGTGCGATAGAGTGCTTGGTGATTTGGCTACTCTTGCCTTTCATTTAGCAGTTTACGTTGTTCTAAGGTTCGATTGCAGTAGTTCCCTTGCTGAATTTGTGAGTACTTGTAATGTAATCGTGTATCCTGGATAGTCAAATGTGAGAGTCCTCCTAAAAAGGTTCCTTGTTGTATACGTTGTTGTATTGAATTTGATTATGAGATGTGTTGTATGGATGAGATAAGTTGATTTGATTATGAGATGTGTTTGTATGGATGAGGTCGATCGATTTGAGCATGAGGTCGCGGCGTCGGTGGCAAGAGCACCGTGGCGACAAGAGCTGCAGCCGAGCCGGCTCTCTCGAGCCAGCTCGTTTATTTTTTTTGCTCCCGAAACCTTTTCACTGCCGATTAGAGCCACGAACTGGCAGTGAAAAGAGTTTTTAGTGCCGATTCCAGACCCAACACTAATAGTCTGGACTATCAGTGCCGATTCAAAATTTGGCACTGTTGGTGTTTTTGAACTAGCACTAATGTGCCTTTCTGTAGTAGTGAAGCAACCCCTAATCGACTAGATATTAATACTTAGACACAATTCGTCTAGTTCTTAGGATTAGACTCGTCCATATTGTACTTTGTGATTTAAGAATAATCAAAACAAGACATAACGTAAGACTATTACCCAACTTGAGGGCCACAACCTATATAACTCTGTGTCTCTGTCAGCGTTACACTTCATCTACTTTTCAGGTATCCCCAATTTTTATATCATAGCAATAGGCACATCGAGTACAAATACTTGACAAATGGTTTCATAACGTTTGAAGCTATATTTATTTTACTATGCATCTTAATGTGTTTCAGCCGATTTTAGTGATTTTCATGGCGTGAGATAGAGAGGTAGAGAAAGTCGGGCTCACTTATCAGGAGTGTGAGATGATAAGGCGTCAGTGGCGTTGGTTCGGCCAGGCTTTGGACATATCGAGAGGAAGAGAGGGGGTGAGGCAGAGGAGGTTAGGGAGAGGGGCGGTGGGACTCTAGTCAGTGGCAAAAATGGGACAAAGACAACCGGATCCGACTTGGGTGGAGGCGGCAGCAAAGGATGAGGCTAAGGGATGTGGGTGTTCTCAAGTTAGGGCTCTCGGGTGAGGGAGGAAGGAGAGAGGAGCTCGAGCGTAGGCGGCGTAGCTTGAGGGCATGTTAGGAACCTGTCCATATTTCTCCCATAAAACATCCTCTATGTCGTTTCGCGATTTCAAGCCATTTTTCTAGATCATTTCACTTAGAATTGCCTGGAGCTGCCCAGTTTGGATCTCTAGGGGCATTCTCATCTCATAAGTGAGAAAAGAAAGGGATTTGCTGATTCAATCCTTACCAAACGAGGTCTTAGTTTAGCACTCACGAGTAGCCGCAAAGTTGATGTTAAGTCTTGATCTCTACATTTTCAATGTATAAGTAAGTATTAAAAATTGTTATAGATAGTATTATAGACGATCTATGGGAGAAGTTGTTTCTAGAATACACTCTAAAAAGAGAGGGTTGGTTCACACTAACTTCTTTTTTAAAAATAGGAATATCATTATATCCTATTAAAATCATATGCCAGCACGATCATTAGACACCAAGGTCCATCATAGAACCTAGATTGGCAAGTTCATGAGCAACCTTATTATAACATCTCGGCCTATGACAAACTTTGAAATCGATAAAGCTAGTTTCAAGAAAGAATTTGGCTTCTCTAATCAGAATTCCACATGACACCAAATCAAATGTATTACTTTGCAAAGCAGCTTTCAAGTTTTGTGCATCAGTTTCTAAAATAATTCTGTCCAATATCTAGATTAGAGACAAAATTGATTACTAGTACTTGAATGTATACACAACTTTAGCCTAAAGTGCATCCTACAAGTTATAAATATGACCAGCTCCTGCTTTTCCTTTGGTACGCGTTAAACTTCGATCCGCTTCGGGTGGTGTGGACTGGAGTGGAGTCCTCTCGCAAAAGCCAGTCGCGGCCAATGCGCGTGAGGTGGGCGCTCGGGGCCGAGGGCGTGGGGCCGGCCGGCACACGTGGCCCCAGCCCATAAGGCAGCACGTGGTCGTGGTCCAGGGTCGCTTCGCTGCGGCGGCGGCGGCGGATCTGAAGGCCGTCATAGTTAACCCGATTTGATGAGAAAGGGCTTCCTCGCTTCCGTCTGACCGTTTTGCCCCCCGTACAAAGCGCTGCTCGCCTGCTCCTGCCGTGGACGCCGGATCCTGTGCGGATTGTGATAGCGAGAACATTTTCTAATTTGCCACAAAATATAGCATAAAAAATCGGAATATTTTCACCTGTTCCGATCCGATGTGAACGTGGGATGCAAACCGGAGCGTTTTATTGCCTCTTATGAATGAGAAAGAAGCGCTTCTACATGCCGTTGATTCCTGGTCTAGGTCTAGCTCCCCTCCTGCAACAACTCTCTCACACGACTCGTGACATTTCTCTTTTCTGCAACGAGCTTAATTGTTTCAATTGCTGAGATTTGTGACGAGGAACAACAAATCGTCATATAATATGATCTTCTGTGATGATAATACTAGTGGTTACGCCAATTATGTCATCGAAACTAAAATTTATTGTAGTGAGTAAGAGCATTTTTTTCTTTTTCGAATTGGATAATTTTTCATCCACACTGGGTTTATTTAGATTCCCCCTTTTCTACTAATTCTCCTACTACCATGCTATTCTTGGAATCGATGCCGTGACCTCTTGCTTACCAACTACATCAACTACAACTAGGCTTGGCGGTTCCAAGTAGTGGTCAAAACTTTTCTACATATTGAATCTACTATATTAAATTCTATAGTGGAAATGGTCGACAACTATCAAAAACGTTGCGTACCGAAACAAGCACATTCAATTCACTTCTAGAGCCATAGCACAACTAATATATGTAGACAAAAAAAAAGTGGCATGTTCACACATGCTCAAGTTACACTCACTTCCCAGATGCTACATGCGAATCAAATCAGGCATGTTTAGTGCCTATAGCCTATACTCAATCGGGTTAGGATAAATTAGAGCCGCAGAGAAGACCCATTGCACAGAAAATCCCTGTCTCTATTCGGTAATCGCAGGTAGGGGTGGGAAAAAAGAGCCGAAATGACCGATTTTCTTAGTTATTTTGTTATTTTGTTTTTTTTTTTCAATTTCTTAACCTGCTCTGTCCGGTTTATGCTTTTTTTTTTTGGGTTTTGAGCAGTTGTAAACTGAACAGATCAAAGCAACCTCTCTAATATTTATATTACCGTATACAGAGTCCACAACTCCACTTTTTAGTAACTTTGCATCTGGGCACCATTCGGGCTGACCTAAGATCATCCAAGGGAGTTTTTTCAAAAATCCTTTCGTGAAAAGATTTTTTTTTATCGTTTCAACAATTTTTTTTATGATTTCTGTCACGAAGGAATTTCTAAGACCATTTTATCTAGAATGGTTTTCTCTCATTTTTTTCACAAATTTCTTCGAAGAGAAGCTGTTAGAGATGAAAGAAAATAAAAAAACGAGAATAGAAAAAAAAATCAGAAATAAAACAAAATAAAGCTAATAATAGCCGCACCTCGACAACCCAGCAATACTGGGTTCACCACGACACACAGAGCCGCACCCGCGGAAGTAGCGCAACCACCTCGCCACCCCACGAGCCTCGATCGCTCGCTCCCAAGCCGCCGCCGCCCTCACGTCATTGTGACCTCACCCACGCCGTCCTGGCCCCTCGCGGCCTCGGACGCGCAGCCACGCCTTTGGAGTCGCCGAGCCCCGTACCGCCACCCAGTGCCCTCTTATTCCATTTCCCACGCAGCAGGCAAGAGAACGAGAAACGTCAAACGCCGGGCAATCTTGCAACTCTTGTTTTTCACTCTGGATCAATTGCATATTTTGTCTTCCAATCATCTCCAAGTGTTGTTCTGCGCACCAGTGGGGATTGCCGAAACCTGCTTATTGCGGTGAAAACCGAAAACCCGGATAACCGAACCGAAATAACTCGGTATTAAAGTTCAGTTTTTATATTTATATAGTTAAATTGGTTTCCAAAACTCAACAACCGAAATAATTAGTGAAAAATGAAACCGAACTACTTCTATTAAGATTAGCTTCGAGATTTATGTGGAATTTGGAATTTGTAGAATAAAATAAAGTGATTTAAATACTTATTTTCAGTCCAAAATAAAAACAAGATGCATAAAACAAAGAATCTCAAGGTTTGTTTTGTGGAGCTCCAACTGCAAATATTCTTGAAATATGTATTCCTAACTCCAAAAATTCATGGAACTAGAGCCGATACGCTAGAGATATTTAAGTGAGTAATATTGTTTACATTTTAAAATAAAAATAGATATTTGAACCACTTTAACTTATAAACACCATATTTGATGTGAAGCTGGAGCTTTATCAAACAAAGTCTCAATCTGCCCACGTTACCCGTTTTAGAAATCTTTAGAACTAAAACTCTTCCTAACAAACCCAACCAAATACCCTAAATTGTCATAGATTTTAGTTACTCAAGAGATTTGTGACAAGGCAGAGAAATCGTCATATAATATGACCTTTCATGATGATAATACTATTGGTCATGACCAATTATGTCATTGAAACTCAAAATTATTTAGTGCGAACGAACATTTTTCTTTTTCAAAATTGGTTGATTTTTCATCAACTCGGAGTTTATTGGATTACTTTTTTTCTACTAATTCTAGTACCATGCTATATCTTGGAATCGATGTCATGACCTCTACCTTCATGCTATATCTTGGAATCCATGTCGTAACCTCTTGCTTAACAACTCCGCAACTGCAACTAGCCTTTGCATTTCCAACTCCAAGTAGCAGTCAAAACTTAGTTGTACTTATCAAAGCTACTATATTGAATTATCTAGGGCAAACGGTGCACTAATGCCTAAAAACTACTCTCTAAGATTAAAAATACATATTATTTTAAATAAGATATGGTTTTTAATATATAACTTAGGTCATTATATTTTATGATAATATATTTATAAGATTTATTGAATTTATGATATTATAAAAATATTTTTCAAGATAAATCTACATATAATTTTAAGGTTTTCAAATAAAATATTTTAGAATCTATTGTTAGTCAACATTTTAAAATTTTAATCAATATTTTCTTAAACAATATTTATGATCGGAGGGCAGAAACAAGCACATTCAATTATGTCAGGAGCCGTTGCACGATTGATATATGTATAAACAAAAAAAAAAGTAACAGGTGCACACACATGCTCAACTTACACTCACGGCCCAGGCGCTACATGCGAAATTAGATCAGATAGCATGGTTACATGTTTAGTGGTAGGATCGAGATTAGTGATTAAAGGAAGGTGAATAGATGGTTTAATAAAAAAATTTAATTGGTAATTTTTTTCTATTTAATCATCCAATTTATTTTAAAATCTCAGCGGAAGTAAAAACACTTGAGAGACTAAGTTAAGAAGGAAAGTTCCGAGAGACTATGACTCTACAGATGATATATAACCTAAGTTTCATTTAAGACCATTATATATATTTTTTATACAAAAGCTTGCAATTTTGAATCAATACGAGCTATCTAGAGAAGAGAACTCCCCAAATCGATACAATATAGGCGAGGAAATTCAATACAAACTTATCCATATATGTGTGCGAATTTATACCTATAACAACAAAGAGAATGATTTCACAAGGTACTAAAATTTTAGCCTAAAAACCAAAATGAAAATCATATCTAAAAGAAAAAACTTGCAACAAAATACGGAGCCAATAAAAGAAGACTAGAAGGAGATGAACTCGAACACGGGAGGAAACTTGCACTTCATTTCAACAAGAGGCCAGCCCTATTTTAGACAGATTATAAAGTATTTTCCTTTCACAAAACTCTAACCTATTATAATGATTAAGCCTATCCTCTGTTCTCATTTAAAATCCTAGCTCAAACATAAATGGCTGGCTCTTGTCTTCCCTACAACCCTATCCCTCTATTTTTAAGTCTAGAGAGGTAGCTTAACCCTTAAACTTCCTTATTTCCAAAATACTCTTTGCTTATAATGGACTCCTACCTATCACCGAAGCATTTTAGTCTATTTTTTACTCCGTCCATTGAACAACCGTGACAACTTCACGACTTAGCTTCATCTCGACGCTAGCTCTACGATGATACCACATGTACTTCACCCCTCCACGGTTTTGAAGCCAAACCGCAAAACTGTCTCGCACTCTTCTCAAAGCATGACTCACAGCTACTTACTTTGACCCCAAGCAAGTATCCCAATATCGATGTTTGTACTCCGTCTTGTGATCTTGACCGCCGGCAAGTCTCTCCTACTTACAATCCCTCGGACTGTCTTGTCACTTGCATCAGCATCCCATTCGCTTGATTTTGTCAACAAGCCATCTTCATCCTTACTTTCAAGTTTTGCTTAACCTCCATGTGCACAGCTAGGATCACCCTCAACTCCGCCCAGCCTTTTCGATCGTCTAGCACCAAGCACCCCATTTGGTCGATCATCCCGCCGTTGGCCGTCAAGTTGCATCCATCACCTATACATTTTGAGACAAGCAGACATGTATCTCCAAAACACCATATAAACTGTGAGGAACCGTCCAAACTGTATTCGAATTAATCATTAGGAATAATCATTAATATAATCACATCCTTAATGATTAACCATAATCTAATTCCGGTAGTTTTGGCACATATTTTATACCAAGATCGGAACACATGCCTTTCCAACGTATAACATCACAACAAAGCTTAAGAAAGAGTGAGTAATTAAAATATATTATAAGTTCTAAAGTATTTAACCATTTACAACAATTTATATCAAAAGGAAGCTAGGAGGATAAAGAACAGATCACCTCCTACCCAAAACTAGAAACTACGCATCGAAAGATTAACACCTATCAACACCAAAAGTTAGGTGAAGCCATATGCCCTTAGGCTCCACCCAAAAGTACGCTACACGAGTAGCTTGCACTATTCATTCCCGATACCTACATCGACTGGCGTGAAGTAGCCAAACACGAGTTCCTCCTCACCGGTAGAACCTAAAAGAGCAGCGTAAATACGAAGGTACTCGCAAGACTTAATCCATAATGGGTGCATATAATAGCCTGACTCTAAGGATTATGCATTGAGTCATTAGCAATGAGTAAGTTACAAGGTTAAGTAAATTCGTATGCATAAGCAACCTAGACACCTATGTGTGAGTATCTATACTTATCAAAAGCACTTTTCTACCCTATATCTGACAACTTGAACATAAATATAACTGGAACCATCTCATGTAAGCAATAACCATAAACAACCATCCCAATATACCCTACCATATCATACATTCCCAAATTCAGAAACTTTACGACCGATACGAATGGAAAGAAGCATACTCATGACCGAGAGCATGACAATTCAAATTATTTTTACACCCTATAGGGGTACTCCTGTACCTATACGACTCGAGGACCATTCAGCTCATGTGACCACACAAGTCCACGTAAGGGGGTACTCGTCTCAACCTTTCCTAATAATCCCCAACCATTTGATCATGTGTCGATAAGTGCGGGAGTTATCCAGAACTACTCCTGGAGTAAACTGGATACCCCTACAAGCCTATTATGCCCACAACACCATCGACTCGCACACCAAAAGGCCACAACTACAAAGATATTTGGCTTATCGTTCCCATATGCGACATGTAGTAAGTACGAAAAGTGCTAAAGCCAACTGCACCGATGGACGGTTCTTAAACGATGCAAGTGGTCTATGGCATCCGGGCTCCTCTCTCAAACTACACCGAGGAACTCCTCCAATACAGAAGATACCTCTAGCACCGCCCATATCTCACCTCATCCTCACAAACTCATCCGACCAGCATCACTGTCATTGTGTTTGCAAACAACAAGTAGGCCCTATGCTCGCGAACAATAGTGGTACCATCGCTCGACTTCTACCGGGGACCTATGCATTACTAAGCATTTCGAATAACTCTGAAGTTAAACATCAACCATTTTATCAAGTCTACAAGGATATGGATAATCAAAAACTCAAGGCAGAGGTAATGCAATTCAGTATAGGTTCTACCCATATAAACCCGACAATAGACCCACTACTCATGCAAACATACATAAGGTGTAATTTATCAAGTTATACAATATGAGATTCAAAATAGTAGATTGAGTATGCCTAGATGTTTACCTTGCTGCTTCGATAATTGCCTGGTACTCTCGGCATAACACTCACATAATTCTAGGGGTCTGGTGTTGCCCTCAACCACTTGAACTGGTAGCGTAACGCTCTCTAAACAAATCAAGAATGCATTATATAAACAAATAAACAATGAAAAATATGCAAATGATGCATGCTTGGATAACAATAAAGCGTCGTGTTTCAAAAATATTTACAAAAGACCGCCAAAAGATTAGGGTTTCAAAGTTTAAAACCCCAGACAAGGTAACATAAGTACATACAATCTTGAATGGCTGGCGGCGACCAACATGGACATGGCGGTCTGACCATCGGCCTATAGATGGTTTTGGTGTCTAGCGGTCAGACCGACAATATGTCGGTGGTCAAACCACCATCTAACGGTCAGACCGACCCTAGTGGCGATCAGACCATGAGATTCTGCTGCCAACACCTTTCAAAGGTCGCTGACGAAGGTTCTGGTGATGCCTTCGATCATGAAGGGTACCAAAACGCTCTATGGGACTAGTGGAGTGCTTCTAAAGTGATCTGCACAACATTCATCAGGCTAAACTCAAAATAGCCCATGGAGGAGCTCTAGGCTAGGCTTGAACTTGGGTCTAAATGGAATGGGGATTGACTTGAACTTGGGTCTAAATGGAATGGGGATTGATTAGAGCTCGAGAACGACTGAAAAATAGTAGGTGATGCCTCACCTTAGCGTAGAGAAGCTTTCTATTGGAGGGGTTCACTCCGGGAAAGCTCTGATTTGGAGATCAGGCTCCAAAGTGGTGTAGGGGCTCGAGGTGGATGAACACGCATAGGAACTCCCTCGATGACGAGGATGAAGGGGATGAGCTCGAGGAAGTCTTCGGGGAGCATGAGGAAGTTCCCTTCATCGATCTCCGATCGTTGTGGATGTCGAGGTGGTCTCTCCCTCTCTCTTGGTTTGGGGTGAAGGGTGAGTGAGAGTGAGAGTGTGTGAGAGAGTGAGTGTGAGAGAGTTGGTCGATTTCCTTAAGTGGAGCCTCTACGCTGTGACGGTCAGACTATAGGAAGCCCACATAGCAAGCCCTCTGGCGGTCAGACCACAGGAAATCTTGGTCAGACCGCGAGAGGGATCCTTTGCTGAGTTTTTCTAAATTTGCCCCTCTTTTCTTTCTTCTTTCTTTTCTTTCTTTTTCTCCAAGGTATTTAGGGTCTTCCTATCACCTCCTAAACCATTTCCACTCTCAAAAATATCTAAAATAATAATTAATCATATAAAACATAACACCATGATGACTATGCATGTTTAATTGCGTAATTAATATTTTGGGATGTGACAAACCTCCCCCTAAAAGGAATCTTGCCCCGAGATTCGTCAAACTCAGATAGAAGGTAATGGTGGTGGAACGGCAAATATTTCTCCAAATATGGAAACGAACTTCAACGAAATCCATCGACGGAATGGGAAGATAGCATTGGACCTTCACATGAACTAGTAGTCAGATCGCAGCTAGGCTCGATCAGACCATAGCTCGATTAGACTGCAGGGGCGGCGGTTAGATTGAAATCTATACATAGAGTTTTGGGCTCTGTCGGTCGGACTAAGGTTATGCCAGTGTTCAGACCACTAACCAAAGGTCAGACTACGAGCCTTGGGCGGTCAGATTGCTAGGGAACAAAGAGCTTTTGGGCTCTAAACGACTCTGGTTGTCAGATTAGCAGACCAACAGAGGTTAGACTGCCAGGAGTATGGTTCTCCCTGTTGGATAGTTTCTAAGTGAAATCCTTTGGGAACAAACTCTCCATTGGACATGGTGATGATTATATACATGTGAGACACTCCAATTATGCAAAATTACAACGACATTTATAAGTTCCCAAAAATTTTGGGATATTCGGAGCGGATTTTATCTTCACGCTCCCAAGTTACTTCATCCACGGTGTAGTTGCTCTATTGGATTTTGATGAACTTAATAGTGTGCCGTCGAGTCTTGCGTTCCGCTTCGTCCAAGATTCGAATTGGTATCACTCGCAATATGAGAGATCCGGTTGCAATTCTTGATTTGCAACCTCAATGACTTTGGTTGGGATTCAAAGGCATTTCTTCAGTTGCGAGACATGAAACACATTGTGGATAGCAGAGAGGGACGAAGGTAGGTCTAATAGATAGGCCACCTCTCCACATAGAGCAATGATTTGGAAAGACCCTACATAACGAGGCACCAACTTCCCTCAGACTTGAAAGCGTCGAACCCCTTTGAGAGACGATACCTTGAGATATACAAAATCCCCAATATCAAACACAAGTTCTCATTGGCGACGATCCGCATAGCTCTTCTATCTGGACTGAGCCATGAGGAGACACTTGTGAATAGCCAGAATATGCTCTTCTACCTCTTTGACCAAATTCGGGCCTAGAAAAGCCCTTTCATTGGATTCAGGCCAATTTAACGGCGTTCAGCATCTTTGGCCATAGAGAGCTTCAAACAGTGATATTCCAATGCTTGACTAATAACAGTTGTTGTAGGAGAACTCAATGAATGGCAAGAAAATTTTCCACTTCTTCCCATATGTGAGAGCACAAGCTTGCAACATATCTTCTTGAACCTGATTCACCCTCTCGGTTTGACCATCGATTTGAGGGTGGTAGGCGGTGCTATGGAAGAGCTCGATTCCCATGGCTTCATGAAGGCTCCTCCAAAAATGTGAGGTAACTTGAGTGTCTCAATCGTAGATGATCTTCTTTGGAATCCCATGAAGGCAAATAATCCGAGTGAGGTACAACTCCGTATATTGCTTGACCGAATATGTGGTCTTGATAGGAAAGAAATGAGCGGACTTAGTCAACCAGTACACATTGACCCAAATTGAGTCATATCCATAAGAGGTCTTCGGCAATCCAGTAACGAAGTCCGTTCCGATCTTCTCCCACTTCCTAGAGGGAATAGGCAAGGGCTGGAGCGTATCGGCCAGCTTGAGGTGCTCAACCTTCACTCTTCGGCAGACATCACACTCAGCAAGCAATTTTTCGCTTCATGCGAGTGCACCAGAATCTTGGCTTGAGGTCTTGATACATCTTGGTACTCCCCGGATGAATGGATAGCAAAGAGTCATGAGCTTCGTCCAAAATCTTCTTCCTCGATGCCTCAACCTTCGAAACCACTGGCCTCTTCTCAAACCATAGGATACCCTGACCATCTTCAGAAAAACATGTGTCCTTATCTTCCTTCATTTTCTCTCGGATTCGGGCTACGCCTTTGTTTCGTCGGATTTGGGCCAAATTAATGGTGTTCAGCATCTTTGGCCACAGAGAGCTTCAAACAGCGATATTCCAATGCTTGACTAATAACAGATGTTGTAGGAGAACTTAACGAGTGGCAAGAAATTTTTTCACTTCTTCCCATATGTGAGAGCACAAGCTTGCAACATATCTTGTTGAACTTGATTCACCCTCTATATGACCATCGGTTTGAGGGTGGTAGGCGGTGCTATGGAAGAGCTTGATTCCCATGGCTTCATGAAGGCTCCTCCAGAAATGTGAGATAAACTAAGTGCCTCAATCAGAGATGGTCTTCTTTGGAATCCCATGAAGGTAAATAATCTGAGTGAGGTACAACTCCGCATATTGCTTGACCAAATATGTGGTCTTGATAGGAAAGAAATGAGCAGACTTAGTCAACCAGTACACATTGACCCAAATTGAGTCATATCCATAAGAGGTTTTCGGCAATCTGGTAACGAAGTCCATTCCGATGTTCTCCCACTTCCTGGAGGGAATAGGCAAGGGCTGGAGCGTACCAGACAGCTTGAGGCGCTCAATCTTCACTCTTCGGTAGACATCACACTCAACGAGCAATTTCTCGCTTAATGCGAGTCCACCAGAATCTTGGCTTGACGTCTTGGTACATCTTGCTACTCCCCGTATGAATGGATAGCAAAGTGTCATGAGCTTCGTCCAAAATCTTCTTCCTCGATGCCTCAACCTTCAAAACCACTAGCCTCTTCTCAAACCATAGGATACCCTAAATGTGGTCAATTGTGGTGGTGCGGACCACAATTGATGTGGGTCAGTCATGATGATGGGAATCGTGGTTGAGGGTGTTAGTAGTTCAACTTTGGCGGTGGAAGCCATAGTTGAGGTGTTGGGTGTTCAACCTTGTTGGTTAGAATCTTGGTTGAGGTGGTCAGTTGGTTAAGTCAAGATGGATGGAATCTTGAGATGGTTGGTTGTTTACAGTCATATACTTAATTACTACTGCTTTTCAAATATTTTTAGTTAAATTTTATTTTATGCAAAAGAGCCAAACCAACCCTACCTTGTCAAAGCCTTCATATGCATAATATTTCCTTCACAACTTGCTGAGTACTACATGTGTTCACACTTGCTATAATCAAACACTCAGTTGGGAAAGAATTTGAAGACCTTGTGAAAGATGCATTCTAGTGAGGTGTTCTCTGTCGATTGCCTATGGAGTTATTGGTGAACATGTTGAAGACTATCATGACAAGGTTGTGACGTTCTAGGCGTGTGTCTCTCGGTCGGTTGCCTACGATGTTGTTGGACACCAGTGCTTCTATTCCGCTGTAGATATCTATATAGAAGACAATATATGTCAATTGATGTAAGAGTTCGACGTTTATTTCTTTAAAATATTGTTTTTTTTTTACTTCACATGTGACGTCCTTATATGTGTTAAATATCCTGGGAACACATAAGCCACATCTAGTTTCGTTTGTTAAAACCGGGTGTGACACTCAACATCAGGCCTAGACTTAAACAATGCAAGTTCAGTAGACACAGACTCATACTTAAATCTATGTTCCTTCAACTTACTCACAACTTTCTTAAGTCCTATCCTGAGTAATGAGAGCATCATTCAAGATATCAACTTGGATGAGAAGCTAGTCATAGGAAGGTGATACCTCAGAGTAATCGAGCTCGGGTTCACTGTCATTATCGTTGCCATCCATTATGAAGCAAAGACCGGTGAAGTCCTTGTTTTTCTTCCTTTTGTCCTTCACTGGCATCTCCTCCCCTGAGCTCTCCTGGCTTGAAGAGGTGTCGATGTCACTGAGAGCAGCTACGAACGCCCTCGAAGCCACCTTGGTGGCCTTCTTGGCCATCTTATTGCGGTTCTTCTTGAAGAAGGGCTTCTTGTTCTTCTTCTTATGCTTGTTATCATTGTGGTCACGGTCTTCCCTCTTCTTGAGATTGGGGCAATCCACCTTGAAGTGAGTGGTATCACCACACTCAAAACAAGCACGAGAGCCCTCTCTCCTTCGGTCTCTTCTGTTGTTGTAGAAGCGAGCAAACTTCTTCATAATGAGTGCAAGGGCCTCATCATCTAGTGCGTCGACTTGCTCTTCTATAATATAAACCAAGGAAGACAAAGAAAATCCACTTAGTGAAGTGTTAGAACAAGAGAAGCTAGCTCTAGCCTGATTGCCACCATTATATCTGGAAACCAACACCATATTCTGACATAGGGGGTTTTCGAGACCTATCTGAGCCGCCTTAGCTATCTCGATGGACTTGAGCTTGATGAAGAGTTCATCACAAGTCAATATATCATAACTTGGTGACTCTTTAATGCTCGAGATATTTACTTCCCATATGTACAATCAAGAGCTTGATCGCCCTCTCATGATCAGAGTAGAGCAAAATACCAGTTGATCTAACATTGTTAATAATTTCATCAAATTTAGCAAACATAGTATCTAAAGATTCACTGGGTTTTTGCACAAACATTTGATATTCTTGGTTATATATGCTTTGGCGACTAGGCTTAATTTGATTAGTGCCTTAATGAAAGACACCCAAAGTAGACTAGATCTCCCAAGCAGTACGGAGGTGCTGAACCCTGTCAAACTCATTCTGACCTAGCCTTGTGAATAAAATATTTTTGGTCTTATTGTTATCCTCATACTGTTCAATTTGAACCTGAGTGGTTCGAGCAGCAAGAATCTCATAGTTGGAATCAACTATCTCCCAAATTGCACTTACTTGGTTTAGAAGATAAGCCTCCATGCGCACCTTCTAGTAAAAAAGTCTCGACTATAAAACAACAAAATTTTTCCACTTCTCTCCATTATCACCTACGGATTACATAGTGGGTTAAGGTCAACAAGTGATCAAACCAACTTCGATACCAATTATAGGATCGAGATTGATGACTAGAGGGGGTGAATAGATTTCTTTCGAAACTGATGGCCTTCTTCTATTTGATCACCCAATGCACCTCAAAACCTCAACGGAAGCAAAAACACTTGAGAGACTATTTAAGAAGAGAAATTTCGAGGCAATATGACTCTACGAATGGTATATGACCCATAGGTACCATTCAAGACAATTCTATGTGTCTTTGTGCACAAAACTTACAATTTTGAATCAACACGATATGACCCATAGGTACCATTCAAGACAATTCTATGTGTCTTTGTGCACAAAACTTACAATTTTGAATCAACACGATACCTAGAGAAGAAAATCCCCCAAATTAATAAAATAGAGGTAAGTAAATTCAATACCCACTTGTACACATATGCGTACGAATTTTATGCTTCTAACAACAAGGAGAATGACTTCACAAGGTGCTGAAATTTCAGCCCAAAAACCAAAACAAAAATCACATCCAAAAGGATAAACTTGCAACAAAACGGAGCCAATAGAAGGAGACTAGAAGGAGATGAACTCAAACACGGAAGGAAACTTGCACTTCATTTCAACAAGAGGTCAATCCTATTGGCATGAGGGTGGCTATTTTTAAAGAACAGGGAAAATTCAATTTAGAAAGTTAACTACGTTTAACCTGAGGGTGGGTATTTTTAAAGAACAGAGAAAATTATAACTAGTTTAACAAAATTGGTTTCACAATTTTCAGAGTAATATTCAATTTTCTATGAATTCTACAAGTTTCAGGCAAATTACTAGTGCAACAATAATTCTATTTTGCATTTTTTGATTTAACCGTATATTTTGAACCCTAAATCTTTTTACACCTTAGCAGCTGACAATAGACCTGGGTGTTTGACCCTGGATCAAAATCGACCCACGGCTGTGCGGTACAGTGCCATGGCCGGCTGACGGCAATGGTCGAGCTAGCGAGCGGTGAACGGCGATGAATATTAGCCAACGGGGGGCAGCAACGGCATCAGCACACACACGCAAACTCGGTGGGGGCACATATGGATGATGGCAATGACCAGAGGGCGGCCAGCGACGGCGTATGGTGGCGACCTCACACCGGTGGCTTAGTCTAACACGCTGGCGGCTAAATGGCGATACAATTCACCCAACTGAAAGTTCTTACAGCACCTCAAGCATGCGGTCTCAACGGCTTGCCTATTTTTTGATGGGCCCGACTGTGGCTCAACCGATGATGTGCACTAGCAGACGGCGACGCATGGGTGCATGAGGGAAGGTGCGCTGACAACGTGCCAAATGAAAACAAACACGCGCATAAGGAATAGGTGAGCGAGGTGAAGCTCACCGCGCAGTTGGCTGGGGCAGAGGAGCTTTGGACCGGCATCGCGCGGTGAGGAGCGAAGTGGAGGCACCGGAGATGAGGAAGACGGTGGTGTGAGCTCCAAATCTGATGGGGGAATGCGCCAAACCGGCTGGGGAAGATGCACATGACACTTCACTTCGCTCCTCTTAGCTCAGGGCTGGCTAAATCATGCTTAGGCTCGCCGGATTTTGCGCCAGTGTGATGGCGATGGGCTGTGCTTGGATGCTCTATGCGCGTGGCTGAGTGAGAGAAGTGAGCAGAGAGAGAGGGAGAGGGAGAGAGAGAGAGAGAGAGAGAGAGAGAGAGAGAGAGAGAGAGAGGGATATGGGCGCGAGCGTTCTCTTTGGAAGGGGCTCGGTGGCCAGTGATGTGGCTCGGAGGCGTGACGCATTAAATGACTTCGTCGGTCAATGAAAACGGCGGCCGACTAGAAAGCAGAGCGATTGAGAGGTAGTGAGAACGAAGAGGGTGACGAGTGGGCCCTCGGTGGACAATAGCCAATCGTTGAAAAATCTCCCCTCCTCTGATTTGATCCAAACCAAGTCTTCCCAAAGTCAAAAATTTGTGGGACAATTTTTGTGTGAAACTATAATTCATGTGCAACCCATTTTTAACTTGTTTAAGCCAAAAATCCTGAGCCAAATTTGAATTAAAATTCTCCAAAAATACAACATTTTCTAAATTGCACAGATTTTTAAGGCTTCAAAATAATTCCTAAAAATTTAAGAAAATTCATTAATACTCTCCACTTAACATAGAATAATTTCTAAAATTATTTTCAACCCTATATTTCATAGCAATTTTATGAGTTGCTTCACAAGGCATCAATTATTACTAAACCCAACCATTTTTGTTTAATCTTTGATTGCATTAATTACCTACTCAAAACTTCAATTATGATGCTCATGAATGCTTAATGATATGTTTAAGCATTTTGTAATGTCACACTTCACCCCTCTATAGTTTTGAGGCCAAACCGCGAAACCGCATTGCACGCTTCTCAAAGCGTGACTCACAACTGCTTACTTTGACCTCGAGTAAGCATCCCGATGTCGATGCTAGTACTCCGTCTTTTGATCTTGACCACTGAAAAGTCTCTCCCGCTCCCGATCCCTCGAGCCGCATTGTCACTTCCATTGGTATCCCATTCGCTTGACTTTGTCAATACGTCATTTTCATTTTTCCTTTCAAGTTTTGCTTGACCTTCATATGCACAGCTAGGATCACCCTCAACTCAACCCCACCTTCTTGATCATCTGGCACCAAGCACCCCGCTTGACCCAAATCATTCTACCGTTGATCGCCAAGTTACATCCATCACCTACACATCATGAGACAAGCAGACATGTATCTCCAAAACACCATGTAAACTTATTACAAGTTAGTTTAAATCAAATCTATGTTGAAAAAGACAGTCCAAAGAAAAACGTAAACACCAGATGTTTCGGTATGTACAATATCTGAACATTGGATTATTCAGTGAGTACAATGATTCCTTCTCTAAAAACCTTTTGAAAAACCCTCCGGTGAGTACAAGGTCCATCACAGATCGTTCGATGAGTACAACTGTATCAGACCTTATTTTGCAACATCTCTGTTAAATGGTCCGATGAGGTGATACTCACACAACTCATCATCGGACTGTCTGGTGTGTATCTTCTCTCTGGTAAAAAAAAAAAGACTTCTCTAAAAAATTGTTCAGTGTTCACATCCCCTGAACACCGGACTATCCAGTACAACATTCAAATTTTGCCTTCAAAGAAAGAATACTTCGACATGCACTGACTCTGATCACCAGACTATCCGATATGTACAATTTTCTACACACAAAACCATCTGTTGAGTACAATTTCTCTAGACTCAGAGAAAAAAAATATAAACTCCAATTTCTTTTCACTTTAGATCAGACATGATTATATTTGCAATATATAGACATGCTCGAGCAATTTTAAATCATTAAACTAAATCTACAAACTTATCAATCATTTATCATATATAAATTAGACCCATTTAGACATATATAGATATACTCAAACAATTTCAAATTATTAAACTAAATCTACAACTTATCAATCATTCATGTATATATAAATTGAGACCCATTTAAATTTGATTTCTTATTAGTGTTGATGTCAGCACACCGTACACTCAGCGGGGTTAGAGCGGCATGGAAGACCTGCGCAGAAAATCACAGGAAATATCAAGCCAAAGCAATCTCGAGAGTCGAGACAGCGCATGGGAGGGCAGAAAGGTAACTCCCCAGTCCCCAGCGGCCTCTGCTGTCCTTCGTTAGCGCCTTTGTCCGTCGCTCCACGCGCTCTCTGATCCTCGGACCCCGCCACACACCAGGACGCCACCGGCTGGGCCCCACATGCCACAGGCAGACGCTACCAGCCAACCAGCTCCCTCCCTTCTACCTCTTTTCACCTCGTGCGGCGCCGCGCGCGCGGTAAAAACGTCATCTGGCGAGTGATTAAGGAGGATATTAGCGATACTTTTTTAACCGGCGCGCAGCGTTCCAGTGGCACTTCGTGATTGGAAGGAGATGAGTTTAGGAGGGGAATTATAAAAGAAGGCTGTCGCTGTTTGTGGCCGAGCACCACCCACACCCCCTTGCCTATTACTCTGTGCCCGAGGAGTTGGCCTCCCCCTTCCTACCTCCAATCGTGCCGCTCCCCCTTTTCTTTCCTCCTACCTCTTGCTCCCCCTCCGCTTTTGCCCCTCTCCCTCTCCCAGGTCATGGCAAAGCTGAAACAGCAGAAAAAATAGCAAGTGGCAGAGAGATAAGGAGAGGTGAGTTCTTGCTTACCCGGCCTTCTTTTCCCTTTCTGTTCTTGTGTGCCTATACTTCATATGGCTGGCCTTTCTTCTTTGTTGCTTCTTTTTTTTCCACCCCTTTTGATATTTGTGTGTTGTTGGAGGGTGGTGGCTGATTATCTGATAGGCTATTATATGTTTTGGTGAGATCTTTTTTTTTCCAGATTTGTTTAGGATCCTGTAGTTACTTGGGGCGGTCAATTCCTGTTTGAGTTCTTTCTTGATCCTTCCATATGTTTTTGATGCTTTGTCCTACTGCATAGAATTGTTTCTGTCAAAGGTGTGGCTAAATCCATGGCAGAGTTCCAAGGATGCAGCCTTGGATGTTGTAGTTTGGGGCCATCCAAAAACCTGAGTCTCTTCTTTCTCTGTTTTTCTTTTTCCTTTTGGATGTTAATACCTATTCCTAGTCAAAGGCTGTAAGGTTGTGGTCGAGCTTGCTCGAGGAAATATATAGCAGTTGGGTGTGATGGAAACATTTTGATTTGAATCAGGATTTTTTGTTATTTCCGCTTCATCTTTGGAGATGGAAAATTTAATCTTTTTTCCATTTTGATATGTATTTAATACATTTCGTCTCTTGTTTTCCTTTTTTTAGATGACTTCGATTCCCTGTGTTATTGTTTCCAACCGTCCATACCTATTTGGCTTAGTAAAATAAATGAATCCATAGAAAATGATATTCTTTTCATACGTTTCAACATGCTTTGTGAAAAGGGGGGAAAAGATGGAAACTTCACATGCTTGTTCATAGGAACCGCCATAGGAGCAGTTTCTCTGGCTAACCTGTGTATGGACATGTTTTCATGTTTTAATTCCTTGCTTACTGTTCTTCCATCAGTATTATGTTTTGATGATGCATCTTTTTCCATCGTGCTGCGTAATCTGTTTATGTCAAAACAATAAAGGTTATCATATCTTGTGGCTGTTAGTTAGAGTTCATCGTCTTTGCTTTATATGAATCAAAATTAGCAACATGATTATGGGGGAAGTGTCTATGTATGGTTTGATCAGATCAAGGCCTCGTTTTGTTTCACCAAACACATGCTAGGTTGCTAACGATGGCCTCCTAGTTGTTGCTTCAATAGGCAAGCTTGCTTTTTTGCCACATGATTGTCTCCTAGCTGTGTAGATCTGTGGTGTCAAGGCTTGGCCCTCTGTTAAATTTTACTTATTTGCTAATCGTGCAAGTTCTATATTAAGATGCCACAATTAAGCTTCAGTCTCAACCATCTTATTCACCTTTTTAACACGTAATCGTGTTGCACACTTAAGAGGTAACACTTATTGGGTTCGCACTTAATTACTGATAGAAACATTGTAATCCTCCTCTTATCGATTAGCAATTGACGTGTTCATCTTGCTTGTTGCTTCTGTGCAGGTGTATACTACAAGTGGCAGTACAACAAGTCTATCTGCTGCCTGCGAGTGAATTGCTTGGGTGTTGTGTTTGCTGAAGTCGCGATGATGGGAGGTGGGCTGATGATGGATCAGGGCATGGTGTTCCCCGGCGTCCACAACTTCGTGGATCTCCTGCAGCAGGGTGGCGCCGGCGGCGACAAGAACCTCTGCTTCGGGCAGCTGATGCCGCAAACGTCATCGGGAGACCAGTGCGTGATGGGCGAGGGCGATCTTGTGGACCCGCCGCCGGAGAGCTTCCCGTACGCCGGGGAGGACGACAGCGACGACGATGTCGAGGACATCGAGGAGCTGGAGCGCCGCATGTGGCGCGACCGCATGAAGCTGAAGCGGCTCAGGGACCTGCAGCAGAGCCGCGGCAAGGACCAGGCGGCCGGCGGCGGCGGCGCGGGCGACGGGTCGTCGAAGCCAAGGCAGTCGCAGGAGCAGGCGCGGCGCAAGAAGATGTCGCGCGCTCAGGACGGCATCCTCAAGTACATGCTCAAGATGATGGAGGTGTGCCGCGCGCAGGGGTTCGTGTACGGGATCATCCCGGAGAAGGGCAAGCCGGTGAGCGGCGCCTCCGACAACCTCCGCGCCTGGTGGAAGGAGAAGGTCCGCTTCGACCGCAACGGCCCGGCCGCCATCGCCAAGTACCAGGCCGACAACGCCGTTCCGAGCTCCGAGAGCGAGCTCGCTTCTGGCGCCGCCAGCCTGCACTCGCTGCAGGAGCTGCAGGACACCACGCTCGGCTCGCTGCTCTCGGCGCTCATGCAGCACTGCGACCCCCCGCAGCGGCGTTACCCGCTGGAGAAGGGCGTCCCGCCGCCGTGGTGGCCCACCGGTGACGAGGAGTGGTGGCCAGAGCTCGGCATCCCCAAGGACCAGGGCCCGCCCCCGTACAAGAAGCCCCATGACCTCAAGAAGGCCTGGAAGGTGAGCGTGCTCACCGCCGTCATCAAGCACATGTCCCCGGACATCGAGAAGATCCGCCGCCTCGTCCGCCAGTCCAAGTGCCTCCAGGACAAGATGACCGCCAAGGAGATCGCCACCTGGCTGGCGGTCGTGAAGCAGGAAGAGGAGCTGTACCTGAAGCTGCACCCCGGCGCGCGCCCGCCGGCATCTACTGGGGGCATCGCCAGCGCCATATCGTTCAGCGTTAGCTCAAGCGAGTACGATGTGGACGTCGTTGACGACTGCAAGGGTGACGAGGCCGGCAACCAGAAGACGGCCGGCTCTGACCCAAACGCGTTCAACCTTGGCGCGGCTATCCTGAGTGACAAGTTCCTCATGCCGACGCCGATGAAGGAAGAGACTGCCGATGTCGAGTTCATCCAGAAGAGGAACGCGTCCGCTGCTACTGAGCCAGAGCTGATGCTGAACAACCGAGTGTACACCTGCAACAACGTCCAGTGCCCACACAACGATTATGGGTACGGGTTCCTTGACCGGAACGCGCGCAACAGCCACCAGTACACATGCAAGTACAACGGTCCTCTCCCACAGAGCGATGAGAACAAGCCGCCGCTGCCGCCGGCACAAGTCTTCCCGGCGACCTTCAACCAGTCCAATCAGGCGCTGAACAGTCTGGATTTCAGCCTGCCCATGGACGGCCAGAGGTCCATCGCTGAGCTGATGAACATGTACGATAACAACTTGATGGCGAACAAGAACATGAGCAGCGACAATGTCACCATCATGGAGAGGCCTAATGCGCTACCCCATAGGATGCAAATGGATGATGGTTTCTTTGGACAGGGCAATGGTGTGCTTGATGATGTCAACAGCATGATGCAGCAGACCCCAGTGCAGCAGCAGCAGACCCCAGTGCAGCAGCAGCAATTCTTCATCCGCGACGACACGCCGTTCGGGAGCCAGATGGGTGAGATAACCGGTGGGTCGGAGTTCAGGTTTGGTTCTGGTTTCAACATGTCTAGCGCCGTCGATTACCCGGGTGCTGCGCAGCAGAAGAACGACGGGACCAATTGGTACTACTGAAGAATAAACTTGTAGGGCTTAAAAACCTTGTATAAGCTTTGAATTTCTCCATTGTGCCCCTTAGCTTCCATGGGGGGAGCGTTTCCTAAGATGTGGCCAAGTCTATAGGTCTTTGTCATATAGGTTTTGCAGTAGCTGCAACAAGGCTGGAACTTGGAACCGGTTTATACATGCATGTCCGTGCAGCCAGTAAACCTCTTATGGAAACTTAATGGTATTCCTAGTTTAATTTGTTAGTTTAATGATGTTTATATGGTCAGTTGTTGAAGTGCTTGCGCTTGTACCTTCTATTTGGAGACTGTATCGAGTGTTTCTTGAGTAACTCTGCCGAAGATCTCCACTCTTTCTCTGAAGGTGCTCCCCTGATTGCTTCTCCAACGAAACAAGATGATTTGAACTATTCTATTCTCTGATTTTGGGCATTCATGTTCGATTAATGTAGTTGTTTCCTTGACTGTTCTTTATAGAGAAATTAAGTTTTTGTCATCCTTGGAAACGGCCACTCTTCAAATACCATCCAATTCTTATGTTCTTGCCACATGATAAAGTGAATTTCTTACTCCCATGTTATTTTGGGCTTTTCCCCCGCCATATGGCTGATCCGACATGGCAAAACATGCGAAATATCTTCCCTATCCCTGGTTGTGAGCGCAAAGGGAGAAAGACAACAACTTTGGTGTGCCTCGCTGGCGACAAATGGTGGTGTGGACCGGTCAACGAAGGGAAGAAGTAGTCTCAACGTGTCTTAAGGGTCTGATTTAAGGTGTCTGTAACATCTATCAGCGAGCAGACCAACGCTGATGGTGACCATGGTAGCGGTGCACACGGTTGTGCGTGACAGCGACAAGAGAGCATGCTGGAGGGGGAGGAAAGGGGGCGGCGAGTCTCACTAGGGCACATGTGAGTGAACGATGAGGCTGGCAGCGTCGGGGAAGGCTCACGGCTACGAGATCGACTGCGTGGTTGAGAGGATGGATGTGGGGAACTGGAAGAGAGCATCGTGATGGATCACCTTGGACCTCTGGAGCGACGGAGCGATAGTGGAGAAGGCCCTACGGTGAGGTATTTGCGCTAACAGTGAGGTCAAGGCGAAAGTTGGTGGTTCGGTCGTGGTCGACTCCGGCGCAGACTGCCGTGGCATGGAGCTTGGAGGCACGGCACAGGGACACGTAGCTCGCGGGGAGCGCCACTGCGCCATGCGTCGTGAGGGTGAAGTGCTAGCCGCTGGAGTGTCTGGTCAGGGTGGAGGTGCCATCGGCGACAAGCATGGGAGGTGTGAGTGGCTCCCAACCAGAGGTAGGGAAGACATTTCCCATGTCTTGCCACGTTTGATCTGCTAAGTGGCAGGGGAAAGAGCCTAAAATAGTATGCAAGTAAGAAATTTACTTTCTCTTGTGGCAGAAACTTGAGGACGACGAAGTGGATATCATTTGAAAAGTGGAACGTTTTTAAGGATGACAAAAACTTAATTTCCTGGTTCTTTATGGGTGTCAATTTGGGAGAAACTTTCTAGCCTAACAAGCGCAGAATTTTCCTGTGCTGTATCTTTCATGCCTTGAAATTTTGTCAAGATGGTAAGCAGATAGATACTTATGTTTCTGTCATATTAGGCGGGAATTTTTGCTTGGATTCCACTGAGCTGGATGTTGATATTCCAAATGGTGCCGATCCGTTAATCTTTTTTCGTCATTTCCTTGGACCAAAGCAAGAACTTCCACACTAAAAACCTGTCGTCTTCTGTTGCTTCAATTGCCCTTTGTCGAAGATTAGTATTAGTGTCTTTCACATCAAGATGCTTAGAATGTATGCTTTGATATTCCTGGTTTTTCCCAAAGCCGAGTCAATGCGAAGTGGCGACCCCAAGGAAAGTTAGGCCGTCCAAACTGTTCGAAGCGTTTTGATGCTCATCCAGAACTACACCTACACTACACCTTTTCTTAATCTTGGAACGGAGGGAAAAGGGTATTGGATGGGCCCTTTCTTTGATCGCAAGAGCCCTTTCCTCTTACTCCTCCTCCTTCTTAGGCTCTTTATCGGTGGCACCTGTCATCGTCCATGATCCATCTTATCCTTGGCTTGGGAAGCTAGTGTGACTTGTGAGCCCTCCTCACATGCTTACTGGGGCTCCCCCTATTATATCATGGAGGAGATGGATGGAGATAGGGATCAGGATGGGGACAGCAATTGCTGGGTTACGTGGCGTCGGACTCGAGCATCTGGATCCACTGTTTATTCAGATAGTGGCTGGAATTCCGTGAGAATTTAAGCATTTTGTATCCCTCGGAATGGTACGATTCATCCTTGGACGCCTAGTGTTGACGCGGAATCGAGTTCCCGATGTTTTAATAGTTGTTCAAATGCTCGAATTTCTCATCATCTTCATTCTAATCCTTTGGTTTTACAAAGCTTATTTCTTGGGATCATTTTCATTTGTGAAGAGGTCATTGAGATAGTTCGTGGTGAAACTCCAGGGGGAAAAGGTGAACAGTTGAGTCTGTTCTAAGCTAAGGACTACGCGTTATGAGACCACCAAATCTGGTCCTGTCGGCTCCCAATTCTGTTTGAGATCTACCTAATCGGCCCCTAAATAAACACCCCTGAATAAACCCTTTGATTTTTCTATATTTCTATATAATTCTTCAGTTGTACTAGATTCAGACGATCTCCACCATCTACTTAAGTTGATTAAACAGTTACCGTACAAAATTAAACCTCATTTCTCCTTCTAAAAATATATTTAATCCCTCATCATTTATTTTTCATACCTAGATATCTAATATTTACATTTCATACATTCTAAAAATACAATAGATCTTTTACTATTTGCTGACATACCTTTTCAAATTGTTATATATTGAATTGTTTCTATATGTGCAACACATGCACAGTTATTAGTTTAGCAAATTAAGAGTACTTAATATGTACTACCTCCGTTCCGTTTGCTTTTACTTGTCATCACATTTTACTGTAGAAAATTTGACCGTCTATTTTTTAAAAAGATTTATAGATATTTAAAAATATACAATACTAATAAAGTTTGTTTCAGGATGAATCTAATAATATAAAAGTTTTAAATATCTATAAATCTTTTTTGAAAAAATGGATGATCAATTCTGCAGTAAAAGGTGAGACAAATAAAAGTAAACTGATGTAGTAAGATAATATAACACAAACAGGTGGCTAATGTGACTTGAAATGGTCAATTTGCCCATTTGATATTCGTGAGCCACACTACCAGCTAATTTATACACTTTCTTCACCTAATATTGTTCTCAGAGCTTCAACTCTACAGCCTACAAATTTCTTATGTGTTTTACTTTTTGGTCTTTTATATTGCTGAGCTGAGCCATGCATGATGGTGAGAGGAAGGATCAACCAGAGGAATAAACCAGTACTCCTCAAATAATCAATATTTTGAAAGCAAATACGCGCTTAAAACACATGCTTAGCACTCGATTCTTTACTAATTGGAGCATGTTTTCGTCCAATTGTTTGGACAGGGAGAAAGTTATTCCGTGCCCAAAAAGAGCAACTCCCTGATGATTGTTTAGTCTCAACTCCCAAGAGGCACTAACAAAATGGCCAAATGGGTGGTAAAAATAAGAGGACCAGTTCATCAGAAACGTGCGGGGGAATGGCGTTTTAATCGACGACCCATCTGTTGCCGAAGAACGGTCTATATTATTCGGTCATCGACGACATGCATGCGTGCCTAACAAAGGCATGATCAACTGAATCCATCCATACCTCCTTATCAATAAGTGATGGAACGCCAGTGTACACCACACTGGGTCTGGGTGGGAGCTTGCCGGTGGCTGAAATGAAAGCTCCTCCGTCGCTGGCCACTGTTCGGCTGCGTGCAGTGTATGATCGCGAAACCAACATCTGGGCCTGTCGAATCGAGCTGTGGTACAGTGCGCAAGGACAGGGAGGATGGGACATGGCGATCAGCTGGTCTCTGTTACGCATCAAGAAAATTGGTTTGGGAGTTTTAGGATTGCCAGTTCGGAATTTCAGTCTTATCTTTATGATTCTCCATTTGTTTCTATTTTTTTTATTTCCTCTTATCTCCAACAGATTTCATTCGAAGGGATTCATAAAAAAAAAACAGAGAATCCTGTCCGAAGAGAATGACCTTAAGAATCACAAAGGTAATTATGAAAGCAAACTGTTAGAGCGCTGAAAGAAATGAAAATCCCTTCGTAAAGATATTTTGAACCCTAACGAGAATCGATCGAGGATGATCTAAGGATTTGGATCCAAAACTCGCGTCCGAACCAGCTTGTTTTGTATAGATTCGTTAGTTAGAACGCGAAGAATTTCCACGGGGAAGGGGGAAAAAAAAGAAGCAAGTGGGGTCTGTGTGGCGTGGCTGGGCTGGCCGCCTACCAGGCTGCCTAAAAGCAACGGGTGAGATGGTGGGAGGAGACGGGAGGAGTCCACCCGAGTGGGGTAGTGCCGGGGCCGAGATGGGAGCGTGATGTATTGTGATCCACTCGACAATCTCGGCGTTCACGTTGCTGCTTCCAGCCTAGTTCGATGGCGTCGCGCTCAGCCGCGTAAAGATGGAGGGGAGCTGAGCTCGTTGGTTCTGCCTTTTTCCCCCCTTTTTTAGAGCTTTTTTAAGAAAAGGGAACAGTTCTTATTTTAGTCTACATAGCAAGATGCATATAGCTTGTCTTCATCATAAGATGTATCTGAGAGTAATATAAACAGTGTATGAGAACTCAGACAGATCAGATATGAAATTGAATAAAATTAGGACCAAGCCATGTCTACAAAATTAAAGATAAATCCTATTACTGAACTGCCACCCATAATTAGCATAAATCTCTATAACAGTACTTTCAAGACGTTGGCACATATCTTGAATGATAGGAAAATCCTCCTCCCTCTGTAGCAGTAACCAAAAGCGAAATCAATAGGTTCCTTGAAACATAACCGGTATAGTAAAAAAAACTTATGCCTTGTTAAACACCACATCATTATAGCTCAACTAAATGGCCCAACAAAGAACGTTTGCCCCTAGCCGATAATAAATACATAAGTTTACGGTTAATCCCTACAAGCTAATTTTGAAATATATGAGAAATACTTGAAGGGTGATTAATAGCAATAGAAATATGTATCGCACGCCAAATAAACTTAGCAACATGACAATCAAAAGAATAAATATTGTATTGTTTCATCCATACTACAAATTGTCTCTTTGCTAGATTATTCTTGGTTAAGATTACTCTGTTGTACAGAAACCATAAGAAGATATTAATTTTTAGAGGAATCTTAAGTTTCCGTAAATAGCGATTAGTTGGAATTGTCATACCATTAAACAATGCTTTATACATCGAATGTACAGAGAATTTACCATGCTAATGTAAAGACCATCGAAAGATATATTATCCATCTGTTAATTGAATGGAAGCTAATCTTAAGACCAAGTCATTCCACACAACTAACTTATCACCAACTAAAGCTCTACGTAAGGAAATATGAAGAGGTGCAGAACCTAGAACCTCAGCTACATCAACATGATTGCAATATAAGATATTATATAAAGATGGATATTATTGACTCAACTTAGTTTATTTTAACCAAACATCTTCCAAAATCTTATTTAAGAAACATTATGCAAGGTGAAAGAGTCAAGTCTAAAAAATTTATGCTTAACCTTCATAAGTTATGCCCAAAATTGAGAGTCACTTGGTTTATGTTCCACTTGTGCGATTATTTTATTTGTTAAATATTTATTTTGTAGCAGTTATTACCAAATTTCATCCTCATTAATTAGTCTATGTAGCAACTTGCTAAGTAAGTACTTATTCTGCAATTCTAGATTTAGTATACCTATTCCACCCTAATATTTAGAAATGCAGAGAATGCTCCACTTAGGAAGTCTATATTTTTTTTTATACCCATGCTTTAAAAAAACAAGATCAATAGTAATCCAATTTTTTAAGAATTTCTTTAGGCACTTCGAAAAAAGAGAGCATGAACATGGCTAAACTACTAATGACAAAATTAATAAGAACAAGTCTACCTCGTAAGATAGAAGTTCTTATGATGCATTGAAATACCTCTTCAACTATATGCCAATCCTTATTTAATAAATTCTTATAATGCATTGAAATACCTAGGTATCTAAAAGGTTGATTACCCCTTCCACAACCAAAAATATGTGAATATGAGTTAGCCAAATCCTTAGCTTTACCATAACAAAATAATTCACTCTTATGAAAATTTATTTTCAGCTTAGATAGTTGCTGAAACGTACATAGCAAGACCTTCATATTCTTGGCTTTTCTAAATTATGATCTATAAATAGAATTATATCATTAACATATTATATAAGATTGACAAACCATCATCAACTAAATGAGGGACAACTCCTTTAAATTGTGCATCATTTTTGGCCCGTTGGATAAGGATCGCCAGTATATCTGCAATAATATTAAAAAATTAGGGGATAGATGGTCTCCCTGTCTAAGACATTTCTTAGTTTGAAAAAATGGCCGAGGTCATAATTTACTTTAATACCTACACTACCTCTTGTTACTACCAAATCTATCCAAGCACACCACAACAGAGAAAAACCTTTTATCCCAAAGGTCTGTTGTAAAAAGGATTATTTTACCTTATCATACGCCTTCTCAAAATCCAACTTTAAAATTACTCCATCTACTTTTTCCCATGCATCTCACGAATCGATTTATGTAAAACAACGCCCCCTTCATAATATAACATCTTGGTATAAAAGCAGATTAAGTCGGTTTGATCATCTTTTGAGCTACTACATATATTCTGTTAGTAAAACACTTTAGTGAAGACCTTAAAACTCACGTTTAACAAATAAATATAACTATACTATTGAATTTGAATAGCATTAGATTTTTTATAGTAAAGTAATGATCCAAAATTTAGATCGTAAAGAGGCAATCTCTTATTATGAAAATATTAAACAAATTCATTAAGTCCTTTTTATTAATTTCCTAGAATATATGATAGAACTCACCCGTGAAATCATCAAAGCTAGATGACTTGTTTAATTTTATTTGAAAGATCGCCTCTTTCACTTAATTTTCTGAGAAATATGCAGTGAACAACTCATTTTCAGCATTATAAATTTGAGAAATATCATCTTGTTCCATTGAAAAATGATTCTCCTCCTATACCAAAAGAACTTTCATAATATTTAGTGATATATGTTATCATTACCCTCTGTCACCCCTATCCTCTTGTTCCAATTTAAAAATACCTCTCTGCCTACTCCCGCGGAAAGATCGCGGCATAGGCCTCATCACATGAAAGCGATGGTCCGAGATTTCTGTGGTGGCTGGGCCTGCCGAGGCCTCGCCCGCATCAACTTGGCGCAGGCATATGCCCTGATTCTCAAGGCCCTGACACGACGGGTCGACGGATGAGCACGAGCCTAGAATGTTCTTCTGTTCGTGCCGCATCGGTAACGTCAACCCCTTGCTTAGGTCGCCATCGCTCGCTTTCCATCAATGGATTTGTGTCATTCGGGGTTTACCTGTAGGGTCAGTGTGACATGGAGCACCACCAGACCCGTGCGTTTCCGAAGCTCTCATCTGCAAGTGGCAACGCGGCTTCTGTAGCGTAGCGGACTAGTAGCTCCATCAAATTTTCAGCAGGCAAGCTCTTGGCTTATTGATGGCGTCGGGACATCGCAGCGGGTCAGCGGAACTAGACCATTTTGCTGCATCATGCCCGCAAGTTGCAGAGCCGGGACGGACCATCGACATGTGCCTGCATCTTCAAAAGGAAACTAGCACAGGTCAGGTGGAAGTGGAGAGTGCTGCGAAACTGCATGCGTTGTTGTTTTCTGTACGGGTGTCTCCCGAACAATTTCAGAATTTTTTTTATATATATATTTTAAAAAATTTCAAATTACATGTCCGTTTCAAAAATATTATAATCTATTCTATCGTCGCCCGTTCAATAGGCGACAACAAAGTCTCATCCGTTGAACATACGACACCTTGTGGGTTCCGGCTGGCAACACATTTAATAATCGGAGAGAGAAAGGTCTCGCCCGTTCAGCGGATGAGACTGTATTCTTGCCCGCTGAATGAAAGAGATCTTCCTCTCGCCCGTTGAATAGGCGATACATTTATATAATTAGTTTTTTTAATAGAATTTGTATTCGTTAAATTGAAAAATATTGCACATTAATTTTTTTCAATTTTTTTATTTAGTTGGTGTAAAAGTGTGTTGAAATTTTTTTTTGTACGAAGTGATTTTGTGAGAATACAAAATCTAATTTATCGAATAATAATAGTTATGAAGCATAAATATCATATAACCTGACACGAAGTTTACATACACTGATAAATATTACATGGGACATGGGGTTTTTCATTGTTGCGCGAATAGACCATAACCGTAAAGAGATGACAACAAACGTTGGCATGTTCGATACGCCTAAAGACTAACCTAATAGCGTGCCGCTTCTAAACCTAACATACCTTAGGGAATGGAAATAGGTCGGGGTACAATAGATGTTCTCTACTGAGTGTACCTAGGATATTTGCCATTTCTTAGGGCATTGGGTTCCCGCCTTAGTGTGATGGGCCCTCTCCCATTTCCTTTCCCTCTCTGCTTCGCGTGCTTGAGCCGCGGCGCGCTCCTTCGCGGCGTTCCTGATGCGCTTCTCCTCCTACCGCTTCATCCATAGTTCCTTCTGACATCGCTCGTACTCGTGGCATTGGCAAGCTTCCCTCCTCCACCGCATCTCCATGTCCATCTACTGCTTCTGGTCCTCATTTTGCTTCAAATCGAGCCATTGCATGAAGTTGCAGATAGGTGGAGGAGATTGGATAAAAGAAACAAGAGGGAAGATTAGTAAGAGAGTGCATGAAATCTTGTGGAAAGTATCACATGAGTGATCTATGTCGCTATACCGGTGGGTACTCATACGGTCTGTGTCAAAGCTTATCGTACTAGTAGTTTGCACACATGAAGAAGCGTAGACCATATGTGTGGAATATGTCCTGGCACTCACGAAGCCTACAAGGGTCACCACAGAAGCACATCAGTGGTTCGACCACCTGGGGAAGAAAATCCCCCAATGTTTCTTGAGTAGGCTTGGTGGAGCTGAGGAAGACATTGCAGTTAAGAGAGCTGAGGAAGGAGTGGTCTATCCATGGATGAGGGTGGGGTTATTTATAATGGATGGGGGCTGGTGTATGGACTGAATGTACATGCTCGGTTGGGGGCTGGAGCATAGGATGAACTATGAAAGCTGAAAAAGTTGTGGCATTGATGCTTGGTATAGATTCCCTCTGGAAGCTGTTGCTTGGTGTGATCATTTAATTCTGCAAAAGTTCAGCAATTAGTTATTATTTCCTCTGCATGTAAGGTAGAGAATCCAATTAAATCATTGGGCTTAGAAAAAATGTATTGGTAGAATGATAAATCTCGATCATTTTATTGAAGAAAGTAAAGTACATCACGTATAAGGGTCATCATAAGCATTTATTGCTTGTATGTGGCTATAGTACGTAAGGCATATACCCCGTCATGTAACATTTTATTGTATTTGCAAGTGTTATAGTAGTAGGGTTTTTTTTATGCGAAGGCTTTTTATTTTGAAAGTTGCAAGTGAACGATTTGAAAGAAGATATGACTGCACGATGGTCTTCCTTGGTATCGATCGAGAACATAGTTAATAAAAACATGGTTGATAATAAAGTTTCCACATTAATATCCAACATGATATGATAGGCACACAATATAAATACTAGCATAGAGCACGTAAAACAGTAACACAAAGTACTACTACATAACACCCTGAAACTAACAATGACCTAGAATCCTACAGGTTACGTCCCCTCTTAGGGACGATGCCCCTGGTCGCATCTGTCCTGGGGACCCTGCACCTCATCGCTCGCACATGGTCACCTGAGTACGTTCGGCGGTCCGATGGAACACCGACCACTTAGGTCGGCCAGTGGACGGTGAAGGGTGGAACTACCGGTCGGTGCGGCGACACGGTGAAGGTGGTAGACAGTCGTGCCGGCATCTGTGCCGACGCTCGTGGTCCCGTCGTAACGCCCGAGGATGAACTGCAGATCAACGATCTTAAGGCGTTCGCCACGTTCTGAATAATCTGGCCAAACGACGTGCTCATCTCGGCCCTGGGGATCTCTCCCCCACTGTCGAGCTGTAGTCTCGACGCACGTGCATCGGCATCAATTGGCGTAGTATGTCCCTCTGCAAAGATAAACTTCATCTCACTTAACAATTTTTAAGCTAACAATTGAGATAAATGATGAATCGCGTAGGGTTATTCGTACCTCAAGCGCACGAGCCTGGTCCTTGTGCATAGGGTATGTCTCGCGCACGTCCGCCATGTGCCGTGGAAACTCGGCTGGCATGTATGTGTCACGTCCCAAATCATTAATCACGTAATTAAGCATAATAATGATTTTTAAGCATTATATTTAATTTTGCATAATTGTAATTGGGAATACTAATGCACTTTGTTAAAAGTTAATTGGATGAGAGAAGGAAATTCAGGAGAGAAAAGAGTTGAATTTGCAGTCAAAATAGACTCCTTTTTCTAACACGTGGGCCGCACACCTCACCCACTCCCTCTCTCAAGTGGGCAGCACCCCACATGTCCTCTCTCTCCTCCCTCACTCTCCCGTGCTCTCTCTCCACCCGTGCAGCAGCTGGGAGCTCCCCCTCTCAAGCTCTCTCTCCCTTTCTCCCAAAATCCGACCTCAAGAGAAGGATTTGAGGTATGCATGTGGTACTCACGCGATCCTTAGCTCATAAGCTTCCTATCCCTCCAATTTGTTTGCTCTTTTCTGAAAGATTCGAGCCGAATTTGATGTCTTTTGGTGTTCTTGGTTGAAGCACAAGGAACACCAGAGTTCTTCGATTTTCCTCCATTTTCTCCATTCCCCGGCGGTCACCTAACTTCACAAGCATCTTGGGTAAGTCCCTTAGGCTTCCCATGGCATGATTTCGTGATTTGGGTGGTCGATTTTGAATTGGAGCAAAGTTCATGAGTTTTGAAATTTTGGACCAAAATGAGGATTTAGATGAGATTTGAGTTAGGAATCGAGTTGCTAGGTTGATGAGTAAATTCTATACTCCATAAACCATCTCAAACATGTTCCCCTTTGGATTGGAGAGAATTGAAAATCAATTTGGCAAAGTTTTCCCCCAAAATGGACATTTTCTGGAAAGTCCAGAAGTTTCGGACAATTTTCCGGATGTTTTGCAGTCCGGAACTTCCGCAAAAGTAAGGAACTTACGCAGAAATCTGCGGAACTTCCGTAGTTACTATTCATCATGCGGTCCGAAAGTTGTAAATTCTTAATAAATTCTCCGTAGCTCCAAAAATTATGAAACTAATTTTGTTGATTTCATAATAACATAATCTACCTATTAAAAATGTCCCCAGCCATGAAAGAGTTAATTAACTTCTGAGATAAATTAATTAGGTTAAGGCTTCATTAATTCGCCGTTGGTTCTTTGCGAGTCCAAAATTGATGAATCCAATTTTTCTAATTTCCTTATGACTTGTTCTATCGAGGAAAAAAAATTTCAGCCATTATTATGCACATTGTGGCATATATTTGCACTTCATTCGTACTCATGGCATTGCACGCATTGATCCTTTTTAGAGAACATCGATTTGTCGATCCCGGAGGCCTAGTATGATCCCGTCGCGCCCCACCTATTTGACCCAGTGCATCAAGGCAAGCAAATAAGCATATTGATCCATCTTATGTAATTGGATAAGTCTAAAATTGATAAAAGACGCTTTTGTATGTATACATGTTTAGTGAGTCAGTGTCGGGTACCAATAGGTAAAACCTATGCCGATTGCATTCTTCTTCTTTGAATAATTGTGTATTTACATTCCTTGTAGCCTTGAGATGTTGTCAATGTCTAGGTATGAGTTTGACTTATATGCTTATCCATGCTTAGGTCATTCGGTAGAAGTTAAATGACGGTGCATCCCGCTGTTCGCGAGCTTAGGGCTTACTACTTGTTTACGTATATGGTTATGTGGATGTTGGTTGGATGAGACAAGATGTGGGAGGTGTTAGGGGTGACGTCTGCCTCGAAGGAAAGTCCTGGGGGCAGTTCGGGAGAGGAACCCGGGCACCGTAGACCGCTTGCATCATTTAAGGCCAATCGTCAGAGTAGTTGACTTTAGCACTTACCTTACTCACACATGCCGATCTAATGGTAAGGCGAGCCGAATACCTTCGCAGCTGTGGCTTTGTGGGCTTGAACCTCGACGGTGTGAGCGAGCGGGCTTGTAAGTGGTACTAGTTTGCTCCGAGAGTAGTTCTAGTACCGTCGCACCGAGCGATGCACGATCCACACGGTTGGGGCTGGTTGGGAAAGGTTGCCACGAGTACCCCCTTGTGTGCACTTTAGCGGGTGAAACAAGCTGATGAGGACATCACTCCCTCGGATACATACAATGATCCTCCATTGAACTTTCAAGGTCCAATCACAAGAGCTCGCGCACGACAATTAAATTTAGAGGTGAGCTCGTTCCTAAGCAACTCTTTATATAATTTTGAGAATAGATTACTACCTAATGATTATGTGTTGCTTAGGAATCATGGAGAGGACAAGGAGACACATAGAGGAAGGCTTGGAGGCGTGGAGGAGTAGCTAGGATGTCCAACGACAGCAGGAGGTCTAGTCCAACTCGAGTCCGAATCAGTCTCGACCTCCAAGACCAGCGAGCAGTAAAACGGACGCCCAGGACGCATCCGGACTCCGTTTTCGACGATTCACATATAGTTGGAAAGATAATTTCATAAGGAAACCAATAGCGTTGGTTTGAGGTCCAAATTCCTTCTGAGTCAACGAAAAACGTCGACTCAGAAGGAATTTGGGGAAACATCTTTCTTAGGAACCAAAATCACAGGAACAGCACAAGGACTAAGGCTCTCACGTACATACCCGCGGTTCAAAAGCTCTTGGACTTGCCGCTGAATTTCCTTAGTCTCCTCGGGATTGGTTCAATACGCAGCACGATTTGGCAATGTTGCTCCCGGGATCAAATCGATTTGATGCTCTATCCCTCTCATAGGTGGCAATCCCGGGGGTATCTCAGCTGGGAAAACATCCTCATACTCCTGCAAAAGGTTAGTGGCAGCAGGAGGTATCGAACTAATAACATCATCGAGCGAATACAAAACTCGTTTGCAAACCAAGGTGTAGCAAATATCATTATTAGAAATTTCAGCAAGGTCACTTTTTAGTGCAAGCATAACACCACCTTTCAATTTTATGCCCTCTACCTTAGAACTAGGTGCAGACTTATCCTTTTTAGGTGGGTAAAGAGAATTAGCAACTTGCTGATTTTCAGATTTAGTATCACGCAAATTAGCAGCTCGCTCTTTATCAGCTTGTACAATTTCAGCAGGGGTCATAGGAACCAAAGTAATTTTCTTTCCTTTATGCATAAAAGTATATGTATTACTTCTACCATGGTGTATAGCATCATTATCAAATTCCCAAGGTCGACCCAATAAAAGTGAGCAAGCTTCCATAGGTACCACATCACAGTCAACATAATCAGCATAGGAACCAATGGAAAAAGAAACTCTGCAAGTTTGTGTTACCTTAGCTTTTCCAGCATCATTAAACCACTGAAGGTTATATGGATGGGGGTGTTGGCGTGTGGTCAAGCCAAGCTTCTTGACCAAATCTGAACTCACCAAATTATTACAACTACCTCCATCGATGATGACACGTGCTCGCCGATTTTGGATGACGAAGAAAATCTGGAACAAGTTATGGCGTTGCAGCTTCTCTGGTTGTTGTACCTTTGTGCTGAGCGTCCGCTGCACAATGATGCTCCTATAGGTCGCTGTGTCATCACTGCCCAAGATTTCGTTGCTCTCCTCAACAACTGGTTCTTCTTCTTCTTCTTCCTCAATGTCAGAGGCGCTGATGTACCCATCTTCCGTTGCAATGTATGCCCGCTGACTTGGGCAATCCTTCTGCACATGACCGAATCCATGGTAGCGACGGCACTGAATGCCAGAGGTGCGTCCCGTTGATGCAACAGAGGAAGCACTCTTGGAAGGTCCCTGCAAAATAGAATTTTTACCTGAGCCTGAAGGTCGTGTAGTGACCGGATTTGGTGTCATAGCTGCTTGTTGCTTGCTCGCTGGTGAGGGAGCCCTGTAAGTGGATGGTTTGGACAGCCCCAAGGATGGTCCTGTGCGCGGCGTGTATGTGGTGCTGGCCTTGTACTTGCCCTGCTGCTCACGCCCCTGCAACTCCTTCTCTGAAAGCATAGCAAACTGAAACAACTGGTTGACATTGTTAAATTCTTTATAATCAATAATATCCTGGATTTCACGTCTCAAACCCGAATAAAATCGACAAATAGAATCTTCGTTTCCCTCTACTATGCCACAACGCATCAAGCCCTTTTGAAGCTCACCATAATAATCCTGCACAGATTTATCTCCCTGTTCTAAGCGCATCAATTTCTTACGCATGTCTCTATGATAAGATGGGGGAACAAATCTATCATGCATAGCAACCTTAAGCTCTTCCCATGTACGAGGTGTGGCACCATCTGCAGCTAAACCAGTCCACCAAATAATAGCAAAATCTTTAAACTCACTAGTGGCTTGTCTAACTCTATGTTGTTCAGGTACTTGGTGGGCACTAAATTTTTGCTCTATTGTCATCTCCCAATCAAGATATCCCTCAGCATCATAATGTCCCGAAAAAGAAGGTATAGTAAATTTAACCTTAGCATAAGGATCTTCAGGAGCTCGATTATACATACCTCGATGGTGGTGGTGATGTGGAACGCCACCCATACCTGTGGTGTTAGTGCGAAGACGACGCCGTAATCTGTTTTGCAATGTCGCCGCTGGATCAACATTACCATCATCATCATACAGCTCATCACCGGTGTTGCTTCCATTCACATCTTCGTTGTGCACAGGACGGTTTTCCAAAGCATGTACCCTGTCGGTGAGCTCGGATAACTGTTTGTCCACCCGCTCAACCGCGTTTGCGAGTTTCATCTCAATTATCGCTTCAGTGACAGCCTTGATGACTGTCTCCTTCATCTCCTTCTGAGCATTGTCTACAACAGCTTGTAGCTGCTCTTGGCTGACACACTCCTTGAAGTCCTTTGTCGTTTTATCTCCATCAACTGACATTGTGGAAACAAACACAACAACAAACAGTGAAAGGTTATCCCTAATAATCGTACTACAAAGGTGGAGTGGTGCCTCTCAATCAAGATCAGCAAAGGTAGACACCTTACCAAGCTCTTACCAGGGTTCTTATCAGCAAAGCAAAGGATACCTGGAAGGCGTGCGAGCGATTGCAGGGATGCAAACCAGTGCTGTCCAGAAGAATCTGTGGAGCTTGGAAGGCACACAAAGAGAACAAATATGTATATGTGGAACACAAATCAGAAACAGATAGTAATACTGAATTATAGTCCCAAGTACTTATTCTCGTTGCTGGCCTAAAGTGTTGCAAGTACCAAGTATGTGTGATAAACAAGGTGGAGAAACAAGTATGATGGATAGCAAGAGCAACAGAAACAAAGAACTAAACAGCACACGCTAACACAGCTCACTTTGCCCTTCTCTATGTGCTCCTCTAGATATTGTTCCTCTTTTGCCCCTCTCTCTTTTCTATTTTTTTGGCTGTCGTTGTTTTTTTGGGAAAATTCGACTTTTTCTTTTTATTTTTTTGATATTTTTTTTTTCACTTAGGAGCACACAAGAGGGAACCACAGAAAATTTGAGCTTAAACAAGTGAAAGACGTAGCCTGTAGAATTTTCTGAAGTTCAGCCGGAAAATGAGAAAAATATTTGGAAATTGAAAACTCAAACTTCGGAGGCGAATTTGGGAGTTCTGATTTCGCCGAACCCGGCTAAGCCAGGGACGAACGGATCCGAAACGCCGTTTCGATGCGAAAAACTCTGTGACTTTTCTGAAAACGGAGTTCGTACGCGAAAGTTATGCTCGATTTGAGAAACGACTCCGAATTAGAGGACAAAACGGGAAGAAAGTGGGGAAAATATGCGACGGAGGCTAGGGTTTGATGGAAACGGTGGGGGAAAACACACGAACTGGACTCTAACACGACCTAACCAGCAACAAGACCTTGACCAGGACACAAACTCAACACGACGGACTCTGAAACTGAAATATGCAAAAGCTAAAGGCGCGGAAGGGTTGTAGGACAGGAAAAAAAAACCGATATGGCAGTGGAGTATGGAACGAAGGCGAAAACACTCGAAACTAAGGGTAGATATGAACCTGACGGTATACCTGAAGCTCTGAATACCACTTAATATGAACAAGGGTTCCCGATCTTCCAAAAGGTTCTGGTAACTCTCGATTTGGTGGAAACGAGACACAAGTCGATCCGGCTTCCGGACAACACGATCCGAAACCCCGCAATCGCAGCACCACGTCTCCTCTGGTTATCAACCGGTGTTGCACGGTTGACCTCGCCAAGAAGGCTAAAGTCCTTGCCTGCGAATCGAAGAACACAAGCAAGAACAAGGAAGAATGCAACCAAATTGCGGATGAATGATTAATCTCACGAGTTGGGGTCTCACAAACCGACGAAACGGCGAAACTGTTCTTGACAGAATAATCTAAGCAAAAACCCGCCCTAACGAGAGCGGCGGCGGCTGATAATAAGGGTCTAAGGGTCATCACACCCCCTGGTCACGCCCCCCTAATGGGCTCAACGACGATACACGGCCCAACGGACCAAAAACGGGGACGCAGCACCGGGACAGATTCTGGACGCTGACTTGTTTCGACGTTTCCTGTTGACTCAGAAGGAATTTGGACCTCAAACCAACGCCATTGGTTTCCTTATGAAATTATCTTTCCAACCATATGTGAATCGTCGAAAACGGAGTCTCGATGCGTCCTGGGCGTCCGTTTTACTGCTCGCTGGTCCTGGAGGTCGAGACTGATTCGGACTCGAGTTGGACTAGACCTCCTGCTGTTGTTGGACGTCCTAGCTGCTCCTCAACGCCTCCGAGCCTTCCTCTATGTGTCTCCTTGTCCTCTCCATGATTCCTAAGCAACACATAATTATTAGGTAGTAATCTATTCTCAAAATTATATAAAGAGTTGCTTAGGAACGAGCTCACCTCTAAATTTAATTGTCGTGCGCGAGCTCTTGTGATTGGACCTTGAAAGTTCAATGGAGGATCATTGTATGTATCCGAGGGAGTGATGTCCTCATCACAAGCCGTATGGTCCTCGCGTCGTATGGGTTCAGGAGTATCCCCTACAGGGTGTATAAATAGTTTGAACTGCCGCGCTCTTGGTCATGAGCATGCTATTGTTTCATTTGCACTTGGTCGTAGAGTTTCGAGTATGGTTTGTGGTTCGGTATGTGGGAGATGGTGATGTTGGTTCTTGTTACTTATTGATACACATGTTGGTTACAGTTACACTTGTTCAGTTGTTAGTTGCACGGTAGTTTTCATATATTTTTGTTAAGTTTCAATCGCTCACACATATGTCTAGGATGCTTAGTGAATATGTTTTACCTAACCTGTGGCTCACCCTTGCTAATGATCAATGCATAATCCTTGGAGTCGAGCTACGTATATGTGCTCTATATGGTTTAAGTCTTGCGAGTACCTTCATACTAATGCCTGCGCTTTCAGGTACTCCTGCTGCTGAGAAAAACGCTGTTTTTGGGTACTTCGTGCCTGCCGATCTTGGTGGCGGGCAAGAGTAGTGCATCCTACTCTGAAAGTGGTGTTTTTTGACGGTGCCTAAGGGCATGCGGCGCCGTTCTATTTTTGTTGTTTATAAGTTTAACTTTCCGCTGCGTAGTTTTTTTGTGGTTAGGAGTTGAGGGGTTTTGTCTCCTCCTAGCTCAATTTTGTTGTAAATTGTTGAAATCAGTTGCATGCTTAATACTTGTAATATAAATATTTATTACTCGCTCTTTATTAAGCTATGTTGTGATGTTCATGTTGGAAGGCATGCGTTCCGATCCTTGGGTACAAAACACGTGCTGGGACTATCGGAGTGGTATTATGTTTAATCGCTGAAGTCATGATCGTGTCAGTGATCGACTTAGTGATTAATTAGAATACTGTTTGGACGGTTCCTCATAGTACGTCACCCAAACCCACGTCTGTCGCACGAACCATGAGAGGTACTCCGCGTACGCCTCCTCCGTGTGTGGCCGCTCCTCATCCACGACGTGCTCGACAGCTGCGTCCCATTCTTCAACATATCTTTGCACACGTGACACAAACACGCTAGTGGAATGAGCCCCCCTCCGCGTCAACCTGTGGAAACATAAGTCCATGAATACAATGTGTACATGTGGGTCGTATGAAAAGGTAATTATAATATTATGCACCTGTGTATGTTGATAGGCACCGACCCAGTCAACGTTAGCGGCAACGACTGGAACTTCCCAAATTGCCGCATCATGCAATGTGGTAAGTACTCCTCAACACAGATGTCGAAGACGAGGGCACGAGTCGTGAGCCAGTACTCTCGGTCACATAGGTAGGGCATCGAAAGTCCAAACGGAGCGCATCGAAGTACCTCAGCCTGCGTGTATGACCACCAGCGCACACAGTCCACCGTTAGCTCATCGAACTAGTGAATGAAGTCCGGGTACGTGCAGTGTGTCTGCAAGCTGGACCAACTCGGCTGTGCAACCTAACTAAGTTAGACAATACAGTAAAGTAATCAACATAAACGTACACAAATAGCATTGCACTTACCCTACATCTGCACCACAAGACCCCATGGCCGAGCTGTCGATGTCGTCCGCACCAAACTGGTACATGCTAAGGTCCACAATGGGCCTACCAATGGCGATGCTCTCGTACGACCACATCTGAAGCAGTAGAGGACACCCGGTCAAGATCGTGTTGTCGTCGATCTTCGTGCACCATCGCACAAGCCGCGATACGTCGCAGCCAACACAACTGATGCCCAGCTCTAATGCTTGACCTACCCCGGGTCGGCATCCACAACCTCTCTGGCGTAGGGGATCATACTCCTCGAGACTGTTTTACCATGGGTCTCGGTGAACATGACCCACCCAAACAACCACATGAGATACGTCTCCAGGTGTCGGGAGACGTCCTCGGTGCCTGCCAGTGGGTGGATGGTGTTCGCCTGTCAAACAAGCAAGAAGTACAAATATCTGCATTTGTTAATAGCGTAAAGGAGATGAGAAACCATTAAAAGACATACATACCACAAATTGAACGAGAAAAGGCCTTCATCGGGCCGTGCTTCTCATTCACTGGAAAAAGCCTGAACGGGGATACGCCGTCCATCCGTTGAACGACGGAGAAGCGGTCTAGCATCTCATCCTGCCAGCTCACGACCACGTCCGTAGCCCCAACAGTGGCATTCGCGCAAGGCAGGCCCATTAGGAGCGAGACGTCCTCGAGCATGGGCGCCATCTTGCCGCACGGGAGGTGGAACGTGTGCATCTCGGGACGCCACCTGTCTACAAGGGCCACGAGGAGGGCCCTATCATAGCTGAACTCCGTCACCACCTCAGAGGCCCCCGCCAACGCGTCCACCTCCACAAGCGGACACAGCGGAAGTAAGCTAGCAACACGCAACCTGCAAGCATACTATAGTTAGTGACCAATATCATATCTAAATCCGTATGGAACCGTAAATTCAAAATTAACAAATCTCGGTATCCAACACTCGTCAATCCTCATTAGCTCATCCAGCATACGAGGTCAAAGTACCGGGAGTTCCTCACCCTGCACAACAATGTGGTATGAACGATGCCTGACGTCGATCTAGGGGTCGAGGAGCTCCAGCTACGCCATACCTACACGTTCACAAGTTATTTACATTTTTATATGCAAATAACAAAGAGTAAGAAGTGTCGACTGGTCTTTATTTGTGGGAACTGAATGAGTAAGCATCTAGCATATGACTTGATATTATACATTTTTCAAATGGTACATAAATATGTGAACAAATCATAACATAACACATTACAACCGCGAACATTATGACCGTCTTGGCACTAACATAGTAAAGTACAATGGTGTGCACATGAATATCCATCACACACAAAATTACAACATTAATCAATCTCAATGAGATGATGAAGCTAAAGATTGATGACTACAAGGACGTCTCCCATCTCCAGCAGACCTGGACAGACTTGCTTCCACGGGGTTCACATTTGGGACACCAACGGTGCATTTCTTGTAAGTAAGTCCTGTTCTGTTGCACTTACTGCACCATTTCAAGCGACGTCTAGTTTCTATTTCATCCATGTCATTACGGAGCCTCGTAGTCCTGCGTCGCCCCTTCTTATGCTTTATCTTGTCAGTTTTCGGTATGAACAAAGCATCGGGCCCAGGTTCCTTCGTGAAAGAACCATAAATCCTGAAACCATAGACCTCATAGTTCCAGGTGTCGAACAGAGCTTCCTTCTTGAAGTAGGAACAGACAAACCTTCGAGTCCTCAGCCCTATCACAACACACACGACAATCACATGGGAGCATGGCTTATGCAGTAGCATCAGCTTGTAGCAGGTGCAAACACACCTGTCATTGAAGGTAGTGCACTCGTGGATAACTCTCTCACGCTTGCCCCCTCTCCTTCCTTTGTCCCTGCATAGAATTTCGTATCTCTACTGTGCGGTTCCCATGGTCTTCATCTGGTGCATCTTTGCCTTCTCCGACTTGTCTTCTATGTACTTAGTCATCTTTGTCTCATAAATCATACTAGCATTATTCAGCACCGTGTGCGCTACTGCATAGCGGTCCCTAAAATACTTGTATGTTCCTTGAAGTATGAACTCTACAATCCCCACCAGTGGCAACCCCCTCACACTTTTCATCACCTAGTTGTAAACCTCTGCTAAATTTATAGTCATAATGTCGTACCTAGCCCCGTTTGTGTCGTAGAGAAGAGCCCACTTCTCCTTGGGCTCATTCTCAATCCACTCGCTAAATGACCTAGTAGATGACCCGCTCCTCTGCATGATGCCAGCTTCATTATCATTTGGCAGGGACTCAAGAGGTACTGGTACGTCCTTCACTCCCGTCACGGGCCTCCCCGCATGCTCCTATGTTTGCTTCTTTTCCAGCTCGTCTAGTATCTTCCAAAGAGCACCAAACTTTCACTGCTGATTCTGACCGCACAGCCTCTTGATAATATTCATGAGGTTCTTGTTTTTGATTTTGCAGAACAAGTTTGCACCTAAATGTCTCATGCACCACCTACATTGCAGGTCTGGCCACACATGTCCAATCAAGCCATCGTCCGTTCCATTTTGCAAATCCATAATTGCCTTGAGTATCCCAGTATTCCGGTCATGTATAATGCACACGTTCGGCCAAGTGCCAATAGTTATCATCCTCACATGGTACAGAAACTAATACCAACTATTGCTGTTCTCACTCTCCACAAATTCAAAGGCCAACGGTAGAACTTGATTGTTTACATCAACCCCAATAGCAGTCAGGATCTGTCCCATAAACTTGCCGATAAGGAAAGTGCTGTTGATGCACAGGATAGGTCGACAATGCTTGAAAGCTTTGATACATGCCCATATTGCGAAGAAACATTGCTTCAGGACGTACTTTCAATGTTTGGACAGAAATGGGTACTTATCAATTTCGTAATACATACCCAGGTTCCTTCGAGTAATAGTCTGCAACAAATGTGGCAGATTCTCATACGACGCTTCATAGGTCCCAAACCTCATCTCAATTATCTTCCTCTTCGCCCTCCATGCCTTGTTGTACCTGATAGTGTACTAGTACTCCTCAATTTGACTGATTATGGACTCTGGCTCGTAGTTTAGGTTGTCCATAATCTGGGCGTACATCACATTGGCATCAAAGCCTGAGGTGATGTTCCTGTGGCTGCGCTAAAGTTTGTCCATCATGCAAGTATGTTCAACCACAATCGACACCTCCCAATAATCAACCCACTTCCCCTTAAAGCAGTGCACCCGCCACGCGCAACCCTCATTCGCGCACTTCACATCATATTCCTTCTTGCTTGACTTGACAACATAAAACTGTCGTCGAAGTGAGGTTGCCCATTGAGTCACAACATCCTTCATGGCCTGACTGGTAGGATACTTAGCACCTTGGGTCACTCATTTTGCGTATACTCACATGCCACTTGATTCATCTCATTCACCACAAGGTTGTTGAAGTTTGGATTGTTCCAATCCACGGGAACCGAAACATCGCCCTCATCATCCGAGCTGTCATACTTAGGAGTTTCATCAGCATGAATATCATCCCTCTCCATCTGTTCAATTAGAGAAGGGATTCGTTCTCCCTCGTCTGCCTCACCGGTCGGTTCAGTCGGATAATCCGATGAATGTGCACCATCCGTATCAAAATCTTCATCATACTCTTCCTCATCACCCTCCTCCTCCGCGTACGCTCCACCTTGCATCTCCCCAACTACCTTCTTATTCTTTCATTGCATAAGCAACATAGGAGGTCAACCTCTGTGCACAACATCATGTAGGTACATCTTCCACAATTCGTCTTCCCAGAGCGGGAACACCTCCCAGTACACACCTTCTCTGTAACTGTTGCCGATAATGCTAATGGCCATCTCTTGAACCTCGGGGTCTATTTTGAAACCCCGCATCAACCAGGCATACAAGTTTCCGACACTTTTCTGTATTGGTATGGATATACCTTTGTCTATTGACTTAAATACGGACAATATTACCCCTTCCGGACCATATAAGATTTCACTATCCCTGTAAAAAAATCATAAATTGTCACATATCCGCCATACCTGACAACCATCGACAAAAACTATGATATTACTGTGACATAATAAAAAGAGTCATGTTAAACTACATCTACAATGCAAAATTCATTACAAGCGTAGCCCAACATGTAATTTATACTGCAACAACATATTCCCGATTTGCTACATCAAACACATCTAAATCCTACATCAATCATATCGATTATGACTGAACTATGTCTAAATCCTATATCTAATACCTAAAATATATCTAAATACTACTTCTAATTCCTAAAATATACGTATAGACATGATCTAGTTGCTGATCTACATGTAACTCTAATTCTAAACATATATCTGCATTTTATCCTACTTCTAGTGGCTATACTACCAGGTATCTAAAACAAAACCTAGATCTAACATCTAACATATGTCAAAACCTAGTACTAGTTGTTATCCTACCGGGTTCGTTAGAAAAATAGAAAAAATTTACCTCTTTTTTTCAGCAGGGCTTCGCCGCACAAATGTCCCTCCCCTCTCGACTGAATATGTCAAATGAAGTGCTGGCATCGGCAAGGCCGGCGTGGACGGCCTAAATACTTTTGGGTGGGCCCGCACGGTGTTGCAGCCACGAAGTTCTCGCCCGTTCAGCGGGCGAGAATAAGGTCTCGCCCTTTGAACGGGTGAGACCTTCCTCTCCTCAATTATTAAATGCGCTGCCAGCCGAGGCCCATAAGGTGTCGCCCGTTGCACGAGCGAGACCTTGTTGTCACCCGTTGAACGGGCGACAGTAGGGTAGACTTCATTATTTTTGAAACGGGCATGTAATCTTGAAAAATTTGGTATATATATATATATATAATTTGACGATTTCACCTTCCTCGCCCTCAGCTAGGGATGGAAATTTCCCCCAGCGGGTCGGGTCTCCGCGGGTTTCAGACCTCGACGGGGGCGGGTTCGGGTGGAAAAATAGCCCTGCGAAGCTATCGAGTCGTGTCGTGTCGGGGCCTCGACTCGGTCTGGTTCGGGTCTGTTTTTTCATCTGCAGGTGTCACCCGAAACCCCACCCACACAGCGCCCATGCCCGCCCCGCTCACCCGTCCTACCCCGATCGCCCGCCGTGCCGCGCCCGCCCCGCTCACCCGCCGCGCCGTGCCCACCCCGCTCATCTGCGTCGCTCTCCCAC